>NC_133538.1:331761524-332422774 GCF_048544455.1 Silene latifolia | reverse complement strand
TGTACCCGTTGGTGAAAGGTTGATAATTGCTGATGGGATGTTTTTTGTGGGGAATGGGCTTGCCTTCGGTCATTGAACATGAACAAGGAGATGTCCTGGTTTGTTATCTAGGTTTGTCGTAGGATCCCTGTGATAGAAGCTCGTTCTAAATAAGGTGCTAATGAAAGGTTTTTATTGCCAGACATGAAATAGGTAAGGAGAATGGACACGAAGTTTCGAGTCCTCTACTTACTCGGTACGGAACGTCACTCGAGTGTACTCACATTGAATTGGAACATATTGTTCGTTTTAAATAATTTCTCAAATCAATTCTCGTTGTCAACGGGAAATTGTAAAGAGGAGAATATATTATAGTTGGAAATTATGCTTTTATTTAGATAAATAAGATGTTAGCACAGACTCGATGAACACTACAAAAAAAACGTCTCGATGCGACGGACACGCTGCGACGGAATAATAATCCGTAGCAAATTTAAACCTGCGACGGACGCTGCGACGGGCCTTATAACCTGCGACGGACTTGCGACGGACTTTCCGTTGCAGCCTATTTTCCCATACCGCCAAATTTTCTGACATGGCGGGAAGGTCTGCGACGGAATTTCCGTCGCAATATTAAAATAATATTAGAATATGCGACGGAAATTCCGTCGCTGCATTAAAATAATATTTTTCCTGCGACGGAATTTCCGTCGCAGACTTTCTAAAGTGTCCAGCTGTACACGTCTAAACAGGCTGGAAAAAAAAATATTTTTTTATTCATGCGACGGAATTTCCGTCGCAGAATTTAATATTATTTTAATTTTGCGACGGAAATTCCGTCGCAGGAATTATTTATACGGGCTGCAGCGAAATCCTCCTTCTTCATTATCACTCTTCAATTATTCGTCTCCCTCAAAAAATCCGTCTCCCTCAAAAACTCCCACCACCACTCCCACCACCACCACTCCTACCACCACTCCTACCACCACCCTACTTCCCAAATCACTCCTATTTCTCCTTTCCCTTTTCCCTTTTCCCCTTTCTTCTTCTTTCCCCTTTCTTCTCCTTTCCCCTTTCTCTTTTTTTTTTCCAACCGCCGCCGCCGCCCTGTGCTGCCGCCGCCGTTCCTTCCTGCCGCCGCCGCTCCCTTCCTTTGTCTCCTTCTCTTAATTAATATAAGGTTT
Source organism: Silene latifolia (assembly GCF_048544455.1). Taxonomy (NCBI): domain Eukaryota; kingdom Viridiplantae; phylum Streptophyta; class Magnoliopsida; order Caryophyllales; family Caryophyllaceae; genus Silene; species Silene latifolia. The sequence goes on along the minus strand of NC_133538.1, from coordinate 332,421,611 downwards.
GTTTAATTAATTTTACTTTTGATTAATTAGGGTTTATGGTTATTGTTTTGATTAATTATGATTAGTTTAGGATGCTTAGTATTATTAGGATTGTTTAGTTTAGTTGAAAGCCAATTTAGGATATTAAGAATTGTTTAGTTTAGTTGAAAGCCAATTTAGGATGTTTAGGATTGTTAAGTTTAGTGAAATTTAGTTAAAAGCCAATTTAGGATGTTTAAATCAATTTTATAATGCTTAATTATGTTTTAGGGAATTATATTTTTGGTTTGCATGAAGTGAGCTAAGTATTTCAAAGCTCTTTTAAATCGATTATAGTTGATGGTAGTGAAATTTTGATGTAAATAATTAAATAAAATGAGACTACTCGACATTGAAGCAATTTTGAATTCATCTATTGCTCATAATAATAGAGAAATAGTTTAGTTGTCATGTTTATTTTTTTTACAAATATTAATTCATCTTATGCTTGTGTTGTGATTGTTAATATATTTATGACCTAGTACCCGTTCAGGGATTACACATTAGGTGTAATTCTTGAATAGTCCCCGATTTTGGGATGTCTTTGAATCTTTTATGCCATTTAGGTGGTAAATACTCAATTTTTTCTTGATTGTTATGAGACAAAATTTGATTGACATTTCCTTTAATGTTCTCCGAATACATATGTAGAGTGAGAATTCATTCTAAATAATGTATTTGGAGAACTGTAAGGAAGTCTTCTGCGAATTTTTGTCTCATTACAATCAAGAAAAAAAAAAAATTGGGTATTTACTAATGGTATGAAAGATTCAAAGATGGGTTTAGGTTGGAGAGATAAGGACCTCATTACTGAAAGTATTTTTTTGCAGGTTGTGGTTGTTGTTGTTGTTGTTGTTGTTGTTTTTGTTGTTGTTGTTGTTGTTGTATGAAAAATTCAAAGATAAGTTTATGAATAATGCTCTTACCATTTTTATTAATAATTTTTATTTCCTAATATATATGTAGATTTGCAATGAAGAGATTAGAACGAAACTGGATGTATGAAAGGTTGGATTCCAATAAAAAATTAAGGAAGGAATTCGTAATAGGGGTTAATAAATTCATTGATTATGTTAAGCAACAAGACGAATTCATTAGAAATAAAGAAATTAGGTGTCCATGTAGTAAGTGCAAAAATAAAAAGTTTTTAGTTGAACAAGAAGTACGAAAACACCTTGGTCTAAAGGGTTTTTGTGACAACTATTATGATTGGGTGTGTCACGGAGAGAAATACCCCGTTGAGGAAGAGGAAATCGCAATGCCCTCTGACAATCCTTATAGGGATATGGTAGAGGATGCGTTGCGCGATAGCATTGATCAAATTAGGGAAGAAGCTCTTAATGCCGAGGTGGTTGATGAATCTCCAAATCCCAATGTATTAGCCTTTTTTCAAATGTTAAAACGTGCCGAGCAACCTGTCTACGAGGGATGTCGACTCTCATTGCTACAGTCGGCTGCAAGGCTTGTCGCTCGAAATGTGAACACAACTTAGCCCATAAATGTGTAGATGGTTTCACGTCACTCATGGGAGACCTTCTTCCTCAAGATCATATTTTGATGCGTAACTTCTATGAAACCAAAAATGTTCTCAAAGCTCTTCAACTTCCTCATGAAAAGATAGATGCATGTTTTAATGGATGTATGCTTTTTTGGATGGACGACGCTCTTCTCGACAAGTGTAGAAAATGTGGTAGAGCTAGGTACAAAAGTGCAAAGAATGCAAATGGCAAAAGGGTCCCCGAAAATTTCTTAAATTATTTCCCAATAGGGCCACGTTTGCAACGAATTTATGCCACAAAAAACCTCGCGGAACAAATGCGTTGGCATTATGAAAACCCCCGAGTTAGTGGGACAATGTCTCATCCAAGTGACAGTGAGGCGTGGAAACATTTTGATCATCTTCATCCTTCTTTTGCATCTGAGCCTCGGAATGTTAGACTTGGACTTTGCACCGATGGTTTCTCGGCTTTTGGGCCATTCGGGAACACATATTCATGCTAGCCGGTGATGCTTACACCTTACAATTTACCACCCTGGCTATGCATGAAAAGACAATTTATGTTCTTAACATTAATTATTCCTGGACCAAAGCGTCCCAAACAAAACCTTGATGTCTATTTACAGTCTCTAATTCACGAGTTGAAGCAATTGTGGGACACGGGATTGTTTACATATGACGTGTCTAGGAAACAAAACTTCGACTTAAGAGCCGCACTCCTATGGACGATCAACGATTTTCCTGCTTATGGCATGTTATCCGGTTGGTCAACTTTGGTGAGAATGCATGTCCATGTTGTACGAAAAAAGAGACTAAATCGACTTGGCTTCAAAGATAGCGAGAAAATGGAGTTGGTTTGATTGTCATAGACAATATTTAGACATTGATCATACTTTTCGCAAGGATAAAGTCCACTTTCGAAAAGGAAGAATAGAGAACGATGTTCTTTGGAACGAGGTTATCGGGCGAGCAAGTGTGGGAATGTGTGAAAGATTTACCAAAAATCGTGGATGCGTCTGACCATGAATTGAAGACGGTTAAAGCGAAACGAATTGGGTGGTGGAAACAAAGTATTTTTGGGAGCTTCCATATTGGAGCACACTACTAATTCGACATAACCTTGATGTCATGCATATTGAGAAAAAATTTTTCGAACAACTAATTCACACGGTGATGGATAGAAAAGACAAGACAACCTTGAACCCAACTGCACAAAAAGACATCTTACAACTTTGTTCAAGGTCGCGAAAGGTGGATTGATCGTTTTAAAAAAAGAGCGAAGAAAGTCTTGTGTGATTGGATATGTAATTTAAAGTTTCCAGGATTATGCTATGCTTCAGATTTGAGAAGATGTGTCGATATGAATGAGTTGAAGCTACATGGCTTGAAAAGCCATGACTGTCATGTGTTTATGGAGCGTTTACTGCCGGTTGCTTTAAGGCACCTTCTCCCTAAAAATGAGTGGAATGCCATAATCGAGATTAGTCAATTTTTCGAGACTTGTGCACTTCATCAAGTACAAATTGAAAAAATAACAAGTCTCGAGAAAAATATTGTCGAGATAATCTGCAAATTGGAAAAAATACTTCCACCTTCATTTTTTAACTCAATGGAACATCTGCCAATTCATTTGCCATATGAAGTGAAAGTGGGTGGTCCTGTGCAATATAGGTGGATGTATCCTTTTGAGAGGTAATATCAATATCTTTTACGAAGCCTTCTAAGGTTATTACTTAATTTCATTCATTCTTAACCAATTTTTTTGTAGGTTCTTGAATCATCTGAAAAAAAAAATTGGAAATAAAGCTCGTGTTCAAGGGTCATTATGCAACGCATATTTGCTTGAAGAAATAGCAAATTTTTGTTCTTTTTTACTTTGAAGATCATATAGACACAAAGTCAAAAGACCTTGACATAGGTCAGAAAAAGGCGAAGTATTCTACCTTGCCCGAACTATTTCAAGATCATGAGGGCACTACTTCTGGAAAATGTCGTGAAAGATTTTTGGAAGATAACGAATATGAACGTGCACACCTCTATGTTTTATCTAATTGTGATTCTGATGAGTTGAAACGTATGAAAAGGTAGGTGAAAAAAATTTTAATTTTAAACGTTGTTTCAAGTAAAACATGCAAAAATTAATTCAAATCTTAATTCGGCATTTTTGAATAGGTTGTTTGAGGATTACATCAAAAGAGAATATCCTAAGGTTTCTATGGCCGAGGATATTTGGAATAAATTTGAAACAAAATTCCCTAACTGGCTTAGAGGTCAAGTAAGTAAATAATATATATTCTATAATGCTTATTTAAATTATATTATTATTTGGTAAATAATTGGTTCATTATCATTAATTTTAGGTAAATAATTTCAAAAATCCAGTTGTAGTTGCCTTAGCAAATGGACCTTCAAAAAAAGTATGAACATGGAAGCGTTATTCCATCAATGGATACAAATTTCGAGCTTTCATAGATGGGAAAGATTTGGAAAAGTCTACAATTAACAATGGAGTGTGTGTGAGTTCGACAGAAGGAGCTGACTACTATGGAACCCTAAATGAAGTTGTTGAGTTGTCTTATACTGGCGAGAAAAACCCTTACAACGTTATTTTATTCAAATGTAATTGGATAGATAACTCAGAAAGAGGAATGCAAGTACATAAGGAATATAAACTTGTGGATGTTAATCGGAGCAAAAAATTTCCAAAATATGACCCATTTGTATTAGCATATCAAGTGGAACAAGTTTGCTATGCTCCTTATCCAAACATCAAAAGAGATAAAGATCAGTGGTCAGCAGTATTTAAAATAAAGGCAAGATCACAAGTGGATGCTCCCTACGATGAATCTATCTTTCAAGAAGATGTTAATAATGGTGATACAACATTGACAATAATTGAAATAGAGGATGAGAATGAAAATGTGGAGGAGGAACAAGAAGAAACTCAAGGAGATGAAATGCAAGTACAGAATGATGATATGCAAGAGGAGGAAGATGAGGAAGAGTTAGGAGAGGAGGCTTTGAAGAAGTATTTAGAAGAAGATGATGATGAGGATTTTTTAGAATCGCTTTTTGAAAGCAACGAAAAGACTAATTTAAGTGATGATGATGATGATAATGATGATGATGATGATGATGTCTAGGATTTATATTAGTTGTAGATGTTTTGTACCCTTTCTTTCAATCTTATTACTTTGTTGGTACTATTAGTTGTAGATGCCGTATGGCTTAATTTAATGAAATCTAGTTTGTTTTCATTCAATCTTACTTTGCCAATTTCTTATTTGGTAGCTATTATTTGATTATTTGATTTCTTACTTTGCCAATTTCTTATTTTGTTGCTATTATTTGAAGCTTTGATTTCTTACTTTGCCAATTTCTTATTTTGTTGCTATTATTTGATTATTTGATTTCTTTCTTTCCCAATTTCTTACTTTGCTAATTTGTTATTTGGTTGCTATTATTTGATTTCTAACAATGTTGAAGAATTTAGTTGGTTTCTATGGCGTCGAGGAGACGAAGACATGGTAGTAATAGTAATGCAGGAAACCAAGGACAGGGAAACGAGAATGAAGAAATACCAGCAGTTGACAAAATTCCTCTTGATTCTCTTGAGCAAGAAGGCGTTTGGTAAGTATGTTATTTTTTCGTAATTAATTATTTTTATAACGATTTATATATATATATATATATATATATAAATATTTATTATCTTCTCATTCTTTTTTTCAGGTTCAGTAATGAAAAAGTTGTGAGCTTGATATCGGATACTATTGGATGCAACTACAAAGAACATGCTCCTAATTGGAAATCGGCGTCATCTACTCTAAAGAAGGATTGGTGGAATTGGTTTGAGGTATTAGCAATTGTCATTTAATTTAATACTACGTATTTTATTTATTTATTTTATATTTATTTACAATAAAGTTTATTTTCTAACTTTATTTTTTATTGAACAGTGGCGTGTTAGTTACGATCCCCGTGACAAGGCAAGGGTTAAGAAGGCTTGGGAAGATGCCATGAAGACCCGTTTACGGCAAATGATTTATCGAGCTTATCATAAGGAAGAGCATGAAAAGCCGGATTGGATTAGTGTTGACTTGCACCGTCAATTGAGGAATAGACCACTTGAAGATCCTACTTTCACGCCAAGATCGGAGCAGATTCGCCAACCGTAGGTCGGGAAGTGACGAGAAAGGGAAGGCGTTGGCTACTCACGTAATGGGTCGAAAAAACACTTTGCAATATATGGACTCAATGGTAATTTCTTCACTTTTTTTTTTTTAACTTAGTACCTTTTTTTTCTTTAACTTTATTTAAAGTTACTAATTATATTTAACAAGTATCAAAATTGCAGATTGATAAAGATGGGAAAGGAGATATTCCGTCCGCTTTGCAAGTGTTGGAGAAGACAAGGAAGCATAGCACAAAAGGATGGTTATCCAAAAAAACTGGTCAACTCTTCGTAAGTTACTAAAATTATTTAATTTTTAACTCATTTTTTCAATCATGATTATTTAGTAGATGGTATCTAATCTTTCGTTTTTTATTGATATAGGGTAAAATCATCACAAAGAAAACTCAGCTTCAGAGTCAAGGGGTCGAGAACATCGATGATAATGAGATTTATATTGAAGAACATGGAGGATTTGATAAGAAAGGTAGAGTACTTGGCGGAAATGCAAAGCACCACAAATTTGGGAGCACCACCGCCGCTCGACTGGTAACCTCTTTTCTACTCCTCATACTCCGGGTTTTGTTGGTAGAGTCGCAAAAGAGAATGCCCGACTTAAGCAAGTCGAGGCCGAACAATCTCAAAGGCTTGCGGCAATAGAGGAGTTCTTGAGCCAACACGGTTTTACCACTCAAACTTGTAACCCCGGAGGTCCATCTCAAACTAGGAATGACTTTGATGATGATGGTGGCGACAATGCTAGGCCTACTCCGACTCCCACTCCCATGTATTGATGTAGTTGTTTGTTGATTAGTAGTTATGATTCCTATCCCGTAGTTTATGGACTTATTTGGCTTTCTTTGTTGAACAATTATTGTACTAAACGGTTGTAAACCTTTTATTTTATGTTAACGCGAAGACGTTGTTTGGGAATCTCGTCTTGAACGAGTTGTGAATTTGTCAATTGCTGGATTTTCTGTATGTTTGCAGGACACCGGGAGTAATGTAATTGCTTTCAAAGCAATTTGGGCGCTGGAAAAGCGCTGTAAACCCACTGGGCATTTAATCCCTGCGACGGAATTTGCGACGGAAAATCCGTCGCAAGGTTTGACTTCCTGTTTGACTTTGGGGACACGTGTCCCATATGAACAGTAATATGCGACGGAAATTCCGTCGCAGATTTTGACTTTCTATTTGACTTTAGTGACTACGTGTCCCATATGAACAGTAATCTGCGACGGAAATTCCGTCGCAGATTTTGACTTTCTGTTTGACTTAATGACCACGTGGCCGCCAATGAACAGTAACATGCGACGGATAATCCGTCGCAAATCACTATTTTGCGACGGGTATTTGCGACGTACTGATCCGTCGCAGGTATTTAGCAGCGACGGAATTCCCGTCGCAAAACCAAATTTTGCGACGAAATAGAGCGACGGGTAAAATCCGTCGCAATTCCGTCGCAAGATCTATTTTTGCGACGGGATTGACATATTTGCGACGGAGTTTTCCGTCGCTATGGAACCTTTTTTTTGTAGTGGAATACATGTGAATCATGGGGACAGCCCCCAGTTTGTCACTTAGGAATAAAAGGATAGACACTAGGATAGATATGAGAAAGCCTAAGACTCGGACTCAGACTTAATCGTAGATACGGACTCCTAATCATTACTTTCTTCCTCAAGGATCTCCTTCGCAGCATCCGCCAGCTTGAATGTTTAGTCTTGAGCATTGACCCATTTGAGCACTTCACTCTCGTTGTTGAGAATTATATGAGGACAATAGTCCATGAGGCTTTTATCTCCTTGCAGAAAGAGATGTTCACAAGGGTTAATTTCATCACGTGGTTGGCATAGGGATGAAGGTATTAGTTCATAATTGTTGATCATATTTTGAATAGCAGGTTTCAGTTTGAAGCATGTTTCCGTATCATGACCTTTTCCTTGATGATATTGGCAATAGGAATTGCCGTCCTAGAAATGACTTTTCTTGCATTCAGACGGGTCCAGGGTGGGCCCGATTGGTTGGAGCATCCCTTCAGTCATGAGCTTTTGAAGAATTGCGGTATAGGCTGTGTTGAGCCGAGTGAATGTCCTTTGAGAACGTACAACCTTGTTGTTTGACTTGAGACATTCAGGAGGATTGTCCTGAGTGAGAGGTACAATTATGATTTTGCCAGCTTCAATCATATCTTGAATGGCATGCTTGAGTTTGAAACAGGTTTCGGTGTCATGGCCCTTGCCTTGATGGTATTGGCAATAGGCATTACTATCCCAAAATCGGGCTCTCCTGTGTTCTGGTGGGTCCGGAGTCGGACCAATGGGTTGGAGCATTCCTTCTGAAGTAAGTATCCCCAGAGCGGTGCCATATGCTATTCCCAGATCTGTGAAAACCCTTTGATGTTTTCCCAAGGTTCCAACATTGGTGTTTTTGGGGATGTTTTTGTGAGTTTTGTTTTTGTTTTTTGTCAATCCCGGGCGGAAGCAGGATTTGGTCGTTGTCAATGGGAAGTTTTGGGGATGTTGTTTGATATTTTGAAGGGTATTTTGGTGAGGCAATTTCATGTTCTTTGTTGGTGGGTTCATGGATGTGGGAATCATCAGACGGTTCCTCGTTTTCAGCATTTGTTGGTTGGTGAACGGAGGGTTGGTTTTCTCCTTGATGGTTAGTATTAGGTTCGTTTTCGGCATTACCAAACCTCTTCTCCAAATTAGCTACCCGAGCGTTCAAATCATCGATAGCAACTTGCAGCTTTGAGAATATGTTGTTGATGGAGACGGAGAGCATCATTATACCGCTTTGTATGCCATCCGCATCAATTGCATGTATTTTCTCATCGTCAGGAGAGATGTGGTGAGAGTAATCTGGGGAACATTCCTCACTGTGTTCAACAGGGTTTTCTGAAGGGTTGATTTCGTTGTTTGTTGAGGGAGGTAATGGTAATTCACCCTTTTCAATCATGTCAAGGATGGCACCTTTTAGGGGGAGACACATTTTAGTGTCATGTCCGCGACCTTGGTGATATTGACAAAAGAGGTTTCCATTCCATCTTCGACCTCGCTTTTTTGGTAGAGGGTCTGTAGTTGGACCAATGGGTTTGAGATTTCCTTGGGAGATTAGCCTTTCTAAGGCTGTGGCATAAGGCATATCAAGATCAGGGAAGGACCTATGAGGTCGTCTGGTTTTGGTTTGGTCGTTGGCCAGTAGCCGGCTTTCAACAAGCTTAACCCTTTGCTCAATATCAGAAGAGGGAGGATTATCGGTTATCATTTTGTCCTCAACATGGGAGAGACGAGTGCTCAAGTTTTCCACGGTAGCTAGGAGTCGAAGGACCATGTCGTTGGTTTCAGCAGAAGTCATGGCGGATAAAGGTTGATCAGCTCCTTGAGTTTCTGGTTGGCGATTGATGACACCCAAGGGATTTCTATTTGACATAACGATAGGCATTATAACTTGTCTGGCAAGGTATTGCACAAACATAGGCAGGTGCGACACATATGTATAAAAGGCAGTTTTATCGTGAAGACGCGACGGTGTGACTAGGTTATGAGTTCATTAAAGATCGTGGATGACCTCCTGTGTTTGAACTCTTGGTGCATAACATTGAACTTAGACTCGAGTGTTGACTTTGGCATAGTGATCCCTAGATAGACGACTTCTGACTTAGTTTGGATGTGCGTTGATGGCGTGACGCCGTTAGACAAGACACGTACACAAACTTGACCTTTGACCCGTAATGTAGGGGAGAGACAGGTTTAATACCCAACAGGTTTCGACTCTGCTAATGCCATTGGAGATGTCTCGACAATTAGGCGACACGACCTAGACCAGAAGGTAGGTACTGACTTCGGCAGAGACTCGACGTTGTCGACTTGACTTGAAATCGACTTGACTCTAATAGGCTCGAGGCTGAATCAGAAAGGTGGACTGAAATTTTCAATAAGAGAAATTTTCAAAAGGATTCATTTGTCGTTTTATGGACGGCTTCCGAAGAGTGGGGATCTTTAGAAGGTCGGCCAGTAGAAAGGGTTGTCTTAAGTTTGTTTTAAAAAGACGGTTTGAGTTGAGATTGCGGTAGCTCCGAAAACAATGTGTTGTTTTCGAAGACGGTTTTTGAAATTCCGAATCACGAATTTAAACATCAAGAATTGAAGAATTTGGAATCGTCATCGTAATGGCCATAAAAACGGTCAAGTTTGTTTTCAAAGGATTAAAAATTGGGTTGAAATTTTCAAAACGGTTAGATTTGTTTTCAAAGATTTGATTTTGGATTGAAATTTGAAAACAGTTAAATTGGTTTTCAAAGATTTGATTTTGAATTGAAATTTGAAAACGGTTAAATTTGTATTCAAAGATTTGATTTTGGATTTGAAATTTAAAAACGGTTAGATTTATATTCAAAGATTTGATTTTGGATTTGAAATTTGAAAACGGTTAGATTTGTTTTCAAAGATTTGAAATTGAATTTGAAATTTAAAAACGGTTAAATTTGTTTTCAAATGATTTGGAGTTGGATTTGAAATTTGAAAACGGTTAGATTTGTTTTCAAAGATTTGAAATTTGATTTGGAATCTGAAAACGGTTAAATTTGTTTTCAAATGTTTTGATTTTGAATTGAAATTTAAAAACGGTTAAATTTGTTTTTAAAGATTTGATTTTGAAATGAAAATTGAAAACGGTTAAATTTGTTTTCAAATGATTTGAAATTGGAAATTATGAGGATTAAATTCGTCATTACGACGGGTTAGAAAACCATTTTAACCTTTGAAAGACGGTATGCAAATCGAAAATTGTGAGAATTGAAATCGTCATTACGACGGCTTAGAAAAGACAAATTTGATTTCGAAAACAAGATACGAAATTTTGGAATGTTGCACGGGTTAAAATCGTCATTACAACGGTTTGAAAAACGTTTCTGTTTGAAAACTGATTTCGAATTTTGAAAATTCGAGGGTAGTATTCGTCATTAAGACGGCATAAAAGGGATGTTTGAGAATGCAACGGTCGGTGATGGATCGGGGTTTGAAATGTCCATTATGACGACGTAAAAGGGTATTTTGAAATGGTATGTGGAAACCGAGGATTGAAATCGTCATTACGAAGGTATGAAAAGGTGTATTTGAAATTGGTTATAAAAACCGGGTTTTGAAATGGCCATTATAACGGCATAAAAAGGTGCTTTGAAATGGTTATAAAAAACCGGGTTCGAAAATCGTCATTACGACGGCCTAGAAAGGTGTGCAACGGTCGGCAAAAGACCGAGGTTTAAAATGGCCATTATAACGGCGCAAAAAGGTGATTTTAAAAGTTTGAAAATGAAACGGAAGGACTTATGATTAAGTAGCACATAAGCACCCACAGTTCATTATATTATGCATAATGCTGACACGGGTTTTGGCTTAAAAGGGTGGGTTACACACCAAGCAATCAAACCCCAATTTTCGAGAGAGATACTAATCCAAACTAAATGTGTAAGGAGGGTGCCCTAGCCTCGTACTCGAAGGTGATGAAAGCTCTTTGACGAAACAGAAATGTGTAATGTCAACGGTATGCTTGACTCAATCGGGATTCGAAACGCGGGGATGAGAAAACTAACGCCGACGGGACGAGTCAATTGGTCGAAAAGGGTTAGGTTGTGGGCCCGGACAAGGAACCCGACTTATGACCGTAATGTCAATTAATTCACTTTAACCACGACCTCGTTTGAGTTTCACCTCTTAGGATCACAAAGACACAAGTGTCCTAATTTTCCCTAGCGGAGTCGCCAAACTGTGGACATGGGCCACAGGCCGGTCTGCGGATTTGGGCTACCTACCGACCTGCGGTCACGGGCCACCTGCACGCCAAGCTAAATCTGTGGACATGCAGCGGTCTAGAAAGCCATGCTCGGCGGCGTTGAAATGCTTTCGACCGGATCGCTTTAGATCGGTCGGTTTCGTCTCGGCCAAGGTCTCAAAACGATTAGAGATGTTCGGAGTCGCCACCAAGCATTTGTGGGATGCTTGGAACCCGTTCGAATCCACTTTATACCTCGGTCAAACGAAGCACAAAGCAGTGTTTGGCATAGGTACTAAAGATATGGAATCGTCCCCCTTTTATCATTTTATGCCTAAAATGACTATCGTACGCCCTGGATAAGGCCATCCACTATCCAAAGGTTCTGAGTAAGTGGTGAGGGTACATATAGGGAAGCCCTTTAATCGGACACCCAATCCCGTCCGCGTTAGCGGCCTCTACTGATCGATCGTGGCTGTTTAAGTGCAAGAGTTGATAAAACAGTGTAAATGCATGATTGCACATCCAAAAGTGTTAACCTAACATGTGAGCTTTCTAAGTCGGTTTGTTAATCCAAATATCAACATAAGATGTCAAGTTGGATTTAGATTGATTTACATGTGAAAACTGAAATTAAACATCCATTTACCAAGTTCGGGTTATGATGCTTAACACGATCCATTTATTGAAAAAGGGTGTCAAATGACAAAGTGTAAAAACGTAAGCTTGTCAATCTGATCCGTCATGTGTTCAGATTAACCGTAATCGGGATCGTCCTAGACAAGTGCTAAAGTTGAGGCAAAATAGTGTCAGGCAGCCCTGTTAAGGCGCGAGCCTATTGGCGAGGTAAGGGGCTCTGCCCAGGTTTTGAAATATGAAAGCAGAGGGCCTCTTGGGGCGCGAGCCATGGGGCGAACCAAGGGGCGTCTCCTGGTTGTTAAAAAGGTTGTTTAAAACCGTTTTTTGTGATTAATGATTCGCAAGTATGATTTGCATGACTCTGAATAATTACTATTATATTAGTAATATTCGTTGTCGGATTTGCATGTTTGAAAAGCATGATTTACAAATAAAAATGTAAAATGTTTGATTTGAACTAATTATTTTAAGTTCAATTATTTGTAATTAGTCAAGTTTGTCATCGTACTCGGATTAAACCGACATGGTATAAAGAACCAAGGATGATTATGAATTATGACTAATATGTTTGCAAATGTAAATAAATGAGAAAAATGGTAAATAAAATGAAAGGGGGTTGAAATACCCTTTAATATGTAATTAACCAATAATAGCATCGAGTCACGGAATAAACCGTCATGGTATAAGGAACCAAGGATGATTTTTGTAATGGTCAAAACATGTCTATCATAAAAATGAATTAAAACATTTGCAATGGTAAAAACCGATTACAAATAAGAAATAAAATAAAGAGGAAAGACGAGAACAAACACGGATGAGTCTGATCTGAGACCCACAAGAGGCGCGATCTTCCTTGCATAGCAAGGAGCTCCTGTCTCAGGCCAAAACTCGGTTTTGGCTCGTCTAACCTATATTTGAATCGTGTTATGCATTGTTCATGTTTATAAAGTTATGAAAACAATAAAGACATGAAATAAATGAGATATTTACACCCTCAAACTTAAATGTATTGATGTTTGCGTGGTAGACGACTTTAGAGACGGTTTTCTCGTAGTGGCTACTCGCGATCAAAGAAGTTTAAAAAGGTGCCTTAAAAAAGGATTTAGTTTTGAAAATATGTTGAAAATATGTTAATTAAAACATGTTGATTGTTTTATTGAGTTGGTCAAATGGGTCGGTCGAATGCACGGCGACGGTACCAAACAATATATGTAAGGCTTGTGTTTACGATCGGTAGGTCGTAAACACGTGTCGATTTTGTGACTTAGGAAGTCGGGTCTATAAGTTTAAGAGAGAGGTGAGGGGGCGGACACTCGCGTGAGGATTGTGTTGTGTGAAGGTTGGTATTTATAGAGAAATATGGGATGGTAGGTCGGTTGAGTTTGCTTGGAGGCTAAGGAGACACCCCATTGAGGCGCGAGTATGCCAGCTATGCAATGGGGTGCCCTGTTCTTTTCAATTTGGACGTGGCCTTTTCTCCATTCATTGTTTTGTGGGTTTGATTTGTGATAATCAAATAGGATGTCGTGTAACAATATAGGCACCTAATAAGATGATTTTAGGTGTTACTTGAGGTAGGTGTTTTGTGTGCTTGACTCGGGTTTGACCCGTGTGAGTCGGGATTTGAATTTTGAGTCGGTATTTGGCCCGGTGTCAGTTTTGACTCTAATTAGGGTCATTTTAATGGAAATGACATGATGAAGACATTCCTGGCATTATTTTTGACATCCGAGATTTGGGTTGACTTGAGTTGCGGGTTTCCGAGTCGGTTTTGGGTTTGAAGACGGTTTTAACTCTAAATAGTGTTATTTTAATGCAAATGAACTTAGAAAACTTTTCAAATCATTTTTTATATTTGAGTAGTGCATTAAACCGTCTCATGTATAGCCAATCCACGCACGAATATCAAAAACACGTTATAGTCCGATCATCATCGGGTGGTTTTTGGAAGGTGCAGATACTGGGTATCTACATATATATATTGGGTCGTTTGGTTCACAATGGGAAATTGCAATGCCTAGGAAGATTCAATTACTATGCTATTCTATTTCATGTGAATTTGGAAAAGTTGTTTGGTTGCATGTGGGAACTCCAATTCCATAGGAACTTCCACTTACCTAAGGGGGCCTAGGTAAGTAACTTCCTCCATTATGGAGGAATTAGAGTTCCTAGGAAGTTCCAATTCATGTGAATTGGGGCAACTAAACAACTTGTTATTTTTACACTTCCCGTGAATTACAATTCATGTGTTTTTGAAGGGCAACCAAACAAGTCCTATATATATATATATATATATATATATATATATATATATATATATATATATATATATATATATATATATATATATATATATATATATAGGGTCGGGATCCAGTGAGAACCACCCATATAATGAGAACCACGTTAATCTAATAGAATAAATCAACGCGCACACTAATCAATCACCTACCCCTAAACAATCTAAACTCCGTCATTTTCAATTTTTGTTTCCCTCTCATCATTCTTTCTCTCTCCTCGAATATCACCATCTTCACAATGCTATTTTATGCGCGCCATTGATCCTCAACTACTGATCCATCAATCTCTTCAACGATCTACCTATTCGGCGCGTCCTTCATGAATGGAACGTTTTTATTCAAGGTAATATTTCGAAATTGCTGATTAATTGGTTGAATTTGAGAAATTAGGGTTCGGTAATTTGAGAAATTAGGGTCCGTTAAATTGAGAAATTGTTTAAATTGGTTGAAATCGTGATATTGTTGGCTCAGTTTTATGAATTAGAAAGGTTTTACAATCATCAAATTATTAGCTACGTGCATCAAATTGTTGCTATGTGCGTCAAATTAGGGTTTATAGTTTGATCTGTTCGTAATTTTTCAATTAATCGATTAAATTCTTGAATTTGAGCAATTAGGGTTCGGTAATTTGAGAAATTAGGGTTCGGTAAATTGAGAAATTGCTTAAATTGGTTGAAATCGTGATATTGTTGGCTCAGTTTTATGAATTAGACAGGTTTTACAATCGTCAAATTATTAGCTACGTGCATCAAATTGTTGCTATGTGCGTCAAATTAGGGTTTGAAGTTTGATCTGTTTGTAATTTTTCAATTAATCGATTAAGTTTAATTAGACAGGTTTTATAATCGTCAAACTATTAGCTATGTGCATCAAATTATTGGCATGTGCATCAAAATTTTTAAATTTAATTTTAGTAATAATTCCTTGATATGATTTTATTTTTAGTTATTTAATTTTAAGTGGTTGTTATTGCAGCAATGTCATTCTTAGTTCAATGGGGTCGCATAGTTCTTCTAATGTCATTACAAATGACATTACAAATGAAGGACAGATGGTATCATATCAGAAATATCTGCCCTTAACATTGATGTTCCTGAAATCGTATAAGGTACAATTCTGTTGAACTGTTGAATGATCAGATATTGTTCTATATAACTGTGTTGTTGTATAATTGAGTTATCCAGTAAATCTAATTCCTAACTATACTTTAATTTCATCACATTTGCAGATGACGTAGTAGACGAGGCTGAGGTAATAGAGGAGGCAGAGGTAATAGAGGATGCAGAGGAGGAGGAGGAGGAGGAGGAGGCGTCCGGTTCAAGCAACATGAATCAGATTTTTGGTTGTCCTACCCATCTCAAGCCTGTTATTGGTATGGTCTTTGATACACTTGAACTCGGTATTGCCTTTTATGAATCATATGGAAAAGAATTTGGGTTTCTAACTAGAAAAGGCTCACAAAAGAATAAACAGGGTGTCACTACACATAAAACTTGTTTGTCTAATAAGGCTGGAGAATGTGAAGCCAAAGGCAAAAAACACCGTAGGCAAAGGACTAGGGTAGGTTGCCTTGCTAGGATTAACTTTAAACGAATTGCTAACGGTAAATACCAAATTTATGGTTTTGTTGAAGGGCATAATCATATGCCAGCTACACCGTTAACAATGGTACATCTGACGCAAACGAGAGAATTGAATATAGTTCATAAAAAAATGATAGTTGACAACTCAAAGGTTAAAAAAGGTCAAGTTATGACCTATAGTGTTAGGAATTATTAATCTCATTAAACAACATATTCATATATGTAACAAATAATTTAGTCATAAAATTAATTTAGATCTTATGCATGCAAACAAAAGTAGAAATAGAGAAGAAATCGTCATTCTTACTATGGATTTTCGGATTAAAAGGGCACAAGTAAGATCTCCTTCTTACTTGTTCTTAAGCTTCCTATTATTGGATTAACAAGGATTCAAACTTAGAATCCCTCCCAAGGAATTATACCCAAGATAACCTCTTAAAATACTAATATTATTATTACTAGAACAATAGTAATCTTAATAAAATTGACCCAAAATATTGTTTTGTCCTCTTGAATTTTCTGCCAAGAGGAGAGGAATTTTGGAGTATTTGTTTCTCTTTCTAAACTTCTTTAAGTTATTTTGTGAATGAATGAATAATACACTAATTTTGCATGTAGTGTAAGAGTGGAAAAATAAGCAAAACTTTTGCTCTTTTTTCATGTGGGAAAACCGAAATGGGAAGGGGAGATAGCCCAATGCATGCTCTCCTTTTCTTCCCAAGAGAAAGCTATGTATGCAAGGCTATGTTTAGTTCTTATAATTATGTTTTCCACTTATAAATAATCAACACAATTTTTATCCTAATACCCCCTCCATTTCGGTACACACACATAAAATGGATGAGTCCATTTTATTTATGATTTTTTTAATAAGTCACATGTGACACATTACATGACATCTTATATATAAAATGTATTTTTAACAATTAAAAATAAACATATTAATAAAATATTTTACTTATAAAAATTAACATAGTAATTCACAATTACTTGTACCAAAATGGTTTACCAATTTATAAATCACAACATCTTGTATTTATAATAAATTATTCATTCAGATTCAATTGTTTCTGTAAACAATAATTTCATCTAAGTAATAAAACAATTCGATTACTTAGACCATATCTTATTTAATCAAATTACAATAAGACACGTAAATATTACTTCCAAAACCGTCCGTCAATTTTAAGTAATTTAATTAACTCGTATCGTCATACGATCAATTAAATATTCAATTAAGAGTGTTACCCTTTAGGTATGACCTAAGGGGATCAACTGATCACCACCGTCGCACGACAGTAATGTCAAACTCTAGTCAGCCAATCATTACCGATATGTCCGGACCAGTTGTGATAAAATATTACTTCCCACATGTATTCTTAAAATGAGATTTAAACATGTAATCATCATGATCGACAGTTGTGATCGCATTATTGTCGGAGGACACATATTCCAACAATCTCCCACTTGTCCTCGACAAGTGTGCGTCACCAATTCTTTTGTCCTATTACTATCTCCCACTCAATGCAAGGTGTCTTTCAGGTCGTACTTGCAAGTGATCATATCGAGAGTGGTTTCCTCGATCTGGAGAATAACTGATTGACCGGAATTATCTACCATAGATACCTTCCGAGCGTGGCCACGCATTTCCAGTTCATTACTCCTCGAGTGGCCCTGAGATATTGTTATAACACTGACAAGGGGTGGACAATTCCTATCGCACTTATTCCCTTCGACTAGCCACAGCTATCATAACCCAAAATATGCCCATTTGACCCCATTTACGAAGGTCGTAGTAACATAAATCAAAGTTAATCTGTAACTGTACCACCTTAGGCGAATAGTCTTTAGTCAAAAGAATCGACTCATTTGAATACTATAGTAGCTCTCGCCATGACCAGGCTATATAAATTTGCCAGAACTCTATAAGTGGTCATTAGCCCGACAAGTGGCTATGGGCGAATAAAAAGTTAATCCGTGTTCACTTTAACGGGGTTCAATTGTCACTACAACCCGTTGGGATTCAACAATGTATAAGGAAAAGATAAAAGACAAATGATGCGTGTCTTTTATATGATGTTTTACACCCTATTTTACACGTATTTTAGAGCTCATTTATGTAGTTTAAAGCTATTATTTGCCCCATTTCGTCTACTTTCGTATTTTTATGTAATATTGCAGATTTATGCGGAACTGAGTAGATATCGTGCTAAATCCGTCCCCGAGTATCTTGCATTGCATTTGTCATGAAGTATTTACTCAAGAAACGAACTTGGTGCGCATTTTGAGGCCCGAAAGACAACTTTACGAAGAATTTTGAAGCGGACTATCAGCTAAAGCAGTCGATCGACTGGCCTTTATGGTCGATCGACCAACACATGACTTACAGGAGCTACTGTTCAGCATAGATCAGAACGAGATTTCCAAAGCCCATTGTATATTAGGTTTAGGAATAAGTGTTACACGATATTCTATATAACGTAACCTAGGTTATTCAGAATTATTATCAAGATATAATTCAGTTTTATCATGAAGTTCTAAACATTCATTAGTTAGATTATTTTCCGTCAATAAAGTTTACTCTTTGCATTCAGTTTTAATCTTTCCTTCCTGTTCTATACGGTATTCTACTGTTCTTATATTCCGTTTTATTGCTTTCATTCGTAGTATAGAATTGCTAGGTTAGATCTCCCGAAGCCAAATTATTGTTTTATGTTAATTGTTCGTTTAATTAATTTAAGCATGAATTCGAATGTTTTAATTGTTAAGTTTATTGTTGTTATTATATCCAGTATGAGTAGCTAAATACCTCGTGCTAGGATGTAGGGAACCTGTAGAAGTAGGCGACATTAGAATAGTAGACCTAGAATCGCGCCACGGTCGATCGACCGTATACCCTGGTCGATCGACTGGGCTCGAGAGATCACCTTCGTTTTAATTAATTAAATTGCTATGTTTGACGAATCGAGTGCACGCGACTAGTTGAATGCCTAGGAATTGACCGACCCAATAAAGATCGAAAGATAGGGAAGGGAGATAGCCTACCTAATTAAGAAGAGTAAATTAATAAGATCGAGAGATAAGTTAATTTTGTAACAACCCGGATTATAAAACAAAGGAAAAGCTTATATAAAATGAATATCAGAGTACGATACTGATAAAAGGGTCAAGGTGGCGGAAACACCTGTCCAATCCGGTTCGCTACTAAATCCAAAACAACTAATACATTATTCAAAAGGTTCTTAAAACTTAAAGCAAACTCCTATTTATGATTAAGCTCGCTTCGCACATTCCCCAAGCTAGCATCATCCAAACAGCAAACATCTGAACAACCTGAGAAGGGGGTCGACAATCAGTCGGGAGTAACTAGATGCTCTCCCAGTCATGTTTACAACAATTGAATATAACCAACAATTAATAACAATTGAAATGCATAAACAGTAAACATATGAGATCATCTATACTAATGAAAATCAAACTCAGACTTACTACTCCTGACATTCACAACACTAGATGAATGAGACTACATGAACTTAGACCATATGCAAGTACTAGACCATGGACACTTACCAACCAAAGTAGACACGATCCACAGCACATAAGGCACAAAGCTAGCAACAAAGCATAGCGAATAGAGCGAACGCCGCTAGAACATTTAACTGATGAACTAGCAGATGGAACGTTTAACTGACGAACCATCGGTTGTGAAGTATTTAACTGATACTCCACGGTACTATGTATAGCGCATCACCACTGCCTATATGTCTAAGACCTGGCCAGACCTCTCGATGAATTAACTGTACACCGAACGACACTCGGAACCCAGAGATGTTTAACTGACGAATCTGGCCACCCCCGAACATAGACCAATAAACCTCTGAAGAGCAGCTCTTGATTCATTCCGATAGTATTTAACTGATACTACCGTCATCTATTCGACTTAGCCAACAAATAAATATGCACAGTTTAACTGACTGCACACGACATGCGTGAACCACAATACGACTCAACTCAGAAGTACAGTTTAACTGACTGTCCAACTCATGCAAATGCACAGTTTAACTGACTGTACAACTCATGCGTGAATATCATCACGACTTAACACAGTAGAACAGTTTAACCGACTGTCCTACTAACATATGAATAAGAGTAACCAAGGACATATGCAACAAAAGGACATAACATGTAAAACACAACACAACATGTGAAGCAAGCATACGCAACCAATGTTATAGTAACTTCAACTATAACTTTAATATCTAACCATTCAATGTTATAGTAACCCTAACCATAACATGAACTCTGGATGCGAGGTTATAGTAACCTCGACTATAACTTAAACATAAATAACTTGAAGTCATACTTACCTCAACCATAACCTTGACACGAAACTCAAAGTTATACTAGTTCTAACCATAACCTTGAGCCATAAATCTCAGGGTGTGTTAGTTCCAGCTATAACCTTAACTCGTACTTCAATGTTATAGTTGCTTCAACCATAACTAGAGTAACTACCCAAAGTTGTAATGACTTCAGCTATAACACTTGAATCATCATCAATGTTATACTAGCTTTATCAATAACTTTGGAGAGAACCCTTGGCCGTCTATCATGCCGCCACTAGGGTTTATTCGTAAACCCTAATTACGCTCATGACACCCATAATAAACATATAAACAACCTACGATATATAATTAATACATTAAAACATATACAAGCATGCGAAAACATAATTAACATGATAATAAACAATCAAACACGTACCAATTACACAAATCAATTATTAAATCATGTAAATTACATCAATTGGCATAAACACAATTAAAGGAAAACACCTAGTTACCTTATTAAGCAAATAGACCCTAGAGATCGTCTTCAACGATATAAACGTCTTCTCCAGGAGCAACTTCCACGCCTTTATGAATCATCACGTGCCAAAGATAACAAATCTAATAAATATACTAACTATGTATATAAAAACTATAAAAACTATAAAACTATGCGAAAACATAAAAACTTATAAAGAAGATAGATAAATCCGAGAAGTAGGATCAATCTAAGCACGAAGGAACGATGAAGAACGAAGAAGAAAAGAAAACGGCACGAAACCCTAGGAAGGGGCGCGCGACACGAGGAGGAAGAGAGGAGGAGAGAATTAGGTTTAGGGTTTTGTAAGAATTATGAGAAAATAAAAGCAAGGGTTTGGTTTCCCTTCATATTTATATAGAAGCTCATGGGTTTATTCTAGGTTTAGGCCCAAAACTCACCCATCAACACTAAGATTCACGTGAGACTCAAGGAGGAAACGGATCTTCACCGTTTTTCGAGCCCAAAAGACGACAAATGGATATTTTCCCGAAAATAAAATATAAAATATGGGAAAATAAAATTAAAGAATTATATTATGAAAATTAGGGGTGTTACAATCCAACCCCCTAAAAAGAAGTTTTGTCCTCGAAACTTGATAAGAGAACTACCTCACTCGAAAAGATGTGGATGCTTCTCTCGCATAGACGCTTCGGTTTCCCAAGTCTCTTGCTCAAACTTCTGACTCCTCCACAGAACCCGAACCAAATGCACAACCTTATTCCTTAACCTCTTCTCCTGACGCTCCAAAATATGAACAGGACGTTCCTCATAAGTTAGGTTAGGCTCAACCTCGATAACGTCAGCCTGTAGAACATGAGAAGGATCATTGTGATAACGACGCAACTGCGACACATGGAAAACATCGTGAACCTTCGACAGATTCGGAGGTAAAGCCAACCTATAGGCTACCTCACCAACTCTCCCGAGCACCTCATACGGTCCAATGTACTTAGGACTAAGCTTGCCCTTAAGTCCAATTCTCTTAACACCTTTCATCGGCGAAACCTTGAGAAAAACCCTATCGCCAACCTCAAACTCAATCGGCCTACGCCGCAAGTCTGCATACGTCTTCTGTCGATCCTGGGCTGCCTTAAGCTTCTCGCGGATTAACCTCACTTGCTCAATCGATTCTTGAACCAATTCTGGACCAAGAACGACAGCCTCACTAGAATCGTCCCAACACAAAAGACTACGACACTTCCTTCCATAAAGTGCCTCAAACGGAGCCATCTGAATGCTAGCTTGATAACTGTTGTTGTAGGAGAACTCCACAAGCGGTAAACTCTTCTCCCAACTAACATGAAACTCCAAAGCACAAGCCCGCAACATATCCTCGAGCGTGCCCGATAAATCGTACGCTCGGTCGACCATCGATTGCAAAGATGAAAAGCCGTACTCATCTTAAGCTCACTACCCAAAGCCAACTGAAGCTTCTTCCAAAACTGAGAACAAAACCTCGGATCACGGTCGGAGATGATATCTTTAGGAACTCCATGAAGACGAATGATCTCACGCTGATACGCATTCGCTAGTTCCTCGAGACTCCAAGTCTCCTTCATCGGAATGAAATGCGCGACCTTAGTCAAACGATCAACCACGACCCAAATTGCATTCATTCCTCTCGGCGACCTCGGCAAACCCATAACGAAGTCCATTGAAATCGAATCCCATTTCCAGGTGGGAATCTCCAAAGGTTGCAGTAGACCACCAGGTCTCCGATGTTCGAACTTGACCTTCGACAACAACCAAGCAACGGCTCACGACTCGGCGATCTCTTTCTTCATACCCGCCACCAAAACTTTAGCTTCAGATCCTTATACATCTTATCACCACCAGGATGAACCGAATAGGGAGTACTATGAGCCTCTTTGAGAATCTTACATTTTAAGACCTCACAGCTAGGCACACACCAACGACCATGGAATCGTAGACCATCATCAGGTCCAACGTCGAAGTCCTTGGCACGTCCTTCGCTTATGGCGACTCGAACTCCTTCTAAGTATTCATCCTCTCTTTGCTTAACTCGGATCTCATGAAGGATCTCGGGTTCAGCAACCATCGCACTCAAATCTAAAGTACCAGGAAGAACTACCTCAAGGCTCATCTTCTGGAACTCTCGACTCAAGTCGTCGGGTAATACCAACACAGATCTCATAGCATGACACACCTTGCGACTCAAAGCATCGGAAACCACGTTTGCCTTACCCTCATGATATCGCGGCTCAATCTTGTAGTCGTTAAGCGGCTCCAACCAACGTCTCGCCTCATGTTAAGATCTTTCGGGTGAAGATATACTTCAAGCTCTTATGATCCGTATAAAAGTTACAAGAGACTCCATACAAGTAGTGTCGCCACGCCTTAAGTGCAAACACCATGCTGCTAACTCAAGATCGTGAGTCGGATAGTTCGTCTCGTGAACTTTCAACTGACGGGAAGCATAAGCCACAACTTTACCCTTCTGCATCAAGACACAACCCAACCCAAACTTAGACGCATCGCAGAAAATATCGAACACAACACCCTCTTCTGGTAGAGTCAACACAGGAGCGGTAGTCAACCTTTTCTTCAACTCCTGGAAGGCAGCTTCACAAGCCTCAGTCCAAATGAACTTGGATTCCTTCTTCATTAACTGAGCCATCGGTCTCGCGATCTTAGAGAAGTCATGAACAAACCGACGATAATACCTAGCTAAACCAAGAAAACTCCGAACCTCATTCACATTCTTTGGACTTTCCCAATCGACCACGGCTCGGATCTTCGACGGATCAACCATAACTCCATCGCCAGATATCATATGACCCAAGAAGGTAACTTCCTTTAACCAAAACTCGCACTTTGAGAACTTAGCATACCATTTCTGCTTACGCAGAGTCTCCAAGATAACACAAAGGTGATTCTCGTGTTCAGCCTCATCTCTCGAGTAAATCAGTATGTCGTCTATGAACACCACGACACACTTATCCAAAAACTCGCTGAAAGTGCGGTTCATCTGATCCATAAAAACGGCAGGTGCATTCGTCAACCCAAATGGCATCACCACGAACTCATAGTGACCATACCTCGAACGAAAGGCGGTCTTAGGAATATCTTCATTCCTAACTGGAATCTGATGGTAACCTGACCTCAGGTCGATCTTCGAGAACACACTCGCACCACGGAGCTGATCAAACAGATCCTCGATCCTCGGCAAAGGATACCTATTCTTGATAGTAACCTAGTTCAGCTCACGGTAGTCAATGCACAATCGCATACTACCATCCTTCTTCTTGACGAACAAAACAGGAGCACCCCACGGCGAAGCACTCGGTCGGATAAAACCCTTATCGATCATCTCCTCAAGTTGTTTCTTAAGTTCTTGTAACTCAGCTGGTGCCATACGATATGGAGCTTTCGAAATGGGACCAGTTCCAGGTAGCAACTCAATCAAGAATTCCACATCTCGCTCAGGAGGAATACCAGGTAGATCCTCGGGAAAGACATCGGGAAACTCCCTAACCACAGGGATATCCTCTAGCTTAGGCTCAACTGAAACATCATGGACACTACACAGATAGATCTGATGACCCTTTCTACCCATGTTAACCATCTTCATAGCAGAAACCCACTTGACCGTAGGTGTGACCCTAACACCCTGATAAGAAACTCTCGTACCTGTGGGACTCTTAAGCACGATCTTCTGATCGCGACATAGGAACCTAGCGTCATAGCGAGATAACCAATCCATACCCAAAATCACATCAAACTCTCCGAGTTTGAATTGTACGAGATCGACAGGAAGGATCGCCCCTGCGATACTGACAGGTACGTCCTTGAAAAGAACGGAGCAAGAAACAATCTCACCCGTAGGAAGGGATATAGAGGTATGAACGGATGAAGAAGAAGAGAGTCCAGCACGGACGGAAAAGGATTCGGATACGAAAGACATCGATGCACCCGTATCAAAAAGAACAAAAGCAGATAAAGTGTGAACGAGAAAGGTACCCGTAACCACATCTGGATTAGCATCTGCCTCAGCACGACTCATAACGAACACTCGTCCAGTCTTCGCAGCATCAGCCTTAGGAGCATCAACCTTGGGCTTCTGGGGGCAATCAACAAACTTGTGTCCCGGCATCTTGCAAGTGAAGCAAGTGATCGGATCGCCAGTAGTGCAGTACTTACTAGGGTGGTAAGCCTTTCCACACTTGAAGCAAACCATATCCTTCTTAGCTTGACCTTGATCACGCGGAGCATACGGACGAGCCTCATACTTCTGTTTCTTCTGGGAAGTACTGGGAGCTACATAAGGCCTCTTTATGAACTTATTTTTTGCACTCTCCTCAACCTCGGTAGCAAGGACAGAATCATAGATGCTAAGAGCACGATCATAAGCCTATTGGAAAGAAGTTGAAGGAATGCCAGACATAGCAGTCCGGACCTTAGGATCTAGATTCTTCTCATAGCGACGAGTCCTCGAAACCTCGTCCATAGCTACAGAAGTAACGAAACGTGACAGCTTCACGAACTTGTTGGTGTACTCCTCAACCGTCATGGAACTTCTTTGTCAGACGAAGGAACTCCCGCTCCTTCGCAACGGCGCATCTCTTCAGGATAAAACCTTTTCTTCAGAGCCTCAGAGAAAAGAGCCCAACCATATCCTGGCTGAACTTCCAAACCAGCTCTAGCAAGAGCCCACCAGTTGTCGGCCTCGTCCTTCAGATAATAGGTGGCGATATCCACCTTCTGATCCTCAGGACATCCAGTAGCGAGGAACAACTTCTCGATCTCTCGAATCCAAGCCTCCAAAGCAGTAGGATCATTCGCACCATCATAAGTCGGAGGACGGTGACGAGCAAAGTGATCAAACACGGTCGGTTGCGGATGGTTGTTGTTGTTGTTGTTATTGTTGTTGTTGTTGAGGTGGTTGGTGAAACCTTCGGCCATAGATGCTAAAGCGGCCTCAAGTCTCCTGATGCGGTCAGCATCGGTCTCACCATTAGCGTTACGCACCATCTGCAAGAAAGAAATCTCGTTATAAGTGGTAGAACCTAGGTACCACTCCAAACAACTACTCATACACTTTACAAAGATAAGAAAACCAACCAATCCTATTGGTTTCTACCCCATTTACTCTCACTCATTAACTAGGTCATTTATTTTAGTCATCAACTAAGCGAGAGTTGGGAGCGTGTTCGCTCTGATACCAACTGTAACAACCCGGATTATAAAACAAAGGAAAAGCTTATATAAAATGAATATCAGAGTACGATACTGATAAAAGGGTCAAGGTGGCGGAAACACCTGTCCAATCCGGTTCGCTACTAAATCCAAAACAACTAATACATTATTCAAAAGGTTCTTAAAACTTAAAGCAAACTCCTATTTATTATTAAGCTCGCTTCGCACATTCCCCAAGCAAGCATCATCCAAACAGCAAACATCTGAACAACCTGAGAAGGGGGTCGACAATCAGTCGGGAGTAACTAGATGCTCTCCCAGTCATGTTTACAACAATTGAATATAACCAACAATTAATAACAATTGAAATGCATAAACAGTAAACATATGAGATCATCTATACTAATGAAAATCAAACTCAGACTTACTACTCCTGACATTCACAACACTAGATGAATGAGACTACATGAACTTAGACCATATGCAAGTACTAGACCATGGACACTTACCAACCAAAGTAGACACGATCCACAGCACATAAGGCACAAAGCTAGCAACAAAACATAGCGAATAGAGCGAACGCCGCTAGAACATTTAACTGATGAACTAGCAGATGGAACGTTTAACTGACGAACCATCGGTTGTGAAGTATTTAACTGATACTCTACGGTACTATGTATAGCGTATCACCACTGCCTATATGTCTAAGACCTGGCCAGACCTCTCGATGCATTAACTGTACACCGAACGACACTCGGGACCCAGAGACGTTTAACTGACGAATATGGCCACCCCCGAACATAGACCAATAAACCTCCGAAGAGCAGCTCTTGATTCATTCCGATAGTATTTAACTGATACTACCGTCATCTATTCGACTTAGCCAACAAATAAATATGCACGAGTTTAACGATCGCACACGACATGCGTGAACCACAACACGACTCAACTCGGAAGAACAGTTTAATCGATCGTCTCCAACTCATGCAAATGCACGTTTAATGATCAGACAACTCATGCGTGAATAACATCACGACTCAACACAGTAGAACAGTTTAACCGACTGTCCTACTAACATATGAATAAGAGTAACCAAGGACATATGCAACAAAAGGACATAACATGTAGAACACAACACAACATGTGACGCAAGCATACGCAACCAATGTTATAGTAACTTCAACTATAACTTTAATATCTAACCATTCAATGTTATAGTAACCCTAACCATAACATGAACTCTGGATGCGAGGTTATAGTAACCTCGACTATAACTTCAACATAAATAACTTGAAGTCATACTTACCTCAACCATAACCTTGACACGAAACTCAAAGTTATACTAGTTCTAACCATAACCTTGAGCCATAAATCTCAGGGTGTGTTAGTTCCAGCTATAACCTTAACTCGTACTTCAATGTTATAGTTGCTTCAACCATAACTAGAGTAACTACCCAAAGTTGTACTGACTTCAGCTATAACACTTGAATCATCATCAATGTTATACTAGCTTTAGCTATAACTTTGGAGAGAACCCTTGGCCGTCTATCATGCCGCCACTAGGGTTTATTCGTAAACCCTAATTACGCTCATGACACCCATAATAAACATATAAACAACCTACGATATATAATTAATACATTAAAACATATACAAGCATGCGAAAACATAATTAACATGATAATAAACAATCAAACACGTACCAATTACACAAATCAATTATTAAATCATGTAAATTACATCAATTGGCATAAACACAATTAAAGGAAAACACCTAGTTACCTTATTAAGCAAATAAACCCTAGAGATCGTCTTCAATGATATAAACGTCTTCTCCAGGAACAACTTCCACGCCTTTATGAATCATCACGTGCCAAAGATAACAAATCTAATAAATATACTAACTATGTATATAAAAACTATAAAAACTATAAAACTATGCGAAAACATAAAAACTTACGAAGAAGATAGATAAATCCGAGAAGTAGGATCAATCTAAGCACGAAGGAACGATGAAGAACGAAGAAGAAAAGAAAACGGCACGAAACCCTAGGAAGGGGCGCACGACACGAGGAGGAAGAGAGGAGGAGAGAATTAGGTTTAGGGTTTTGTGAGAATTATGAGAAAAGAAAAGCAAGGGTTTGGTTTCCCTTCATATTTATAGAGAAGCTCATGGGTTTATTCTAGGTTTAGGCCCAAAACTCACCCATCAACACTAAGATTCACGTGAGACTCAAGGAGGAAACGGATCTTCACCGTTTTTCGAGCCCAACGAGCCCAAAAGACGAGAAACGGATATTTTCCCGAAAATAAAATATAAAATATGGGAAAATAAAATTAAAGAATTATATTATGGAAATTAGGGGTGTTACAAATTTAGCCTTTTTAGTCACTTTTCAGGACGAAAGTTAGTATTAGTGATATTAGGGACTTGTAGCGAGATCGAAAGATGCTACCTGTAAGAATGGACCGAGAGGACTTCTTATTTTCCCGTCTCACGTGTTTGTTTTAGACCTACCCAGTTTACCGCCGCTGAAACTATAATGTACCGACCATCTTAGCACCCTTTTAATATTTGTTTTCATCCGTTTATTTAGTTTACTTTTCTTTTATTGTCTTTAGCAATAGACCAAATCAAATCAAACCCCCACATATGTTACCTTGGACTTAAAATTAGACAACTAATAATTGCATCGCCTCCCTGTGGTTCGACCCTGTTACCACTAGCTTCTGATAGTTTTAATAGGTATTATAAATATTATCTTTGGAGCACACAACGACGGGCATCAAATTTTGGCGCCGTTGTCGGGGAGGCAATTGTTTAAATTTTTTTACTTGTTTTTATTTTTAGTCTTTCTATTAGTTTAAGGGACATTTGTTCCTTAAACTTTTCTCATATTCTACTTGTAGTTTCTTCTTATGCGCAGGTCATAGGGTGGTGAATTACTATCGTTCAATCCTGAGATTGAGAAGACTTTGTGTGAGTTGAGACGATCATCTAGAGTATTGCCGACAGAGGAAGAGCTGAGTACTCTGTCTAGTTACTACGAGAACGATTTATTTGAGGAGAATCCACCTTCATCTCCTGTTTCTACTTCATCAACTGAGACCGTCACATCTCCAGACATGGCGGAAGAAGCAAGTATAGCCAGTCACTCTGAGCCGACAGCTGATAATCTCTATAAGGGATTCGCATTACCAAGGACGGATAGAAAATTCGAACCGAAACTGTCCTATATCAACTTGGTTGAGAAAAACCAATTCGGGGAGCTGCAAATGAAGATGCAGCAAATCATATGGAAACTTTCATTGATTATTGTTGTTCCATACCCCCACCAACCGGTGTGACCCAGGACCAGGTGAAGGAGACCATGTTCATATTCTCTCTTTGTGATGCTTCAAGGGAGTGGTACCGAGACCTGGATCGAGTTGCTAACGGGATCACTGATTGGAAGTCGCTGGCCCTGGCATTCTACAAGAAATATTTCTCTGCCTCGAAGACAAATGCCATTAGAGCTCAGATCACGAGCTTTAAACAGGGTCCTGATGAGAATTTTCATGAGGCATGGGTCCGTTTCAAGAAGCTAGTGCGAACTACTTCGCACCAAGGGTTCGAAAAATGGAGCCTATGCAATCAATTTTATAATGGCCTCTATGACGATCAGAGGGCTATCCTGGATGCGGCAGCTAATGGAAGATTCCAGGAGAATGTTGGAGAGACTAAGGGGTGGAAAATTATTTATGATTTAGCCACCCATAAAGCTGAGTATGGAAATTCCAGGGGAAATCAAAGGAGAAGTGCTGAATCCCCTTCTGTAACCGCATTAGAAGCTCTCACGGCGAGATTTGATAAGTACCAGTTGGGAGGAGCTTCAAAAGGAGGGATCTATCATGTGAATGTTGTTTCAGACGATCCTTTCGTCTGCAAGAGATATGGAGGAGAAGGACATGTTTCAGACAACTATCCTAATCCCTATGAGTCTTGTGCTGCCTTTCAACATTATAGGCAGACAAACACTTATTTTGAGCCGAATGTTCATCCGAACTTGAGGTGGAGTAGACAAAATGTCCTAAATCCAACTCCACCTCCACAGCAGCAGGAGCAGCAGAATTATGTGCCCCCTCATAAGCAGCAACAGTCATATCAAAAGCCTCCGTATGTTCCACAACAGCAGCAGCAGTCACAAGGTTCCGAATTTGCCGAATTGAAAAATTTGTTGCTGAAAGAGTCTCAAGCTAGAGAGGCCGGGATGAAGATGTTAGAGAGCCAAATTGCTCAATTAGCTAGCAAGAGTGAAACTCGAGCTCCGGGGCATTTACCGTCGCAGACAGATCAAAAGGAGACCCTCAATGCTATTACTTTGAGGAGTAGGTCCACCCTTGATGGGCCCGCTATGGTCGAGGAAGCTACTGAAAAAGATGAGGCGGAACCAAGCAAGAAGAAGGCAGTGATGAATAATAGCAAGAAAAAGACGATCAGCAGGTATGTCAGTCGATCGACTGACATACCCAGTCGATCGACCAGTCCGCGAAAAATTACGACTCATCGTTCTGTAGACATCGTTGATCGATCGACATTCATGGTCGATCGACTGACGACGCTGGTGAGGGTGAGTCTTTTCGTCCTCCAATGCCAAATAACTTGAGGGACCACTTGTTTCGGGGTACGACTACTCCGAAAATATTGAGGCAAGACCCAAATGCTGATGGGTCAGTTCCGGTTCCGAAATATGACCCGATGACGATTAATGGTTCATTTTTGAGACAGCCTGAAGAAGGGTCAAGCTTCAACAAAGGGAAGGTAGTTGATTTTCAGCCTAAATCCACCGACGCCGGCATGAGAGACTTAGAGGAGAGGGCTAAGTTACTTCTTTCAGCCCCTTATCCAGAGAGATTAGTGCCGACGAAGGAACAGGTATCGTTTAATAAATTTTAAAATGTTATTCGTAGCTTAAACGTACAAGTTCCTTTTCTTCAGTTAGTTAATCAAGTGCCTGCTTACATGAAATTTATGAAGCAATTGTTGTCTAAAAAGAAGTCACTAGAAACTGTGCATTCTGTCGTACTAACTGAGGATTCATGCTCTTATTTGACCCATATTGCACCTCATAAGCTAGACAACCCAGGTAGCTTTTCAGTCCCATGTAGTATTGGCACCTTTTCTATTGAGAAGGCCTTGTGTGACCTAGGAGCCAGTATTAGTGTCATGCCCTTGAGTCTTGCTAGGAAGTTGAAATTGACTAGATTTGTAGTCAGCAACATGACAGTACAGATGGCTGATCGTTCTGCGGTCCAGCCTATAGGAGTCTTAGAAGACATTCCTGTGCAAATAGGAAAGTTCTTCTTCCCAGTTGACTTCGTTGTACTAGATATGCCCGAGGATGCCCACATTCCCATCATATTGGGTAGACCATTTCTGCACACTGTTGGTGCAGTTATTGATGTTGGTTCAGGGACTTTGACATTCAAAGTAGGAAAGCATTCCATTGTCTTTGCCCAGACGGCTAAGAAGAAAGACCCCATGTGGCCAGTCACTTGTAATACGGTTTCTGAAAAGAAATCCTATTTTGTACTTCCTGACATGCCTATTTCTATGCCTGTTTCTGCTATAAAACCTCCGCTCCAGATTGGGAGCAAATTGGAGGGAGACTCTTCTGTTTTGAATGTTGCAGGAGCTGGTTTGGGGAAGGAAGAGCCGCATGTTGCTCCAGCGGTGAAGGAGCCAATCGTTCAAAGAGGCGGTCTAGGATGTCTTAGCTATGGCACTGATGAGGAGCCAGTCAAAGTGACGAAGACCGATTTGGGTTCTGATGAGCCGGATGAGGTCATTGCTTAGGAAGATGTTGAAGTTGTTGATCCGCTGAGTTCTGCGGATGTTAGAGTTGAGAAGGGCACAGCTGAGAAGATGAGCACTGTAGAGGCTACCTCTTGTAACCAGAAGCCGAGCAAGTGGGCCATTCCGTGGCCATCCTTGATCAACTATTAGTTGATCAAGACGTTTACAAAACCATTCATTTTATTGCTTTTTAAGACTATTTATTGTTCTTCGTGTGCGCGAGACTTCGCATTTTTAATAAGTTTGCTTAGGATTTTATATGCTTTAGACTATTGCTTTGGGTTTTGCACAATTTTGGGCGCGCTATTGTGTGTATTTGCAAGTTTATGGACCATATTTGCTCAATTTATTGAGTTAATTCGAAGAAATCGGAACTTACACCAGGTATTGCAGTCGATCGACTGGCCTGTGTGGTCGATCGACTGAGCTGCGATTTCCAGGAGCTTCTGTTCTTTTTCACCCTGGTCGATCGACTGGGTGATGTGCTCAATCGACCACCCTGCGCTGATGTATCTATTTTCGATCATTCCCCTGCTGTGTTTGGTCGATTTGCGGAGTTGAGGGAGTCTTTTCTCCACTTTATTCTCCGACTCATTTCTATTTTCTTCCATTTCTTTATTTTACACATAATGTTGCATTTAATAAATTGTTTTCTTGAATTTATGCATGGTACTTTTGCTTCTTTTCAGGTACTTATTGGTAACACTGCTGGCTACTGAAACCTCCTAGCTCACGCTGGTTTGGGGAGGTTTCCTTTTGCTACGCTTAAAGTCTTATGAGTTTCCGAGTCCCTTTCATGTTTTATTTAGTTATTATTTCACGCAAATTCCCGTTTTCCTTTTACTTCATTACATGATTTTGTACAATAGGGACATTGTGCGATTTGGTTTGGGGAAGGGTTTTGCGTTGCATTTCATTGCTTGCATTCACGTTTACATTTTGTCCTGCATTGTTGTTTATTTTCTCTTATATATACAGAAAATTCAAAAAAAATTCAAAAAAATTGCACGTTTATTTTAGCATATAGGTCGAGTCGGAACGGTAGTATTTCTATGATGACACTGCATTTACATCTGTTTTTGCTTGAGCCTTGCTAATGGACATGTTATTAGTAGAATCGTGTATGCATAGTCTACGAGTTTTCGTTAAATTTCTTGCTGAACTTGAGACTTGACTTAGATTTTTGGCAAACTACATCATTTTCTGAGGTTTAGAGCTTATAACTGGTGTCATTCATGACCATTTTATCTAGGATGTGAGTAGTCACTCCTTATGAGACATGTTACATCAATTTGCATAAATATGAACTTGATCTGCTTAATACCTGTATGCATTCGGTTTGTGGTTTGTTGACACATGTGGAAGAGGTCACCCCTTTGTTCATTTTGCCCATAAGCTCCACTGCCAAAAATAGCCTTTTTGTCCCGTTAACTACATCCTACATTTAGCCTGCCCTTGTCAAGCTAGTAGTTTATGTTCTTGGGATTGTTACTTCATTTTTGGTTGCTAATGCTCATTTTGAGATGACGTTGGGAAGAAGAAAAAGAAAGGAAAGGAAGAAAAAAATAGAATTGAAAAAGAAAAAAAAAAGAAGAAAAATGTTTCGAAAAAAATGAGAAAAATCGCATGTGTCCTGTAGAGGACGGTCGATCGACTGGACTCATTGGTCGATCGACTGAAGCCCAAGAAAAGAACATTCGCATAATTCAAAGTCTTTATTAAATGGCGATTTTTGCTCCCATGTTGCATTCATATCTTATGGGGAGTTGATTAATTATGGAGATTGTGAGATTTGTGCTTGCTAGTTAAAGCACCGTTTCATCGATTTAATCTTGAGCAAGAAGTTGGATGTTGTTGTAATTTGGTTCCCTTAGTTACTAGCTTGGCTTTTGACTCTGTTTTTATCCAAATTTATCTTAGCCTCTTCTTACCCATACCTCACATATCCATATTTACCTTGGCATGTGTCATGGTCATCTGATTGGTTGGAATGCGTATGTACGGTTGTAGAGATTATTTTCATATTAGATTGCAGGCATGTTCTTATAGCTCGTAGTTAGGTGAGAGTCATTACATTTACTTCTTTCCATCTTTACATATATACACATGTGTCATATTGTGATTTGAGCGACCCGTGAGAGTCCATAATGATGAGTCTCTACAGTTGACGGTTCAGCAGTTTTTAACGACTACATAACTCGTTTGCATGATTCACATTGCTAATTGATTGTTGGTTATTGCATTAAATTGGTTTAGGCTTTACAGTTTGCATTTTGCTCCGAGTTTGAACTCGTTCCATTAGGTTTTAGGATCGAGTCTAGTTCTTGCTTGGGGACAAGCAAGGGTTTGGTTTGGGGAAGTTTGATGCGTGTCTTTTATATGATGTTTTACACCCTATTTTACACGCATTTCAGAGCTCATTTATGTAGTTTAAAGCTATTATTTGCCACATTTCGTCTAGTTTCGTATTTTTATGTAATATTGCAGATTTATGCGGAAATGAGTAGATATCGAGCTAAATCCGTCCCCGAGTATCTTGCATTGCATTTGTCATCAAGTATTTACTAAAGAAACGAACTTGGTGCGCATTTCGAGGCCCGAAAGACAACTTTACGAAGAATTTTAAAGCGGACTATCAGCTAAAGCAGTCGATCGACTAGCCTTTATGGTCGATCGACCAACACACGACTTACAGGAGCTACTGTTCAGCATAGATTAGTCGATCGATCGGCTTCTCTGGTCGATCGACCATACCGCTAATTCTGACGTGAATTAATAGAACGATATTTCCACAGCCCATTGTATATTAGGTTTAGGAATAAGTGTTACGCGATATTCTATATAACGTAACCTAGGTTATTCAGAATTATTATCAAGCTATAATTCAGTTTTATCAAGAAGTTCTAAACATTCATTAGTTAGATTATTTTCCGTCAATAAAGTTTACTCTTTGCATTCGGTTTTGATCTTTCCTTCCTGTTCTATACGGTATTCTACTGTTCTTATATTCCGTTTTATTGCTTTCATTCGTAGTATAGAATTGCTAGGTTAGATCTCCCGAAGCCAAATTACTGTTTTATGTTAATTGTTCGTTTAATTAATTTAAGCATGAATTCGAATGTTTTAATTATTAAGTTTATTGTTGTTATTATATCCAGTATGAGTAGCTATATACCTCGTGCTAGGATGTAGGGAACCTGTAGAAGTAGGAGGCATTAGAATAGTAGACCTGGAATCGCGCCACGGTCGATCGACCGTATACCCTGGTCGATCGACTGGCCTCGTGAGATCACCTTCGTTTTAATTAATTAAAATTCTATGTGCACGCGACTAGTTGAATGCCTAGGAATTGACCGACCCAATAAAGATCGAAAGATAGGGAAGGGAGATAGCCTACCTAATTAAGACGACTAAATTAATAAGATCAAGAGATGAGTTAATTTAGCCTTTTTAGTCACTTTTCAGGACGAAAGTTAGTATTAGTGATATTAGGGACTTGTAGCGAGATCGAAATATGCTACCTGTAAGAATGGACCGAGAGGAGTTCTTATTTTCCCGTCTCACGTGTTTGTTTTAGACCTACCTAGTTTACTGCCGCCGAAACTATAGTGTACCGACCATCTTAGCACCCTTTTAATATTTGTTTTCATCTGTTTATTTAGTTTACTTTTCTTTTATTGCCTTTAGCTATAGACCAAATCAAATCAAACCCCCACATCTATTACCTTGGACTTAAAATTAGACAGCTAATAATTGCATCGCCTCTCTGTGGTTCGACCCTGTTACCACTAGCTTCTGTTAGTTTTAATAGGTATTATAAATATTATCTTTGGTGCACACAACGACGGGCATCAACAAACGTGATTATGAACATGAAAAAAGACAACACATTTAATTCATTTCAAAATCTAATACAAACTTTGTACACGTTTAAGTCCCATGGACGCAACATGTCCATCATGCTTAGCCTGCGATAAAGGCTTGGTAGCGGATCGGCTATATTGTCATCCGTCCCAACCTTACAAATCGCAATTTCCTTTCTTTCAATGAAATCTCTAATTACATGATATTTTCTAAGTACATGTCTAGATCTATTACTAGACTTTGGCTCTTTAGCTTGGAAGATCGTCCCACTATTATCACAATAGAGAGTGATGGGATCATTGGCGGTAGGTACTACTCTTAGACCTTCCGTGAATTGCCTCGATCCATACTGACTTCCTTGGCGCCTTCCGATGCCGCAATGTACTCACCTCCGTTGTTGAATCCGCATTACACCTTCCTTGAAGCTTCTCCACTAACAAAGACCACCATTGAGCATGAAAACAAAACCAGCTTGTGATTTCATATCATCTCTGTCTGTTTGAAAACTTGAGTCCGTGTATCCATTAACACGGAGCTCGGTGTCTCCTCCAAATACTAAGACAGAATCCTTAGTTCTTCTCAAGTACTTAAGGATGTTCTTGACGGCTATCCAGTGATTCTCACCTGGATTTCCTTGATATCTACTCGTCATGCTCAAGGCATACGAGACATCAGGACATGTGCATATCATGGCGTACTTGATTGATCCAACAGCGGAAGCATAAGGGATCATATTCATGCGTTCAACATCATGGGGTTCGGAAGGAGATTGAGACTTGCTCAATATTGTCCCATTTACCATAGGTACCAATCCCGTTTTTTATTTGTCCATTCTGAAACGTCGAAGAATCTTATCAACATAAGACTCTTGACTTAGTGCCAATATCCTCTTGGATCTATCTCTATGGATCTGGATACCTAATATGCATTGTGACTCTCCTAAATCCTTCATTTGGAAGTGGTTACCTAACCACTTCTTAATAGAAGACAACATTGGAATGTCATTTCCAATGAGTATTATGTCATCGACATACAAGATTAGGAACACAACATTGCTCCCACTAAATTTCATGTATAAACATGGTTCCTCAACACTTCGAGCGAAACCATTCTCTTTTATCACATGATCGAATCGATGATTCCAACTTCTAGATGCTTGCTTAAGTCCATAAATGGATCTCTTAAGTTTGCACACTTTGTTAGGATTTTTAGAATCGACAAAACCTTCGGGTTGTATCATGTACACCTCCTCTTCTAAATGCCCATTTAGAAAAGCGGTTTTGACATCCATTTGCCATTTTCATAATCATGAAATGCGGCAATCGCTAAAAAAACCCGTATGGATCTTAGCATGGCTACGGGGGCGAAGGTTTCATCATAATAGAGACCTTGGACTTGGGTAAATCCTTTTGCCGCTAGCCTAGCTTTGTAGACATCATCATGTCCTTCTATGCCATTTTTGACCTTGAAAATCCATTTGCATTGAAGAGGTCTTGCCCCTTTAGGCAAATCCACCAAGTTCCAAACTTGATTTTCATGCATAGAATCCATCTCGGACTTCATGGCTTCAAGCCATAAGGAGGACTTTGGACTAGAGATTGCGGTTTTGTAGGTGGCGGGCTCGTCACTTTCTAAAAGCAACACATCGAGTGTTCCATCTTCTTCGATAAGTCCCACATATCAATCAGGATGGCGAATAACTCGACCCGTTCTTCTAAGAGGAGGAGGGACAACTGCGCTAGACGACGAAGGAACATCTTCTTGCGTCTCTACCTCGGTTTGTGGCTCTTGAATTTCATCAAGTTCAAAATTTCTCCCACTCTGTCTCTTAGAAATAAAGTCTCTTTCTAAGAAGACAGCCTCACAAGACACAGACGCTTTCTTTTCTTGAGGTTTATAGAAGTAATAACCTCGGGTGTTGGAATAGCCTACAAAGGTGCATTTTTCAGATCGTGGGGCTAGCTTATTGTCATTTTTGGTTTTGACATAAGCATTACAACCCCAAATTTTCATGTAGGATAGATTAGGAACTCTTCCTTTCCATATCTCAAATGAAGTTTTCTCGGTGGCTTTGGTGGGACAATTGCTCAAAGATCTTATTGCGGTTTGAATCGCAAATCCCCAAAACGAGTTCGGTAACTCGGTTTGACTCATCATGGATCGAACCATATCAAGTAGGGTTCGATTTCTCCTTGCGGCAACACCATTGAGTTGTGGTGTTCCGGGTGAAGAAAGTTGTGATATAATACTGCAACCTTTCAAGTGTGAATCGAATTCAAGGCTAAGATATTTTCCACCACGTTCGGATCGTAGTGCTTTTATCTTTTTGTTTAATTGGTTATCTACTTCGTTTTGAAATTCCTTGAATTTCTCAAAAGCTTCACTTTTATGCTTTATTAAATAGATATACCCATATCTACTCAAGTCATCGGTGAAGGTTATGAAGTAGTCATAATTTCCACGAGCGGTGATACTCATTGGTCCACACACATCGGTATGTATGAGTCCCAATAGCTCACTTGCTCGTGTTCCTTTACCACTAAAAGGATTTCGAGTCATCTTGCCAAGAAGGCAATATTCGCATGTTCCATATGATTGATAATCAAATGGTGTAATCACATTAGTTAAAATTAATCTTTTGATGTGATCCTCGTTTATGTGACCTAATCAACAATGCCAAATGAACGATTCATCTGGATCACTTGATTTGAGTTTCTTTGATTGAATGTTGTAGATGTCATTAGTCGAATTCGAGGTTTCTAAAATGTAAATGACATTAATGGAAGGAGCTTGGCTTATAACCAAGTCGTTCCTTGAAATAGTACAACGATTGTTTTTAATGACAAAACAAAAACCATCCATGTCCAACATAGCGATTGAAATAATGTTTTTAAAAAGTGTAGGCACATAAAAACAATTATGTAAATACAACTCAAATCCATTAGGCAAAGCTAATACATAAGTTCCCTTGGATTCGGCCGCTACTCGAGCTCCATTTCCAAGGCGTAGATCCACATCTCCTTTGCTAAGCCTCTTCACGTCTCTTAACCCCTGTAAATGATTACAAAGGTGAGAACCACAACCGGTATCCAGTACCCATGTCGTAGTGGAAGTATAATTTAAATCAATAACATAAATTTCCTTAGGAATTTTACCTTTTGGAACGATGATTCCTTCCCTTATATTTCGCAAATATACGGGACAATTCCTAAGCCAATGTCCCATGCCATAGCAATAATGGCACTCATCTTCAACTTGCTTGAAGTTTTTCCCTTTCTTTCCCTTCTTCTTGAACCTTTTGCCCTTAGAAGCAAGAACTTGATTGCTTGAGCTCCCACTAGTTTTGGCATCTTTCTCTTCCAAAGGCAAAGATCCTATAGATTTTATGAGGCGGTCTTCCTGAGACCGGCTCACAAGAGATCTTGTAGTAGTAGGAGGTTTAGAAGAAGTGACGAAGTTTATGTTTCCATCTGAACCTATCCCAAAAGAAATTTCTCTAGTAGTGTCGAAATCATTGTTGAAGCAAACGTCGTCAAAAACATTGTGGCAAGACTCAATAGTTATTGGTGTGGTAGCGTTTGATGGATTTATTGTAATGAACTACAAGTATGGAGGAAAAGGAAATATTAACATTTGTCTTTTTAAATCATACTTGTAAATAAATTTAACAAAATATGAACATTTATATAATGACCTCTACCCAACTATTATAAATGATTCCATGACCCAAATTCATATTAACTTAGGCATCGGTAAAGCCGAATACAACCCTTATCAATATAACTCGGTGGATTAACACTTTAATCGATTCTACTTTTAGAACTCTTGGTCAATAAAATTACATTAATATTTATCTTTAGCCCGAAACACATCCGGCAACCGTCGAGAATACTTTCGTTGAGTTCAACCCAAATTTCGAATAAATGTGTCCATGATCCAAATTTACATCAACATGGGCATCGGTAAAGCCGAAAACAACCCTCATCTTTATAAATTCGGTGGGTAGACATTTATCACCCACTTCCCCTACGTAACAAGGTTTGTACCCCGGTAAAGCCGAGTGCACTCCCTCACGAAATAGGTTTTCATGGTTTCTACTTTTTGGCAAGGCTAAGTCTCAATTGTTTATTTTTAGTGAGAGGTCATGTCAATTTATTATCTATCACATTTTAAGTGAACTAAAGCGGTGAACTACGATAATTATAATTGACACGGTCGATAAACTCGATTTAATGATAATGCATGTTTTAGTTATGGCGATTTAGCGATGCATGCAACATATAAATAAAATGCAAAGCATAAATAAATTCCTAGTATGGCCTTCCTAAAATAGTAAATCTAATAAACTATTACAAATTCGGAACCCAACTCCATTGGTCCCTTGAACTTCGGTCTTGGCATGCATTTCAAGGCAACACTTTCTTTAATGGATCGCCTTCTCGAGTGGCACCGTCTTCAAGGAACTCCGGAATAATAAAATTACATAACAAATTCCATAATTTCCTATTATACATTTGTAATTAAAGATAAAAATAAATCTATTAAATTACAAAACGGTGATGCGAGATCACAATAAATTACAACCGAATCGATATTCCCATACATTTTGGGTAATATCAATTAAAACTAAGGCCATACTAAGTAAAATTACATAATTCAAAAATTACATAAAATTAAAATATGACAATCATAAATAAAATGCAGCATTATAATAAGTATGAACATGCCCAATTTTATGCTAAATCGCCTTTAAGGAGCCAATATCGTATATTAATCGGTTTTTACGGATTTGCGTGATTTAACCCTTTTATAATCACAATAATTACATAAAGTCATATTTATGTACTAGTTAATTACCCTAACCATCTTAGGACTCAAAATTAGTCTCCACTAACATTTGACAATAATTAACCTAGATTTCTTAATATTGTTCATAAATGGACTTAAAATACAAAATATGTCATAAACTTCAAATTAAATCATAAAAATTTTAAATAATTTCAAAATTTGAAATTTAAATTCATGAACATTCTGGAAAAATACCATGACACTCATAATGTTCAAAAACTTGGGTTAAAAATTTTGAAATTTATCGAGAAAAACAATGTTGCGGTTTATCCGATTTATCAATTATTACCATAAAAATATGAGAAAAATTATTTTTCTTAAATTTTCACTTTTAGATCTGAAATATGTGATAAAATGCAATAAGTGACGTTTTTCCTTAGTCATGAAGTATGTTTTAGCAATTTTTACTAATTAAAGTCACTATTTATTGGATTTTTCATCAAAAATTCATAAATCATGCATAAAGATTTCATTATAGACAAATATTTTACACACATCTTTTAATATTTCATGTGACAACATACTAAATTTCTATGACCATATTCGAAATATAACTCATATTAACCTATTTAACCATTTAAATTCGATTTTAACATGAAAAATCCATATTTCGAGTATAACAACTCATTTTATTATTACATTTTACAGGCCATCAGTATATAATATATGTAAAAACATATCCAAAAACCACTGGAAAAATCGAAGTTTAGCTATTTTTAGTCCAAAAATGACATTTTTATCATAAAAATCACATTTTAATGCCATTATTATATAAAATGAACAATAAAATCCATAAAATAAGCCAAAATATCCTAAAACATTTTAGGACCAGAAACTTTAACATGCATAATAAATTTCGTCATATTTCATAATAAACACAAATTTATAAGTTTTGTTTGTTAATCGTATAACTCGAAAAAACAATAACTGATTTGCATGCAAACAACCTAAGGCTTATGATATCGCTTGTTAGGAATTATTAATCTCATTAAAC
Source organism: Silene latifolia (assembly GCF_048544455.1). Lineage (NCBI taxonomy): Eukaryota > Viridiplantae > Streptophyta > Magnoliopsida > Caryophyllales > Caryophyllaceae > Silene > Silene latifolia. The sequence goes on along the minus strand of NC_133538.1, from coordinate 332,380,056 downwards.
AACATATTCATATATGTAACAAATAATTTAGTCTTAAAATTAATTTAGATCTTATGCATGCAAACATAAGTAGAAATAGAGAAGAAATCGTCATTCTTACTATGGATTTTCGGATTAAAAGGGCACAAGTAAGATCTCCTTCTTACTTGTTCTTAAGCTTCCTAATATTGGATGAACAAGGATTCAAACTTAGAATCCCTCCCAAGGAATTATACCCAAGATAACCTCTTAAAAGACTAATATTATTATTTCTAGAACAATACTAATCTTAATAAAATTGACCCAAAATATTGTTTTGTCCTCTTGAATTTTCGGCCAACAGGAGAGGAATTTTGGAGTATTTGTTTCTCTTTCTAAACTTCTTTAAGTTATTTTGTGAATGAATGAATAATACACTAGTTTTGCATGTAGTGTAAGAGTGGAAAAATAAGCAAAACTTTTGCTCTTTTTCATGTGGGAAAACCGAAATGGGAAGGGGAGATAGCCCAATGTATGCTCTCCTTTTATTCCCAAGAGAAAGCTATGTATGCAAGGCTATGTTTAGGTCTTATAATTATGTTTTCCACTTATAAATAATCAACACAATTTTTATCCTAATACCCCTCCATTTCGGTACACACACACATAAAATGGATGAGTCCATTTTATTTGTGATTTTGTCAATATGTCACATGTGACACATTACATGACATCTTATATATAAAATGTATTTTTAACAATTAAAAATCAACATATTAATAAAATATGTCACTTATAAAAATTAACATAGTAATTCACAATTACTTGTACCAAAATGGTTTACCAATTTATAAATCACAACATCTTGTATTTATAATAAATTATTCATTCAGATTCAATTGTTTCTGCAAACAATAATTTCATCTAAGTAATAAAACAATTCGATTACTTAGACCGTATCTTATTTAATCAAATTACAATAAGACACGTAAATATTACTTCCAAAACCGTCCGTCAATTTTAAGTAATTTAATTAACTCGTATCGTCATACGATCAATTAAATATTCAATTAAGAGTGTTACCCTTTAGGTATGACCTAAGGGGATCAACTGATCACGACCGTCGCATGACAGTAATGTCAAACTCTAGGCAGCCAATCATTACCGATATGTGTGGACCAGTTGACAGTAAAATATTACTTACCACATGTATTCTTAAAACGAGATTTAAACACGTAATCATCATGATCGACAGTTGTGATCGCATTATTGTCGGAGGTCACATATTCCAACATATAGGACGTTTAAGGAGTATGTCAGAGGTTATCAGAATGTGGGTGCTTCATTGGAAGACTTTAAAAACTTTTCAAGGGATATCAAAAAGTTCTTGTCAGAAGGGGATGCTCAAATGCTTATTGAACATTTTATGAAAATAAAAAGAATGTGTCCATCCTTTTACTTTGACTTTGAGGTAGATGAGAAAGGTAGATTGTCACATGTTTTCTGGGCTGACCCTATTAGTATAAAAAATTATTTTCTATTTGGGGACATGACATCCTTTGACACTACCTTTAGGAAAAATAAGTATAGAATGATATTCGCCCCTTTCACAGGGGTGGATCATCATAGGAGATGTGTGACCTTTGGGGTTGGGCTTCTTATTAATGAGAGCAAGGAGTCATTTGCTTGGCTATTTACGAGATTCTTAGAAGCTCTGGGGGGTCGTTATCCTTGTGTATAATAACTAACGAAGATTTGGGGATAGAAGGAGGACTTATTGCATGTGGCACATATTGAAGAAGTTGCCAGAGAAGGTAGGGCCTGTGATATGTAGAGAAACTGAGTTTTTGAAATAGATAAACTCCTGTGTTTGGGGCGAAGATGTGGAGCCTGCTGAATTTGAGGGAAGATAGACAGCCATTGTGGAAGCTCATGGGTTGTCGGATAATGAGTGGCTTCAAAAAAAGTATGGAATTAGACAATTTTGGATTCCAGCTTACTTTCGTGACTTGTTCTTAGGGGGGTTGATGAGAACAACCTCGAGGTCCGAGTCAGAAAATCATTTTTTTAGCAATTTCACTAATCCAAATTTGACCCTTGTTGAATTTTGGATGCGCTTTGAGAGTTGCAATGGATACACAACGATGGGCTCAATCAAAACTGATTGCACAATCTAAGTACTCGTTTCCTGACTTGGCTACTCCTCTAGACCTAGAAAAGCATGCAGCAGAAACCTACACTCCGAGAATTTTCGAGGAGTTCAAAGTGGAAATAAAAGCAGCATGCTTTACATGTGCCATTGGGGACAAAGAAAAAGATAAGAATCATGCAATTCTCTATATAGACATCAAGGATCGTGAGAGAAAGAAAGACTATAAGGTGGGTTATAAGACAGCTGAAGTGAAACTAGTATGCAATTGCAAGAAATTTCAAAGACATGAAATACTCTGTCGACATATTCTCTGTGTCCTTAAAGATTATGGTTTTGAGAAAATTCCAAGCGAATATCTACTTAATAGGTGGAGCAAACTAGCAACCTACCAGCCAATCTTCAATTCTGATGGGCAGTTGCTTGCTGATTGCAGATCAGTCGATGCACAAAAGAACAAACTGACAGAATTATGGTCAGAAATGTTCACTTGTGTGTCACTAGTTGAACAGAGTCCTATTAATTATGATGAGTTACTAACCATTTTACGTGGGTTCAAGGAAAGGGTACTTGCAGAAACAACAAGTAGTGTCGCTGATGATGGTGGTAATAGTAGTATTGTAAAGAAAAGGGACAAAAATGCGGAAATTGGAATGCTCTTGGGAACAAGTGTGCCTAGGAAAATTACAATTTTGCCTCCAAGACAATGCAAAAACAAAGGCTCGGGAAAAAGAATGATTTCACAAAGATAAAGAGCGGGGGAAATCAATAAGAAACCACTAAGAAGATACAAGGCTTGTGGGCAGATGGCGAACCACGACAGCAGGAATGATGACCGACCAAAGGATCACTGACAAATAGTCGAGTAAGTGATGTCTCTTATTAGCGTAAGTTTTCTATTTTTACCCTTTTTGTTTCCCTCTAATTTTTATCTTTGCTGACATTTGCTTTCTTATGTGTGAGATTGAAGTTTTTTGCGAGGAATTGGACTTGTGCAGCGGAATTTTTGAGCATCATTTGAGAAGACAACACTTTTTTTTTGGATTATTTTTTTTCATTTACAATTGTTTTGTAATAAATGAAAGGGGAGTCTTCCGGATTTTTAAATTGTATATTTGAGAAGATGAAATTGTGATTCGATTTAAGAATAGAAAACATGTGTTTCCCTGAGCAATTATAGCATGCACATACGAGCTCATTTTATGCACGTACGAGGACATTTTATGCACATAAGGAAAGTATTAAGACATCTGAAAAATGTGATAATTATTTCTCCAAATTTGGTAATTAAAAAGTTGAAACATGTGATCATTGTTTCACCAAATTAGGCCAGCAATAAAATGTGATTAGTTGAATCATCATCGTGTACGACAATTCGTTTAATATCATGCACATACAAGGTTATTCCATGCACATGGAAGGCCATTTTATGCACAGATAACCCAAATGGGTTAATTCCCCCATGACATGGGTTAATTCTCATTACAAGTCATTTAAAAAGACCATAATTTAACAAATAAATTGGGCTTAATTTAGTCATGTTACTTTGGGCTTTAATTCTCATTTCAAGTCTCAAAACTTAAATGTGGGCTTTAATTCTCATTTCAAGTCTCGAAACTTAAATGTGAGTGATTATTGAAGAAGTTGGGCCAATCCTATCAGCACTTTAGGCCATAATTTAGGCACGACCCAGCACGGTACGCTCAAAATACATAGGAGTTGGCTTAAAGTTGAAGAATTAGTCAGGCACGCTCAAGCACGACACGACGCTTAAGCACGACACAGGCCATGACCGAGCATAGCCTAGGCAATCTCTAAATAACGCAAGTAATTGTGTTTTGAAAAATTTCATGCATGTAGAAGGTTGTTCCATACACATATAACGCCTTCTCATGCATGTAAATATGCAAGTTACTTTGGGATTTAAAAACGACAACCCCCTGACAAATGGAGTAATTTTCATTACAAGTCTCATTAAAAAAAGGCCATAATCAAGTGACATAATTGTGCCCCCACGTTACAATTTAGCTTATAAACGGACCCGAAAGTCGACAAATTGCATGCACGTAGAAAGGTATTTCATAAACATACAACACCTTCTCATGCACGTACAAGGGTGTTTCATACACGCAAAAGTTACTTAGATTACCTACCCATATGCAACCTACAAATTTACTCCACCTACAAACTAATGCCTGCCCAAATCAAGGAATCAACAAAAGACAATGAGAAGGTTCTCTGCCACTCCTGTTTGCTAAGCACACAAACTCTCACCATATTCATCCAAACATAACACCTAGTTATAATCCTACAAAAAAAAAAGGTAGGAAAATATTGTTATGTTTAAAGTCACTTGACATCAATATTGAAAGTCTTGCAGTTAAAAGATGGGGAAATAATAGAAACAAAATTAAATGAAGCATTCGAAAGATATTGTTATTACCGTTCTCTTGTTTTCCTCCCATCTGATAAGATCTACAATCAAACTCTCACCATATTCATCCAAATTCTGCATATATATTTGACAACAATATTGAAAGTGTTGCAATAAAATATTCCGAATAATGTTTAACTAATATAACTTGGTTTAGACATCATTACCTCGTAACAAGTCTGATCGGACCATAATGATTGACAACTCAAGTTTTCTAGCCACTTCAGCAAATAGACTCCGCAAGAATACCTTTTGAAATAATGAAATTTGTTAAACGCTTTAAAATGGTGTGTATCCCATCGAAAATATTAAAACGAGTAGAGTATAATTTAAACATGTAAGGTACCCATTCTTTTGTCAAGGCACATCCACAATCACAAACGGAAAATTGTTTATCTACAACAGCTTTTTGTATCCTGGAAAGTCTCTTGCAATAATCCCCAAAGCAGGAAATAACTACAAAAAACAAAAACCAAAAAAAGAAAAACACAATAATATAAAAGCGAAGGAAAACCAAGACAAACTTGAGGTAACAAACCCCTAAGGCATACGGATATAATCATACCATTTCAACTAAAAATTTACATCTTCCGTCAGGACGCCTAGGCAAGCTTGAGTCAAGTATAAAGTTGGTCTTTTTAACAAAGTTAGACACGCAAGCAAACCAATGTTCACGGTCGACACAGTAAGGGAAGAAAGCCTGCAAAAACGCACATAGGGAAATAAAAACAGATAATATACAAACAGGTTAGACAGGATAATTAATTAAGTTCTTTCTTGGGCAAGTAGTAAATTCCGTCGATATAATAAAATAAAAAAGTGACGGGATAATTACCAGTTTAGCTTTGGTTAGACTTTTGGGCAAGTACTGAAGCTTAATATACTGACTTTGAAAACTGATTTTAGCGACAGCATCTTGAAAGTTGGGAAAATTTGTGAAAAATGTTGTTAATTCCAAGTAGAAACATTAGCGGTTACTAAGGATGAATATGAATACCTTGATTATTGTCGGAAATTACACAAGATTTGGTCTTTCAAGTGTTAAACAAAGACCAACAAGGTCAATTACCATATCCATGAGCCATTTTCCTTCAATCAAAGTCGACATTCCTTCTTGGGTTACTTGCAGCCATGGAATGTCTACAAAAATGTCACTAATAATGCACATATTGTAATTAGATGCACACGGAACAACAAAGTGGACAAAAACAACTTAAAAAGATGTTATATGGTCAGTGATAACTTACTCCCTATTTGCCACATTTGTCCTAATAAAATTCATCAAGTGTTCATCTGTATAGGGCAAGTCTCGTGGAACTTCATTCCTGGGGAGAAAAAGGAAAAACACAGAACAATTACATAACCATAGCACACTTTTAATAAACCACGAGTCATCATATAGTAATGAGAAGCATTGTTGGTAAAAGATTTTGACACGAATCTCACAGCCATTCTTGTAAGCCTTTGCTTTAGACGTCACTTGATCTTTCACGATGTTGTCTTTCCAAGTCAAAATTTCATTGCAAACCCTCACAATGTAACGCTTCACATCAGTTCTCTGAATAATAATATAATGTGAAATCAACAGCAGAACCTACATATCTAATACACATACATACATATCTAATACACATACAAGGCTGATTCATGAAAGAACAAAGCTAATACATGCATGCTGATGGCTTCTGGCGTCAGGAAATATAGAAACACCAACTAAAAATTTGGGTTAAATAATGGAGACTTACGTCCTTGAGCAGCTTTAAAGTATACCGACACTTATTCCCATTGTACGTCTCCATATGTCGCATCATGTAAATTCCAGTATCACGCTCGACAGAGAAACTTTTATTCGGAACATATTCTTTGGCTACTACAAAATATGTAGCATGCAGCTTTGGAATCATGGAAGAAAGCTTTGCACTTAACTGTTTCTTCTGTTAGACAGAAGACAATGCCAAGCAAATAAGTTCGTTATATAAGAATTAAATCAGCCATTTAACATACTTATTGCCAAACGGTGTGAAAACATACCACATATTGAACATTGACATTAAAATCTACACAACCGGGATCACACGGGTGTATAACTTCATACAAGTTATGATCAATATCAAAATAATGAAGAAGTGGGCTGGGTGCAACAACAGGGAAAAAAACCTGTCAAACAATGATTAGTTGGATTTGTATATTATTTAATTATGTATTTTGAAAACTTTTAAAATATTGAACAACTTACCAATTTCACGTCTCTATAGTTGATATCCAATGAGGCTATCTATTGTTTTAATTAGGTGACCCGTATTAGAGAATAAAAAGGTACAAGTTGATAACTTAGACCAACAAAATTTAAATATCAAACTTACATCAGTTGTTTCAGTGAGAAAGAGACGGGAAATTGATCTACGATCTCTTAACCTGTTTCCACTATTCAGATAATCACACCACACATTGATCACGTCGATGTTAACGCTACCACCAAATAGCACGGTCTTCAAATCATATCGTGTAAGAATCTTGCCGCCACAGCTGAACAGAACCTCGCTACAAAAATAAAACCTTAGTCTTATAGAAAGAAAATATAATACATATACCGAATAAGAAAAAAATAAAAGCAAAATTAATAGACTAATACATACCCTTCATCTAAGTCAGCAGCAAATGCATAGTCACCCATCAGTTTTTCAGACTGGCTCAAGGCATCCATCACGTTCACATTTCTTATGAAAAAAGGTGAACGAAAAACGTCAGGTAACTCAACTTTTCTCTTACACTTCCGAGTCTGGAAGGGGACGGTTGGGGACAGTTATACTAGCGGAGAAGAAAGCATAATTGGAGATTCATTTAATGATAATTGTGACGAGATAAGTATTGGTGATGCAGGGGATGGATTAGAAGGTGCAGCTAATGTGCTTGCACGGGGAGGGGAATGAATAGAAGGTGCAGCGGAAGTGCTTCCACGGGGAGGGGATGGGATTGAAGGTGTAGCTGACGTTGTTGCACGGGGAGGGGATGGAATGACAGGTGCAGTTGACATGCTCGCATGGGGAACATCCATATGACACATATCACCAGACCTCCGTGCTTCGCGGAACTCTTGATATGTATATAACGCATCCTCACCGTGAAAGAGACTGAAAGATGGTCCCTCCATGAGTTCCTTGTCCATCTTTTCCTTCGTAACTTGGTGTTCTTTAAATGCCTCACCAACACGGTTATATGCACTATTCAGAATACCCTCTAAATCAGCCAAGATGTTGGGATTGTTGTAAAACTCATCAGAGTCCATATAATCCACATACTTCTTTCCCTCCTCCACTTTACCCTCATCCTTTCTCTCCTCTTCATCCATTTCATGGTCATCTTTCTCCTTGACCTTCTAAAATTTATCCTCCACTTTACCCTCATTGTTTCTCTCCTCTTCCTCCATTTCATGGTCATCTTTCTCCTCATCCTTTCTCTCCTCTTCTTCCATCTCAGATTCTTCTTTACTTTGCTGCGAAAGTGAAAACCCTTCAAATAACGAATCTACTAAAGTCGACATTTTGGTAACAGCTTCCATACCAGGAACCACAAACTTGGCTTGCATGATTGCCTTTGAGAATGCACCACAATCGTCTAAGCAAGAGTAATGAACGATCCCCGCTAAAAACTTGATACAATCTGTTGTTTTCTTATCAACGGGACCTCCTTCTTCAGTATCCTCAACCTTTCACTTTCCCTTTGTCGTCACTGCAGCACCCTCAACCTTTTACATTCCCTTTGTCATAACTGCATCATCAACCCGTTTGTCAGTTTCAGACACGGGTGCTTTATAAACAAATCTGTCTTCTACACGCCCCTCTCCAAAACCATTTTCTTCATGTTTTTCCATCTTCACCCTCTCTCTGATACGTTCGTCAGACCAATTGGCTAACAAAGGGAAAGATCGAACGACCGTTCTTGTCTTGAAAACGACTCTATCCAAGTAGATGAGACAGAAAATGAGAATTGGTCCCTTAAAGGACGTACCAGGGTCCTTAGTTGCTGCCTTTTTCCAGGAAATGACATTTTCAATCATGTTGACTCGTGCAAACTTGCACCAGTTATATTTAGGTACATCAGACAGATCGCACAGGCACCTTAGTATATGAGTGCTGGGATAATCACTAGCTACCCCCATCAACAGAACAGAAACAATATATACAAGAAAATTCCTCTTGAAATCATCTCCAGCATCCCGCTGCTCAATCATCTTCTCTAGTAAAACCTTCTTGGTGATATCTGTGGTACTAAATTACTCCTTAAATCTCCGGACACCATCTAAATAACCCTCTTATTTACAGTACCGCCTGTTGGAGCTTGTGTCCTCCACAAATTAGTGTGATAACATTTATAAATCTCTTATAGGTTCACAAGGGTATACTTCGTATTTTATCAGTTGATTAACGATTACCTAATAACGGTTGGCTTGCTAGAAAGTTTGACGTTATTATCATACTGATGGCGGTGATCAATTGGTCCCTAAAAGTCACACCTAAAGGATGTGTTTGAGAGATGTGATTATGGAAATGTAATCACATCGATGCCTGACTAAAAGGTTAGTCCATGTATTTGACTAAATAGTTAGTCAATGTGTTGATGAGACGGTTATTTAATCTAATTAAATAATATTAGCTGAGACGAATTAACTGTCAATTCGTAAATTGAATATAATATGTTATATTTAATAAATGTATATAATGTTAGCTTAAACGAATTAAGATGTTAATTCGTGATTAAATGTAACCAGTTATATTTAATTAGCAAATTATAAATATGCGATATTTATAGTTAATGTATATATTATACAATATTGTCAGTATAAATGTTGACAGACCGGTATTAATAAATCGACTGTAAGCCGTTGTGTGTGGACTTATTAATCATGTCAATATAATTGACAATTTATAAAAAGATAAAAATTTTTATACATTAAGGTAACATCTAAAAATAAGAGGATTTTATCCTCACATTTTGGAGTTTCGGTCAAACCGAATTGGAGAAGAAAAGGGAAGAAAATAATCTCCCCTTAATTCCTCCTCATACACGGTTTAAAGAGGAGGGGAAATTATTATTATTCCTCACTTGTTTTCTAACCTAATTCACATTTTGACCTAGCTTTTCTCTCATCAAGAAAACACAACAAAACCCTAAAATTAATTAGTAAATTTTGGGGATCTATTCTAGCAAGAACAAAGGCATATCTCATATCATCTTGGGTTCAACTGATAGGCGAATATCATTGCGATAATGTTCTTAGGCCGATTTTGCTAGGACCGAAGGTTGATTTCATAATCTCTCTATTTTGTTTATGCAAATTTCTTTTATGACTAGTTTTCATATCTATAATTTCGTTATAATCCTTATAATGTTAATGGAAGTATACCGATATTTCCTACAAGTGGTATCAGAGCCAAGGCCACGAAATTATTTTTTATGAATTTCATAATTGAATTTAAACAAAATTTCGAAAAAGAAAAAAAAAATCTCGGCTGAAAAATTTTTGCCGTGTAAAAAATTTTTTTATGCCGATTGTTTTCTGTTTTTTTTAGTTTTTGATGTTTTGTTTCCATTTTGATTTGTTCATATTATTGTTTTAATAGGTTAAGATGATAATATGATAAATTTGTAGATGTTTTGATTTAATTAGGATTAAATTGAAATGTAAATGGGAATTGTCTTTGTTTTATGATGATAAGTTGTTTTTGCTATATAGTTTTTGGCATATATGGTTTTAATTTGTTGATTACAATCATATTTCATTAATTCATATGTTTAAGATTATGCCAATCTTGTTCTAATAGCAACTTTAAACGAATTTCTTCATCTAAACATTTTTGTTGTTTTAGGGCATAATGCCGAAATGAAAAAATAGGGTTGTTTTTAATTTTTTTTCAGCCAAGTGCATAAGAAAAAAAAAAGTTTCTGTTTTTTTGTGTTTCGGTTTTTACAGAAATACCGAAAAGAAAAAAAAAAGGTTTATGTTTTTTTATTTTTGCCTTTGCCGTGAGCTGAAGAAAAAAAAAAGGCTATTTTTTTCGTCTTTTTCTTGCTGCCGAGACCAAAAGAAAAAAAAAAAGAATTTTTGTTTTGTTTTTGGCCTATATTGATTATACATTATGTTATTAATGTATGATTAATTGTTGTGAAGAAGTTCACAATTTTAGATACCTAATTATTTTAAAGAAGTTTAAAATAAAGTTGGATTAAATTCATATTACAAGATTAATGTGAATTAAGACTAAAATTATTGTGATTAATTGAGGAATTGTCACTTAATTTGATCATTTAAAAGGTGGTTTGGATAAATTAATCTACATAATTATGGAATTATGTCTTGCATGTTTAATTTATTTAGTTGATGCATTTTTTTAGTTGAATGAATCGTTGAATGGTTTTATTTACGTTTTTTGCAATCGGTTGTAATTTGTAATACCTAATGTGGCCTTAGTTAAATTATGTTTTCGTAATGATGGAAACATAATTTTTAATGTAATTTGAGATCTCGTATCTCCGTTTTGGTTTTCTTTTATATTACGGTTTTGAAATTAGAATGTAAATAGGTTTATTATGTAATTTTTAAATTGTAATTTTTGAAAAGACTAAAGACGGAGATTGGATTGCTCACTCCCGGTACATGGATCAAGATGGAACATCAAGACAAGCTTCTCGGGTCCAAGGATGGATTCCAAAGTTGTATTTATGTTCTTTTTGGTAGATAGGCCACACTAGGACTTTATTTTGTTTTATGTTTTACCTTTCTTATTGCTTTTCATTCACATGCTAGTTAGTGCATTATTTTCCGCCTAAAACCAAACCATCTACTAAAATGCATGAAAATTGACTCATATAGATTGTATGTTAGTTTTTATAGACATACAGATGTCACACATTTTCAAGCCATCACCTTAGTTTATTCATTCACGCATTCTAGATATTAGTTCACTTAAAATAAATTAAAATAAAGTTGATGGGATTTTCCTCTAAAACGAAAATTGAGATTAGTCTTTATAAGGGCAAACAACTATCAATCCCTTCTTTGTCGGTAGGCATAATATGACCCCTTCTACGTTGGGTAAGTAGTTTGTGTTGACTTAGTTTATCTCAACATTATAGTCCGAAGAGTTTCTCGTGATTATGATGGACTAAAGATAGAATTTACAGAAATTTATCGACCAAGAATTCTAATAGTAGAATTAGCTAAAAGGTTGGCTTATCAATTTACAGATAATTGAGTCTTGGAATCATTTATATAATTCTTGAGGGAGGTCAATTGTATAAATGCTTGAGTCTTCGCTTATAACAGTTTTGCATTAAGACTTAAATCATAACGATGCATATGCTTATTATTTTTATTCTTCTTTTCGCAGTGTAGAATTCATTTATATTGATAATACTGTTACAACAAATGGCTGGAAATAACGAAATCCCAATGCCGAGTGCCACACTTGGACGCGAGTCCTGGCTTAAAGTTTTTATGGACAACATGAATCAGTTCACACGACTGAAGAATGATGGGTCTAACTTTGCGGATCGGGAGGCAAAGACTACGAGAATCGCCGCCATTGTCGACGGTAAGCTCAAGTACTTAATCGAGCTAATACCGTAAACCAGTGCCCCAATGCAGGAGTTAACGAGTCACTTGCTTATAGTGATTTCGTCATCAAAGCGGGTGCGATAAAGAACGTACTCATCTTTGCAATGGAAACCAATTTGCAGAGACGCTTCATTGACCAAGGTGCGAACAATATTTTCACCACGCTCACTAACGAGTTCTCAAAAGCACCGAGGATCGTTACTTATGAGCATACATGTCGCTTCTTTGATGCGAAACTCCAAAAGGGCCAACCGGTTAGCCCACACATTCTTAACATGATTGAGAATGTCAAGAAATTGGAGGCACTTGATTGTAAAATCAGTGAGAGCATAGTCATTGACCGCATGCTTCATTCACTTCATGATTGTTTTGCCCTTTTTAGGGCGAATTACTACATGAATGACTTGAAGAAAAGTCCTCATGAGCTACACTCACTTCTCGTACAGACCGAGAAGGATATGAAATTGAGTGGGAGCATGAAGCAGGATGTTCTCATGACTTCCAACAAGAATAAAGGCAAGGGCAAAGCTCCAGGCGACCTAACCGTAGGTAAGCCAAAGTTTAGGAAGCCAGGAAACGGTAAGAGTGAGTCTGGTGAGACTAGTGGCTCACAGGGCAAGGCAAAGAGCAAGGGCGCTGACATTGAATGCCACCATTGTCACAAGACTGGACATTGGAGGAGGAATTGTCCCGTGTACTGTGAGGACATAAAAGCAGGGCGCGTCGTTCTTGTTGCTATGTCATCTTATATTCATATGATTGAGATTAACCATGCAAGTTCGGAACTTGGGTACTTGATACTGGTTGTGGTTCTCATCTGTGTAATCATTTGCAGGGCCTAAAAAACATCACACCTCTCGGAAAGGGTGATGTGGACCTGCGAGTCGGGAATGGAGCTAGAGTTGCTGCAGTCTCGAAGGGAACATACGTAATCCAACTCCCTAGTGGTTTTGAGTTATTTTTATATAACTGTTACTATGTACCCAGTTTGTCTAAGAACATTATTTCTGTTTCCGTACTTGATAAGGACGGTTTTTCATTTTTAATAAAGGATAATAGCTGTATTTTCTCTTTCAATGAAATGATTTATGGCAAAGCAGTTTTCATGAATGGAATTTACATCTTAGATCAAACCACGGAAATATTACACGTGAATAATAAGAAATTAAAGGTTGGTGACAAAGATCAAACCTATCTATGACATTGTCGAATGGGACACATAAATGAAAAACGTGTAGAGAAACTCGTCGATAATGGGACTATTCCCGCATTCGATTTTTCTACATTTGGCACGTGTGAATCATGTCTTATCGGCAAAATGACTCGAATTTCCTTCAAAGGTATTGGAATGCGCGCTAGTGACCTATTTGGACTCATACATACTGATGTTTGTGGACTTATGTCAATTACTGCTAGAGATGGCTATAGATATTTTATCACTTTCACGGACGATTTGAGTAGATACGGATATGTCTACTTAATGAAGCATAAAAGTGAGTCCTTTGAGAAATTCAAGGAATACCAGAATAAGGTTGAGAACCAACTGGGTAGAAAGGTTAAAGCACTCCATTCAGATCGGGGTGGCGAATATCTTTCAAATGAGTTTGATCAACACCTTAAAGACTGTGGAATCGTTTTACAGTTAACTCTACCTGGAACACCTCAATTAAATGGTGTGTCCGAACGGAGAAATTAAACCTTACTTGATATGGTTCGATCCATGATGAGTCACACGGTAGTGCCTGATTCATTATGGGGTTTTGCTCTTTTGTCAGCTGCTCTTATACTTAACCGAAGTCCAACTAAAGCTGTCGACAAGACTCCATATGAAATGTGGAAGGGAACGGTCCCTAACTTGTCCTTTATTCGGGTTTGGGGCTGCGAGGCTTATGTCAAGTGGAGACACGAGGATAAGCTCGGCCTGCGATCGGTCAAGACATACTTTATTGGTTATCCAAAAGGAACGTTTGGTCATTACTTCTATTCGCCTACCGAGCATCGAGTTTTTGTTGCGGCTAGTGCGACGTTCTTAGAGAAAGAATTTCTCGAGAACAAGACAAGTAATAGAACCTTCGAGCTGTCGGAGATTCCAGAACCAAGAACCGAGGAACAGATGGAGGAAGTTGTTCCTCCAACTGATGATGCGGTTAATATTCCTGAGGAACCTAGGAGATCGGGTAGAGTGTCTAATCCTCCGGACAGATACATTGGTATGGTCGAGGAGAGTGACGTTTTACTCCTAGAGAGTAATGAACCCGCTACCTATAAAGGTGTAATGACCTGTTCCGACTCAAAGCTATGGCTTGAAGCCATGCAATCCGAGATGGACTCCATGTATGAGAATGACGTATGGGATCTAGTTGATTTACCTAATAAGGTAAAACCTCTACAGTGCAAATGGCTTTACAAAATAAAGCGTTCTGTAGACGGGCAACCAGACACCTATAAAGCACGACTAGTGGCAAAAGGTTTCACTCAAGTGCACGGATTGCCTTATGATGAAATTTTTGCACCCGTAGTTATGCTGCGTTCCATTCGGATTATCTTAGCAATTGCCGCTTTACATGACTATGAAATTTGGCAAATGGATGTGAAAACCGCCTTCTTAAACGGTTATTTGGAGAAGGAGTTGTACATGGTGCAACCCGAAGGTTTAATAGATCCTGAGAATCCTAAGAAAGTGTGCAAGCTTAAGCGTTCCATTTATGGACTTAAGCAAGCTTCTCGGAGTTGGAATCATCGTTTCGACCAGGTGATAAAAGAGTATGGTTTCACTCGATCGGTCGAGGAACCATGCTTATATATCGAGTCGAGTGGGAGCAAGATTGTTTTCTTGATATTGTATGTCGATGACATACTCTTGATTGGGAATGACATTCCTCTCCTATCTTCGGTTAAAGGATGGTTGAAGAACCATTTCCAGATGAAAGATCTGGGTGAGGCACAACGCATATTGGGAATCCGTATCTACCGAGATAGATCACGATGGACGTTATCACTTAGTCAGGAGTCTTATTTGGATAAGATTCTTGAAAGGTTCAGCATGACCAACACCAAGAAGGGGAACCTTCCAATGACGTCTGGGATGCAGTTGATCAAGACTCAGTCACCCACGACGCCTGAAGGGGTTGAGCGCATGAGTCGTGTTCCTTATGCATCAGCCATAGGATCAACCATGTATGCCATAATATGCACACGTCCAGACGTGGCGTATGCATAGAGTATGACGAGTCGGTACCAAGGCAATCCAGGTGAAACACACTGGATAGCTGTTAAAAACATCCTTAGGTACCTACGGAGGACTAAGGATAGGGTATTGACTTATGGAGGAGATACTAAACTATGCGCAATCGGTTACGCAGATGCTAGCTTCCAAACGGATTGAGATGATTCAAAATCTCAGTCCGGGTTCGTCTTCACTCTTAATGGTGTTGCGGTCAGCTGGAAGAGTTTCAAACAGGATGTTGTAGCAGATTCTACCACTGAATCCGGGTACTATGCCGCTTCGAAAACAGCAAAGGAAGCTATATGGATGCGTCAATTCTTACAAGGACTTACGGTAGTTCCTTGTTCGAATGACCCGATCACCATCTATTGTGACAATAGAGGTGCCATCTTCTAGGCTAAGGAGCCTAAGTCTAGCAACAAATCTAGACATGTACATCGGTGTAGATACCCTTATCCGTCCATATTGGAATTTATAGAGAACCCGACAAACACCCGATGATGATAGGACACATGTATTCTTTAGTTGTCATTGTCATTATTTGGAGCTCGTTTTACGATGTAGAATGGGCGTCGTCGATGAAGTATTTTATTAATTTAAATGATATTTAAATTAATGTTTTTTAAGTGAGTTCATTTTATTAATTTAAATGATATTTAAATTAAAGTCTTTTTAAGGTGATTTCAATTTATTTTATTTTATTTTGAATTTATTTTCCCAAGTTTATTTTATTGAAAATAAAATAAATATTTGATTTGAAAAATCATTTTATGAGTATATTTTATTTGAAAAATCATTTATTTTAATGGGTTAATTGATTTGAAAAAATCGATTTAAAATTCGAGAAAAACTCGTTTTAAACATGTGTTTTGAAGCCCGATTTTAGCTCGGTTTTTGAGCCCGTTTTCTTTACGAAGTGGCACGAATCTCGAGTACACTAACCAACCTAAGCCTCTACCCATCCAACCCCAGTTCGAACCCCTTAACCACGGCCCAAATCCCGTCCCAAACACCCCCCAAACAGCCCGCATACACAAAGCAGCCCCCCTGTTTTGCAGCTCAAAACCCGAGCCCAAAACCCGCTCCAAACACTACCAAAACCCGTGCCCATTAACCCTAACCCATACCCTAGTATCCTACCCATATTACCTTACCTTAAACACCAAGAAAACCCGTCACAAAGCCTCTCAAACCCTCACTAAAGCTGTTGGACAGCAGCTATGCGCGAACAGGCCCGTCTGCCTCTCCCCCTTTTTACCCTACCTTAACTCCTTGTAAATACCACCCCTTCACCATAAATTCATTCCTATAAGTTCTCCCCAGATCCTACGATTACTCACAAGCTTTAAACCTCAGAAACAAACCCTAATTGCCTCTCAAAATCCCTCCACAAAACCGACATACAAACTGAAACTGTTTGTGTGTCCTCCTCGAAAAACAATTCGTTCCTCCCTCAAACCTCCATCAAAACTCGATTTTCTTGTTCCTAATTAACCACATAATATCCATCTACACATTAGACAAAGATTTACGAGCCAAATTGCCCTTGAGAGTACACGAAATCCCTCGAAAAACAGAGTGTTATACACTCTGTTTTCGCGGTTTGTTCCTGTCTGTCCAGTTCTGTTTGTGCTCGATTTTCGTGCCCAATAACTCAAAACGAGCAGGGGTTGCTTTAAGATCTCTGTTCTCCTCTCTTTCTAGTTTTCAAAACATCTTTTAAATCGAATTTTCATCGTGAAACGAGGGAGAAATCATTGTTTGAAAGTTGCTGTCCAGATTTGCCAAAAACGCGTGTTTGCTTTCTTTCTTCGTCGACGACAGCCTCTCGAGATAAAATCTACCATCGATTACGACCCAAGACGGTGTCAACGATACATGTAGGTTGAGGGTTCATCAAATCCTCCTCTTTCTCCTTTTTTTATTTCGTTTTTTATGTTTGTTCTCATAGTTTGTTTTGTTTGTTTATCGCTTTTTATTTATCGTTTAAATTAACTATGAAACTAGTTTAGTCCGAGTATGAGTTAAAGTACCACCATGAACACCCGCGTTGACTTGAGATGGGAAAAGAAACCGCTACATCAGTCGGTCGTACACCCCCGTCTCATTTACATATCCTCGTGTTCAAGGTAGGGCATAAATAAAACGAATTTCTAACTTCGCTCCTCGTTTTTTACCCTTTGTTTGTCTCGGCCAATTCGACCCACCTTAGGACCCGTTGCATGTTAGTATGACTTCTGATTGTTAACATATAACTTATTTAGATGACATTAGATCAATTTAATAACCTAATTAGACATGATAGGTGGCTTCGACATAAGCTTTAAAATCAACTAACAATTCTGTAATTCAATCGAATGCATCTCTCTTTCACATAATTTCTCGCTAGTATGAGAGTGCGTGATTAGCACCTTCTTATTGACACTCGATGAGTTAAATTAATTAGCAAATTTGACCTAACTTGACCCCTTTTAGGCCGTGTAGAATGCCCCTTTGCGCGACATCATCTCAACCGATCAACGTCGTTTTCAACTTGTTTTCTAATTTGGTTCGAGTTCGTTTCGCAATCATTTGATCTAACTAATGAACCTGACCTAGGACCTAGGGTAGCCGTGTTTGGTTTGGCCCTGATTTGGCCGTGTCTTTTGGTCCTTCTGGTTTCGTCCGTTTTATGAATCGCTTGTTCTTTATTGCTTTATAACTTGTAATTCATCGTTTGTTCATCGAGTTGTAATTTTCAAGTTAGTTTCCCTTTATCGAGTCAAAACCTCTTTCAAAAACCTTAGTTTTGTTTGGTTAGATGGTTGTGTCCCAATGCACGTAAGAGCGTAGTAAATCGCATGTTGTTTAAAGCAACATGGCCCGATTTATGCTAATGCATGCTTTGATGCGTAGCCCTATGTCTAATTCGATGAGATTAAGTGAAAGCACACATCACGAGGAGTGACCCAAGGCCGTGAGTCATGTAAGCCGTGGGCCACCCCTCTTGTGCACGGTTTTCTAGGCCAAATGGCCGTGTAATGTATCGTGTACGGTTCTGTATGTAGCAATTGTATTTAGATCGAGTTGTATCTTTAATTTATTGTTGTGTCGGCATGAAATGCCTGGTTTGTAATAGGTAGATCCCAACGGCTCCCCCATTCCCCCTAAGCCTTGTTTGCTTTCGTTTATATGTTGCTTAGATCAATCAACCCACATGCTAAATTACAACTTTGACAAAGTTAGTTTAGTTGCATTTAAAACGACATAGAAATTGTTGTCACATGTTAGGGTTTAAAACGATGTTTGCATATCATATATCGTAGTAGCTATGACCTTGTTTTAAATCCATACTTGACTTAGTAGAGGCCGTTATCGACGGGCGGGGTTAGGTGTCCTTATGGGCTTCCTAACGCGTACCCTCACCCCTTACTCAAGATCTATGGTTTGTGGATCCGTCTAAATACCATTGGATTACGAGAGTCATTCAAATCGAGTGATATAGGGTACAAGTCTTTATCTTTAATCACTCGTAGTCGATTGGCTTTATGCTTTTCGATGAAAGGTGTAAAGTTGACTTGAACGGTTCCAAGTTCCCAAAAAACTTGGTGGCGACTCTAATATGTCTTAATTAGATTCGAAAGAACCTCGAGTCGATTATGCCTAGTGTGGATCCCGCTGGACGCAGATTCCCGAGGGCCTTGTCCACGATTTGGCGACTCCGGGGAAAAGAGGACTAGTTACACTTTGTTTCTAGGGTCTTTTCCTCCGAGGTGAAACTTGAAAAGAAAGTGTTGGAAAGTAAAACATTACTCATAGTGCTACGATTCATGCATAAACCCTTAAGGACTTGCCCGGGCCGTCCCAGCGTTTCTTCGTGATGCGTGGGGGGCGACGTCCCACTATGCTAGGAAGCTGCACATTGCTCGCTTCCACTTCACCTCGCGTGGTTCTTGATGGTGGGGACGATCTTCTAGGTACTCTACCTTAAGACACCTTGCTCTATAAGACCGCAAAAGGATGGAGGGCATAGACCTTCTTGTAGAAGACTTGCCGAGACTTAGAGATGTCTAGGAGCATACATCCTTATAACATGAGAATGACAATGTGCAAATTGTTTTCCCGAGTCTTTTCGAAATTTTCCATGTCCTTTTCGAAACCGAACTTTTGAAAAACTTACTTTAAAAATAGCATGGTTTTAAAAACGCGGAATGCTGCCCAAATAGGACTAGAATTTTCGGCCCAAAATGAGCTTTTATAGCCGGCATGCTGCCCATTTCAAATCTCATTTTCGAATCAATCTTTCGTTTTTGTTTTTTTCAAAACCAATCCAAAATGCCTCTCGAACCTCAACCAAGCATGAAATGCGTCAAGTCGTGTCCAGGTCATGGCCGTGTTAGGCCGGGTGTGTTTCGTTCTAAGAGTCTAGAACACGACCTTGTTGGGTCACCCAAGCTCACCTCTTGGGCTTTGAGTCATGTTGGTCGAACTTTTGGTCTAGGATAGTCCACAAAAACGCCCAAGCTAGGCCATTTAGGGCGTTTCACCCGAACCTATGGGCTATGTTAGTCCAATCACGGGTTTGGCCACACCGAGTCCGGTTTATAACCGATTTATGACAGCTTGAGTCATGTCGTCTTGTCGAGTCTAAAATAAATCGAGGTCTAAATCCAACCGTGAGTCGAACCTTTGGTTAGTCAGTCTCAAGTCGAGTCTTTGCTTAAGTCAAGTTGGTGTCGTGTCCTTAAGTGTGCAAGGGCTCTTACTTTAAATATTGACTCGGTTCGGGGTTTTCTTGTAGAAAGGCCGCCAAAAACCCGACTTCAAGCAATGGAAGATGCTGTTAACAAACTCACTGAGGCCGTGAACCTCATGATGACCAGAATGGATGCGATCGAATCCAAGCTGGGTGAAGATTCCTCTTCATCTACCCCACCTCTAACTGATCTGGAGAAACGGTTCAAATTCATTGAAGACCGTCTGAAACTCTCCCAGGGGAAGAACATCCACTACGAAAATGCTAGGGCCTATGCCCCAGTTCAAGATAAGTTGCCTACAAACATGGTACTCACTGATATCCCAAAGTTTAAGGGCAGAAGATCCATCCACCATGTTAAGGCCTATAAGGGGTACTTAGCATGAAGGGAGTACCGCCGACATGCTCCCCGAAATTTTCGCTCAATCTCTGGATGAACACCCGAAGGCGTGGTTCTACAATCTGGACCTTAAGAACTTCCCCACTTTCGAAGATATCACGGTGGAGTTTTGTAAGCACTATGCTGACAATGTTGAGATTCAAACCAACATAAGGACTTTGGAAGTAATGACACAGAAGGAAAAAGAAGGCTTTACTGAATTCCTTGCAAGATGGCGCGCTGAAAGCGTGAAGTTAGCCAAGAAGCCTGACGAAGCTGAAATGGTAGATAAGTTCGTAAAGAATCTACGACCTATTTACCGCAATGCTCTGAAATACCAGAATTTTGGCTCTTTCAAAGAATTGATAAGAATTGGGATAAAGGTAGAAGATGATGTCATAAGGGCAGAGGCTGAAAAGCCGAAAGGGTACCAAGGGGCCTCATCGTCTAAGGGCAAGGCCCCAGCAACGGCTCATATTGATGAAGCCATCAATCTCTTAGAAGGGCAATCAAAGAAGTCGCAGCGCCAAACACCTAGGGCATTCACCGATATCGGATGCACTTATACATATGCTCTCCAAAGGCTCATAGCCCAAGGAAAGCTGAAGCCTATTGGTCCAACTCCGGACCCTCCTGCTGAGCAACAAGGTAAATGGTATAAACCAAATGCCTACTGTGCCTTTCATCAAGGGAAAGGTCATGATACTGAAAGGTGCTATCGACTGAAGCACGAAATTCAAGACATGATTGAGAACGGAACGCTCCCGATCCCAGCTGTTAAACCTAATAACATCACCAATCCATTTGGCGATCACGCCAACTTTGTTTCTGTCGAAGACAATGTCGATTATTCCCATCTTATCTGCCCATGTCACTTGAAAGGGGTGTTTATCGGGAAGATATTTGTAGATTGCTTTGAATTCTTGCCAAACCCGAAGAATGAAATTCAAGTCAGGAGTCTTGCTCTAGAATGTACTCCTCTCGTTAACGAAGTTACTAAAAGACAATTCGATTCACCAACTTTCATCACTGGCGTAGATCCTCAGAGGACTACCTCGTGATGGAGGCAAACCATCACAGGGATCAAGGACAAAAGCCGAGCATCTAAGCTGACAACTGAACAAGGGAAAGCTCAAGACCAGATTTGAAAAATTATGAGTCGAGATCTATTTTCTTATTTTAGTCGAGTCGAGTCTAGGACTTTCTTTTCTTGAAGTTGAGTCGTTTGTTCCGCGATGACCTAGGAGTGTCCTAGGAATCGTTCCTTCGAGTCTGTTAAGCATTTCTCTTTCCAATAAAAGTTGCAGTTCGTTTCCAAATATGTCTTGTTTCCAATCCTCAATCATTCCGAAACATGATAAAATGCACAACACACTCAAAGAGATCCCTGGGGTAGAAATATGTCCCGTTTCAAAATGTAAGGTACACTAGGATCCCGTGTTTGATTCCTTTACCTATTCCATGTCTGGTGGTAGAAAACCTCCATCTGAACCAATGTTTGTGACAAGCTTTTAGATGATTCCATGACAAACCCGGACTAGCTCCTTGTTTCCCCTATCGATGATGGAAGGCAAGCCTTTTCCCCTACAAAATCATCCCATCTCGAAGAGAGAAGATATCAACCCGTTCTAACAAGGAATTGTTAGTTCCTACCCAAATTAGTTGGCGAAGCCATGTTTTCAAGGTGTATCCATTTGTGACTAGGAGAATGAGTAGAAGACTTGTTTTTCAAAAAGAATGAAAAAAATGAGAAAAAGAGAAAAATTAGAAAAAAGAAAAAATGAAAAAAGAAAAGTGATGAAAGAAAAAGGAAAAAAGAAAAAAAGATGTTGAAGTCATTGCAGAACGCTTTTGGTTGAATGTCGAAGTTACAGAAGCTAGAAGTCAGTCAAGTACCCATAGTTGAAGTTCGATGGGCGAAGCCCAAAAGCGTAAGTAGTAACCTCTTTACACTCTAAGTCCTTCTAGAGACAGTTACAAAGGGATAGTCGGGAATTTTGAGAATTATTCCGCTTGTGTTGTTAAACCCAGCCTTTAGGGTCCAGACATGGAAATTTGAACCCACATCATTTTTCAACCCATTTGCACTCGTGGTTCATCAAACACGAGACACCCATTCCAACCACGTTATAAGCCATAGCCCTTGGCCTTAGCACCACAAAACAAACCTTCAGAATGATGGTTAACCATTCCAACTTGTTATTACCAAGCTCCACATCCCAAAAGATCCAAGCCTTTTACACCTAACCCCAGACACGGGATTTAACGGTACCTTACAGGCTAGAATGGGATACGACATGATACCTTAGGTGAAACCTTCGAGTGTGTACACACAATCAATATGCCAAGTTTATGCACCTTGATCGAACTACGTCGGATTTGATTTCGCTCCACGCGGATACGTAGGCAGTCCTTCAGAATAAGGGATTCAATCCACTCATCAACCAAGTTGTCATCTTGTCGATTTCTTACGGGTCCTAACCAAGTCCAAATGAAGCCACCTTTGTTTGAGTCGGTCTTAGCAATCGATGTAGGCTAGGATAAGGATATAGGTTCGGGTGAATGTTATCAAGTCTCAGAATGAGCTTTATCTAACGGTTTAGGCAAAGATGCTGAGTCACATAGATGTGGGTTTATATTGGGAACAGAAAATATGAAAAACCCGCTGAAAAGAAAGAAGGCGTGGAAGAAAAAATAGTAAAAGCCCACTGAAAAGAAAGAAGGCGGTGGCAAGAAATGATGAAAACTCGCTGAAAAGAAAGGAGGCGAGGAGAAGAGTGACAGAATGTTCCCAACAATAGTGTCATGTGTGATGTCTAAGTGTTCTCATAAAATCAGTCCGTGTTTAGTGTCTGGGCGAAGCCAACGTTGTTGCTCTGTGAGTTTAATCCACCTTGTCAATGCCAAGTGATCTTGATTCCCATGTGCCCTCGGGAGCACGCCCATGCCATACTATATCTCCGTCCCAAGTTCGACGACCTTGTGATTCCCTTTTGCCATTTTTGGCGCCAGAATGGCCAATTTACATTTCTACCCCCAACAAGTCAATAATCGAATTAAAACCCGTGCACACTTACGGCTTTATTTTCTTTTTTTGTTTTACGGTAGCGGGCTACGCCCACGTGGTTTACGAGTCATACAGAGTGTCTGAGTCGTATTTCATGCTCACCCATCAAGGTTCGATTTCAAAATGCCAAATATTTCAAAATTTCAAAATTTCAAAATTTCAAAATTTCAAAAACCTTTTGCGCATTATGGATAGATGATCCAAGTCAAGGTTCAAACCTCAGAGTTCAAAATCAAATTTTAGGTCGACGACCCAACATCTAAATGATTCGTTTCAAATTCAAATTTCGGGTCGATGGCCCAATTATTCAAAATTTTCAACATGTTCAAATTTTGGGTTGATGACCCAGTCTTTCAAATTCAATTTCAGGTCGACGACCCAGCATTCCAAAACTTCAACTTCAAACCTCGGGTCGATGGCCCAACATGCTAAGTGATGTCAAATTCAAAATTCGGGTCGATGGCCCAATTATTCAAAATTATTCAAATTCAATTCTCGGGTCGATGATCCAAATGTGCTTATGTGATGATTGTTGCTAGTACGTTTTTGTGTTTCAATTATAGCAGGATATGCTCCAACTGGGGGCTCTAAAGTCTTCGACTTTAGAGCCATTACAAATGAGGGGCTCTCGAAGCCGTTGGCTTCGAGAGACCATTATCAAGATGTAAAGGATGATATCCACCAAGAATTCAATTCAGTACAAGAGTATGAAATGGAAGAATTCCGTAGCTGAAAGCAAATGATGAAAGCGGCGGCAACCTCCTTGGAAAGTCCCGTCCCATTCGGACAAGTGCCAGCAGATGATAAATTTTGGGCAAATGTCAGCAGATGATGAATTTTGGACAAATGCCAGCAGATGATAAACTTTGGGCATGTGTCGCGATTCTTGCCGAACTACGACGCGGGTTTGATTCCGTCAGAAACGGATACGTAGGCGCCTAAGGAAAAGGCTCAATCCACCATATATGCAATTTATGGGTCGACGACCAATGACGATAATTTGACACAACAGAAGCAAGAGTCAATCCCCAACGAAGTTTCAGGTATGATCTCTTCTTATGGTCAAGCGAGCTTATATACGCAAGTCTAATGGACTATAAACGACCGAAGAATCCTCGGTCGAGAGAGGGACTGGGGTATACTTTGACTTTCGCCTTGTCCAAGTCTCAGTCAAAGTGGGGGCTCTGTAGATACCCGTATCCGTCGATATTGGAATTTATAAAGAACCCGACAAACACCCGATGATGATAGGACACATGTATTCTTTAGTTGTCATTGTCATTATTTGGAGCTCGTTTTACGATGTAGAATGGGCGTCGTCGATGAAGTATTTTATTAATTTAAATGATATTTAAATTAATGTTTTTTAAGTGAGTTCATTTTATTAATTTAAATGATATTTAAATTAAAGTCTTTTAAAAGGTGATTTCAATTTATTTTATTTTATTTTGAATTTATTTTCCCAAGTTTATTTTATTGAAAATAAAATAAATATTTGATTTGAAAAATCATTTTATGAGTATATTTTATTTGAAAAATCATTTATTTTAATGGGTTAATTGATTTGAAAAAATCGATTTAAAATTCGAGAAAAACTCGTTTTAAACATGTGTTTTGAAGCCCGATTTTAGCTCGGTTTTTGAGCCCGTTTTCTTTACGAAGTGGCACGAATCTCGAGTACACTAACCAACCTAAGCCTCTACCCATCCAACCCCAGTTCGAACCCCTTAACCACGGCCCAAATCCCGTCCCAAACACCCCCCAAACAGCCCGCATACACAAAGCAGCCCCCCTGTTTTGCAGCTCAAAACCCGAGCCCAAAACCCGCTCCAAACACTACCAAAACCCGTGCCCATTAACCCTAACCTATACCCTAGTATCCTACCCATATTACCTTACCGTAACCACCAAGAAAACCCGTCACAAAGCCTCTCAAACCCTCACTAAAGCTGTTGGACAGCAGCTATGCGCGAACAGGCCCGTCTGCCTCTCCCCCTTTTTACCCTACCTTAACTCCTTGTAAATACCACCCCTTCACCATACATTCATTCCTCTAAGTTCTCCCCACATCCTACGATCACTCACAAGCTTTAAAACTCGGAAACAAACCCTAATTGCCTCTCAAAATCCCTCCACAAAACCGACATACAAACTGAAACTGTTTGTGTGTCCTCCTCGAAAAACAATTCGTTCCTCCCTCAAACCTCCATCAAAACTCGATTTTCTTGTTCCTAATTAACCACATAACATCCATCTACACATTAGACAAATATTTACGAGCCAAATTGCCCTTGAGAGTACACGAAATCCCTCGAAAAACAGAGTGTTATACACTGCTTTCGCGGTTTGTTCCTGTCTGTCAGTTTGTTTGTGCTCGATTTTCGTGCCCAATAACTCAAAACGAGCAGGGGTTGCTTTAAGATCTCTGTTCTCCTCTCTTTCTAGTTTTCAAAACATCTTTTAAATCGAATTTTCATCGTGAAACGAGGGAGAAATCATTGTTTGAAAGTTGCTGTCCAGATTTGCCAAAAACGCGTGTTTGCTTTGTTTCTTCGTCGACGACGGCCTCTCGAGATAAAATCTACCATCGATTACGACCCAAGACGGTGTCAACGATACATGTAGGTTGAGGGTGCATCAAATCCTCCTCTTTCTCCTTTTTTTATTTCGTTTTTTATGTTTGTTCTCATAGTTTGTTTTGTTTGTTTATCGCTTTTTATTTATCATTTAAATTAACTATGAAACTAGTTTAGTCCGAGTATGAGTTAAAGTACCACCATGAACACCCGCGTTGACTTGAGATGGGAAAAGAAACCGCTACATCAGTCGGTCGTACACCCCGTCTCATTTACATATCCTCGTGTTCAAGGTAGGGCATAAATAAACGAATTTCTAACTTCGCTCCTCGTTTTTTACCCTTTGTTTGTCTCGGCCAATTCGACCCACCTTAGGACCCGTTGCATGTTAGTATGACTTCTGATTGTTAACATATAACTTATTTAGATGACATTAGATCAATTTAATAACCTAATTAGACATGATAGGTGGCTTCGACATAAGCTTTAAAATCAACTAACAATTCTGTAATTCAATCGAATGCATCTCTCTTTCACATAATTTCTCGCTAGTATGAGAGTGCGTGATTAGCACCTTCTTATTGACACTCGATGAGTTAAATTAATTAGCGAATTTGACCTAACTTGACCCCTTTTAGGCCGTGTAGAATGCCCCTTTGCGCGACATCATCTCAACCGATCAACGTCGTTTTCAACTTGTTTTCTAATTTGGTTCGAGTTCGTTTCGCAATCATTTGATCTAACTAATGAACCTGACCTAGGACCTAGGGTAGCCGTGTTTGGTTTGGCCCTGATTTGGCCGTGTCTTTTGGTCCTTCTGGTTTCGTCCGTTTTATGAATCGCTTGTTCTTTATTGCTTTATAACTTGTAATTCATCGTTTGTTCATCGAGTTGTAATTTTCAAGTTAGTTTCCCTTTATCGAGTCAAAACCTCTTTCAAAAACCTTAGTTTTGTTTGGTTAGATGGTTGTGTCCCAATGCATGTAAGAGCGTAGTAAATCGCATGTTGTTTAAAGCAACATGGCCCGATTTATGCTAATGCATGCTTTGATGCGTAGCCCTATGTCTAATTCGATGAGATTAAGTGAAAGCACACATCACGAGGAGTGACCCAAGGCCGTGAGTCATGTAAGCCGTGGGCCACCCCTCTTGTGCACGGTTTTCTAGGCCAAATGGCCGTGTAATGTATCGTGTACGGTTCTGTATGTAGCAATTGTATTTAGATCGAGTTGTATCTTTAATTTATTGTTGTGTCGGCATGAAATGCCTGGTTTGTAATAGGTAGATCCCAACGGCTCCCCCATTCCCCCTAAGCCTTGTTTGCTTTCGTTTATATGTTGCTTAGATCAATCAACCCACATGCTAAATTACAACTTTGACAAAGTTAGTTTAGTTGCATTTAAAACGACATAGAAATTGTTGTCACATGTTAGGGTTTAAAACGATGTTTGCATATCATATATCGTAGTAGCTATGACCTTGTTTGAAATCCATACTTGACTTAGTAGAGGCCGTTATCGACGGGCGGGGTTAGGTGTCCTTATGGGCTTCCTAACACGTACCCTCACCCCTTACTCAAGATCTATGGTTTGTGGATCCGTCTAAATACCATTGGATTACGAGAGTCATTCAAATCGAGTGATATAGGGTACAAGTCTTTATCTTTAATCACTCGTAGTCGATTGGCTTTATGCTTTTCGATGAAAGGTGTAAAGTTGACTTGAACGGTTCCAAGTTCCCAAAAAACTTGGTGGCGACTCTAATATGTCTTAATTCGATTCGAAAGAACCTCGAGTCGATTATGCCTAGTGTGGATCCCGCGGACGCAGTTCCCGAGGGCCTTGTCCACAATCGGAAAGCTCACCTGATCCGTGATTACGTGGAGCAAGAAGAGATAGTGATTGACAAGATATCTTCGGATGACAACATCGCGGATCCTCTCACTAAACCGTTGAATTATGATAAGCATGAAGGGGACGTTATTTCCATGGGAATTAAACGTGTTCCTGAGTTGTAGTAGTTGGTTATGAATTCGATACATTATCTTTTTTCATATACAATTTATAACTTCATCGTTTTATTATAATATTTTGTTTTTCATGTGGATTGTACTGACAACATTGAACGCCACAAAGTGAAGTGAATTACATTATATTTGTTTTAGTCCGTAATCTCCTTAATGAGGTGATAACTTTGGCTATTATATTGTGCAGTCGATTGATGGTGGGTTCAACGAGTCATAAGTCAACCAGTTGGTTGATCGATCACAAACACGGGTTATAACGATACCTCGTAGGACAATTATTTTTGTGAAAACGTAATGGAGTCCTAAATGTTTAAAAACATTCAGTGTCCGGTCGTGGATTGGACGTCCATTGTGTTCCTAGAGTCGATTCTTTTGACTATCGACTGTCTCTTGAGATTAAGGCAGTTTTTGGGTGACTTTGGTTTCTTTCTCATGGTCTGCCATAACAGGAGACTAAGTATATTTTTCCTGTTCATTTCATAGTGTACTTACATCTGCAGGATTCGAGTTGAAGAAAATATCCAACCTTTATCAGGTATAGTTATTTCTCAGGGCCACTCGAGGAGTTCTAACTGAAATGCATGGCCATGCTCGAATGATGATTCGTTTATCAGTTAAGTTACTCTCTAGTCGGGGAAACCACTCTTGATATTGATCACTTATAAAATACGACCATTGTGAATACGGATTTTGCAAATTGTTTTACATTGAGTGGGAGAAATTTTAGGATATGGGAATCGGTTATCGCACATACACTTGTGAGGACAAGTGGGAGTTTGTTGGAGCTTGTGTCCTCCACAAATTAGTGTGATAACATTTATAAATCTCTTATAGGTTCACAAGGGTATACTTCGTATTTTATCAGTTGATTAACGATTACCTAATAACGGTTGGCTTGCTAGAAAGTTTGACGTTATTATCATACTGATGGCGGTGATCAACTGGTCCCTAAAAGTCACACCTAAAGGATGTGTTTAAGAGATGTGATTATGGAAATGTAATCACATCGATGCCTGACTAAAAGGTTAGTCCATGTATTTGACTAAATAGTTAGTCAATGTGTTGATGAGACGGTTATTTAATCTAATTAAATAATATTAGCTGAGACGAATTAACTGTCAATTCGTAAATTGAATATAATATGTTATATTTAATAAATGTATATAATGTTAGCTTAAACAAATTAAGATGTTAATTCGTGATTAAATGTAACCAGTTATATTTAATTAGCAAATTATAAATATGCGATATTTATAGTTAATGTATATAATATACAATATTGTAAGTATAAATGTTGACAGGCCGGTATTAATAAATCGACAGCAAGCCATTGTGTGTGGACTTATTAATACATGTCAATATAATTGACAATTTATAAAAAGATACACATTTTTTAACATTAAGGTAACATCTAAAAATAAGAGGATTTTATCCTCATATTTTGGAGTTTCGGTCAAACCGAATTGGAGAAAAAAAGGGAAGAAAATAATCTCCCCTTAATTCCTCCTCATACACGGTTTAAAGAAGAGGGGAGATTATTATTATTCCTCACTTGTTTTCTAACCTAATTCACATTTTGACCTAGCTTTTCTCTCATCAAGAAAACACAACAAAACCCTAAAATTTATTAGTAAATTTTGGGGATTTATTCTAGCAAGAACAAAGGCATATCTCATATCATCTTGGGTGCAACTGATAGGTGAATATCATTGCGATATTGTTCTTAGGCCGATTTCGCTAGGACCGAAGGTTGATTTCATAATCTCTCTATTATGTTTATGCAAATTTCTTTTATGACTAGTTTTCATATCTATAATTTCGTTATAATCCTTATAATGTTAATGGAAGTATACCGATATTTCCTGCACCACGCAACTGAATTGATATCTAATGGCCCCATAGGAATTCCCGTGACAAGGTAGACATCCTCATCTGTGATAGTCAAATCCCCATTCATCAACGAACAAGTGAATGGATTGAAAGACTCCACAATCCATCTAGCCAAATGGCCATGGATTTTTTCCGACTGAAGTTTTAACAACTCTCCAAAACCCATGCTCTGAATAGCTTCAATTTACTTCTCAGACGGGTTCGAGTTGATAAAATTAATTATCAAAGAAGGACTCATCCTAGTTACCAGCGTATCATAATCTTTACCACGCTTCCTATATGGAGTTCCTTTCCAACTAGCATTGCTGCTAGCATCTTTCTTATCAGTAACAGTGGACACTCTCCTTTTCTTAGTAGATGGTTATTCAACATCTTTCGGTAAGACATCCTCATCAACTGGTCTTTTAGTACGAGGAATCACTTGACGCGGAACAACTGTTTCGGTTTTAGTAGCTTCCTTGTCAGCTGTTTCTGGTGTAGAAGGTTTGTTGTCAACTGTTTCTGAAAAGACATCACCATCATCTGTCAATTGTTAAACAACATTAATTAGGTGATATGCAGAAATGCAGTAATGTTTCAGCATTTCACCTAAAATGAGAAATTATAGCATTAATGTATCAACAGAAGATGCATCAAATAACCTAGCAACTGATGTAAAATTTTAATGCACATATAGTGCTTTGTCATACATGTAGAAGACTATTTAATGCACATACTATGCTTTTTCATTCACGTACAAAGTTGTTTTAATAAAGACACCCTAGAGGGGTCGAGTTAACCCTTTTTTGGGGACGGGATTAAATGTAGAAGGCCGGGTATCCTAAAACGGGACGGGAAAGGGTTGAGGGTTAGATTAGGCGGACCGCTACCGTGGATCCGCCTAATCCAACCCTCAACCCTTTCCCTTATTTTTCATACATGTAGAAGACTGTTTAATTCACATACTCTGCTTTGTCATGCATATATACAATTGTTTAATAAACATATATTGCAGGGTATCCTAAAACGGGACGGGAAAGGGTGGAGGGTTGGATTAGGCGGACCGCTACCGCGGATCCGCCTAATCCAACCTTCAACCCCTTCCCTTCTCACATTATCGGCTGCGAGACCAAAAGACGCCCTAGAAAGGCCGAGTTAACCCTTTTTTGGGGACGGGATTTAAAGTAGAGGGTCGGCTATCCTAAAACGGGACGGGAAAGGGTTGAGGGTTGGATTAGGCGGACCGCTACCGCGGATCCGCCTAATCCAACCCTCAACCCTTTCCCTTCTCAAATTATCGGCCGCGAGACCAAAAGACACCCTAGAGGGGATGAGTGAACCCTTTTTTTGGGGACGGTATTTAAAGTAGAGGGCCGGGTATCCTAAAACGGGATGGGAAAGGGTTGAGGGCTGGATTAGGCGGACCGCTACCGTGGATCCGCCTAATCCAACCCTCAACCCTTTCCCTTCTCACATTATCGGCCGCGAGACCAAAAGACACCCTAGAGGGGATGAGTGAACCCTTTTTTGGGGACAAGATTTAAAGTAAAGGGCCGGGTATCCTAAAACGGGACGGGAAAGGGTTGAGGGTTGGATTAGGCGGACCGCTACCGCGGATCCGCCTAATCCAACCCTTAACCCTTTCCCTTCTCACATTATCGGCCGCGAGACCAAAAGACACCATAGAGGGGATGAGTGAACCCTTTTTTGGGGACGAGATTTAAATTAAAGGGTCGGGTATCCTAAAATGGGACGGGAAATGGTTGAGGGTTGGATTAGGCGAACCGCTACCGCGGATCCGCCTAATCCAACCCTCAACCCTTTCCCTTCTCACATTATCGGCCGAGAGACAAAAAGACACCCTAGAGGGGATGAGTGAACCCTTTTTTTGGGACGGGATTTAAAGTAAAGAGCCGGGTATCCTAAAACGGGACGGGAAAGGGTTGAGGGTTGGATTAGGCGGACCGCTACCGCGGATCCGCTTAATCCAACCCTCAACCCTTTCCCTTCTCACATTATCGGCCGCAAAACCAAAAGACACCCTAGAGGGTATGAGTGAACCCTTTTTTTTGGTGACGAGAGTGAAAGTAGAGGGCCGGGTATCCTAAAATGGGACGGGAAAGGGTTGAGGGTTGGATTAGGCGGACCGCTACCGCGGATCCGCCTAATCCAACCCTCAACCCTTTCCCTTATTTTTCAGACATGTAGAAGACTATTTAACGCACATACTCTGCTTTGTCATGCATGTACACGGTTGTTTAATAAACATATGTTGTCGGGTATCCTAAAACGGGACGGGAAAGGGTTGAGGGTTGGATTAGGCGGGCCGCTACCGCGGATCCGCCTAATCCAACCCTCAACCCTTTCCCTTATTTCTCATTCTAAGGTGAGGTTGCATTTTGTGAGGCTGTCAAAATTAATGTTGATTAGTTCATGTAGGTATAGGGTTGTTTAATGTACATATATTTTTCTTTCATGCATGTGAAACGCTACTTCATGCACTGATAAGGAATTTTTTTTTTCATGAATGTGCAAGAGTAAACTGATTTTCTTACTCAAATTGCTTGGGTCAACAACATCAGTTGTTGCAGCTTTCGATTTTGCTGAAAAATAATCTTTGACTGACCGACCTCCTTTTAGTAGAACTTTTTTCTTGGCTGCAACACTCTTTCGCCCCATATCTATCAATGATTTGAGGAATATTGTAAAGACAGTTCAAAGACACACTATTGTACAAATCACATGTTTATAATGAAGACAGATTGCAACATTTCACAGTAAATTATGTTGCAAAACAATGGTGAAGAGCATAATACAACTTGATGAATACAGAACAAAACTAAGTAAAATTGGGAAATGAAAGAACATTGTTTGTGAAAGTCAAACCAAAAATATAATGTGTATATATATATATATATATATATATATATATATATATATATATATATATATATATATATATATATATATATATATATATATATATATATATATATATATATATATATATATATATATATATATATATATATATATATATATATAATTTATGATAGTTAAGTCATAATTCAACTTTTCTCATCTTATGAGTTTACGCGTACTTAATACGGGTAAGTCTTTGTGAAAAAAAAAGATGATGAAGAGGTTGAATATCCTCGAATTTAGAATTGCTAAACAAATGGACAATTCCAGAAGTTAGCAAAAGAACTATTTATAATTATGGGTTTTTTGAATATATAGGGTTAAAACACAGAGTTAAAACCACAGAGGAATCTATTTCTCTAAATAATAAAGAAATGTATCTTCAACTTTTAAACAATAGTGACTTAGAACCACTAAGAAAATCTAAGCACCAATTTATTCATATTGGTTTAGTCCAAGTGGCTTTTAAACCACTAACTCTGGAAGGATTACCAGAAAGCTTTATTGCAGCCTTAAGAGATGGCAGAAATTTGAATTGGCAAAAGTCAATTATTGGAGTTGTTAAATCCAGTCTGGCTCATGGTCCAGTATATTTTGACGTTTACCCAAATTTACAATTATCTTTGACAGATTCTAATATATTAGATGCTTTAACTTTGAATGTTAAAACTCATGGTTACAATTATGCTAAAGGATCTGAATTAATTTGTATTTGTTACAGGATTTATTATAAACCTTTATATACTTTAAATCCTCACTGTAGATTAGCTGATAAAGCTATAAATGAAACTATTATTATTGAAACCAATTGTAACAGATCTAATATCACTACTAGAAAGGCTATTAAATGGGAAGAAATATCTTTCCTGAAAATGGACAATCACCTGTGCTATGCCTCCTCAACCGATTATGGAGACTAATTTACTTGATGTACAACAAACTCCTGAAGGAGCTGTTACTTTAAATTTTGGTAATAAACATATTCGACCAAGAAGTAGTACTTCAAAAATGACTAGATCTTTTTCTAATAGGACTTTTATTTCAGCCCTTGATCAAGATTTAGATATGCCTAGTACATCTAGGTGTTCAACTTCTCAATTAAGAGATGAAGATTTTATTGAAACAGATGAAGATGTTTTAAGAATGCATTCTGATAAAATTTTAAGACGACATTCTAAAAAAGAGGCGGACACATTGTCCCAAATGAGTTATACTGATGATTAAGAAGGCCTTACTAGATTTTTCTCCTGGTTCATTAACCAGAAAAATAATTAGTAATGAATTTCAATCTCCTATTTGGAAAAAATTTAGAAATTGGTTTTTTCATAATTTTGATGAAGAACAGCAAGATATTTTGCAAGATGAGTTTTATGAATACTGCAAATCTGTAAATGCAGTTATTTATTTTGTCCCTTGGTATTGTTCAACTTATTTATATAATCATTTAACTATTCTTGAAAGAAATTTTGAACTTCTCAATGGTAATGAAGTTAAGGGAGTTTATCCTCCTCTTAAGAAATTTAAATTAGATGGGTGTTCTTACATGCCCCTTTCAAAAATGTATGAAGATGGAATTATTAGCACGACTACTAAACATTTAAATTATTTAAGCGAACAAAATAATTATGCTAATCTATCTTTAAAAATTCTTGGTGAACATGTTACAGATTTACATCAAAAGGCTAATAAAGTCATAAATCTTCTTAATCAAGTCATTCAAAATACCAAGACTGAAGACCCTTCTTCTTCTTCACAAGAAATAACTCCTATAAATTATATATACTTCCATGGCTCTGATACCAAGTTAGGAGGATCTTTTTACTGTACCAACATAGTATAAGAACGAGGACGCACACCCAAGTGCTCATTATAAGTGATTGGGATATTACCACGAAATTGTTTAATCTGAATCTGTAATCGACGGAGATGACAAAAAACGCCTAGCGCCTATCCACGGCATAACGGCAAAACGGTGTCTCTCCTTCCGCAGTTATCAATTCAGTTTGAACAAAATGTGTACCCTCACTAAACCTTCTTATTTTATGTTGATAGGTAATAAAACCATCTTAAAATAATAACACATCCATGGTTTAATACATAACTTAATCAAGTGTCGTCATAATTCAACAAAGGATTTAGCCTATTAGGCTCATCCTTAAAATAAATAAAAATTTAAAACAAGAAAAATAAAAACAAGAAAACTTACAAACTTAAAGTTGTGCTCAGAATTGAAGAGGTACGGTTGACGAGATTTTATTAATAAGAAAGAAGATTTTACAAGGGGGAGAGAGAGAGAGAGCTAAGAGAGAGGGGTAGGAGAAGCCTGCCTCTAACTAAAACATTTGCCCGTTTATATAGGCAAAATATAAAAACTATTCACAATTATTACAAAACACTTTATTAGTGTTTAAAAAACTATTGCAAAATTGGTGCGGGAACTGTTATTAGTGCCCATTATTGCCCAAGTTGTTTATTATTGTTCATGCTATCATGCGTCATTGCATGCGTGTCTTCTGGGTGGTTTTTATTCCACTATTTTCCCTTTGTCTTTTGATTTGGCATCTTTGGCCCTTTTGTTGATTATTTCTTCTTCTATTAATAGTTGGACTTCCGTTTCTTCTTCCATTTCTTGAGCATCTTGAAGAAGTTCAAATTTATTCTTGCTATTAGATGCTGTTGATTTTGTCATTGATACATCGCTTGACTGGGATTTATTATCCTCATTCATTCT
This sequence comes from Silene latifolia, assembly GCF_048544455.1. NCBI lineage: Eukaryota > Viridiplantae > Streptophyta > Magnoliopsida > Caryophyllales > Caryophyllaceae > Silene > Silene latifolia. The sequence continues at coordinate 332,344,369 of NC_133538.1, read as the reverse complement.
TCTTTGAGCTAGAGCCCTTTCTGCCAATTTATTGTAATGGCAAAGAATTTCATCTTTGATTTTATCTTTAATCGAAATAATTCTTGATTGTTGGAATTCTTCCAATTCTCCAGTTTCTTCAGCATTGAAGATAATTAGACTATCAATCTTGTCCTGAATTAGATTGATTGTGTATATATACTTTAACTCATTAGTGTCTTTATCTTGCCTTAACATGGCGTCCCAAAAACGAGAATATGATTCTCTTTTTAAACAAAATAATTTGATATTAGTATATCCTGTTTTGGGGATAAACTTCCAAATCCAGGGGATAGAAAATTCAATAAAGAAATTCATTTGAATAATGCCAGGAATATCATCCTGATCAGTTTTTGGAAGTAATTCTTTCCATTCGTCATAAAGATCTTTAAAGATTTGTGGCAGAATATTTTCATTAGGTCCATAAAATTGCCACCATTTAATTAACCAATTTGGCAGATTTTGATCAAAAACTTCAGGGTAAATTTTTATTAGCCATGTGTGGCTTTTCGTAGGATTTTCATATAAGAAAACTTGATCAAAAGCCTGGACATAATCCCAAAGAATTGTATTCAACTTTGATATTATTTTTGTTTATTAAGGTTTTAGAAGTAGATGGAGTTATTCCCCATTCTTCAATGGATATTATCCTTTTGATATTGATTTTTGAAAATCTCCAGAAATTTCCTGGATCTTCCCAATGATTAAAATTGCATTCATTATTAGAGAGAATGCCTTCATAAAATCCTCGACTTTTATAAGTCTCCATAGTATAATGATTATTGGTTAAATAACGGTTATATAATAACCAAGGATTATCTTCCCATTTTTTATCAGAATTTTGGAGTATAATAATCTCCCTTTCTTCTGGTGATTTCACCATTTTCTCTTTTTCATCAAGAGATTCTTTCATAATTTTTTTGAAAGATGGAGAACTTATATTAAGTCCTTTTTGTTTCCATATTTGGAATTCTTCAAATTCATCCGTTGTGATATTATCACATAAATTTTTGGCTATTAGCCTTTTTCACCATATTGTGCCAAAATATTATTTGGTCTTATATAACCAGATGAGGATCCTGGTCCTGGGTTATTCCCGCTTTTGATAATTTCGGATGGGTTATTCCCATATCCAATAATTGAGGATAATTTTCCTGTGTTATGGGTATTCCCATATCTGATAATTGAGGATGATTGTCTTCCTCTCCCTCTATTAGAAGGATGCATCAGCGGCCACGCCACGGCCTCGACCAAAATCCATTCCCGAAACAAATAACAAACTCTTATAGAGTTAAATACTCCCTTGTTAAAAAATCAGGGAGATGATTATCGGATCCTTTTTTATAATGTATTTCAAAATCAAAAGGGGCTAAATGAGCTTGCCACCTTGCAAACATTTGTTTAGAAACATCATGTTTAAAATCTTTTTGAAACATAAATTTCGCAGAACTACAATCAGTTCTTATTGTAAATTTTTGGTTATATAAATCATTTTGAAATTTTAAAACACATCTGACTATGGCTAAAACTTCTTTAGCAACCGTTGCATAATTAGATTGTGCAGAATTCCATTTTCCTGAATAAAAACGGACTAAAAATTCCTGTTTATTATTAGGATCTATTTGTTTAAGAATCCCTCCATAACCAATGTCTGAAGCATCAGTTTCTACTATTTTTTCCCAATGAGGGTTTGCCAAACTAAGGCATGGTAAAGATATAACTTTACTCTTAAATTTCCCGACAAACTCTAGTGTGATCATTAGACCAAGCACAGGATTTTTCTTCAACCGTCATATAAAATAGCCGTATCTTTTGCCAAATCATCATAATAAGGTGAAATATAATTCAAACTTCCTAAGAATCTTTGAAGTTGAGTTTTGTCAATGATTTCATCTGGGAATTTAGATCCAAATTCAATACTTCTATTAATAGGAATAATTTGGCCTTTCTCAATATTATGACCTAAAAATCGACTTTAGTCCGAAATAGAGACATTTTAGTTTTAGAAATTACTAAACCATTAGATATGACAATTTTTTGAAAATATCTAAATGCTTAAAATGTTCTTCTATATTCATAGAGAAGATGAGAATGTCATCAATATAAACTATGATAAAATGACTATAATTGTTAAAAATATCATTCATAATTTTCTCAAATTTGATGGAGCATTTTTTAAACCAAAAGGCATAACATGCCATTCATATTGTCCAAAAGGAACATTAAAAGCAGTTTTGTATCTATCTCATTGGTCAATTTGAATCGCTTAATAACCAGATTTTAAATCAAATTTAGAAAAAATTAGAGCTTTATACAAACGGTCTAATAAATCTTTTTATTAGGTATTGGATATCTAATCCATTTTAAAACTTTATTTAAAGGTTTATAATTAATAACTAATCTAGGAACTCCTCGTTCCTTTTCAAAGATTTTTGTTAACATAAAAAGCTGTACATGACCATGGTGATTTGGATGGTCCAATAAGTTTTTTCTCTAAAAGAGAACTTATTTCTTTTTTACAAAATTCTAAATATTCTGAATTCATTTGACAAGGCCTGGCCTTAGTAGGAACATTATCTTCCCTGAAATCTTCTTCATAAGGAAGATTTACTATATGCTTTTTTCTGTTCCAAAAAGCATTAGGATGGTCATTGCAAATAGATAAAGAAAATTGGTTTTCAATATCAATAATTTTTTGTTTTAATCTAGGATTATTAAGTTTTTGATCTATAGTCAAAATGTTAACTTCATGTTTTAAAAAACTTAATTGATTTTCCTTTAAAGAAATTCTATCATAAATCTCATTTATAGCTTTCATAAAGGGTTTCATGATGAAACTGAAAGTAATAATTTTTCCTTGATAATTTGCAGTTAAATTCTTATTATCTGCAGTAAAAGGATAAATTTTTGTTATAAAAGGTGTTCCAAGAATAATAGGAACTGAAAGTTTATTTTTGACTAAAAGAAAGCTTAAAGGTATGCAGGTGTTATTAACACATATATCAGCTTTTGGGAGTTTAAATTTAATATCTAATTTATCTCCTCCTGCTTGAGATAAACTATGAGTAGTTTTGACAAAATACCTGGAGTCAATTTCTCCTTCTTGTATAACATTTAAATCGCTCCAAAGATCAATTAAAGCAATAAATTCTTTGGAAAATTGATTATTAATTCTAAGAAGAATCTTAACATACCATTTTTGTCCAGCAACCATATTTATGGTTTGGAGAAATTTTTTATTTTTCTCAAGTTTTGGGAGAGTATCAACAAGTTGCATAGCCTGATTCTTACCATCAGGGTTAAGAATAGGAATCTCATGGTCATCAACTTTTTTGTCATTAGATTCTTGATCATTTTTTAGCAAATCATTTTGAAAAATAAAAAGTTGTTCAAGATTAGAAATTCTTGTATCATTTCTTTGTTCTTCAATTTTTAGAAGTTTAATTTCAGATTTTAATTTATCCATTTCTTTCAAAATATCTTGTAAAGAAGAAGGATTAGAAGTTGTGTTTTTATTTTGAAGACGTTTATAAACTTCATTTAAAGAATAAGGTTTTTCTTCTGTAAAATTTTTATTTTTATAATCAAAATTATTATGAGAAGTACTAGGTATATTTTCAATAATTTGAGATCTTAAATCTGCATTTGGGATGGCTTTTAAAATATCTAACCAATCATTATTGGTGAGAACCTGTATTTTTGCATCTTGAAAATTGGATAAAAGGTTAAAGAATTCATCTTTTTTGGGATTAATACAAACTTTTCCCTGTCCACATGGTTCGCATTCCGAACTAGTAGTTGCAGAACTACTATCTGTATAAAAAGAATCATTTTTAAGGATTTTTAAATTATTACTAGAACTACTAGAATTATCAGACATAGTTTCTGTTTCATTCTGTAGATCTAGTTCATTAAGAAATAATTTTGAAATCTTGTCTTTTAGATCATCATCTATATCAAGATTATTAATTTGTTTTTGGGTCCAGCAATTGTTTGCCATATGACCCTTTTTATTGCATTTAAAACACCTTATTTCTTTTGAATGTATATAACCCTTTTTCCTATAATGCTTTTTATGAAATTTTCTCTGATTTTTTCGATAAGTTTTTTCTTCAAGTTTAGCTTTAGAATATCTTTTCTTTTTATATCTAGGAGAATAAATTCTATCATTACTTTTGTTTTGTTTTCTACGAGAAGTAGAAGGCATATCCATACCAAATTGTTCACAAAATTCACCTAATTGGTTTCTTTCAATAATGTTCTGATGTTTGAGCTGCTGGTTTAATCTAATCTCATTACAAAGGTTTATTCCTTCAGCTGTACAAGCTTTAATAAGGTGACCATAATTATATTTTTCGTAATTAATAGAAGGATCTTCTCTACGAAGAATTTTTCTAATTCTTTCAGCAAATAAGTGTGGTAGACCATCAATAAATTTACCTTTCCAATGAGAGCTATTGCATTCCGGTAAAAGCATGACTCTGCTAAGGAAGGTGTCTTTGTACCACCTAAAATCAGTTAAAGTTTTACATCTAAAATTTTGTAAAAGAGTTCTTGTGGAATCATAATTATTCCCCAATTGACCAGTAAAATGATCAAGTATATTGACAAGCAAAGTGTAAACCGCAGTTTCTGTAGGCACTTCATCTTTAATTTCTACATTCGTAAAAATAGCTGTTTTTTGTTCATTTGTGAGGTAATTATCCCACCATCCTTTAAGTTGACCAGTGAATCCTGATGCTATCATTTTAGCAACAGTGGAATCACTATTATTAGCACTTTTACAGACTTGAGAATACATAAGCATTCTATGACAATGGTTATGAATTTGTTTTTCAGCAAAATAATCTATATTCCATTCATAGATATGAGATCCACTATAACTATGTCCAATAATCTCAGCATTTTCTTCCTGCCCAATATCAACAGGTGAAGGTCTTCTATTATAATATAGAGTATTAATAGGTTTTTGACTCCATTTATTTTTTGAAATAACATTCAAATCATCTTTTGAATTTGGATTGAATTCTTCACTTAAAGTTTGCAATTTTAAATTTGCAACCTTATCAGCCAACTGACTTATAAGTTGTTCATTTTTAATGTCAGATAAAAATTTAAAATTTTTATATATATATATATATATATATATATATATATATATATATATATATATATATATATATATATATATGTCAAACCAACATTTATAACAACTTCTACAATCCAAAATGCCAAAACTAATTACATAATTATTAGTAAAGTCTGACAAAAAGGAACATTTAAACCTTAACGTTCAATACCCTAAGTGCCCTAAGTACAAATACAGTACGTTGGCCAGAAAGTTGTACAAACTTATGATAGACCTACGTCAAATCAACGACTTCAACATAAGAGAACCTTCGACGAGCTAGTAAGGGTGTTGCTATTACTTTCGCTTCTTCATATGACAAAGGTGGCATATCCCGCAACATCTCATCAACTTGCTTAATTTGACTGTCATTAAGTGTATTAAGATGGGTGTTCTGAAAAACATTTTTTCGTTGGTGAACATGCATGACGAATTTGGCTGCCATATTACCCGTCATAAAACACTTGCATCTTTTGGAAATTAGTCTACCACGACTACGCACTATCCTCACGCCCTTAATGTCATTAAATCGTAAAGTTTGCAGGTAAGCTATCAGAACACCAGGTGAATACGGGAAGAAAAGAAAGAGTGTAGCCCACAATTTAGAGACATTGGCCATGCTTGCCCTATCAGAGCATTTATCAAGGTGATTGAAGATTTTTAACACAAGATCTGGATCAGTTAAGACATCATATCTTGATTGATTGCGACGATCATTGAACTCCATTTTGGTAACTTGACCAAGGTAACTCAGAGAGTTTGTTTTCTCTTTGACATAATGTTGGATAAAAAGTTCTCGTTCTACTTCCTCGCGATTGACTACCCAACCTTTCCACCAATTTTCCGTTTTTTTATGTTTCTGTATGCAGAATTGAAAAGAGGGAATGCTTTTAAATGGAGGAAATATGTAAAACTTTACTTGACTCAGTATAATTGTTACTAACTTTAGTAGCTTTACTCACAGCGCATATGCTACTTAGTATGCATCGTTTGAACTTGATATTTAAACAATTTCAGTAGAAAATCAACAACAAAAATCAACAACAACATGGGGAATCAGGGTTTGATTATTGCGTAATTAGGTTAATTAGCAAAAATGTGAACAACAAGACTACAAATCTAAGAATCTGCCATATAAGGACAATGAATTAGCGTAATTAGCAAAAATTTTGGAAGTTCAGTCCCTAATTTCATGATTTCAACTAATGTACGTAGTTTCTTAACTTCCCCAACCCTCATTTCCAAGTTTCCCCAATCTAATTCACCAAAACCCTAGTTTGACAAACATAATTCATTATTCCGACTGTAACACATTAATGAAGGCGTAAATTTAACTAATATAATCGACAAATTTAAAAATTACAAAGACAGAAACACTGAAACCCTAATTTCGCAAAATCAGTCCCTAATTTCATGATTTCAACTAATGTACGTAGTTGCTTAACTTCCCCAACCCTCATTTTCAAGTTTCCCCAATCTAATTCACGAAAACCCTAATTTGACAAACATAATTCATAATTCGGACTATAACAAATTAATGAAGGCTTAAATTCAACTAATTTAGTCGACAAATTTAAAAATTACAAAGACAGAAACACGGAAACCCTAATTTCGCTAAAAAATAATCATGAATATCGGAAGTTTTCCTCGTTGAATTACCAGGATCTGTTTCTGGAAAAAGCGTCGAAGATTTTGATCGGCGAGGAACTTGATCAGAATATTTGTGACGATCGAAAGTGGAGGAAGGATCTATAACGCGGTTTTCGAAGAGAGAGAAAGGGAGATGAGTGAGAAAGAAGAATTTGCAAAATGAAAATGATGGACGGGTTTGGGGGGGGAAGCGTTAGTTACAAAGTTTTGTTCATCTGACCGTCAATTATGAGTGATCTAAGGGTTGTAAGTGGTTCTCATGGTTCTCATTATCTTGATGGTCCTCATAGGATCCCAAATCTCTCTCTCTCTCTCTCTCTCTCTCTCTATATATATATATATATATATATAATATATATAGGGTCGGGATCCGGTGAGAACCACCCATATATTGAGAACCATGAGAACCTATTAAGAACGCTGGACTATACACAATTCCAAAGTTTGGTTGGGAAGTATAAAACTTTAGACGCGCATTACAAACCACACCACTTCTCTCTCTTCTCCCTCTCTGATTCCTCATTTGATCACCGCACATCACCAACTTCTTCTTCGCCGACCACCGCGCATCAGCAGTTTCTCCTTCGCCAACCACCGCACATCACCAGCTTCTCCTTCGCTGACCATTGCGTTTCTCCATATTCACTGTCATTGACCACCGTCACACTCCTTCTTCACCGCCATTGACAAAGGTAAGTTGCCTGTTTAAATTCAATCAATTTTGTAATTAGAAGATATGTTTCCGTGTTTTAACAATAACACGATGATTTTATGTAAAATTTCTATGATTGATACGATTTTAATCTAAATTGATTTAACGATGAATTAGTTTCACCCTAATATCAAGAAATTAGGGTTCATAAACAGATTCAACTGGAATTACTTTGACCATAATACAAGTAAATTAGTTCGATTGATTTAGCAAAGATAGTAGGCTTTTATGTATCCTTTTTTCTTAATATGATTGGAGTATCACTCTATATGGGTTTTCTACTTTTTGGAGTTCGTTGGTAACATTGGTTCATTCCTTTGTTCAAACATCTTCAGAGCTTGCTTAAAAATATTATTTTTGCTTGGACTAGCTTCGAAAATAATACTCTTTTTATCTTCTTCATGATATTGTAATTTCTGGTTAAGTTCTACAAGTTTGTTGTTTATCAATTGTTAAAACTTAAGAGCACATTGTATGCATTTTGGTCTTCTAAAAGCTTTTACCTCTGTTTGTTTTTCTTGGGCATCATATCCACTGGGGATACTTCATTTAGAATTCTGCTCTATCTACGAACCTAAAATATAATTCTTGCTTTCTGCTTGCTGCTCAGGTAATGTTGAACCAGGTAGTGTCTAAACATCCTTCTTCAGCAACCTTGACCGATGACAGGTACATAGACCTCATCTCTTTATCTCTTTATAGTGATAATTTGCAGATCATAAATGCAGCTAGAAAATCTGATATGGACTAATTTTTTTTTTTTTTTAAAAATGTGCAGCAACATGCCTAAATACCGTTCCTCAAAAACCCATTTTAATTGGTATGTGAACCTCATGTTTTGATCTTTGATTTATGAAGGATCATGAGTAGCTATAAAATCTGTTATTAACTAATTTTTCGTAAAATGTATCAGTATCTTACGTGATCTCCATTATGCCGAGCCTATGTTGGAGCTGTATTCTGTAGTGGTTTGTAGGAAAGATGGTAAGCCTTTCAAGTTCTATGGCGATGTTACTGTTTACTCTTCATTTTGAGGATGACCTGATAGGATCATAGGACAAAGGAGCTATGGTTAGATTCATGGTGATAGTATCAGGTGGACTAAGGTGGTACTGAATGAACATGAATCGAGTTTAAACCTGGCCTGTTTTATCAATATAAATCTCACCAGATAACCATTTGCAAATACACATACTTTCTTACTTTCAGAAGTCATTCACTCTTTAGATTCTTTGTACTCAGTTATAGAGCCTGCGTAACTTTCTATCTTTTAAATCTGTGCAATATATCAGAAAAGGGGTGTTGATGAGAAGGGTGATGTTACTAACAACCAAAGAGTTGAAAAGTGAAAACATATTGATTTGAACCTAGAAAATATGTTAATCTCCACAGAAATGGCAGGTTCGACATACGCATCCTTTGTAGGAGCACTAGTGATCTCCTATTTAGCCGGGTTTTTCTTATCAACAACATCGACGGTCCAAATCAATAACTTTAATATCAGACGGTCTCACTGACTTTCAGCCAATTAGCTCAAATGGTAGAGCATTGTGCAATGCACAAAATATGGGTTCGACTCCCATATTGGCTATGAAATACCATTCTTTCTTTTACTTTCTTTTTCCAGTCAAGAAAATTTTCTATTAGCCCTTCTAAATTCTAACTAAGGTTTATCCAAATACAAGTTTCCTACAAAACTAACAAGCTAGGATATATAGCCTAATTACTTGAATGCATTGACTAATGATTGCTATATCATGCTCTCCCTATCACAAAGAGTTACAACTCATAAACTGACAACAATATAACCATTGTAGAGAATCTTACTCTGATGGAAAGCAAAGTTTCACAAAGAGAACATGGAATTTGTTGTTTGATAGGCTATATGGGATTTGAACCCATATCTTTGTGCAAAATTAGCACCTCGCTCTACCATTGAGCTAATAGCCTTTAATATACGTTGTACATAACACAATTGCTCCAAAGAGATCAAAAGATATAATTTATGTCCTTATAGTATGGCTCATAATCTAGCCTCTAATGCTACATTTTGAGCTCATCTACGCACACTATCAAAAAATTTAAAAAAAAATTAATGTCTTTAATGCAATTGGAGAAATTTTTAATGCACGTATAACCTTATTTCATGCACATATAACCTTATTTCATGCACATATAATCTTATTTCATGCCCATATCAAGAAAAACTTTTTATTGCACATAGAACCTTATTTCATGCACATAGAAGCTTATTTCATGCCCATATAAAATTAACGTCCTTAACCAACAGTAATTAGTATCATATAATATAATATAACTAACCGATGCAACTGAAAAACTTTTTAATGCACATAGAACCTTATTTCATGCACATAGAACCTTATTTCATGCACATATAATCTTATTTCATGGTCATATAAAATTAACGCGTCCTTAGCCAAAAGTAAATAGTATCATAGTATAACCAACTGATGCAACTGAAGAACCTTTTAATGCACATAGAACCTTATTTCATGCACATAGAACCTTATTTCATGCACATATAATATTATTTCATGGCCATATAAAATTAACGCGTCCTTAGCCAACAGTAATTAGTATCATAATATAGAAGAACTTTTTAATGTAGATAGAACCTTATTTCATGCACATACAGCCTTATTTCATGCACATAGAACCTTATTTCGTGCGTTTAAATTATACATCAACAACTTTACTATTCCAAACATAGAACTACACATTCTTCTCAACTAGCAGACAGTCGTGCAAATTGACAGTCAAATTTCTCTTTTACAGTTTTTGATAGGCAATAGCTAATAATATCACTTATCTCAGTCAAATAATGCTACTTCAGTCCTAATAGGCAATGGCTAATTCTAAGAGTTAGAACTTAGAAGTCAGATAGCTTTGAGCTAGATAGCATTTTGTAGGCAAGAGTCTGACTAGCTCAACTTCAATATGAATAGAAATTTGTCACATATGTTCGACCTTTAAGCAAACACAGCATATCAATTTCACTTAACTACAGAACTTCAGGTTAGCGAACCATACCTTGAATTCCTTGTTCTACTTGTTAACTTGAATGTGGAGACACACTGAGGCATGGTTTACAAAACAACGTTTCCAAACTGTTTAGAAATAGTCCGAAAAACAACAATTAATAGTGAAAGGATAGACTTACATACACTAGCAAGAACATCTGTCCCAACACAAAAAGCACGCTGCAGACAAGAAAGAATTGAATGGGAATGATCCAACTGTCGCCATATAAGCCACCTGTTTGAAACACATACGTTAGTGCACACGCGCGGAAAACATATCAAGCGACATCTGGAGAAGCAGGGCCATGCACAAGATTGTCTCAATAGAGAATTATACTGAAGCAGTTCTTGTATTAGATGTCAAAGAAAAGAAAGAAAAGTACAATCAAGAAAACAAGGAAACAACACTTTAATTGTAACTAAAATTGTGAATAGCGTAAACGTAATGTAATCAAGAGAGATATAGCAAAGAATAGTCTCGTGAATTAAAGAGAAATAAGTCCCCTTCTCCCAAATAAATACTAACTTTTGCAAAAGCCTAAGGGCCTAACCATATCAATGATATGAAACCACCCCTATTTTACCCTAAGCTTCATAATTGAGGAATATGATAGAGGAAATTAGAGTAATCCAGCCTGAAAGTGGAACGAAAAACTTAAACAGGATCTGAAACGACCCATCCTGATCAAATTAGACTGTTTTTCGAGTCTAGTTCAGTTTAATTTATCCATCCTGGAGTTGGGATCCTCTTAATTTCATATCCATGCAATAAAATAAGATACTCCGATTCACAATCACGTCACAAACAAGCTAAATTTAAACCATCGACCCAAGGCAAGACTCTCTCAGCAGAGTCAACCAATTTCGATTAAAGGAGACATGGTGAAAGGAGATGAATGAATTAATTCAGTTCCTTCTCTCGGAATGAACAAATGCTTACCCAAAGACTAACTACCGAGCAGGAAAGATAAACAACACCTGAAGGCAAACTTAATTAACCAAATGAGCCAACCAAATTGAACACTGAGAGTAATGGAGAACTAGCTTTCAGAATGTTACTAAACTGACGGCTTATAAGAGCAAGCCCAATTGATAGATTCATTAAGCAAAAACTGTATTTAAGTCGATAACAGATAGTAAAAACCAGAACAGAGTTTCTAAACCAAGAACAAAATAGTCGCAATTGGCGCGAAATCGTATCACACTTTTTGTCTGTCCCAAATTAATGTAACACTAGATACACAATCGTCATTAATTACATAAAAGCATGAATTTGTATCCTCTTCTTACCAAGCTTAGAGGCAAACATAATTCTCAAGTAATTTACATTAAACTACGAATTTGTCAAAAAGTAACAATCAATTAGCTTTAATTAAAGAAACTACTACAAATTAGGGTTAAGCGCACAATATATCCCAAAATAATTACAAGCATGGACAAATTAGGGAAAAAATGAACTATAATTGTTATTAATTTGATAAATATTACCTGAATTTGCAGGAATAACACTCAGTTATGGCGATGGAAGCGAATATGAAGAGCGAAATTGTTGGCATTCGGATTTTGATGAATGAGTTCAATCAGACATTCAGGAATGTAAAGATCGAAAGGAGAGACAGTAAGAACGACATCGGTGTGAAAAAAAGAGGAGTGAGATTGGGAAATTTGTAAAATGACGGGTAACAAGGTTTATTAAATTTTGTTGACTTAATCTCAGCCCTTCTGTTTATTGAGATCTAACGGATGTGATTGGTTCTCACGGTTCTCATTATATTAGTGGTTCTCATAGGATCCCAAATCTATATATATATATATATATATATATATATAGAGGTAAGATCCGTTGAGTCCACCTCTATTTTTGAGTCCCATGAGTCCACTTATGTATCACACGCTATACACAAGAATATCAGAATTGAATAAACAAAACAGAGTTGTGAAAATATATGTCGATCGTTGTCTTATACTGTACCAGTCACGAAAACAGAGAATACAAGTCAATGACATATTTTAAGGGAATGCAAACAATTCAAATCATGTGTGGTTACGTAATATGATGTTATGTTACGCAACAAGAATGCAAATGATGGCTGATGATAAAGGAAAGTCGTTTAGTGTTACTTACCAAGGAATTAAAAACATGGAATTTAATGCAGTTGTCATGCATCGTTCAACGAGAACTTCACTTATACAGTTATACGCGCAATATGTAAAAGGAACTAGAGAAAACAAATCTAGAGAAAACACACAAAATCAAGTAAATCAGTGAGCAAAATAGAAAAAATCATAAAAATAAAATCAACAACTTAAATGCAACAAATCTAAACAATGTTCGATCCGTAATAAAGCAACAAAGGCATGCGAAGTTCAAATAAATTGACACCAAAAATCAAATCAAAATCAGTAAAAATGACGAGATTTGCAAAATTAAAGCGAAGGAAGAAGAGAATCACCTGCGAATCTGAGTGAAAACAGCGGAAAAGTAACAAGAAATCGAAAAATAATGTGCTATGACAACACGATTGTTAGAGAGATAATCGATCTTCCATGGAATTTTCTTCGCTTGGAGAAATCGACTTCAATTGATTTTATGCGTTCCTACTGTACTCGATTATGCTAAAAAAACGATCAGAACCTGGATAATAACATGATAATTAAACGAATTAAATAAGTCGAATGAAAACTAGTGTGAAAAATACGGAATGAAAGCTGGATAAAACGAAATTAAAAATAGTTGATCGAAAATACGTAATTTGCAGGTGATAATGGCGGTCAAAAAGCTCTGTGATAATGGTGGTAAAAAAATCTGTGATAATGGCGAAGATGTAGCTGAAGGTTGAAAAGAGAGAGATAGCGGACGGGTAAATGAACGAGTTAATGTTTGAGTATGAGGGGAAATGCGTGTTAGTTAGAATTATATAGGGACATGTGGCATCATCTGGTGAGTCTAATATTATTAGGTCTGACGGTTTAGAATGGGTACAACTGCCTCATCCTAAGAAGGGTGCCTCACAAGATTCAATTTCTATATATATATATATATATATATATATATATATATATATATATATATATATATATATATATATATATATATATAGAGAGAGAGAGAGAGAGAGAGAGAGAGAGAGAGAGAGAGAGAGAGAGAGAGAGAGAGAGAGAGAGAGAGAGAGAGAGAGAGAGAGAGAGGCAAGATCCCGTGAGCCCACCTAAATATTTGAGTCCCGTGAGTCCACTTATGTATCACAGCCTATACACAAGAATATCACTGCTCGAACAATATCATTGCTTATACTGAACAATATCACGCAAAATATACAACGAAAACAGTAAAATGAAGGCTTAAAACATTAGTCAGTGACACTAATCATCGATGACAACCACCCACGGCCCACCACCACCCCTTCACCTCCCCAACAACCACCACCCACGACCCACCTCACACGTTCACCTCCACAACAACCACCACCACGGCACACAAGTCCGTCTCATGACCATTGCTACCACCCCTCACTAACATACAATCAACGATCCGTCTTCCATTAACCTCCATCTAAGAACAACGTCGCCGCTGTTAAATTAGGGGTCTCATCGCCGGCGATGAGGAAAATAGGCGAATATAAAGAAGAGAACAAGAGAAGAAAAAAATATAAAAGATGTAATATGCAATAACTCCGACGAACACGCCACCAAAATCAACTCACCGGCGGGAAAGTGTGCGTGGATGATGGTATTTGTCAGAGCTCTGACACTAGCACTGATGGGTGTAAGAAAAAGTATGAGAAAATAAGTTAATAACAGAGGGCGAATCTGGTTCAGTAAGGGTGATATTGTTTAATATGACGCGTGATATTGTTTAGTATAACTTGTGATATTGTTTTTATTTGGACTCACGGACTCAAAAAAGATAGGGTGGACTCATATGATCCTAATGTTATATATATATATATATATATATATATATATATATATATATATATATATATATATATATATATATATATATATATATAAGAATTAGGATCTCATGAGTCCCCCCTATCTTTTTTAGTTCCGTGAGTCCACTTATGTATCACACGCTCTACACAAAAATATCACGATTTTTTTATTAATTAAAAAAAAATTATGACTAATTTTTTTTTTTTAAATCTAAGCTGTGATATTGTTTACTATAGCCTGTGATATTGTATTTGAGTCTGTGAGTACAGTAAAAGAGTATCACAAGTTATACAAAATAATATCACACCTTATAATAAACAATACCACTGGTTGTACTAAACAATATCACGGGTTATACTATATAATATCACACCACTGAACCTGCGATACGTTTTCTTAATGACTAAAAAGCAAAGCTAAACTGAGATCACAATCCAAAATCTGACATATGGGAAGAGATCTTAAAGTATGACCTTTACATATCTTACTTAGGTTAAAAGTAAAGTACAGAATAAAATCTAGGGGATCGAAGTATGCGGACCAGGACATTAAGGCATGACTTTCCAAAACCAAGGCTATTAACTTTCAGAATGTTATTATATCATAGACTCTTAGAAATAAATCTGTCTTCTTCTTTCTTTGTATATTGCGTGTGATATATAAGTGGACTATAATATAATATGATATAATAACTTTCAGATGTCACCCAACTTCAAAATAACGTGTGATACATAAGTGTCGGACATACATTTTAACAACTCAGCATTTTGGGTATAATAGTTCGAGGTCAGGCTCTGCTTATGATGACATATGCTCAGCAGCAGCTCAGCATTTTGCGCGTATAACTGTATAAGTGAAGTTCTCGTTGAACGATGCATGACAACTACATTAAATTCCGTGTTTTTAATTCCTTGGTAAGTAATACTAAACGACTTTCCTTTATCATCAGCCATCATTTGCATTCTTATTGGGTAACATAACATCATATTACGTATCCACGCATGATTTGGATTGTTTGCATTCCCTTAAAATATGTCATTGACTTGTATTCTCTGTTTCCGTAACTGATACAGTATAAGACAACGATCGACATATATTTTCACAACTCTATTTTGTTTATATATGTCGATCGTTGTCTTATACTGTACCAGTTACGGAAACAGAGAATACAAGTCAATGACATATTTTAAGGGAATGCAAACAATTCAAATCATGTGTGGTTATGTAATATGATGTTATGTTACGCAATAAGAATGCAAATGACTTACATAATACCCCATGATAAAGATAAAGTTTGACACGTAACACATGATAAAGATAAAGTTTGACACGTAACACATGACTTACATAATACCCCATCTGATCCAGACAAATGGTAACACGTATCTAAAATGGACGATCCACACCAATGGTAACATACCTTATTTGGCCTAAAAAATGATTAAGTTACCCTTACACCCCACTACCTATTTGTTTGCCATCAAATGACCCAGTAACCCACTCACTCAATGTTTAATTACACAATACATTATTCTTGTGGCCCCATTCAAAACTTCCAACTTTACCCCTCACTTTTCCACCTTTTCTTAAATAACCCATTTTCCCTTATGTTACCATTTGTCTGGATCAGAGGAAGTATATGATTTTGCATAGTATATAACTATATATACATAATTCTCATTTTATCGTTATAGAGTTTTATAGTTGATAGGATTAAGGAGTTAATACGATAGAAATTAGTAAATCCGCCTTCTACACACTTCTTATTTTATCTCCCATCTACATTGTCTCCAGTTATTAACCTTTACGTGGATGGTTTAAACCAACCAACCATTAAACAAAAACCACTTTATAGTTAACTTTCATATTAACTACTAATTATCTTGGAATCTATAGATAGACTATAATCGACATCAAAAAAGTTAAGTTCACTTCAAAAAAGTTAAGCTCATATAAGTTCAATTCACCTTTTATATGTTTAGTTTAGCAAAATTTAAGTGTAAAAGAACAGGGTCTTGAAGTATTATTACATTATAATCATATGCTTTTACAAATTGGCTCGGGCAACGCGCGGGCATTAAATCTAGTAAATCAATATCTATATCTATCTATATTATTAAAGGAAGCTTTTTTCGAGCGATTATAGAGTCTCCATCTTTCACAAAACACCTCAATAAAATAAATAATGCTAAATATAACTATAATAACTATTAAAAAAAATAACTGATAAAGTTTACAATTATAGTAATAAAAAAGATAAGCGTGCAATTCCAATAGAACCAAAACTCAACTCTACCACCTAACAAAGTAAGCACGAGATAAGAATTTGAGTAAGAATAAACTTCCTTTTATTTTGGAAGACTATAAACTAGAGATTATAAATAGGCATCTTAAATACGATGGTTTGCAAAATATTATTGTAATCTTTGTTGCTTATTCTTTGTTTCTTAATATTTTTCGTTTCTTGTGGTTTAATATAATTGCTCTTACTGATGATATTGCGTTTTATTTTCACAGCCGTTTGCAAGCCAAGGACACTAAGAGGAGCGTTCATTGAGCGTTTGGACAAATTACATCCAATCGATCTCACGTACTTGCATTATTTATATATTATACAAAGTGTGCATAGGTAGTTTAATGGAAATTGATTTCAACTAAATTAATTTTCGTCTTTAACGATTTATTTATTAAAATCTTTCGTCTTTGGATGCAGGAGACATTATTTTTTGTCATGGTGTGGTAGTCCATCTCATCGGCCGGGTTATAGTAATATAGAGACTTAGTTATCATAATAAATAAGCATAAGATAAACGATTTATATTTCAATATATTCTTTTTTTTTGTGAGATCATATAATTTACTCGGGGATCCAACCCCCGGCTTACAAGATAACTAAATAGAAGCGAGGTTCTCAACTTCATGATCGTAGGGAGTAGAATTTTATCCAATCTCAAGAAAGAGGGTTAATCCCTGCAACTGCTATCATATAACGCAATAAACCAGTATCACATATCAAAGGGGTTGTTTGGTTGACAATGGGAAGATGAAGTTCCCATGAAATAAAATTCATATGATTTTGCAATTCATGTGAATTGCAAAAAAATTGTTTGGCTGGGATATGGGAACTCAATTCATGTGGGAAGTTTCACTTACCAAGGGGGGGCTAGGTAAGGGACTTCCTACATTATGTAGGAATTGGAGTTCCATAGGAACTTCAACTTCCCATGAATTGGGTAACCAAACTAGACCTCATTTTTGCATTTCCTAGGAATTTCCAATTCACATGAATTTGGAAGGCAACCAAACAACCCCAAAGAATATATGACAGGGTGGGTGCATACATATGAGTTTATCCTATAACTGGAATCTTAGTCCAATACAATGCAATGCATTCTACAGTTAAGGACTGCTCTCTCACCAAGATCTCTTAAAGCCGACGTCCGAGTCATTACTACCGCATGAATCTTATTATTATCAGATAAACTTATTACTACATACTTTAATTTGCTGTTCCCATAGTTTTAATGAGGTCTTTTTTAAAAAAAAATTGAAGAGTGATGTATTGAAATTCCCGAACAGCTATTACCATCACTATGATCATTTGATCACTCTTATTTCTTTATTGGCTGCATGCAAAAATTTGGAGTGTGTGATTCATTATAATCAATTACTTCCTTCATCCCGATCAATAACTTACACTTATTTTATTTTACCCTCATAAAATAAAGTAAATGTAAACTATTCACCGAAATCGAGAGAGTAGAGAAATAGTAAAATATAGATCGAGATGAGAAGAGACCGATTCGAAGGGTGAGCAACTGAGCAAGATGCATCTCGCATCATGTGACGACTCATACTAATTTCAGCAGCACACAGCCAATCAATGTATTTGGAAGACTCACACAGCCAATCAATGTATTTGGAAGACTCATACTAATTGTAAAAATTAAGTAGATATTAATTGTAAAAATTAAGTAGATAGTATGGAGACACGGGAAATATTTTTGTGAGCCAAACTTGAACAGCGTATAAGTATAACAAATATATTTCATCTTAATATATCATAATATGTGTACATTACATTTATATGAAAACGGGTTAATAATTAAACATGATTGTTAGAAATTTAATTTATGATAGCTTCTCTTAGAAGTTGAATTGGGTTCCTTTTCTATATTAGATAACTCAATTTTTATGTAGTACTCAAGATTTAAAATATCAAAAAATACGAAAGATTGGGAATAGATAAAAGAAAAAGCAAGTCAAAATTGATAAGAATTATAAATTATACCCGTATATGTAGTAACATTTTCCCCCTTCTATATTATATACAATAGAACATTACAATTAGGCCCGTGCATGGCACGGGCATTAAATCTAGTATATAACTAAAGGAGGCTTTTTTTTCTAATTATACTATTAGCATTAGAATTAGGAGATAATTAATTATTTACAATTTTTCTATTATAATTAGGAATGTAAGTTTTCTATTAGAAATGAGAATTAATTAATTATTTTACCATTTTCCTATTAGAAATAGGAAATAAATTAACAATTTATTAAGGCTTTTTTTCCTAATTATACTATTAGAATTAGGAGATAATAATTATTTAAAAATTTTCTATTATAATTAGGATTATGATTTTCCTATTAGAAATGAGAATTAATTAATTATTTTACAATTTTATTATTAGAAATAGGAAATAATTTAATTATCTACAATTTATTAATATTAAAAAATTATTTATTAGTATTTGTTAACTTTTTATTAAATTAGTAGGAAAAAAACCTTTGATATATTTATAATATCTAATTTTATAACAACTTCCGATTAAAAAAAATGAGGTGTTTTGAGGCTAAAGGCCCTAGACCGAACTGAGTTGTGACAAATGTGCATGCGTAATACGTATTACATGGAATTTACTCATGTAAAGAGTAAAATGAACGCTGAAATATGCCCCTACGTCTTTTGTTATTGCTAATGCCATATTTAATTATACATAATACGAAGTTTATTTTTCAAATGTCGTATGTATTTCTCCTACTATTTTTAAAGTTATTTCCCTCACAATACACTTGAACTTCTATTGATAATTTATTATTATATTATTTACATTCATTTGTCATTATATAAAAGTATATTAATCAAAATTTAAATAAGATATTCACAAATTATTGATAAGTACAAAGTTTTATATCTATTTTTCAAGGAGTATTAAAAGATAAAGAAAGTTGATGCTAATTTGTGAATCAAAATATCATATTATGACAAATCAGTAAATGTTTTGAAAAACTTTATTGTGCGATTGTTTTACAATTTAAAGTAAAAATGGTATCACGAGTAATAAAATAGATTTGAATGAGGCTTGAAGGTAAATTAGATACACTTATTATAGAAATATGTATAAGGTTAAGATTCAATTCAAGCAACAATCAACATTAAAAAAAAGTCATGAAAAACACATAAAAGGGTAAGAGTAGTCTTTCCCTAACATAGTGAAGACCGTCTCTCTCCAGCTTTTCTTCTGACAAATTTACATGCATAAAAAATGGTACTATTCAATTATATTGAGCAAACTAATTATTGTTGATGCTATATATTTTTTGTGTGTGTAAATTGAGCACATCATCACTATAATTTAGGGAGAGATATGAATTGGGGAAGGGTGAGACATATTCGTCATGCATAATACGAAACTTTAACCACCTTTAGACAAAAATATAAAAATAAAGGGAAAAATTTAAACGTAAAAGGGGGTCACGTACTTGTCAACTTTTCTATAGTTCTCTGCCAAATTAATATTCTCATGAAGTTTATGACATTTATTTCATATTAATAAAAAAATGATTATACTGCTTCATACAATTTGTGATTTATAACTTTTAGCTAACTTATTTGAACTTGCTTAAATTTATATATTTTAAGTGAAGAATATTAATTATAAATATGATAAAGATAAAGTTTGATCTTTAATTTCCTCAGAGATAAAAAAACTCAATTTTTATTTTCTAATAATATACTAATTAAAGGTCATAATGTAAAACAGGAAATTACACCACAATCTACTATTTCAATATGTCGATGATCAAAACTCAAAATAGCATATTTTTTATTTAAATAGTGTAAAAACTCTCAAAATGCTAAAAAAAATGTTCAATCTGTCGTTATAAAAAAAAACCTAAGTTTATGCATTTTTTTTGTCATGTTCAACTTAATCTTTACGGGATGTAAAAATGATGAAGTTCACAAAGTAGAGGTTAGTTTTCTGTTAGTTAGATGGACTTTTCAAGAGAGAGATAAAAGCTTTGCATTTTACACCGTTTTATGTGTGAACCGAAGGGATTAAGTAGTGGGCTAAAGGTTGTTTCGAGTGGGAATGAGGTTGATTGCGACAAGTTGGTTGACTAAAGTTTTTCCTTACTAGATCTAAAAAGGGGATAATAATTATGAGATAATAAAATTTGAAGAAAAAAAATAAATAAAAATGAGATGGAGGTAGTAAGATTTATTTATGCAAAATTAAATAAATAGCAAAGTTCGTGTATATATATAGTATTCAAACTTATTCAGTTTACAAACATAGTACCCAAACACTTTGTTTGAGTATCTAGAATGGAGGTAGGGGAGGGGACGAGAAAAAGGCTAGGAAAGGAAGGGAGAGAGATAAGAGGGAAGATTGCTTCTTAAACTTTTCTTTGTTGAAGGAGAAATAAATTGTCTTCGATAAGGGAGACGAGGATACATATCATCAGGAGTAAAGATTGGTGTTTCATGGAGGTGAATGTGATTAATGACTTCTTAGATGTAAAACGTGGAAGAAAGGTAGTGATAATGGTAGTGGATTGGAAGTTGTTTCAAGTAGTAAGAACTAATCACAGTTGCTGTTGTTTTATTTTGTGGGTAAATTAGTGGGGTGGAGGGAGGGTGCATTTGTGAAGGGTGATGAGTTTAACGAGGATAGTGATAATAAATAAGGTTATTTATCAGCAAAATATCGCTTGCATTAAAACATATAAGTAACATGAATAATAAAAACAAACCTCAAAAGATCATACTGATAAACTTAATACCCCATCAATCGAAATTAAAGTAAAATCTTAATTCTAACAACATTGTCAAGAGCAAGGGTTAGTTTCCATTGGATTGTGGATTTTTCTAGAAGTAGGGTTTAATTTTTCACTTGATTGGATAAATTTGAGAGAAATTTCGAAGACAAGGATCGATCTTTCGAGGGATGAGATTGTTTTAGAACATGTGTGTGAATAGGGAAAAAAATAAGGGTCTGCGTGAAGGATTTTGTTTCAAATGAGAAAATGGGGGGGGGGGGGCAAGACTATTGTTATAGGGGGTGTCATAAGCAGCCCTACCCATGTATTGCGTTGGAATTTGATTCATATTCAAATGTACGTCTATAGTTTGACCGGGAGATATAATATTTAACTACCTGTAAATGTTTTTACGTAACTACCATTTGACCCAATAATGATTAAGTTATGGTTGTTATTCTAAAGAAGGAGATTTGTTGCATCATTGAATTGATTATGCAAAGTAGATATTATTGTTTTCCTTGACCAATTGAAAAACAAACAGCTATTAATGAACAAAATCTAAAAACTCTCAGTTCCAAATATCATATATATAAACTTCATATTGGTTTTATTTTCCTAAAAAAACAACACATGTCGAGAGCAAGGGTTAGTTTCCATTGGATGGTGGATTTTTCTAGAAGTAGGGGTTTAGTTTTTCACTTGGTTGGATAAATTTCAAATAAGTTTCAGAGATAAGGATCGATCTTTCAAGGGATGAGATTGTTTAGATCATGTGTGTGAATAGGGAAGAAAAATAGGGGTCTGCATGAAAGATTTTGTTTCAAATGAGAAGATGGGGGTCAAGACTATTGCTGGGGGCGGGGAGGGGGGGGGGGGGGGGTCATAAGCAACCGTAGCTATGTAGTATTGCGTCGGAATTTGGTTCACATTCAAACGTACTTCTATAATTTGACAGGGAGATATAACATTCTAAGATTTCTAACTACCTCTAAATGTTTTTACATAATTACAATTTGATCCAGCAATGATTAAATTATGGTTGTTATTCGAAAGGAGATTTGTTGCATCATTGAGTTGATTATATATGGAGGGTAGATATTATTGTTTTCCTTGACCAATTGAAAACAAACAGGTATTAATGAACAAATTCTAAAAACTATCAGTCCAAATATCATATATATAAGCAGCCCTAGCTATGTAGTATTGCGTTGGAATTTGGTTCACATTCAAACGTACTTCTATAATTTGACGGGGAGATATAACATTCTAAGATTTCTAACTACCTCTAAATGTTTTTACATAATTACAATTTGATCCAGCAATGATTAAATTATGGTTGTTATTCGAAAGGAGATTTGTTGCATCATTGAGTTGATTATGCAGGATAGATATTATTGTTTTCCTTGACCAATTAAAAACAAACGGGTATTAATGAACAAATTCTAAAAACTATCAGTCCAAATATCATATATATAAACTTCATATTGGTTTAATTTCCTTAAAAAAAGTATATATTAATCAAACACTCTTTTATTCTTATGTCAATATTATATTAACGGGAATTATTTGTTGGTCATGCAGCATACATAAAATTTTAGACATGAACGATGTACTATATGTCTATATTCCATTTTATTGTGAAATTTATCACACATTATTTTAATATCCGTGCAACGCACGGGCAAGAAAACTAGTAAATATATATTTGAGGCATTTTTCGAGTAACGTGGTAATCTCCAACTTTTTTAAAACACTTCATTAAATTTTAAAATTAAATACTTACAATTTTTCTATTAGAATTAGGAATTAATTAATCGTGTACAATTTTTCTATTAGAATTAGAAAATTATTTTTTAATATTTGTGCACTTATTATTTTAAAATTAGCTTTTTCAACTTTTTTTTTAGAATTAGAAGATTATTTCTTAATATTCGTGTTGATTTATATATATGAAAAATTCGATATACTATAGAAAAAAAAACTTAGATATATTCATAATCTCCAATTTTATACGCATTATTCAATATGATAATTCCCAACATAAAACGTTTGTAAGCTCAATTTTTTTAAAACACTTAAAATAAAATTAAAAATTAACATAAAGAATAATATAGAAATAATATTTAATAAAAATTAACTTATATATAAAATAATATAGAAATAGAGTTTAATACTGTAAATATCTACACATCATATTTTAAATATTATATCAATAACTTAATAATAGTTTATACTCTTTGTAATTAATCCAAGTGACTTAATTTTATTTATTACTAACTACTCTCGAGAATGCAAATGAATTCCATAGAAATTCTATCATTTTAAAAAATTTGTTAAATGACCTGATTGCTTCCTATGACAAGCTGAAATTGATCCTTATACGATCCATTCATTGTGTATTTTATGATTATGAGAGCAAGCATGCCCATTTTATTTCATCATAATAATTTCTCGACCCTCGCTAAAATTTTGCTATAATTGCATATTTGCCTATATCATTCTAACATCTAGATTTGCACAAACTTCTTGG
Organism: Silene latifolia; assembly: GCF_048544455.1. NCBI lineage: Eukaryota > Viridiplantae > Streptophyta > Magnoliopsida > Caryophyllales > Caryophyllaceae > Silene > Silene latifolia. The sequence continues at coordinate 332,320,301 of NC_133538.1, read as the reverse complement.
GATGTCCAACCTCTACTACATGCGTAGTAATATACTCTATATTAAACAACAATTTTTCTAAGGAAGTTTGCTTCAAAGGTACACGATAAGTTAGCTTAGAAAAAAAAGTTTGGCCTTCCCACGTCCCATCATTTATTTATCCTTTTAATTTCTATGAGGAATATATTAATCAAATGTAAAAAAAAAAATGATTGGGACGGAGATAGACCTGGAAAATGAGCTAATCGGGTTAGGTTCAGGTCGGGACAATTCAGGTTTTCAAGAATTTGGTTCGAAATGGGTCGGGTTGGGTAAGTGGTGGAGTTAGGGGGCTAGCATAGGCGAGGGCGGTCGGAAATTTCATTGTTTTAGGAAATTTTCTAACTTTTTTCGAGTTTATCTTAAACCATTATCTGTTCCCCCCATACTGAGATTTTTCGCCCCTGTTGGGGTTAATATCTGGCTCCGCCACTGGGTCGGGTTGTTTTAAATATCATAGGTCATATCATATATCTCATATTACTTCATCTTCGACTCTTCTACGTAATAAAGACATGAAACAAGTAAAAAATAACGTAAATGGATACAGAATATAATGCTTTTGATGAGATCTCTCAAAATAATCATATAGTTTGGAAAAGAATATATAAAAGAAAGACAGATATAGGTTAATCATCATCTTTATCATCTTTTCACATACCCCACATTAATATGGTATAATTATTATTTTATTACCCTGCAAAAACCAAATGAGGTATTTACCTCAAGTTGTTGCATTTTTATTACTCTGAATTGATTTCTTCTAATTTGACAAAATTTCATTAGGTTTCGATTTAAATTGGGCCTTCATGACCACTTGGACGGATTTTTCTCTCCCATTTGTGGATAAATATTCTCTTAATTACGTTTCTTTATATGTTGACATGCGTTTATATGTTCAAAATGTAAAGCCAATTGGATTTTTTTATTCGGTTTGATCAAATAGAAAAATATCTTAAAAATATTATCAAACGACATTTTCAAGGAAATTTTAACATAAAAAATTTCAAGTTTACACCACATTTCATAAATATTCCATGTTTTAACAACTCACGCGATTGCAAGGAACATAAGGTCAACTTGATGTGGACAGCGGGGGCCCACGGGGGCGCTTGGGAGGAAAAGAGAAACAAGCGTTTGCATTTTTGTATGGAGTCGCCACCAATTTTTATGGGAAATTGGAACCGTTCGAATACCTCGTGTCATGTCAAGACACAAAGTAGAGACATGAACACTAAGCAATCGTTACTCTTAGCATTCTATGTCTAGAATGACTCTCGTGGACGCCAATGAACACGGGTGTTCACAGATATCTGGAGTAAGGGGTGAGGGTACGTATTAGGAAGCTCTTTTGATCGAACACCTAATCCCGCCCGCCTCGATAGCGGCCTCTACTAATGATTAGGGAAGTTATTTATACTTGATATATCGTCGATTATATGCATGCAATGCAACATCAAAGTTTTAATCCTAGCATGTGAGAATTAGACTAAGTCGGTTGACACGTAATTAGCATACAATTGGGTTGAAGTGGGATTTAATGCTCATTTACATGTGAAAACATACAAACAATAAAAGAAATACAATAATTATAAATTACAATAATGAAAATTACAATAATTACATTGGAATAGGCGATTTATGTCGAAAATACCTCTAAAACGGATAATTTGAGAAAAAGAGTAAAAGAACAAATTAACGAACAGGAATTAGCGTGATACTACGGATAATAGTTAGTTAATATGTAAACTAATTACACTACGTCAAGGCAGAAACGGAGTTCGGGTGACGAGAACTCAGCCAGAACAAAGCAATGTAGAGCTGCGTCCCTTGGAATAGGCGCAGACACACGCGTTCCTGTTCCTCGCTCGATTCTGGCGTGAAGCCGTAATTGCAAGCCGTTAATGTTAATTGGTGAATTTAATGATCGATTGATGATATTTACTCGGATGAAAGTGATTAGCATGTTATGTAACCTATGAACGGGTCATGAAAACAGTAAAACATGAATAATACGGAATTAAACGAATTAACATGAGATGGATTAATTACAGGAGTGAAAAATATTAACGAACTAAACAAATTAAATCAATTAATTAGGTTAGATACGATGGATTAATGACGAATATGTGATAGATATGACAAATAACAGATGAAAACTATATCAAAGACGAATTCCAGAAACCCAATATTGATGAACTGAATCTCTATAACCCAGAATTGAATTTAATGACGAAAACCCGCAAATATTGATTATAAGAGATTTAAGTCGGATTTGTGACGATTAAAACATGTTAATGATGATGATTATAATATACATGTGAATTATATGCTATCATGGTGAAGAATTAACAAACAAACGAAACAAAAGAAAGAAACTTGACGAATAACAGAGGACGAACGAAGAAGAAAGGAAGCAAGAACTGCGGCAGCCGCACGAAGAGGCGCAGCAGGAACTGCGCTCCTTCAAGAGGCGCAGCGATTCTTTGCGTCCTTTCTCGACGGTTATCTACTGGAAATCCGTAAAAAGAGGTTTTAAAGCATGGTTTTAGAAATCGGTTTTAATGGTATTTTCGACATAAACCTTACAATCGATTATACAATAAATAAAATACAATAAATAAATAAGGATTACACCCTCAGACTTACATGTTGACGAAACGAGAAGGACTAAAATATCGATTAGTGATGCTCGACGCGAATGCAAAGAAAGTGCCCTCGTAAGAGGAAAACGATTAAGTTGATTGATGTGGAGTTGGTCAAATTGGTCGGTCATGCAAACGGGGAGGCTGGTACTCAGAAGGATCCGAGCTTACGTGGTCGAATGTTCAAGCACGTAGACGCCAAAAAGTAAGAACAAAGTCTAGAATGCAAAGTGAGAAGAGAAGGGCGGACACTCGCGTGAGAAATATGAGGAACGAAGGCTCCTATTTATACTAATCACGTGGAGGAATTAGGGTTTCGGAGACTCTTTGGAAGTGAATCTCGGAAAGATATAAAAAAGATACGAAAAATACGCAGAAAAGGGCCTGGGAAGAGGCGCAGCAGCCACTGCGTCTCTTGGAAGAGGCGCAGCACCTGCTGCGTCTGTTCCCAAGGGGTTTCCTCCAGCGGAACAAAGATTTCCGTGATTGAGTTATGGTAGGACGGAAATAATTCGGTTTTCCTTAATATCTTATGTGAATATTACGGGAAATTGTTTACCAAAAGATAAAATTTATGAAATATGGAATAGAAATATCCGGAACATTCCAGAACATTCTGACTCGGGATTTAACGGTTATTAGAAAATGGAGACGGTTTTAGGCCCGGACTCCGAATGTACTCTAATTACTGTCAAAACGACCGTATCGGGACGTAGATGACAACTAAGAGGTAGATATTAATATTTGAGCAATCACTTGACGATAATCTTTTAATGTCACAAATCGTTCCGCGTACCAAACATGCGGCCCAATCATCACCGGGTGGTTTGCGAGAGGTGCGAAATGAGGTATCTCTGAGCCCCCACTTTGACTGAGGCTTGGACAAGGCGAAAGTCAAAGTATAGCCATCAGGTCAATCGAAGATTACAACCTGACGACTATGGCGACGCGAGGCGGCTCAAGGGGTCTGAGCCAAGGACCTGTCGTCGGGAACGTTTTAGAGTCTGTCGACTATCGGGGAGGGTCGTTTAAAGTCCATTAGACTGCGTAAGGAAGCTCGCCAGCCATAAGAAGAGATCATACTTGAGATACCCCTGGGTGAAACGGAACTGAAGACGCTTCGGAAAAACTCTTTGGTCTGAAGATAACTTGGTGTCTGAAGGCATTAGGGGTCACAGGGATTACTTCTTAATACTTCTGAAGGCTAACTCTGAAGGATATCTCTCTCTAAAGGGAAGGACTGAAGGATAGTTCTCTCTAAAGGAAAGGCTGAAGAATAGTTCTCTCTAAAGGGAAGGCTGAAGAGTTGGGTATAGGAACTCTATTGGTTTGGGAACTTCTGGAGAACGACTCCTTCGTCGAACTCCGCGGGGAAACACGAAATATTGTGAGTAGCAGGACACAGGCAGGAACTGCTGAGAGAAAAATGCTTGGGTAGTCTTCGAGAAACAATTGCGAGTAGCAGGACACAGGCGGGAAATGCTGAGGGAAAATCTGCTTAGGTAGATGTTAATCCTCACGTCTTGAGAGGGACAGTACGTCCGCTTACTCTCGCTGGAGACATGATCGGGAATTATTCTTCTTGTCATGAGAGGGAAAGTGTATCCGCTTACTCTCGCTGGAGACATAATGAAGGTGTATCGAATTCTGTGAAGGAATAAATACTTGTTGCGACAGGCAAAAGGTCTTGGAAGGAATAAATGATGTGCGACAGTCTGCTGCTGGCTTGGAAATACGGGCCGGAACGAAAGAAAATCGCCAAACGGACCAAAAGAATAAAATAGCATCGGGGAAGAGGCGCACCAAAGATGGGCCCACAAATAACGAACTCATAACGAATTTTTGAAAATCCGTATGGAGGGAAAACAGGGAAGAGGCGCAGCAAGAGCTGCGTCTCTTGGAAGAGGCGCAGCGCCTACTGCATCTATTCCCCAAAGTGTTCTTTCTGCGTAAAAACGCGATGAATCAGAGGTTTATGTTCATTTGTTCGAAACATAATTCACACAATTTCTCTCTCAAATCTTCACCATTTCCGCCAAGGTTTGATCCAAAAGCTTGCATTAAACATGAATAATCGAGGTATGTGTCTCATTCTTGCATTAATCATCCGTATTTGTCCAATTTTGAGCCGAAAAAATTAGGGTTTATGACCCATTTGATCGAAAATTTGGGGCTTTTCCCCCCAAATGCATTTGCCTTGTCAAATTGACATTAGAAATGGATCGTAGGTAGTATTAGGAACATAACCATGTATTTGTCTCGAATTTTTGTTGAGGTTTGAGCCCTTGAGTGAAATTTGAGACGGTTTCACAGCTAAACCGTAAATTGCTTCGAAAATAGCCTTAGGATTGCCCATTTGTGATGAAACTTGATATTTGGGATCCTTGAATGATGGGTAAACTTTCTACCATCTCGGAATTTTGGTTTGTGACAGCTTTTTCAGGACACTTTTTTAGGGCATAATCGCCGTTATAACGAAATGCTGCCGAAATCTCGACTCGAACCCGAAACTAGGCTTCAAATTAGGCTTGACTTGACCCAAATTACCACACAAGTGATCGGATTGGTGGGAATATGGCCAAGGATGGCAAGAAAAGAGCGATTTCAGGGCTTCCGAAGGCTCGAAAATCCCTTAACCATGGCTTGTCGTCACGTGACGCGGCCTAAATTCGCTTTAATGTTGCAGGTGATGATGCTTCTACTTTTGGGAGAGCTCCCATGGAGATAGACGTTGCTACTGTCGAGGAGGCTTTGGAGCAGGCCTTCACCGCTGCGGTGATGGCTGCTGGGGACGGGGTCCATGAGGAGGAGGAGGCCGTCGAGGAGGAGAAGGCCCCGAGACGGGCCAACGTCGGGCGAGGAGGTCGTCAGTTGAGAGGTGCTCCTGCGTGGGCTGAGACTTGGGAGAGCAGGCACCTGGTGTGGGCTGCAGAGGGTCACCTGTCCTACAGGACGGTGAAGAGTTTGGTAAAGAGGAATTCACTACTCATTACTCATCCTCTTTCATTCATTTGTTCAAATTCCTTTCAAATTCTCATTCAAAACTAAAGATAGCTTTTGTTCCAAATCACAATAGGAGGCCGGGAACATCAGGTCATTCTCGGGTTACACGACGGCGATGGAGCACTACGAGCGGCTGTCGACGGAGGAGCGGGCCATGATCGAGCGTGGAGCGTTCGGTCCTTTGGTGCAGGTCTGGAGGGACATCGCGAAGAGGAAGTTGTGGGCTAACCTTAGCCTGGTCCGCGCTTTCATGGACCGATTCTGGGATACGACCTCCACGTTCCACATGCCTTTCGGTGAGGTGGGAGTCACTCTGGAGGACTACGGCATGATTTCTGGTCTGCCGTGCGAGACCGAGGAGGTGGAGTGGCCAGAGACTGCCATGAGGGCGGATTCGGCCGAGGCGAGGAGACTGATCGGCTGGAACTTGTCGCCGAAGGCTGTTACAGTGCCGGGTTTGATACCCAGTTTCTACGTTCGAGACTACTTTGCGGGGAAGACCCCAGCGCTGGTGACGATTGACGGGAGGGAGACGGCTCCTCCTCCCTGTACAGCAGAGTAGAGGGCTCGTTTGTGGCTCTGGTGGTTTCTGTCTTCGATTTACCTCGGAGACAAGGGCGAGAGGCTGTCGACGAAGCTTCTTCCCTTCCTTTCTGACCTGAGTTCCCTAGGGCGTTGGGACTGGGTCACTACTGGTTTTGCGGTCCTCATCCGCTTCTTGAGGGCCATGGTTCGTCCGGAGTTGATGGAGAAGGGGACTTCTCCTGGTGCTGTCGGACCTGGACTACTGTTGGAGGTATGAACCTTCCTTTAGACCAAAGTAAATTCCTTTTCTTTATCAAATCATGAAAGATCGTCATTGATTATTCTGCTTTATAGGCGTGGGTGTACTCGTACTTCCCGAGCCTCGCGCCCAGGAGGACGGAGCCGCTGGAGAGGGCCTATCACGTGGTGAGGGATTGGGTGATGTGCCGGACGAAGAGCAAGCGTTCTTCTCACAACGTCTACCGGCGGGACGTGAACGCTCTTCAGCTGAGCAGCGTGAGTATCTCACTTATATTCACTTGCTTTTTATATTTGCTTTTAAATGATCATAGGAATGATCCCTTTTATCTTGTCACAGTGGGTGCCCAGACCTTGGGCGGAGTACGCTGGAGCGCCTCCTTTCGTGGCTGAGGTCCTTCGGCCTAGGAGCTCGAGCCGACTGTTGTTAAGGACGTTGATGGGTCCTGTGTGGTACTTGGGCGAGCGCTTGGCTCGTCAGTGCTCTCGGGACGTGTTGACGGTTCCCGTCGATCCTCCCAGGACGATGTTTAGGGAGCCTTCCGAGGCTGAGAGGGAGGTGGACTTGGCTGGTGCTAGTGGTGAGCATCTTTTATTTTTCCTCTTGATTCGATTTTGAGAATTATGATGAAAGATCATCGATTAACGAGAACCATTTGTCTTTGCAGGAGGTCGAGGCGGTGGGCATCGAGCCCCCAGAGTACCCCGAGACCCTCGAGTACACTGACGCGACTGGGAGGACGACAATCTCCGAGCTGCGTGACTTTGACGTAGCTGTGACGGATGCTGGCCTGGACGATTGGCAGCATCTGATTCGGAGGGTGAGCCTCTAACTTGTATAACTTTTGTGTAAGAACACATTTGATTGAGTTTGTTCAATTGTTGAGAATTTCTTTTGAAACTGCAGGTTGCGCCGTCTCGGTTTGTGGCGTTGTGGAGGGTGGCCAACTGGCTGCGAGCTACTGCCGTCGAGGCACTTGTAGGCGGTCGAGGTCGTCAGGTGTGAACCTTACACCTATTTCCATTTTTGATTTTTGATTTTCTGATTTTGCTTGAATCGATTGACATGAGCAAATTTTTTGTTTACACGGTGACCGCGAGCTGGAGCGAGAGTTGACCCAGTCGCGGGAGGAGACAGCTCGCTTGTTGAGGGAGCTCGAGGTTCGGGACGCCGAGATCGCCGTTCTTGTGGCAAGAGTTGCAGAGTTGGAGGGTGCCCAGCAGTAGTTTTGTGTTGCTTTTTGGTTTGTCGACCGTACTTTGTACATTTGTACATTTGGACATTGATTTTGAGCATTTTTTTGGGCTTTGTTTGGGGCTCGAGCCCCCAGTTTGTTGCACATTTCCTTTGTTTGGTGTATATACGTCGGCCTGAGTGCCTTTGCTGCTGGGTTGTGTTGCTTGTATCTGCAGGTTAGTTTTGAACAGGTTTTGTAGATGACGGTTTACGCCGTCATGCTGCCGAAATTTACATAGAAAACACGCAAAGCATACATTTATATATACATATGGCCTTAATTAGCGCAAAACGAGTGACTCAAAAGAATGCAAAAAAATGCAAAAATTTTGCCGGAAATGACCGGACGGTAGGGAGGGTTACCCCCTAAAAAAAAAAGAAAAAAGAAATCTATAAGTTAGAAATGTAGAAATGAAATTAAGAAATTAATATAGAAATGTTGAGATTTGGTAAAATGAATGAATTAAATGAGAAATATTAAAAATGAAAAATGTTCTCTAAAATGATGAATTAAAATGAAAATTACGTCCCAAAATGAAAATATACAAATGTGATAAAATGGGAAGATGTTGATGTCGCCTCGAAATGCGTGCCCGTGAAATTAAGAAACCTAAAACATGGTAATCTTCTCGTATTTCCCAAAATAATAACCCGTAGGAATAGGAAATTATTCGTCATGGAATTAGGATAGATCCAACGCGGAAAATCACAGAAGTGAAGCTGGGGAAGAGGCGCAACAGGAGCTGCGTCTCTTTGAAGAGGCGCAGCAGGTGCTGCGCCTGTTCCCAAGCTGTCCTGTTCTGACAGATTTTTGGAAACAGAAATTAGTATAAATAGAAGCGCGGATGGAGCTTTTATTCACATAATTCTTCCGTCTCTTCTTCGTCTATTTACATAAAATTCTCAAAAGAAATTTTTCATCATGAATACTTTGGAGATCCGCTTGAAGGAAAGGACCAACGAATTTTCGAATATGGAGAAGCATGATATGGGTGCTTATAATTTTGGGTCTTTTTTGAGTTTAAAACTAATCAAGGTTGTTAAACCTTTCTTGGATGCTTGCCTTGACTATTGGGACCCGAATTATCATGTTTTTGCGTTCCCTGGAGGTGATATTTGTCCATTTCCTGAAGAAATTGCTGCTATTGGCGGGTGGGATCCTGAACACTTGCCTGCCATTCCTTCTACTTCGCAAGGGTACAAGAGCAAATTTAGAGACTTGCTTGGATTGACTAGACTTGAGGTGGACCGTCTAGTTACCTCGAAAGGCGTGAGAATGTTGGACTTCATAGATCGATTCATCAACAGAGCTGACCCCACCGTTTCCCATGTTGCTAGGCGGAGGGCATTTGGCTTTTGCTTGTTGCATGTGTATGTCTTCCAAGGGCATGTTGATGAAGACTTGAGAGGTGATCCCCGTCTTTTGGGCCTTGTTGAGCAGATGGAGCTGCGCAGAGCCCAGCTTGCTTATGCTTAGGGGAGATTATTCTGGGTTTGGATAGTAGGAAATCCAACCGCGATCTACCGTATTTGGGAAGTCCCGTCCTTCTGCAGCTAAAGACGTATTTTTTTTTTTTTTCGTTTTTTTTTTTGTCTAATACCTGCTTTTTGGTAGGTTTGGCTTATGGAACGGCTCCGATTGATCGAGCCCCCAGTTCATGTGCTTTCCTATCATGCCCGCTCGATTGCGATGAGGACGAGGTTGTACATGGTTGACTTCACTCGGGTCTGTGATTATTGGAAGAACAAGCTGAAGAGCGACGATGGCCCGTTGATTAGGTGGGTCGTACCGTGGCGGCACCTCAAATCTGTCACTGGAGTGTCTTCTTTGGATCCCACTAGGTCCGTGCGCATTCTTGGATTGGAGTTTATGGTGTGTATCTTCCCAGAAAGACTGATGAGACAAGTTGGGCTGACACAGACGATCCCGAGGCTTGATACCGTCCCGCAGACTGCTATGGCGCTTACTACAGAGAGCCGAAGAGAGTGGGCTGTTAAATGGGCCCAAAGAAACATGTGGTTCTTGAATTTTTCTGCCAATGCCTTGTGGGTGTCGGATTCTTATCTGAGATGGAGAAAGGCTACTACTTCGGAAGAGCGCGAGAGACTGAGGAAGCGCGAGCCTGTTGACTACAAGGTGCGCGAGGGAGAGAAAGAGAAAGAGAAGCATCTGACAGAGGGAGAAGAAGAAGCCGGATTTCAAGTTGTTCATCCTTCGAAGAAACCAAAGACTACTCCTGTCGCGGAAATGGTGATTGGCAAGAATGGAAAGGCTAGGCCTCGAGAAAGACCATTGGTGATTAGGTCCGAAGTGGCGCAAGAGCGTCCGGCTCGAGGTCGTGACAAGAAATATAATAGGAATGACAAGGGCAAGGGGAAGATGGAGGAATAGCCCGAGTCTTTATTTATTATTTGATTATTACTATTTTATTTTTGTAATAAAAAGGTGGGGTTTTTAGAATCCTAGCCTATTCTATTTTTATTATGTAGCGTACTATTACTATCAGAAAATGAATGAAATAAAAAGGTTAAATGGTTATGAAACCGATGTGATTTTCTATCTATTATTCTTGTCGAATTTCAAATGCGATGCAAATGTCCTTCTATTTACATTTTAGATATAACGGGTTGAATCCTGTGAAGGATTGCCTACGTATTTACTTAAAAAAGCGAAATCAAACCCTTGCGCGTAGTTCGAGTAAATGTAAAAGAATAATTGTTCTAAGCAAGAGCTTGTAATGAACGTAGAAAATAAGCATGAGCTTTTGCTTACTCTGAAGGTGCGAATTTAGTTTGTTTGGTGATATGAGGATGACAAATTTGTCAAAATGCAAGAGCATAGTGACATTAGCTTATTTCCGCTTGGCCAGGGGCCGTTTATTTAGTGCCACAAGAGCGACACGTGGGGTTACGCGAGGCGCGTTTTCGTTCCTATTCTAGGCATAGTACCGTTTTAGTTGGTCAAGGTTTGTTGGGTTTGAAAACTCATTCCCGTCTAGGTCTGTGATTCTAAACGCACCCCCTGGGAGTATGGATTTGACTAGAAATGGTCCGGCCCAATTAGGTTTGAATTTTCCCCGTGGGTCGACAGGTAAAAGAGCTCTAACCGATTTGAGCACTAAGTCTCCTTCTTTGATGTTTCTTGGCCTAACCCTTTTGTTGAAAGCTCGTTTGATACGTGCTTGATATGTTTGGACATTATGTAAGGCGCGTAGCCTACGTTCACCCAGGAGGATGAGTTCTTCATATCTATCCCTCTTCCAATCGGCTTCCGGGATTTGACTTTCTAGTAAAATACGCAAGGATGGTATTTCTAGCTCAACTGGTTGTACAGCTTCCATGCCGTAGGTCAAATAGAAAGGAGTAGCCCCAGTGGGCGTCCTAACAAATGTACGATACCCCCACAAAGCAAAGGGTATCTTGCTTGGCCAATCTCTATAGTTGTCAATCATTTTCTTGAGAATTGTGACAACATTCTTGTTTGCCGCCTCTACCGTGCCGTTAGTCTGTGGTCTATAGGGCGAAGAGTGGTGATGCTTAATCTTGTATTTGGCTAGCAATTGCTCGGTCTCAGCTTGGAAATGTGATCCGTTATCACTAATGATTTCATGTGGGCAACCATATCGACAGATGATGTTATTTTGTATGAACTTTGCCACATTTTTAGCTGTAAGACTAGTGTAGGAAGCCGCTTCTACCCATTTGGTGAAATAGTCGATTGCCACTAGAATGAAACAGTGACCTCCTTTTCCGGCTGGGGTTATCTTCCCGATTATGTCAATTCCCCATGCAGAAAATGGCCAAGGGGATGTCATCGTATAGAGTAGCGAGGGAGGGACATGTTGTACATTCCCGAAGATTTGGCAATTGTGGCAATGTCTTACGTATTTGATGCAATTGGATTCCATTGTGGTCCAATAATACCCCAGACGTGTGATTTTCTTTGCCATCATAGGCCCACTCATGTGAGGACCGCATTCTCCGTCGTGGACTTCTTCAATCACCTTTCGTGCCTGTGAATGATCAAGGCAACGTAGGACTACACCAAGAGGTGTTCTTTTGTATAATTCTCCTTGCATGAGAACGTATTGGGAAGCTAGTAGGCGTATAGCACGTTGTCCCCTCTTGTCCATATCCGGTGGATAGGTACCATTAAGCTTAAAATCGAGGATTGCTTGGAACCAGGGTTCCTGCGCGATTTGTTCTTCATCGGTGATTTGGTGGACATAAGCTAGCTCTGACCGTCGTTCGATGCACAAAGGCATTTCCATCATGTGATCCGGCATACTAATCAGAGATGCAAGTTTCGCAAGGGCGTCTGTAAATTGATTTTCTTCCCGAGGTAGGTGTAGGTAGGTTACGTGATGAAAGAATTGAGCGACTTGGTCTATTCTAACCTGATAAGGTGCGAGGCTTTCGCTTCGGATTTTCCAAGATCCTGTAACTTGGTTGATGATCAGTGATGAATCCCCATGTACTCGGAGGTTTTTAATGCCTAAGCTCACTGCCGCATGTAGTCCAATGAGACAAGCTTCGTAATCTGCAACATTGTTTGTCACCTCGAAGTCGAGTTTGACAGCAATTGGTGTATGCTCGCCTTCAGGAGAAATGAGCAACACTCCTATTCCGAATCCTCTTAAGTTCGATACTCCATCAAAGTACAGGTCCCAGGAGTCTATATCAGTTTGGAGTATATCCTCGTCTGGAAATGACCAAGTATCTATTGTTTGTGCGTCATTGATAGGATTTTCTGCGAAAAATTCGGCGACGGCGCGACCTTTTATAACTTTCAGTGGCACGTATTTGAGGTCGAACTCGAGAGCATCGTGGTCCATCTTGCTAGACGTCCGTTGAGGACGGGTTTCTCGAAGAGGTATTTGACTGGATCCATTTTGGAGTATATTTTGACGGAGTAGCTAAGCATGTAATGGCGTAGCTTCTTCGTTGCCCACACAAGAGCGAGGCATGTCTTTTTGAGTTGTGAGTATTTGCACTCGTACTCCAAGAACTTCTTACTAAGATAGTAGATAGCTCTTTCTTCACTTCCTACAGTTTGAGCCAGCATGGCACCCATGGCCGTTTCGGTTACTGTGAGATATAAACCAAGAGGTTGATCTCGTTGTGGTGGCATGAGCACTGGTGGTTTAGCCAATATTTCCTTGATTCGTTCGAATGCCTTTTGACAATCATCATCCCACATGGTGTGGTCTGTTTTCTTGAGTTTCTTGAAGATAGGCTCACAAATCATCGTAAGTTTCGATATGAATCGACTTATGTACTGCACTTTTCCCAGGAATCCTCTGACTTCTTTTTCTGTTTGAGGTTGTGGCATTTCGATCAGAGCTTTGATTTTGGAAGGATCTATTTCTATACCTCGTTGGCTGACAACGTATCCCAGGAGTTTGCCAGATGTTACTCCGAACGTGCACTTCTGAGGATTGAGTCTCATGTTGTACTTTCGTAGCCTTGCGAAGAACTTGCGAAGGTTCGCAATATGTCCCTCTCTTTCCTTGGATTTGACAATCTTGTCATCTACGTATACCTCAACTTCTTTGTGCATCATGTCATGTAGGAGTGTAGTTGTCGTGCGTTGATATGTAGCTCCGGCGTTGATCAGTCCGAACGACATTACCGTGTAACAATAGGTTCCCCATTGGGTGATAAATGCGGTCTTATGCATATATTCCATGGCCATCTTGATTTGATTATATCTCGCATATCCATCCATGAAGGATAGTAATGCGTGGTCTGCAGTATTGTCCACCAATATGTCGATGTGAGGTAGAGGGAAGTCATCTTTTGGACTTGCTTTGTTTAAGTCCCTAAAGTCAACACAAACACGGATTCTCCCATCCTTTTTGGGTACGGGTACTATGTTAGCTACCCAGTCAGAATACTCGGAAACTTTGATGAACCCGGCTTTGAATTGTTTGTCAACTTCTTCCTTAATCTTTAGAGCCCATTCTGTTCTCATTCGTCGAAGCTTCTGTTTTACAGGTTTGAAACCTGGCTTAATCGGAATTCTATGTACGGCGATATCCCTACCGATCCCTGGAATGTCTTTGTAGGACCAAGCGAAAACGTCTTTGAATTCATTTAGGAGGTCTATGAAATCGATCGGCCCTTTCGGTAGAGCTCAAGGTAGTCCCTATCCTAAGTTCTTGGGGTTCTAGTTCGGTTCCTACATTGATGGGTTCGGTGTCCTCTATTACTGGTCTCCTTTCCCCTTCCTGTAGTATTTCTTTGGCTACGTAGGGAGGTATTTCGATCGAGTCTGGGTCTTGGTCATCCTCAGTATCATCGTAAACAGAATTGCACTCAAGATAACACAAAGAGTAAGCAGAACCTGATTTATTCATATCAAAATTTGAGTAAAGTTGAAACAAAGAAGCCAACTGATCCATGGTCAGTGGCGGCAGAAGGACAGTGGTTGGGGCATTTCCCGAACTACTGTGACTACTCGAAGCTAAGCTAGGAGAAACAAAGGGAGTGGGGATGACGACAGGAGTAGACTCTCTAATGACTTCTCTAGACTCCGACTCTGACTCCGACTCCGACTCGAACTCATCGTCTTCTGGTTCTCCTTTGAACATCTCTCCTTCTCCAGTGGTGAGCTTGAAGAGTCTTCCTTGATTGTTGGTCCACTTGATTGATTTTCTCCATCCTTTCTGTTGTCTTGCGTTGGTTTCTGTGATTAACGCGGTGGGGTTGAAGCGATCGTCTTGAAGTATCATGGTAATGATCTCATCCTGCGCGGCCCTAACGAATCGATCTTCTTCAAACAATAGGCTAACAGCTTGTTCGTCTAAGCAAGGTGCTTGACGGTTTTTGACGGTAAGAACCGTTTCTGGAGGGATAAAGTAGCAATCGTGAAAGATCTCGATTCCGGCTAGCTTCCTCTCGAGATAATGCCAAGGTTCGGGAAATCCGTGGAAGAGTTCTAGACTTCCTTCTTGAACAAAGTACCCGTTTAAAGTAGGGAGATAGGGCCGCATTTGGACTCCCACGTGCTTACGGTTTTGGACTTGGGCAAGCATTTCGAGAACCTCTTCTTTTGTGGGTTTGTGCCCTAGTCCAAGTGGTATCCTCGTTGAGTTGCCTTCCTTGTATGGTGCGAAGGTGTTTCTTCGAGTAGGGTGTAAAGGCATTCCAGGGAAGTATCCCTGGGTTTTGAGTATGTGATTGACCACCAAGTTGGAGTAAGGATTATAGTATAAGGGTGCCAACTCGCTTTCTATGACACTTACACTTTGGAAGCCCCCAAGTTCGTACACGGGATCCGCAAGGACTTGATTGTTTGACTGTTTTTCGATTATTGCCTTGATGAGTGACGAAGTGATCGTCACTACTTTGCCATTTAGTGGGATCTTGATCTTTTGATGAAGGGTGGATGTTACCGCTTTGGAAGCGTGAATCCATGGCCTTCCCAGAAGTATGTTGAAGGAAGCTTCGATGTACACTATTTGGAAGTTAACCTTTCGTTCGATTGGCCCTGTGGCTATGGTTAAGTTAGCAAGTCCTACCACCTTTCGTCGTGTACCGTCATATGCACGCACACCTTGATTGATAGGGGTCCAATCCGACTCTTTCATGCCTAGCTTGTATGCCGTTTTGAAGGGTATGACGTTGACTGCAGAGCCATCATCTACCAAGGTCATTGGCACATTCTTCTTTAGACAAATGACAGTGATGTATAGAGCAAGGTTGTGACCAGCGCCAAAAGGTGGCAAATCTTCGTCCGAGAAAGTAATAGGATTACTTAGCTTCGGTGATTCTTGGAAGACTAAGTTGACTACATCTTCAGGAGTGGAGTTATGTGCTACATTTAGTTTGGCCAAAAAGCTTGCAGTAAAGCTTGGCGATGTGGGAATGAGCTTGCTATTAATTGCCAGACTGAAAGATCAGCCTTTGTCTTCTGTAATTTCTTGAGCAAATGATCAGTGGAGTCGTCTTCGTTGTCACTTGGTGTGATGACGTTGGTTGGACCATTTTGAGTAGTGCTTTGATATGGACGACCTGAACGAGTTAGGTGGTCCACATCTTGGTCTTCACCATTTTGGACTATTTCTTTGACTAGGGAGTTTTCAATGAGATACTCGTCCTCGTCATCGTCGGCCCAAACTCCATTGATTGCAGTTAGTTCCCTCATTCTCATGATATCACTTTCTAGTCGTATGATTTGATCAACTAGTTTATCAACCACGGTGATTACTTCTTGCATAGTAGCATTTTGAGAGAAGGTTAGTGGCACATGTTCTTCGGGTGTCGCGTTGGGATCGCGTAAGGTTGTCACCGCATTTTTTAATTCCCAAACTTGTCTATCCACACTCCTTGCCCATGTGGTGAAGTCGGAAATGGTAGGGGAGATAGTAGAGTAGAGCCCTTCATTCTCGATTGTATGAATTTCATTTTCGAATGGAGAAATGAGGTGTGAGCAATCTAAGGTAGATTCATCACTTGTGATCACTAGAACTCCAAGAGGATTCTGAGTGTTGTTGGGCTTTCCTCCCGGTGGTATTGGTAGTCGACCGTCCTCAATCATGTATTAAAGCACGTTTTTCAACTTGTAGCATTTTTCTGTGTCGTGTCCCTTGCCCCTATGGTATTCACAGTACGAGTTTTCGTCCCAGAATTTGGACTTTCTTTCGGGTTCGGGAGTAGGTCCGATGGGTTGGAGTTTACCGTGCTTCATTAACCTTTTTAGAGCGTTGGAGTAAGTGTCCCCAAGATTTGTGAATTTCCTTGGTGGGGTACTTTTCTTGGATGGCTCGAGAAGGTTAACTTCATCGGTCTTGCTAGTAGAGCCGTATGAACGACTTGTGGACCCTTGATATCCTCGACCTACCGTTTTGGACAAGAGTCCTTTACGGATGTCATCTTCAATCCTTGTCCCTAGTACGGTTAAGTCCTTGAAAGTTTTGATGTTTTGGTATCTCAAATGATTGGCATAGATGGGTTTGAGATTATCCACAAACTTTTCCACAAGGGTAGCCTCATCCGGGCGTTCAACTAGTTGGGTGCTAGTCTTCCTCCACCTACTTAGGAAGTCGGTGAATCCTTCTTTGTCATTTTGGGTAAGAACCTCTAGAGTACGCATGTTGACTTGGATCTCGGCATTATCTGCATATTGTTTAGAGAACTCGATTGCGGCGTCTTCCCAAGTAGCGACCTTCTTGTGATCTAAGGAGTAGAACCATTGCTTTGGGATAGTGTCAAGAGATGAAGGAAAGATCCTTAAGAACATCTCGGGTTTGATGCCTTTGATATACATGTAATCCTTGAAGGCACGGATGTGGTTCAAAGGGTTCTCGTGTCCCTTGAAATTAGGGATATCCGTCATATTGAAGTTAGTTGGCAATTTGGAATTAACGGCCTCATACTTGCGATTGTTCTCCCTATAAATGTCATCCCCCTTAAGGTACATCAATTGCTCCTCTAAGTATTGGAGTCTTTTCTCAGCTACAGTCATCCCCATGAGCGGATTTTCATCCTTGGATTCATTGTCAGAGTCACGTAGTACTTCACTTTCATGAGGAGGCAACCTTCCCTCTACGGCATAGATACGGCCTTCAATGAGTTCAAGGCGGTCACAGACTTGGTCTTGGGTGACTTGCATTTGGGCTAGCGCGGCTAGGATTCGATCATTACCATCTTGAAGTTGGTGGAGGTTTGTTTCATCACTTGATCCGGGCATCTTGAAAACTGGATAAGAGATCGGCGACGAATCAAAACACGATCGACCATTCTAACACACTTGCTAAAAGAAGAAATGTTTTGACTCGTGAAGTGGGTGTGTGCCACTTGTGTTGAGTGATCTTTGAAGAAAGACAAAGGTTTTTTGAAAATGTGTGTCCTAGCCAACTGTAGTGTAGTTGTAGGAGTGGACTCGAAGTGAGGTTTTGAAATGGGCTTGTGGCCCGATTTTTGACCCAACAAACGGACAGAGTTTTGACCGGATTTTGCGCTAATTGAAAGCCTATTTCGAAATTTTTGTTTGAAAACGGGTTTTGATTTTTGAAAAATCGTCATGGTTTTGTTTAGAAGTGGTGATCACGTAAGGTACCAACATTTATACAAGCATTATAACGGGATGCTGAGTGCATTTAAAAGGGTTTTGGTTTAAAGGGTGGGTTGCCATACCGAACCATCAAACCCGAAGTCTGTGGAGAGTCTCGTACCAAACAAGAGTAAGGCCGATTCCTAGTCCATTTCCTCAAGTAGGCCCTTGATACAAACAAGAGTAAGCATCATGGTATGGATGACGTCAATCGCTATCCATCCTTAGGCCCAAATAAGAATTAGGACCGTTTAGACGGGACGATTGGTCGAATGGGTTGGGTTGGGCCTAGGAAGGCCGAATAAAACGGTCTAGGAAGACCGAGTTATGAAAACCGATAATTGTCTTGTACAAACTATTCCCTAACCTTGTTCAAGTTTCACCCTTGCTACACGTAAGTGTATTATCCCCAGCGGAGTCGCCAAACTATGGACAGCGGGGGCCCACGGGGGGCGCTTGGGAGGAAAAGAGAAACAAGCGTTTGCATTTTTCTATGGAGTCGCCACCAATTTTTATGGGAAATTGGAACCGTTCGAATACCTCGTGTCATGTCAAGACACAAAGTAGAGACATGAACACTAAGCAATCGTTACCCTTAGTATTCTATGTCTAGAATGACTCTCGTTGATGCCAATGAACACGGGTGTTCACAGATATCTGGAGTAAGGGGTGAGGGTACGTATTAGGAAGCTCTTTTGATCGAACACCTAATCCCGCCCGCCTCGATAACGGCCTCTACTAATGATTAGGGAAGTTATTTATACTTGATATATCGTCGATTATATGCATGCAATGCAACATCCAAGTTTTAATCCTAGCATGTGAGAATTAGACTAAGTCGGTTGACACGTAATTAGCATACAATTGGGTCGAAGTGGGATTTAATGCTCATTTACATGTGAAAACATACAAACAATAAAAGAAATACAATAATTATAAATTACAATAATGAAAATTACAATAATTACATTATAATAGGCGATTTATGTCGAAAATATCTCTAAAACGGATAATTTGAGAAAAAGAGTAAAAGAACAAATTAACGAACAGGAATTAGCGTGATACTACGGATAATAGTTAGTTAATATGTAAACTAATTACACTACGTCAAGGCAAAAACGGAGTTCAGGGACAGAACTCAGCCAGGAACAGGCGCAGCAGAGCTGCGTCCCTTGGAATAGGCGCAGCAGACACTGCGTCTGTTCCTCGGCTCAGTTCTGGCTGTGATGCCGTAATTGCAAGCCGTTAATGTTAATTGGTGAATTTAATGATCGATTAATGATATTTACTCGGATGAAAGTGATTAGCATGTTATGTAACACATGATCGGGTCATGAAAACAGTAAAACATGAATAATACGGAATTAAACGAATTAACATGAGATGGATTAATTACAGGAGTGAAAAATATTAACGAACTAAACAAATTAAATCAATTAATTAGGTTATATACGATGGATTAATGACGAATATGTGATAGATATGACAAATAACAGATGAAAACTATATCAAAGACGAATTCCAGAAACCCAATATTGATGAACTGAATCTCTATAACCCAGAATTGAATTTAATGACGAAAACCCGCAAATATTGATTATAAGGGATTTAAGTCGGATTTGTGACGATTAAAACATGCTAATGATGATGATTATAATATACATGTGAATTATATGCTATCATGGTGAAGAATTAACAAACAAACGAAACAAAAGAAAGAAACTTGACGAATAACAGAGGACGAACGAAGAAGAAAAGAAGCAGGAACTGCGGCAGCCTCACGAAGAGGCGCAGGAGGAACTGCGCTCCTTCGAAGAGGCGCAGCAGTTGCTGCGTCCTTTCTCGACGGTTATCTACTGGAAATCCGTAAAAAGAGGTTTTAAAGCATGGTTTTAGAAATCGGTTTTAATGGTATTTTCGACATAAACCTTACAATCGATTATACAATAAATAAAATACAATAAATAAATAAGGATTACACCCTCAGACTTACATGTTGACGAAACGAGAAGGACTAAGATATCGATTAGTGATGCTCGACGCGAATGCAAAGAAAGTGCCCTCGTAAGAGGAAAACGATTAAGTTAATTAAGTTGATTGATGTGGAGTTGGTCAAATTGGTCGGTCATGCAAACGGGGAGGCTGGTACTCAGAAGGATCCGAGCTTACGTGGTCGAATGTTCAATCACATAGACGCCAAAAAGTAAGAACAAAGTCTAGAATGCAAAGGGAGAAGAGAAGGGAGGACACTCGCATGAGAAATATGAGGAACGAAGGCTCCTATTTATACTAATCACGTGGAGGAATTAGGGTTTCGGAGATTCTTTGGAAGTGAATCTCGGAAAGATATAAAAAAGATACGAAAAATACGAGTAAAAGGGCACGGGAAGAGGCGCAGCAGCCCACCGCGTCTCTTGGAAGAGGCGCAAAGACCCCGCGTTTGTTCCCAAGGGGTTTCCTCTTGCGGAAGAAAGATTTCCGTGTTTGAGTTATGGTAGGACGGAAATAATTCGGTTTTCCTTAATATCTTATGTGAATATTACGGGAAATTGTTTACCAAAAGATAAAATTTATGAAATATGGAATAGAAATATCCGGAACATTCCAACATTCGACTCGGGATTTAACGGTTATCGAGAAAATGGAGACGGTTTTAGGCCCGGACTCCGAATGTACTCTAATTACTGTCAAAACGACCGTATCGGGACGTAGATGACAACTAAGAGGTAGATATTAATATTTGAGCAATCACTTGACGATAATCTTACGAACTGTCACAAATCGTTCCGCGTACCAAACATGCGGCCCAATCATCACCGGGTGGTTTGCGAGAGGTGCAGAAATGAGGTATCTACACTTGAATGGCAAGTAATACACTTAAAAAGGGCCTCTAAATGATCTCGGGAAATCCAACCAATACACACCAAAAGAGCAGACGGCTACATTCATTTTGTGCGATGGGGAATCAGGAGGGGCGTAATAGATTGGGTTAACAGATGTTTGAGGTCAGGTTTTAAGAGTGTTGGCAATAGACCAAGAAGAGCAAAGAAAATGAATAGAAGAAAGTCACTGCGGGTCCAAGGGGTTTAACACTGAGTTAACCAAAACCACCAAAAGATTAAGAAGAAAAGATCAGAGTAAATCAAGACAAGTTGAAGTGATTATGGTTTTAAAAGAGTCTAAGATGAAGGTCAAATTAAAAGAGTAGAAGGTAAGCGAGAGCTGACAAAACGAGGGACAAACCGACACAATGTGGATGATGCTCTTAGAATGATGGTGACACATGCTAAAGAAGACGAAACAGGCAAACCTCGAGAGGAGAGACTAACGTTATGTGGGAGTATACCCCCACCAAGCAAGCTACAAGAAAACAAAATTACGATGCTTTGTACATGTGGAACACAATCATTTAAGGTTGGCTATGAAAAGAAGGGTAAGGTGAGGGTATGAGCACTCTTTAGAATATGAGAAGCCTAAGGAGAAACTTTTAAAATAGCACCGAGAGTTGATATAACAGTCAGAATAGGGTTAAAAAGAAATTGAGTGACAAGAATATTTTGATGATGAAAAAAGAGCACGTTAAACTCATTGTCAGAAACGTTTCAAGAGACATTGACAATAATAAAGATATGAACACATGGTTGAGTTGGGGAGGATAAGTCCAAAAAGAAGGGATCTAAGAGGCTTAATGATATAATGGATGACTGTATCTATATTAGTTGTTTATCATACTTTAAATTCAAAGATCAAAAGAGAGAAGACGTGTACATGTTGTATGTAACACGTGCAATGTTAAACGAATTAAAATACAAATGGATTGTTTGCTTTGTTTTGTTTTGTTTTACCAATTCAAAGATCATCTTTTGTTTTGTTTTACCAATTAAATCTCTCCAAACTACTATCTAAGGGAAAAATGTGTTATCCAAGAAGTGTCGATTAATTTAGCATTAACTACTATCTAAGCAATATTTATTGTTAATCAAATATGTTAGCATTAAAATTGATCTATAGTCTCATTTACACAATAAAGGCTAAAACATCCTTACGCATTTTACATTTATTATACAATTATTTTAGAATCCGTGCAACGCATGGACATCACCTAGTACGTATTAATCTTGAGTTGGTATCACATGCCGTATCATATAATTCATCAGAATGAGGTCGCGCACTGCACTCATGCATCATGCATCATGCATGGATCATGTATTCACCAAAGAAAAGGGATGTGTAAACCTGAAACAGCTAATATCATTGAAGTTGGGAAAATGACGACATTCTTTCCCTACTAGACAATCTCCAACGTTTTTGTCTTGAGCTTTCTGATGCGATTTCTATTCAATTCAAGAATTTATTTGTTAATTCCCCAAGTTAATTTGATATCGTCTGACTGGTTAATGAAGGTATCCGAGGATACAAAATGGTACTCCATAAGTCCATAGTACTTCCTCCGATTCTTAGAAATTGGCTCATTTAATTAAAATACTTCTCACAAATCTTAAAAAGTGGGTGCAATTCTAAAGAATCGGAGGTAGTAAATAGTAATAAGTATGAGAAGCCAAATTCGGGTCTCCCAAGAACTCCGTATAATGTAAGCATGACACTTACACGACATATATCACGATTAAATTCTACCCCCTCATTTCATTCCATTTAATTATCAATATTTATCAGGAATATACTAATCAAACGTATGAAAATGAAATGAATACGGAAAGTACCATATAGCGAAATTAACAAAATTGGTGTTATCCCTACTCCGTATATTACATTGAGAATATCACCCGTGGCACCTGGAGTATAAAAAGAATTGGTATTCATGCAGTAAAACGACGCAGTGCTGCATCCTGCGAGGTTGGGGTAGGGAATATTAGGTATCCAGGAAATGTTGCACATATTAGGGCCTTACGAGAGCATTAGCCTTGACGAACTTGTTATTGAGGATCAGAATTAAAACCTCGTCTCTATGTTAAAACTTGAACTCCACTAATGAAAATGATATTGTCCATGTCGTTAATAGAGGTAATTTGAGTAGAGTTCCGAGAGTTTTCAAATATTAAACCAAGTATCGTTAACTATGAGAATAAAAAGCTGCATGGAAAGGTGAAAACGTTACTCTTCTACTCTATCAACACTGTGGGATGATCCGTCTCTGTAGTGTTGTATCTTTGACGACAGACTATTCTTATACCTCTAGTGTGCAAGTACTGGGATTTCACCAACTCATTCAATAGCTATTAGAACGGAGAACTGATTCTTAGGACAAAGTTCAGTAACAGGAATCGATACTGGTCAACGATTCAGATCCCTCATTTCTCATGTCCGTATCACTAATTCTATCATCCCAACTTTTCCGACTTATTCCGACTCCCGTCCAGACTCCAGACATGTTAAACTAAGGTGACCATAATCACTACTTTGTATACTGGTGATGAGCTCCTATTTCTACATTGTTTTGGCATCATTTGGAGCTCATTTGGTAACGTTTGGTGACGGTTTTTGACGATTTTCACGTTATTTAACCAATTCCGAATGCCTTATCATTTAGCACGATTTCTAGTGAAGAATGAGGAGCCAAGAGACCAAGAGAAGCGTCCAAGGAAGGGTGATGAAGAACAAGCATTGAAGAAATACCATGAGAAAGCCTTCCAAGGATCAAGCAAGCAACGATTGAAAAACGTGTTCCAGGGCCTTTCTCGCACCGTGCGAGTTTCGAGATCCCAGAACTCGCACGGTGCGAGTTTTCTGGGTTTGTTCCGTTTTGTGTTACGGGCTTTTCCTGTGTTAAGCCCATGATTATTAGGTTACGTTAGACTATATATAGGATGTTTTCCTCTAGGTTAAGACATCTTATGCTCTTTTAATTAATCAAGTTGTAATTTTGGGAATTATTCATCTTTATTATTGGGTTTAGATCTAGCATGGAGAACTAATCTCCCTCTCTTAATTCGGCTCAAAGGTGTAATCTTTGGTTGTAAGACTACTTAATTTGTCCTTAATTTTCATTATCATTGTTAATCCTTTGTGTTTATTGTTTGAATTTTGGAATCCTTGTTGATGGGGCATATTCTGCACCCGCTAACCGAGTCAACATATTGAGCAAGGTCAAAGATATCCACAGCAAGTCAACATATTAGACAGCCTAACCGACGCAGCCTGTCGGCCTGTCACTTGGATCTCGGCTGGGTAACTAGCCAGCCGGGAGGCATATCCGCGTACTCACATCCAAGTCCCCTCGGCATGGAGTCAACCAGGCCAGCCGGCCTGCCATGGGTCCCTCGGCCGAGGGTAGAACAGTCTTTTCACCTGCTCTGCCACTTGGCCACTTGGTCACTACGTGACAAAAGGTGAAAGTCTATAAATACTCCTCAACCCTCATTGAGAAAACGATCCAATAATCCACAATTCATCCATAAAACTCACTATTAATCTGGTATAAACTCCCTTATCTCTCTACTATACACTTTGCCAAGTAACACACAACTTAACCTCTTTAAGTTTACTGACTTGAGCGTCGGAGTGAGTACGCTCGGTACCAAGCCCAGCCCTCAGTTTGTTCATCTTTACAGGAGAGAAAGAAAGGAAGAGACAAGTCAAAGACGTCATTCAACAAGCTTACGTGGTAACAAATCTTGTTCCGGAATTACGCCCGGAACAATTGGCGCCGTCTGTGGGAAGCCATACTAAAAGCTGGTCACCTACCTTTAAGAAAAGAAAAACAACCAAAAACCATTCAAAGAGCTAAGAAGATGTCAAAACAGCCAGAACTTGTGAGTGTAGAAACTGAATTCTACCAGGACGACACATTCCCTAATTCTGAGATCGGGCAGTCCCCCACCGGCCGAGTCACTGAGCCGGTGAAGTACGGGATGCCAAGAGAGCCAGAAACACCGCTGCCCACCGGCCAGGTCACTGTCATGGGACATGTAGTCGATGCAACAAACCGAAGCTATTCTCGGACTCGATGGGCGTACGCCGGTCACCCCTGTCCCGACAACGGTGACGGCAGCGCCTCCACTGGTGACCAGGGCCCACAAAGTAACTCCGAACAACTTGACCGGAGTAATACAAGGAGCTGGGCATGCAAGGACGCCGGCGGAGCCCGTGTTGCCAGTGGCAGACCAAAGTCCTTCCCCCACTCGTGGGAGGACAGCGTCGCCGCGGCAACAACGAGGCCACCCCCGAAGAAATGAAGAAAGAAGTCCGACTCTCAAAAGTCGGACAACAAGAAGCCCTTCCCGCCACGGGGAGAGAAGCCGGACTAGGATTGCGAGGAGCCGATTGCCGCGTGTCATTCGGCACGTGGTCAGACAGCCCCTCAATGCCTTTGTCCTCGAAGTCCCGGTGCCGACCAAACTGAAGCTGCCGCCCCTATCATACAAAGGGGATAGCGACCCAACCAACCACGCCGAGGCTTTCGAGTCGTACATGTCGGTATTGGAGCAGCCTGATGAGGTGTGGTGCCGAGTCTTCCCAACGACCCTCCATAGCATGTCTCAGAGTTGGTACAAGGGGCTACCTAATGGCTCGGTGTACTGTTATGCCGATCTAAGGGACAATTTCATAGCCCAGTACGCTTGCAACAAGCAAAGGGCCGTGGAGACATCAGATCTCCTGACTATCCGACAAGGGGAGGACGAGTCCCTCCGGAGCTACGTCAAGAGATTCGACGCTAAGGTTCAGCAGATTCGTGAGCTGAACACCGAACTGGCGGCCTTCGCACTGATGAAAGGCTTGCCGAAAGGCGAGTTCAAAAATGAGCTCATCAAGTGCGAGGACCTCAACCTAGACTCCGCCAGAAAGATGGCCGACCGAGCCATAAAGGTGGAGGACTATCACAAAACCTGGGTGGGACACAGTGAAGCTGGGCACCCAGAGAGGAGGAGCCGCCGAGACGATGTAGACGAAGGACGCCGTGACATGAATAGGTCACGGCCTAAGAGATTTAACAGGAAGCAGAACTCGGCGGGCGCCGGGGGGAGTTCGGGACCATACACCCCGAAGCGGTACAGCTGTCTCACCCCCCTGGTCAAATCACCGGCCGAGGTCTTTGCCCTAAGCAAGAACGAAGGGCAGAAATGGGCAAGGCCCCCCAAGGCGAGGGGGGACGGCGACCTTAGCCAGTTCTGCGACTACCACGGCCAACCCGGCCATAAGACCGACAACTGTCGACATCTGAGGAACGCCATCGAGGAGCTGATCCGAAAGGGGGCCCTCAGCAAGTATGTAGCTGGAGGCCCAGAAACAAGCTCCGACGGGGCGAATAGAAAATCAGTATTCCAGAGGATGGGAGTGATCCAGGTTGTAACAGGAGGAAACGAGAACGGTGGGTCAGCTAATGGGCACAAACGGCACCTGAATGAGCTATACCAAGCCATCAACTTTGTGCCCAAAACAGCGATCCCCGCTTCCACCGTCCCCGATATAACCATCGGAAAGAAGGACTACGAAGGAGTCATCGCCCCACACAGCGATACGCTCGTAGTCCACCTAGACATAGCCAACCACTTGGTGAAGAGGTGCCTGATTGACACAGGCGCCTACACAAACATCATGTTCAGGGAGTGCTTTCTCAATCTCGGTCTGAAGATTGAAAACCTGAGCCCCTGCACCAACCCGCTATACAGCTTCTCCGGGGCCGGCCTGGTACCCCTGGGGTCAATCAGACTGCCGGTGATGTTTGGCCAAGCCGATGCGGCCAAGAATGTTTTATCCGAGTTCGTGGTCATTGATGGTTCGTCTGCCTACAATGTTCTCATAGGGCGAGTCACTTTGAGCAAGGTCGATGCAGTGATGTCCATCCGGGCCCTGACATTGATGTATGTCTCGGACCGGGGGGAAGCGCAAAAACTCGTCTCAAAGGACGAAAGAGACGAAATTGTCAATGTCCAAATATCTGCCAGAGGGTGCAACATGCAATCCCTCAAAGTGGCGAAGAAGTCAGAGAAAGGGAAGAGCCCATCCTTACAACAGGAGGGTGATCCGATGAACACCAACAACGTCGGCATGGTCGAAGGAGCCCAGACCGAGGAAGTGGAAATTGACCCAGGGTGCACCGTAACTGTCGGTGTCGACCTGGAGCCAAAATTCAGAGCCGATCTCCTAGACCTGCTGAGGAAGAACAAAGACGTCTTCGCATACTCAGCAGCCGAGATGCCAGGCGTGAGCCGGGAGGTGATCGTTCACAAGCTGAACGTACTCTCCACCGCTCGCCCTGTCAAGCAGAAGATGAGGAACTCCTCGGCCGAAAAGGACAAGGCCATCAAGGCTGAGGTAGACAAACTATTAGAGGCGGGCTTTATCATGCCTTGTACTTACCCTGAGTGGCTAGCAAATGTTGTAATGGTAAAGAAGTCATCAGGGGGGTGGAGGATGTGTGTTGATTTTACAAATCTTAATAAAGCATGCCCCAAAGATTGTTATCCCTTGCCTCGAATAGATAGTTTAATTGACGCAACGGCAGGCTACACTATGCTGAGCCTGCTAGACGCCTTCTCAGGATACCATCGGGTATTCATGGCCGAGGAAGACATGCCTAAGTGCACATTCATCACCATACACGGCACATACATGTATAAAATGATGTCGTTCGGTTTTAAAAACGCTGGCGCAACTTACACTAGGCTAGTGGACAAAGTGTTTCAAGATCAGAAAGGGCGAAACATCGAGGCTTACGTCGACGATGCTATTGTAAAAAGCAAGTCTGACAGCGAGCACTTGGCCGACTTGAGCGAAACATTTTGTTCACTAAGGAAATATAAGATGAAGCTTAACCCAATGAAATGCAACTTCGGTGTCCGGGCCGGCAAGTTCCTCGGCGTGCTTGTCAGCGCCAGGGGAATTGATGCCAATCCAGAGAAAGTCCAAGCAATACTAGACCTGCCGGAGCCGAGGAATCGAAAAGAGGTTATGATGCTGACCGGGAGGATGGCGGCTCTCGCCCGCTTCATCTCTCGGTCGGCCGACAAGAGCACCCCATTCTTCAAAGTGTTGAAGGGGAATAAAGACTTTTGCTGGGGGGAGGAACAGAGTGCGGCTTTCAAACAACTGAAAGCCCACCTACTAACTCTCCCGACCCCCGTCTGTGCCGACGCCGAGGGAGACGCTATATCTATACTTAGTCGTTACCTCGGCCACGGTCGGTCGTAATCGTCGAGAGAAGAAAACAAGCAAGAACACCCAATCTACTTTATCAGCCATACACTGCTGCCCGCCGAAAGAAATTACCCACTGATTGAAAAAGCGGCCTTCGTCGTCGTTGTTGCCGCAAGGAAGTTAAAACCCTACTTCGACGCACATCCCGTGACGGTCTTAACCGACCAGCCATTGGAGAAAGCCTTAGGAAAAATTGAAAAATCAGGCAGACTTATCAAATGGGCAGTGGAGCTATCCGGCTTCGGCATTCAGTACAAACCGAGGCCCTCGATAAAAGGGCAAGCGCTTGCAGACTTCCTAGCCGAGTGCACATACCAAGAAGAATCACATCCCGGTGTGTGGGAAGTATACACCGACGGATCCTCCACGGCAAACAGCTCAGGAGCCGGCATCCTTATCACCAGCCCTAACGGGGACGAGTTTGAGTACGCCTTGAAGTTTACCTTCTCGGCCTCAAACAACGAATCCGAATATGAGGCGGTGATAACTGGAGTCGAGTTAGCTAGAGCTGCCGGGGCGGAATATATTGTGTTGAAGACAGATTCACTCCTAGTGACCAACCAAATCAGAGGAGAGTATGAGGCTCGAGACGACGGGATGGTGAGATACCTGGAAAGGGTCAAAGCTGACACTGCAAAATTAAAATCTTTCCAAATACAATGTGTCCCTAGGTTCGAGAACACTCGAGCCGATGCTCTCTCAAAACTTGCCAGTTCAAGTATCAAGAATGTCAGTCGAACCGTGCTGGTGGATATCAGGAATGCTAAAAGCATCACTGAGACTGTCGGCATGGTGGGCGACATCGAAGCCGAGACGACGTGGATGACTCCGATAATAAAATACAAACTGACAAAAGAGTTGCCGGAGGACCGCAGTCTCTCTCAGAAGATAAAGAGGATCGCCGCAAGGTACTTGGTGTTCGAAGGAGAACTATACAGAAGGTCCGTGATAAGACCACTTTTGAAATGTGTCGGCCCAGCCGACGCGGAGCTCATACTGACAGAGATTCACGAAGGCATCTGTGGACATCACATGGGGGCAAGAACGCTAGCCCACAAAGCTCTCCGAGCCCCGGCTACTTCTGGCCTACCATTCTTGAGGATTCCAGAGCTAAAACTAAGAAGTGCAAGAGTTGTCAGATGCATGCTCCGGTGATACACGCACCTTCCCGAGACTTGCAACCAGTACTTAGCCCCCTACCATTTGCACAGTGAGGGATGGATTTATTAGGGCTATTTCCGACGGACTCCGGAGGAAGAAAGTACCTAATCGTCGTCGTTGACTACTTCACCAAATGGGTCGAGGCTGTCGCGGTACCTGCCAAGACCACGGCGGCCGAAAGAAAGGTGATTTGGGAGAACGTCATAACTCGATTTGGGTTGCCCCAAGTCATGGTATTTGACCACGGCCGAGAGTTTTAGAGCGACATGGTAATGAACTGGTTGGAGGAGCTCGGTATCAAATTTGCATATTCCTCCGTCTGCCATCCTCAGAGCAACGGGCAGGCGGAAGCAGCTAATAAAACAATCCTAAACGGGCTGAAAAAGAAGGTTGAAGATCTAAAGGGAAGGTGGGCCGATGAACTACCCGGTGTCCTGTGGTCCCTTAGAACCACGGAGAAAGAAGTTACGGGGTACAGTCCATTCCACCTTGTCTATGGGTCTGAGGCCGTCCTGCTAATTGAAGCAGCGGTGCCGACATTCAGAACGCAAACTTTTGACCCAGCCAAAAATGAGGAAGGCCTGAGAGCCTCCCTAGACCTGGTCGAAGAAAGTCGAGACACGGCACGGCTCAACTTGGCAGTGTATCAAAACCGGATGAGAAGAGCATACAACCGTAGAGTCCACAAAAGGGACTTAAGAGTAGGAGATCTAGTCCTAAGAAAGTTGGCCGCCACAAACAAAGGAAACGTCCATGGAAAAATGACGGCCAACTGGGAAGGACCCTACAAGGTGGTTGAAGAAATGAGGCCGGGGACATACCGGCTGACGGACATGGAGGGTGTTCCTTTGATGAGCCACTGGAACACGGACAACTTAAGAAAATATTTTGTATAGCGGCGGAGGTGTCCGAGACCGTTGTGGACGCCCCAACGCATGATTACACCTTATGAAGAATAGTCCAAGTTTTCCATCAAAATACTTGTCCCCTCCATAGTCATGCCAGAATAGACGCCACGGCCAAAGCCGGGCAGTCACGCCAAATGCAGTTGATACTCGCGAAAGCGACCAACATGCTTAGGAACGTATAAGTACAGTTGAGACGCAATTCTAGCCGCCTCGGCCAACCGAAGGCCCGGCAGAGGAAGCGATCAATATGTCTACAGATACGAACGCTGTCGAGCCGTAACCTCGATTGCCTCGGCCAATTCCGGGAGTGACGGGGACACAACGACCGATACGCTAATAGGAACGTATAAGTACAGTTGAGACGCAAATCTAGCCGCCTCGGCCAACCGAAGGCCCGGCAGAGGAAGCAATCAATATGTCTACAGATACGAACGCTGTCGAGCCGTAACCTCGTTTTACCTCGGCCAAAGCCGGGGCCGACGGGGACATAACGACCGATACGCTAACATGTTCACAACGGTGGTTGGGAAGCGCAAATCCGACCGCCTCGGCTAAGACCGGGGGTGGTGGAGAAAGCGACCGACATGCCAACATGTTTAAACGTTTAAGTACAATTGAGATGCGCCTTCTAACCGCCTCGCCAAGCCGGAAGTAAAACGAAAAAGCACTCAATATGTTGAAACGTAAGAAGACAACTTAATGGAGGCAAAATAAACAATCTTTATTAAAAATGTTTACAGGATGAGGCAAAACAAAGTCGACGGCCGTCCCCATAGGGATAGCCTAAACACAACCTACCAAAAGTTTAACAAAAATAAAAAGTACAACAAAAGGTTACAGATATAAGAGTTGAAGCGCCAAAAGGATGGCAGGGAGGAAAGGCTCAATAGTTGGCCCCCGAACAGCTGAAGCTGTCTGAAGGGCCGGGTGAATCCGGTGACGACCGCCCGTCTCCCTATGCTTGGTTTACGCTCGCCACCCGCAGCAGAATAAAGCATTACCATCGATGGGCGACCCGAGCCGACTTGGCGGCTTCACCGCCTTTGCCCTCTCGCCTTCCTCCTGGCCGCCTTCACCTTTTCAAAGATGAGCCGCCTTGGCCTCGGCCTCCTCGGCGGCCTTCGCCGCCTTTGCCTTCTCCGCCTTTGCCTCCGGGCGGCCGCCTTCTCATCAAGAAGCCGGTCAAAATCTTTCCACGGGAAGGGGCCTTCAGGAAAGAGCTCCTTAATTACATCCCTGGTAGCATCTTCAGCCTGGTCCCGGTACTGGGCACACATGTCAGGGATGATGACAGTTTGGAGCGTCTCAATGTCCTTCTCCCTCTGAGCAAGGGTGGCCTTTGTGTTCCTGTGCTCCTTCGCCTCGGTCAGATGCAGGGACTTCCATTTTTCCCTCTGATCAACCATAGCATCATAACCGCCCTGAAGCTTCTCTCTCTCCTCCCGCAGCTTAGCGGCCTCGGCCAACGCAGCCTCAACCTTGGCTCTCTCGGCTAGGACCCGCTTCTCAGCTTCCTCCTTAAGCTTTCGCTGAGTGAGGAGGTTCTCCCTGGTGGCGACGAAGTCCTTCTTCGCCTTCTCGGCCTCTTCCTTAGAAGCAGCAAGCTCAAGCCTAAGCCGTTCGAGCGCAGGAGCTGCCTCAGCCATGAGCTTTTCTTGCTCCATAATGTGAGCGCCGGCTATTTCAGTCCACTTCGCCAGCCTCTTGGACAACCTTGCACCCTCCGCCGCAATCTGAGCGGGGGAAACCTTCAGGGATGAGGAGTCGACGGTGACATTTTGATTGCCCGTCTGCACAGGTCGCTTCTCCAATTGCCGTTCAGTGGGACCAGAAGCCGGCGGCGGTTGATCTACAAAAAATTCAGACAAAGCATCCATGTCAACATTCATTGACATGTCAGAGAGCCTGTCATCAGGAATGCCTAAAGAGCCCGCTAAATCCGAGCCGTAGGTTAGATCCGTACCAGCCTTGGCCTTCTTGGTTGGAGGGCCGGCTGACCCCTTTTCTTTCCCGGCATCGGTAACAGCAGCGGCGAAAGGCGTTGCCTCTTTTCTCTTGCTTGAAGGAGGAGGACCCTCCGCAACGGTGACCTCCTCTTCAACATCAACAATGACCACCTGCTCCTTTTGGGTTACCGGGATTGAAGGTTGAGCTGGAGCTGATGCCATTGCCGCCGTAGACGTTGTCTTTGGTTTCGGCGCGGCACGTTACCGGCAATCAGCGCCTGAGCCGCTGTCACATCCAGTGCCTTCAACTGCTGCTCCATAAGTTCGTGAGGGGCCGGTCTGCGATCACGTGGCAGGGCCTTAGGATGCCGCTCAATAACACTCCCGTTCTCGTCAAGTCCCAACCTCTGGAGGACGGAGGCAGGCAGTTCCGGGCCAAATCGGTCTGCAAAAGAAATGAAGCAGGAGTCAAGCAAAAGAAATAAAACAAGGTTCAAACACAGAAGCATAAAAAGCAAGGGTGGGCCTCACACCGACCCCACTCACCCTGTTCGAGGGCTGGTATGAGGCCGACGTGGTAGAGCAGCTCATCGTGAAGAACGATTTGCGTCGGGGGCATCCATCCCTTCGGCGTGCCATCCTTCTCAGCCTCAAACAGCCTCATTGCCCGCTTTTCGTCCTCATTAAGATAGACCCTGCTGGCATCCATCTTAAGCTTACTCCGGGAGACATATTTGTCATGCTCCCCTTGGTTTTCACACTGCAAATTGACGCGGCTCTGAAAGGACCGGGGCAATGAGTAGTCCTCCGGAACCTCAACGTATACCCACCGCCCCTTCCAGTCCATGCAAGACGTCAGCTTGGAAACGGTGACGAAGCCCGGCTCGGTTTGTATGTTGTACCACCCCGGGCCGCCTAGGGTGGTCTGCTTAAGATGGTGGAGCCGGCGGAAGAGGTTCACCGTTGGGGCCTCCCCTTTGAAAAGACACAACCATACAAAACCAACAATCGTCCTGATGGCCAACGGATGCAGTTGGGCCACGGCAACAGACGGCCTGACCCTCCTCAGGGATAACAATTCTATACCCCTGCCGAAGGAGTAATGGTGTTCAAAAAAATCAGAACCGGAGCAGCTAGCGAACTTATTCGTCCAGGCACGATCAGGACTGATCGAGCAGGCATCACCGTGCCACGAAACAAGCGGCCTCTCTACGGCAGAAGGGGTCGCCTCATCATCATCATCATCATCATCCTCAAAACCCTCCAAAAATTTTGGATCAATCTCAGGAGAAAGCGGCTTGGGACCCCCAAACCCTATCGGGGTGACAACCAGTGCCTTCTCTTCATCAGGACGCGACGGTTCGCCCCCCGGCGCAGAGGTACTGGGTTGAGCATCCGCAGAAGACATAGTGACAACAAAAACTAAACAATTAAAAAGTTGGAAAAATTTGTTTGTTTACCTTGGAAAAGTGCTACGCCGAGTAAACGCTTTGAAGACTAGAGAGAAGTTTCTTCGAAAAACTAAAAGAGAGGAAATTTTTTTTTGAGAAAATGAAGTTTGATGGCAAAAAAATGGGGCACACTGCTCTATTTATAGAGCAAAGCCCATGAAGCGGACCAATCAGGGCAAAGCCCATGAAACATCGACCAATCAATGCCAAGCCACGTGTCAAGCATGCAGCCATGGAATGTCAATCGACATACAGTTACAAATCTTCTTCAACACGCTCCTTGGTATTACTTGCTAACGGCCAGCTAATCAACAAAACAAAGACAGCACCGGCCGGGGGCAATCAAAAGTACAAACGGCACTCTCAACCTTGGTCACGGCCAGCGCCACTTTCTTTTCCACATAGGATGTCCATTACACATCCATGTGGAGGGGGGGTATGGTACGGCCTGAACAGAACCAAGCCGAGGAAGAAGAAGCCGGGGAAGAAATTCAACTTGCGCAGAATACGCTCAACACTCATCGAAGGTCCATACCACGGCATAGACTACGCTGGAGGTAAATTGATGGGGCATATTCTGCACCCGCTGACCGAGTCAACATATTGAGCAAGGTCAAAGATATCCACAGCAAGTCAACATATTAGACAGCCTAACCGACGTAGCCTGTCGGCCTGTCACTTGGATCTCGGTTGGGTAACTAGCCAGCCGGGAGGCATATCCGCGTACTCACATCCAAGTCCCCTCGGCATGGAGTCAACCAGCCCAGCTGGCCTGCCATGGGTCCCTCGGCCGAGGGTAGAACAGTCTTTTCACCTGCTCTGCCACTTGGCCACTTGGTCACTACGTGACAAAAGGTAAAAGTCTATAAATACTCCTCAACCCTCATTGAGAAAACGATCCAATAATCCACAATTCATCCATAAAACTCACTATTAATCTGGTATAAACTCCCTTATCTCTCTACTATACACTTTGCCAAGTAACACACAACTTAACCTCTTTAAGTTTACTGACTTGAGCGTCGGAGTGAGTACGCTCGGTACCAAGCCGAGCCCTCAGTTTGTTCATCTTTACAGGAGAGAAAGAAAGGAAGAGACAAGTCAAAGACGTCATTCAACAAGCTTACGTGGTAACAAATCTTGTTCCGGAATTACGCCCGGAACAATTGTTTACATTGAGTCATTAAGTGTGATTTCCTTGTTGCTTAATTAATCAAGTTCCTTAATTTATTGTTGTTTGGATTATTAAGTGTGATTTCCTTGTAATCTCATATTTGCAACACCTTGTTATTATGCTAATGAATGTGATTTCTTCTTAGCTTAATTAGCAAGTAAAGGACTAACTTGTAATTAGGCATTAATCGTGATTTCATTGTGTCTAACTACCCCTATTGAATCTCTAGTGCTCATATTTTCTTGTTAATTTGACCAATGTATGTGATTTCTACTTGGTAGAATTGTTAAGTTGGGTTATTTGATTAAGTGTAATTTCCTTGTCATTTGGCCATTATTAAGGAGATTTAGAAGATTTATCTTCACAATAGGGTTATAATATATAATTAAAGGATTAATTTTGGGGTTTTATTAACTAAAGTGTCTCACTTTATTGAGTCGGATTAAATCTCTCTCAAATTTGATAAATTTTCATCTCAAAAACTTGTTTAATTACTTGTTGCTTACTCTTGTTTGAATTTTACTTTGTCTTTGTTACTTTTGAAAACCAAACCAAACCCCCCCCCCCCCCCCTTTTTTACATACTTGTTTGTTGTTTAACTTGTCACAATTGTTCTACTTGCTCTATTGAATACACCATTGCAAAACCCCCTTCTCTTGGGTTCGATCCCATTGCTTACTACTTTACTAGTTTATAATTAGTATTAATTAGTACGTATTGTGGTATATAAATTGTTAATTTGGCCGTCTTTTATTGCGATGTTTTAGGCGTGTCAAATTTTGGCGCCGTTGCCGGGAAAGGGTAACGGTTTTGCTAGTGTTTTTGTTGGTGTTTTTAGAATAGTTGTGTTAGTTAATCTTTGTTCATTGTTGTTAGTGTCTTGTTCATTACTTGTGTGAACCTTTTTTTATTGTGTGCTCTTGTGTAGAATTGTTTATGGTCAATACTAGGAACTCAAGTGAGCCACTTTTTCCATTCAACCCGGAGATTCAAAGATCACTTGCTTGGATAGGAGTAGGTATTAGAAGAGACCCCCCGGTTATTGAAGAAATTAATCCTGTCGGACAACAAGACCAAGAGAAAGATAACACCGTTGCTTTTGTTCTAGAAACCGAGCCACAACCCATAAGAATCATCATGGTGGATGCCGAAGAATCAAGACATGACCCACATGAGGAACCACGTCCACCAAGGCCTAGGACCATCAAAGAACTCACTACACCGGATCTTACACAAGTCCCTTTGTGTATCTCCTTTCTGGCCTTGGCGTAAAATGCCACCTTTGAACTCAAGTCCGGGCTCATCCACTAATTGCCCCAATTCCATGGACTTAGCACGGAAGATCCCAAACAAGCATCTAAACAAATTTCATGTGGTTTGCTCAAGCATGAAGCCTAATGGGGTTACCGATGAGCAACTTCAACTAAGAGCCTTCCCTTTCTCACTCAAGGACGCGGCAAACGATTGGCTTTACTATCTCCCCACCGGGAGCATCACTACTTGGACTCAAATGAAAAGGGCTTTCCTAGAGAAGTATTTTCCCGCTAGTCTCTCCTCTCAATTGAAGAAAGAAATAAGTAATGTTGAACAAGTGGATGGGGAGAACTTGTATGAGTATTGGGAGAGGTTCAAACAACTTCTTGCCATACCATGGGTATACCGACCACGACCTACTCTTGAACTTTTGTGGTGGTCTCCTTGAGGATAATGCTAGGATGATTAAAGCCACTACGCAAGGAGGGATTGAATATATGTCGGTCCAAGAAGCAAAAGAGTTGATTGAAAGATTGGTAGGAAACTCTAGGAATTTCGGGAGGAGAATTAGGAAGGCAAGTGGGGCATCTTATTCAAGGCAAAGCTCCAACCATATGGAGGAAAAAGTTGATTTTATTACCAATTTGGTTAAGGAACTTGCAAAAGGGAATGGGAGTGCATCTCATGTGAAATTTTGTGGTCTTTGTAATGATCCAACTCATCCCACCGATGGGTGTGCATCTTTGCAAACGGAGGAGGCAATTGAAGCGGTGAAGGCTATTGGGTTTAGGAAGTTTGACCCATAGTCCAACACTTACAATGAAGGGTGGAAATCTCATCCAAATATGGGTTGGGGTGGAAATCAAAATCAAAACCAAAAGGGATCCTCAAATTCCTCATTTCAAAAGCCAAATCAAAATCAAAACCAATCACAAAATTCCTTGTAAGAGATGATGAAGACACTTGCTATGAATCAAGTGGCAATGCAAAAAGAAAGCCAAATCTTACAAAAAGAAAGCCAAGCCTTGCTACAAAATACCAAGGAATTCCAAACCACCGTGCTTCAACAAAATCGGCTCACCGATTCTAGGATTGGTAACCTTGAGACCCAAGTTGGTCAAATTCTCAACACACTCACTTCACAACCCACTCAAGGAGGGAGCCTCCCTTCTCACACCATTACTCCACCCACCAAAGAACAAGCAAAAGCGGTCTCTTTGAGGAATGGTAGGGAGTTGGTAAAGGCACCCAAGGCTCCTAAGAAATCAAGACCACTTCCTATTGTTCATGAAGTGGAGGATGTAGTTAAAGATGAAATTGAAGTGGTAGTAGAACATGGGGAAGCATCTACACCTCAAAAAGTGAGGATCAATGAACCGCTTCCGGAATACGAGCCACAAGCTCCATTTCCAAGTGCTTTGAATGACACAAGGATAATTGACAAGAAGACTTCAAACCTTTACGATATCTTTCGTAAAGTGGAGGTAAACATTCCACTTCTTGATCTTCTTAGTAGTGTGCCCAAGCATGCAAAGTTTTTGAAAGAGTTGTGCACTACTAAGAGGACCAACAAGGCAAAGAGCATGAAAAAGGTAAGGGATAGTGAACATGTGTCGGCAATGTTTCAAAAACGTTTGCCACCAAAATTTAGTGATCCGGGCATGTTCACCATCCCTTGCAAAATTGGTGACTTGGATTGTCAACATGCTATGCTCGATTTAGGTGCCTCTATTAATGTCTTGCCCACTTACCTTTATGAGTCTCTCAAGTTAAGACCTTTGAAACCGACTCGTACGGTCATTTCTTTGGCCGATAGGTCCAATATCTACCCTAAGGGAATTGTTGAAGATGTCTTGGTGAAGGTGGGGGATATGCTTTTCCCCGCCGACTTTTATGTAATTGAAATGGAACCCGAGAAGGGCTCCACTCCCATTTTGTTGGGAAGGCCTTTTATGAGAACTTTCAATACCAAGATAGATGTGTCAAGTGGACACCTTAAAATGGAGTTTGAAGGGCAAAAGATTGAATATATCATACATGGGGCAATGAAATACCCAACCGAGACTTCCTCTTTGTGTTTTCTTGAAATTTTTGAACCAATTGTCCAAACCGTGTATGAATTGTATAAGATTGACACATTAGATGTTGTTTTGACTAATGGATTGGTTGGAGAGGATATGGGGTATGCTTTGTCTTATAATTTGAAGGAAACAATCTAAGAATTAGAGGAAAATCCGCCAATGGAAGAGTGGGAAGAAAAGGAAGAAATCCGGAAGGCAGCCTGTCCAAGAATTTTGCTTCCTTTCTTCCAAATTGTTAGAAGAGATACCGAAGGAGAAACCCGTTCCTTCTATTGTCAAGGCTCCTATTGTTGAAATGAAGCCCCTACCAAGCCACTTGAAGTATGCTTTTCTAGGAGATGAAGAAACTTTACCGGTAATTATTTCAAGCAAGCTTTCTAGGGAGCAAGAAAAGGCTCTCATCCGAGTACTTAAGCAACACAAGGAAGCAATTGGGTGGACAATGGCCGACATCAAAGGCATTAGTCCCACTTTATGCATGCACCGGATCCTTCTTGATGATGAAGCAAAGCCCGTTCGCCAACCACAAAGGCGTTTGAACCCTCCAATGATGGATGTTGTGAAGAAGGAGGTACTCAAACTCCTTCACGTAGGTATGATCTATCCTATCTCCGATAGTCAATGGGTTAGTCCAACCCAAGTTGTCCCAAAGAAATTCAGGCTAATGGTAATCGAGAATCATGAAGGTGTTTTGATTCCCACTCGAGTTCAAAATGGGTGGCGAGTATGTATCGACTACCGTAGGCTCAATGCCGTGACCCGAAAAGATCACTTCCCGCTTCCCTTCATGGATCAAGTGTTGGAGAGGTTAGCGGGGAAAAGCTTTTTATTGTTTTTTGGATGGCTACTCGGGTTACTTTCAAATTCCAATTGCACCCGAGGACCAAACAAAAACAACTTTCACATGTCCCTTTGGAATGTTTGCCTATAGAAAGATGCCTTTCGGTCTTTGTAACACACCGGGAACGTTCCAAAGGTGCATGATGAGCATCTTTTCGGATCATGTGGAGGACTTTATTGAAGTATTTATGGACGATTTTACCATTCATGGCCAATCTTTTGAGGATTGTTTGAGTCATCTCACTTGGGTCTTGCAAAGATGTATTGATACCAACCTCGTTCTCAACCATGAGAAATGTCATTTCATGGTTGATGAAGGAATAGTGTTGGGACATGTGGTCTCCTCTAGGGGGATC
The DNA here is from genome assembly GCF_048544455.1 of Silene latifolia. Lineage (NCBI taxonomy): Eukaryota > Viridiplantae > Streptophyta > Magnoliopsida > Caryophyllales > Caryophyllaceae > Silene > Silene latifolia. Next base: position 332,281,232 of record NC_133538.1, on the reverse strand, counting down.
GAGGTTGATAAGGCCAAGGTCGATACCATTCGCACCTTGACTTATCCTACTAATGTGCGTGAAGTGAGATCTTTCTTATTTCACGCCGGGTTCTACCGGCGTTTTATCAAGGATTTCTCCAAGATTGCCGCTCCTTTATGTAAGCTACTTCAAAAGGCTTGAGAATTTATCATGAGTGAAGAATGCAAGGAAGCTTTTTGATATGCTCAAGGAGAAGCTTATTTTGGCACCTATAACTCAACCTCACAATTGGAATGAACCATTTGAGATAATGTCGGACGCGAGTAATTATGCCCTTGGCGTGGTACTTGGCCAAAGGGTAGAAAGAGCACCTCATGTTATTCAATATGCGTCGAAAATGATGAATGAGGCTCAAAGAAACTATACCACTACCGAGAAAGAATTCCTTGCGGTAGTGTTTGCTTTGGAGAAATTTCGACCTTATATTCTTGGAGCCAGGGTCATCATCTTCACGGATCATTCCACCTTAAGGCATTTGGTGAACAAGAAGGAATCCAAGCCCCGTTTGATGCGATGGGTAATACTCTTAAGTGAGTTTGACGTTGAGCTCAAAGACAAGAAGGGCACAACTAACACGGTGGCGGATCACCTAAGTAGAATTGTGCAAGAGAAGCCTCAAGAAGTCTTGCAATCACCAATACAAGCCTCCTTTCCGGATGACACACTTCTAGCATTGTCTTCCATTGAGCCATGGTATGCCCATATAGTCAACTTCTTGGTCTTACAAGAGTTTCCAAAGGGTCTTTCTCGCTTCCAACGGAATAAGATCAAGAGTGATGCTAAATATTATGTGTGGGATGACCCATACCTTTGGAAGTTTTGTGCCGACCAAGTCATTAGGAGATGTGTCCTGGATACCGAAATCATTCCAATTCTTAAATTTTGTCACGAATATGCTTGTGGTGGGCATTTTGGAGCCAAGAAAATGGCTAGGAAAGTCTTGGAAAGCGTTTTCTTTTGGCCCACACTATTCCGGGATGCTCATGCTATGGTGAAGACATGTGATAGATGCCAAAGAGTTGGCAACATTTCAAGAAGAGGAGAAATGCCACAAACGCCCATGATTTATTGTGAAATATTTGATGTGTGGGGTATTGATTTCATGGGACCATTTCCTGCATCTTGTGGTAACATTTATATACTTTTGGCGGTGGACTACGTCTCCAAGTGGGTGGAGGCTAAAGCCACCAAGACCGATGATGCAAAGGTAGTTTGAGTATTCATCAAAACCAACATCTTTTCTCGGTTTGGCTTCCCAAAAGCCTTGATAAGCGACCGTGGAACTCACTTTTGCAACAAAGCCATTGGAGCTCTACTCAAAAAGTATGGGATAATTCATAGAGTATCAACCGCCTATCACCCTCAAACCAACGGTCAAGCCGAGGTTTCTAATAGGGAGATTAAAGCTATCCTTGAGAAGACGGTGAATCCCGACCGCAAGGATTGGAGTTTGAGGTTGGATGATGCTTTGTGGGCATATCACACGGCCTACAAAACACCAATCGGGATGTCACCTTACCGCTTAATTTTGGGGAAACCGTGTCATCTACCCGTGGAGGTTGAGCATAGAGCTTATTGGGCGGTCAAATCATTCAATTTGAAAATGAGTGAAGCGGGACTTCATAGAAAACTTCAACTTCAAGAATTGGAAGAGATTCGGAATGATGCTTATGAAAATGCTTCCATTTACAAGGTAAGTGTTGGAATATGTGTCCTCCGACAATAATGTGATCACAACTGTTGATCATAATGATCACATGTTTAAATCTCATTTTAAAAGAATACGTTTGGGAAGTATTTTTACTGTCAACTGGTTCACACATATCGGTAATGATTGGCTGACTAGAGTTTGACATTACTGTCGTGCGACGGTGGTGATCAGTTGATCCCCTAGGTCATACCTATAGGGCAACACTCTTAATTGATCATTTAATTTATCGTATAACGTTACGAGTCAATTAAATTATTTAAAATTGACGGAAGATTTTGGAAGTATTATTTACGTATCTCATTGAAATTTGATTAAATGAGATACGGCCTGAGTAACCGAATTGTATCATTACTCAGATGAAATTATTGTTTAAGGAAACAATTAAATTTGAATGAATTATTATAAATACAAATTGTTGTGATTTATAATTGGTAAAACATTTTGGTACAAGTAATTATGAATTACTAAGTCGATTTTTGTATATGACGTATTTTTATTAATACGTTGATTTTTAATATGTTAAAAATACATAACAAATTTATGTAACATATGACATGTGACATAAGATAAATTGACATTTTGACAAAGATAATATGGAGTCCATATTATCTATATGTACCGAAATTAAGGGAGGATTAAGGATAATATTGTGTTTATAATGTGAGTGGTAAACACAATGATTACCTACTAAACTAGCCATGCAACACTAATGCTCATTGATAAGAACAACTCAAGCATGCATTGGCTCCCTCTAATCCCCCCTTCCACCCGGTTTTATGAGATGAAAAACCACTTTGGTTTTTCATCTTATTTTTACCTAATATACACTAAAATGTAGTTAGTGTATCATTTCATTCTTCATTCACCTAAAATTAGAATTTTAGAAAGATAAAAAAAACCTTCCTCTTCTCTTCTCTCTCAACCGGTTTTGGGAGATTAAAACCAAATTATTTTGGGTCAATTTTTCTACAAAAATTAATATTGTCTAGTATACATAATATTAATTTTATTAAGAGTGTGCTTTGGGTATTAATCCTTGGGAGAGATCCTACACTTGGATCTTTGTTCGTCCAAAAGGAAAGCACAAGAACAAGAGAGAAGGTGATCTCTCTTGTGCCCATTTAAACCGAATTTCCAATGTAAGGATGAATGCTTCTTCTTTATTTTGTTTATAAGTTTGCATGCATAAGATCATTTATTAATTTTATGACAAATTAAAATAGAACATATATGAATATGTGAGATATATAGATCTACTTTTCCTTCAATCGGTATCAAGAGCCATGGTTGTTTGCATGCAAATCGGTTATAAAGATTAACATATAAAACTTGTATAATTTGTGTTATTATGATATATCACAAAATTAATTTTTGCATGTTAAAGTTTCTGATCCTAAAATGTTTTTAGGATATTTTGGTTATTTTATGGATTTTTATTGTTCATATTACACAATAATGGCATTAAAATATGATTTTATGAGTAAAAATGTCATTTTCGGACTAAAATTAGCTAAACTTCGAATTTTCCTGTGATTTTTGGATATGTTGTCACATGTATTATTTTGAGATGACCTGTAAATTTTCATAATTTTTGGACTTCTTATGCTCGAAAAATGGATTTTTCATTGTTAAAATCGGATTTAAGTGAAAAATAGGTTAATATGAGATAAATTTCGAATCTGGTCATAAAAATTTAGTATGTTGTCACATTTAATTTTACAAGATGTGTGTAAAATAATAGGCTATAGTGAAGTCTTTTTGCATGATTTATGGATTTTTGAAGAAAACTAGCATGAATAGTGACTTTATTAGTGAAATATTAATAAAACATACTCTATGACTAAGGAAAAACATTATATGTTGCATTTTATTATATTTTTCAGATCTAAAATTGAAAAGTTGATGTGTATAATTTTTCACATGTTTTTATGATTATTTTAGTTAAAACCGATAAACCGCAACATTGTTTTTCCGGATAAATTTCGTAATTTTTAACCTAAGTTTTTGAACATTATGAGTGCCATGGTATTTTTCCAGAATGTTCATGAGTTTAAATTTTGAATTTTGAATTTATTTGAAATTTTGTGATTTATTTGAAGTTTATAGCTTATTTTTATAATTTTTAAGTCCATTAATGAACAAATTTTAGAAATATGAGTTAATTATGGTCAAATAATTAGTCAAGACTAAATTTTGAGTCCTAAGAGGTTAGGGTAATTAACTTATGCATAAATATGAATTTATGTAATTTTTGTGATTATAAAATGTTGAAATCACGCAAATCCGTAAAAACCAAGTAATATACGATATTGGCTAATTAAAGGCGATTTAGCATAAAATTGGGTATGTTCATACATATTATAATGCTGCATTTTCTTTATGATTGTCATAATTTTAATTTATGTAATTTTTGAATTATGTAATTTTTACTTAGTATGGCCTTAGTTTTTAATTGGTATTTCCCGAAATGTATGGGAATATCGATTCGGTTGTAATTTATTGTGATCTCGTATCACCGTTTTGTAATTTAATAGATTTATTTTATTTTAGTTACAAATGTATAATAGGAAATTATGTAATTTATTATGTAATTTTATTCATTTCGGAGTTCCCAAAGACGGATTTCTTCAAGATGGCGATACATAAAGACGGTGTTACCTCGAGATGCGTGCCATAACCGAAGTTCAAGGGACCAATGGAGTTGGTTTCCGAATGTGTAATAGTTAAATAGTTTTCTATTTTAGGAAGGCCATACTAGGATTTTATTTTTATTTTTTTATGCTTTGCATTTTATTTATATGTCGCATGCATCGCTAAATCGCCATAACTAAAACATGCATCTTCTTTCATCGAGTTTATCGACCGTGTCAATTAGAATTATCGTAGTTCACCGCTTTAGTTCACTTAAAACGTGATAGATAATAAATTGACATGACCTCTCGCTAAAACAATTAATTGAGACATAGCCTTACCAAATAGTTGAAACCATGAAAACCTATTTCGCGAGGGAGTGCACTCGGCCCTACCGGGATAAAAACCTTGTTACGTATGGGAAGTGGGTGATGAATGTTTATCCAACGAGTTCATGTTAATGAGGGTTTCATCGGCCATACCGTGCCCAAGTTGATGTGGATTTGGATCATGGACACATTTATTCGAAATTTGGATTGAGCTCAACGGAAGTATTCGTGACCGTAGTTGCATGTGTTCCGGGCTATAGATAATTATTAAAGTAATTTTATCGACCAAGAGTTCTAAAAGTAGAATCGATTAAAACGTTAATCCACCGGGTTATATTGATAAGGGTTTCATCGGCCATACCGTGCCTAAGTCGATATGAATTTGGGTCTTGGAATCATTTATCTAGTTGGGTAGAGGTCACTAGAAAAATGTATAAAACTTGTTTAAATTATAAATTTTTACGAGTATTATTATTAAAACGACATTTGTTTTACTCCTTCTATTTTGTTTTGTAGACCACTTCTTTTTCTCATAACAAATGGCAACACCAACCCCTAACGCCACGCCTCTCGCTAATTCATCTTGGCTCCGATCTTTCATGGATCGATGTAAACTTGAAAAGAATGGGTCAAATTTCTCCGATTGGGATGCCCAACTCAAACTAGCCGCCCAAGGTGACGACAAGCTTCGTTACCTTACCGAGGCCTCTCCACCCGAACCTACTACTAGGTCGACCGCCGCCACTAGGGAAGCATATGAGGCTTACCAAAAGGAGTCCGCCGCAATGAAAAATGTCTTGATATTTGCGATGGAGGCGGATCTCCAAAGGAGAGCCTTTAAAATGGGCAACGCTAATGAGATTTACTCCAAGCTTGTGACAATGTTTTCACAAACTCCGCGGATCGTCCAATATGAGGCGGCCGCGGCATTCTTTGATCTCGACTTCAAAGAGGGCCAAAAGGTTAGCCCTCATGTGCTCAAACTTATGGAGCTTGTCGAGACCTTGAAGATTCAAAAGGTTGAAATCCCTAAAGAACTCATTGTAGATAGGATTCTACACTCCTTGTCCAAAGTCAAAGCATATGTTCAATTCCGGGTGAATTTTAACATTCAAGACAAGGATGTGTCTCTTGAAGAATTGCACAAGTTACTTGTGCAAGCCGAAAGGGACATGGGGTTAAATGTGAACCCTCCAAAGGATGTGCTTAACATAAGCACTAAGAGTAAGGGGAAGTTCAAGAAGAATGGGAGGAAGGGTAAGAAGCAAGCTCCCACTTTCACCAAAGCTAAGGCTAATGATGCTAGCACATCAAAAATCAAGAAGAGTCCTCTTGATAAATGCCATTATTGTAATGGTATGGGACATTGGAAAAGAAATTGTTCCAAATACCTTGGTGATATTAAGGCTGGAAAGATTACTCCAGTAGGTAAATGACTATCCTTTCTTTTATATTTCTAATTCAACTATGGTATTGTGATACAAAGTTGTGATAATGTATCTCCCTTTTTATTGTAAATAGGGCCTCCACCAAGCAAAGACAAAGGAAAAGAAAAGCAAGCTTAAGAAACCATCAAGGAGCTAGGAATAGCTTTCATGGAGCTTCGCTTTTTATTGTCTTATTTTAAATTATGTTTTGGATTTTTAGAACCTTAAGTTTCCGTGTTCGACATGGAAAGGTATTTTGGATAATTGGTTGTATTTTGGATAATGGTGACTTGGTTTGCAACCCAAGTCACCCGTTTTATCATTTTATCCTTTTGTTCTAAAAATCATGTTTAAATGCTTGTTCTTAGAGACATATAACTTAAAGTGATCTAATAGACAAATATAATGACGGGATTCATTATATGTCCACATGCTTAAGGCTTGTGTATGATCATTAACAAAGTGATTTTGAGTCTATGAACTCTCTTAAAGGATTGTCAATCACCAAGTACACTTGCGAAATCTAAAACTATTAGTCGATCTATGAGATATTTCTCCTTATACTTCAACATCATTATTTGTGTCTCATATGCTATCTTTGAATCTATAGTGTATTTATTCTAAAGATAGAGTGGGAGAAAAATGAGGACACAACACACGATAAATTTGTGTACTTGTGTAAATGAGATCTACGCAAGAGAGAATGATTTGAATGAAGGTATATCTATTCACATAGTGTACCCAAATAGATGAGATCTATGGTCTCAAGTAAGTTCTATATGACTTAAGAGACCAAGTAATGTAGTTATAAGAGTATGTTCTCAAGATTACTACACGAGGAGACCAAAAGAAAGCTTTGGAAGAAAAAATGACTAATGTAAAGTCTTAACAAGAGTTTTGACTAGTTTATGAAAAATTTTGACCAATAGTTTCAACCTTGAGATTTACTTAAGAGCCTAAATGAATCAAAGTAACATACTAGTTATGAACGAATTGCAAGGATTGATATACCGATATCCTCTATATCTATGTTTTTAACCTCGCAAATGTCATTACTTAACCGCATTATGAAAATGAATTGGTTAAACCTCCTTCTAAATGGGATATTTTGAAGGACGTGTATTAGATATTACTTATATTTAATAAATGACATTGCCACACATCATTATGACATGAATGTGTTAGAGATTTAAAATCTCTTTCCATAAGGTTAAGATGAGACCTCTTCGAAATAGGAATTTTGAAAGGATATGATGGGAACATATATGGCTTCATCTTAATAACTTTGCAAAAGCAACATACATTCCAATTTTGAAATGTTTTCGATTAAGTAATCAATTTCGAAACATGTGGAATTAAGTGGGAGTTTGAAATTATCATGTGAAGACATGGAATTTAGTGGGAGCCATCATCCTTTGAATGTTTACAACTCATCACTCATTGAAGAATGACGAGCTAATACCTTCTTTCACAAAGAAGTATTTGAGTTTTCAATTCTGGATGAATATGGACTATGATGAATCCAATTACATCAAGAAATATTGGATTAGTATTAAGAGATACACATCGTATCAACATACACATAGGTTATTCATGTAGATGGAATTGCCATTAGCAGTCATGGTCGTTCATTGAACCTATGAACGGTTGATCTCATGATTATTAGTAACTAATGTTTCCGCCATTAGAATAATAATGCACATGTCCAATAGTGAATCATATGCATGAGAGCATGATGATTCATTGGCAAGCCATACAAGAAATGTCATGAATTCTCGAGGAGAATCCGATGAGCGATTTCAGTGTTTGACAGAATACTCTATTATGTGTTAAGAGGTTGCATATATTATAGAAAATCCGAACACACGTAAAGATTTATGAAAATCCTAAACTTTTCAAGTCAAAAGGAGAAATAAGAAGTTTGGAAAGATACTTAGTTGAATAAGAAGTTACTCAAAACTAATCTTTCCTAACTATGCTAGGACTTGTAAGAAGTGCTAGGCTAATCATCTTGACAAATTGTTGCAAGACTCTACAAAACATATACCTAGTGCATTGTGTGTAGATGGAGTACTTGATCAGTACAAATTATATCATTCACCACAAATTCGTTCGTTATGTGATAATCGATAAGGAAGTTATTTCAAGATAAAGAACCGAAACCAAGGTCGGGAACCTTGATGTGTACTTGTTAAGGTTCATGCTATGAGAGAGAACATGAATGTAAAGGAAAGTGCAAGTATAAGAAGTTTGAACACATGGACACATGGCATGTTAAACTTCTATTGCAATCAACAAGTGTTTACACACTTACGATATGCATCACAAGGTTGTAATATGGTATTGACTACCCGAGTGTGATGTCGACATTTGTCGTTTGAGTTATTATTAACGCACCTTATACATTGTTATATCCAACCGGGTTGTAGAGACAATTGAACCCCGATAAAGTGAACATGGATTAACATTGTATTTGCCCATAGTCACTTGTATGAGGTGACATCTCGAAGTGACTAGAGTGTGATGCGATTGATGGCAAGTTCAAGTGCCATGGAGTCATGTGAGATGACTAGTCGATCACATAGGCAGAATGTTAGGAACTTTTGTCGGGCCTTATGACCGCTTATAGAGTTCTGGCAAATTTATATAGCCTGGTCGTGGCGAGAGCTGCTATAGTATTCAAATGAGTCGATTCTTTTGACTAAAGACTATTCGCCTAAGATAGCACAGTTTCAGATTAACTTTGATTTGTGTTACTACGACCTTCGTAAATGGGGTCAAATGGGCATATTTTGGGTTATGATGGCTGTGTCTAGTTGAAGGGAATAAGTGCGATAGGAATTGTCCACCCCTTGTCAGGGTTATAACAATATCTCAGGGCCACTCGAGGAGTAATGAACTGGAAATGCGTGGCCACGCTCGTAATGTATCCATGGTGGATAAATCCGGTCAATCAGTTATTCTCCAGATCGAGGAAACCACTCTTGATATGATCACTTGCAAGTACGACCTGAAAGACACCATGCATTGATTGGGAGATAGTAATAGGACAAGACAATTGGTGACGCACACTTGTCGAGGACAAGTGGGAGATTGTTGGAATTTGTGTCCTCCGACAATAATGCGATCACAACTGTTGATCATAATGATCACATGTTTAAATCTCATTTTAAAAGAATACGTTTGGGAAGTATTTTTACTGTCAACTGGTCCACACATATCGATAATGATTGGCTGACTAGAGTTTGACATTACTGTTGTGCGACGGTGCTGATCAGTTGATCCCCTAGGTCATACCTATAGGGCAACACTCTTAATTGATAATTTAATTGATCGTATAACGTTACGAGTCAATTAAATTATTTAAAATTGACGGAAGATTTTGGAAGTATTATTTACGTATCTCATTGAAATTTGATTAAATGAGATACGGTCTGAGTAACCGAATTGTATCATTACTCAGATGAAATTATTGTTTAAGGAAACAATTAAATTTGAATGAATTATTATAAATACAAATTGTTGTGATTTATAATTGGTAAAACATTTTGGTACAAGTAATTATGAATTACTAAGTCGATTTTTGTATATAACGTATTTTTATTAATACGTTGATTTTTAATATCTTAAAAATACATAACAAATTTATGTAACATATGACATGTGACATAAGACAAATTGACATTTTAACAAAGATAATATGGAGTCCATATTATCTATAAGTACGGAAATTAAGGGAGGATTAAGGATAATATTGTGTTTATAATGTGAGTGGTAAACACAATGATTACCTACTAAACTAGCCATGCAACCCTAATGCTCATTGTGAAGAACAACTCAAGCATGCATTGGCTCCCTCTAATCCCCCCTTCCACCCGGTTTTATGAGATGAAAAACCACTTTGGTTTTTCATCTTATTTTTACCTAATATACACTAAAATGTATTTAGTGTATCATTTCATTCTTCATTCACCTAAAATTAGAATTTTAGAAAGATAAAAAAAACCTTCCTCTTCTCTTCTCTCTCAACCGGTTTTGGGAGATTAAAACCAAATTATTTTGGATCAATTTTTCCACAAAAATTAATATTGTCTAGTATACATAATATTAATTTTATTAAGAGTGTGCTTTGGGTATTAATCCTTGGGAGAGATCCTACACTTGGGTCTTTGTTCATCCAAAAGGAAAGCACAAGAACAAGAGAGAAGGTGATCTCTCTTGTGCCCATTTAAACCGAATTTCCAATGTAAGGATGAATGCTTCTTCTTTATTTTGTTTATAAGTTTGCATGCATAAGATCATTTATTAATTTTATGACAAATTAAAATAGAACATATATGAATATGTTAGGTATATAGATCTACTTTTCCTTCAGTAAGAACAAGAGCATGGCACGATAACATGATTTCAAGAAGAGTGTTTCAAGTGGGAGAGAAAGTCTTACTTTTTCAAAATAGGCTTAGACTTTTCTCCGGAAAATTGAGGTCTAGAAGGATGGGACCATATGAAGTGGTTCATGTTTTTCCATATTGAGCAATCGAGATCAAATGCTTAAAGTCCGAGAAAGTTTTGAAAGTGAACGGTCAAAGACTTAAGCACTATCATGAAGGAATTGAAATGGGTGAAGTGGGAACACTGTTGGAGCTAGTGTCCTCCACAATTAGTGTGATAACGTGTCTAAATCTCTTATAGGTTCACAGGATATACTTAGTATTTTATCAGTTGATTAACGTTTACTAATAACGGTTGGCTTGCTAGAAGTTTGACGTTATTATCATACTGATGGTGGTAATCAACTGGTCCCTAAAAGTCACACCTAAAGGATGTGTTTGAGAGATGTGATTGTATGAAAATATAATCACATTGATGCCTTATATGACTAAAAGGTTAGTCCATGTATTTGACTAAAAGGTTAGTTAATGTGATGATGAGTCGATTATTTAATACAATTACATTAATGTGATTGTATGAAAATATAATCACATTAATGTTAATTCGTAATTAAACGTAAACGGTTATATTTAATTAGCAAATTATAAATATGTGATATTTATAGTTAATGTATATACTATACGAAATTCTCATAATAAATGATGACAGACCGGTATTAATAAATCGACTACAAACTGTTGTGTGTGGACGTATTAATACGTGACGACATAAATGACAATTGATAATAATACACATTTTATACAATGATAACAACCTAAAATAAGAAGATTTTCTCCTTATTTGGTTGTTGGTCACACGGTCTAAGGAAGAAAAAAAAGGAGAAAAATATCTTCCCAATTTCTCTCATTTGGACGGTTAAAAGAGGAGAGAAGGGGATCATTTTCTCACTTAATTTTGACTTTATACTCTCATCACTCAAAACCCTAAAAAAATAATTAGAAATTAGTGTTCTCTTTCTAGCAAGAAAAGGGCATTTCTCGGAGCATCTTGGGTGCAACGATTAGGAGAATATCGATCTCGATATTTGTTCTTAAAACCGAATTGCTAGGACCGGAGGGTAATTCTAATCTCTATTTTTTTTATGCAATTTCGTTTATGACTCGTAATTTCATATTTCATAATTTCGTTATAATCCGAATTTTCTTGATGAGATATACCTATATTTCCCACAAACACTCCACCTTGTTGACCCAATTTATGCAAATTAATGAAGATGCAACTTTGTCGAGCCATCGACGTTAAATAAACGGCAAAAGTTTGTAAATATTTCTTCCCTTGCATATTTAATTTCCGCATTTCATTTTTTTTATTGCATTTTGCATGTTTTAATTAATTGCATCCTTTAATTATTGCATTATAAATTAATTCACTTGCATTTTTATTAATGTTTTTAGCATGTTTGAATGTTTAAATGTGTGTGTTAGTGTATAGGATATCAACTCAAGGGCATATGTGAAGAAAGGAAGGAAGAAATGTGTGTAAAAGAATTGGCTAGATTGAAGAATTAAGCGACAAGAGTGCGATTCCAGCAGTGAACTCGCACCGTGCGAGTTTTCCAAGTCTAAATCTCGCACTGTGCGAGAAATCTGAGAATGTCCAAATTCAGCGAGATTCCTTCGACACTCTTCATTATTCTTCCCCAATTCTTTTAACATTCAACCTCTATCTTCATCCTAACCCTAAGCCACTCAAAATCAATCATCAAATCCTTCACAAAACATCAAATTCAAGCATTCTATTGCAAGGAATCATCAACTTTCATCACCCAACATCAATTTTGGGCGAGAAATTGCAGAAAAATCGCACAGTTTCAGCTCAAGAAATCGTCCTAGGGTTTAGTTGATTCAAGATTTGAATATTTTGGGTTTGCAATTGGATTATAGGGACGAATTTGGGCATTCTTGGGTTAATTCTAATCTCTATTTTTGTTTATGCAATTTCGTTTATGACTCGTAATTTCATATTTCATAATTTCGTTATAATCCGAATTTTCTTGATGAGATATATACCGATATTTCCCACAAGTGGTATCAGAGCATAGGCCACGAAATTATTTTATATGATTTTCATAAATGGATTAAAACAAAAACAAAAAATTGAAAAAAAAAATTCGGCCGCACCAATTTATTTTGCCGAGATATTTTTTGTTTTTTTTTTTATGATAAATTTGTAGATGTTTGATTTAATAAGAATTAAATTGAGATGTAAATGGAAATTGTTTTGATTGATGATGTTCATTTGTTTTTGCTATATAGTTTTGGCATACATGGTGTTAAATTGTTGTTTAAGAATCATGATTCTTTAAATTTAATAATGTTCAAATCTATTGTGAGGAATCAAATATTCAGATAATCGATTTAATCATAATTTAGATATTCATTTTAAGAGGTTAAATTGAATCATCTAGTTTGGATCTATGTTTAAATTAAACATTGATGATTATGCCAATCTTGTTATAGTAGCAACATTAAACAAATTTGTTCACATTTAAAGGGTTGTTTTCGAATAAAATTAAAAAAAAAAAAAAAAAAAAAAACTGTTTTTCGTTGTTTTAGGAATGCCGAGAGCATTTAATAAAAAAAATTGTTTTTCGTTTTTTAGGAATGCCGAGAGCATTTAAAAAAATTGGTTTTTTTGTGTTTTGGCCAATAATTATTATACATTAAATCTATAATGTATGATTGTTAGTTGTGAAAAAGTTCACAAAATTTTAGATACCCAATTATTTTAAAGTGGTTTAAAATAATGTTAGATTAATTCATATTACAAGTTAATGTGTATTAAGATTGGAATTATTGTGAGTAATTGAGGAATTGTCACATAATTGTTGAACGGTTTATTTACGTATTTTTGCAATCGGTTGTAATTTGTATTACCTAGTGTGGCCTTAGTTGATTATGTTTTCGTAATGATGGAAACATAATCTTGATGTAATTTTGAGATCTCGATTCTCCTTTGGTTTTCTTTAGTATTATGCTTTTGAAATTAGAATGTAAATAGGTTTATTTTGTAATTTATTAATTGTAATTTTGAGAAGACTAAAGATGGAGATTGGATTGCTCACTCCCGCTACATGGACCAATATGGAACATCAAGACAAGTTTCTCGGGTTCTAGGAAGGATTCCAAAGTTGTATTTATGTTCATTTTGGTAGATATGCCACACTAGGACTTTGTTTTTGCTTTACGTTTTTCCATTCTTGTTGTTTTTCTTCGCATGATAATTAGTGCATCATATTCCGCCTAAACCAAACCACCTACTTATATGCATGAAAATTGACTCATATAGTTTGGATGTTAGTTATCATGGACATAAAGATGTCACATAATTTTAAGCCATCATCTTAGTTTATTCATTCTCGGATGCTAGATATTAGTTTACTTAAAATTTATTAAAATAAAGTTGATGGGATCTTCCTCTAAAATGAAAATTGAGACTAGTCTTTATAGGCCAAACAACTATGAATCCCTTCTTCGTCGGTAGGCATATAGGACCTTACTCTCCATATGACCCCTTCTACGTTGGGTAAGTAGTTTGTGTTGACTTATTTTACCTCAACATTATAATCCGAAGAGTTTCTCGAGATTATGATGGACTAAAGATAGAGTTTACAGAAATTTATCAACCAAGAATTCTAAAAGTAGAATTAGCCAAGAGGTTGGCTTATCAATTTACAGATAATTGAGTCTTGGGATCATTTATATAATTCTTGAGGGAGGTCAATTGTATAAATGCTTAGTCTTCGCATTATAACAGTTTTGCATTAGACTTAAATCATAACGATGAGTATGCTTATTATATTTTTCTTCTTCTTTTCGCAGTGTAGAATTCGTTTTATATTGATAATAATGCTTACAACAAATGGCTGGAAATAATGATATCCATATGCCAAGTGCCACACTTGCACGCGAGTCCTGGCTCAAAACTTTCATGGACCACATGAATCAGTCCACACAACTGAAGAATGACGGGTCCAACTTTGCGGACTGGGAGGCATCATTACGGAATGCTGCCATTGCTGACGGTAAGCTCAAGTACTTGACTGAGACAATACCGCCAAAACCAGGACCTAATGCAAGAGCTAACGAGTCACTTGCTTATAGTGACTTCGTCATGGAAGCGGGTGCGATAAACAACATACTCATTTTTGCAATGGAAACCAATTTGCAAAGACGCTTCATTGCCCAAGGAGCAAACAAGATTTTCACCATGCTCACTAATGAGTTCTCAAAAGCACCGAGGATCGTTACTTATGAGCATACCTGTCGCTTCTTTGAGGCGAAACTCCAGAAGGGCCAACCGGTTAGCCCACACATTCTTAAAATGATTGAGAATGTCGAGAAACTGGAGGCACTTGATTGCAAAATCAGTGAGAGCATAGTCATTGACCGTATGCTTCATTCACTTCATGATGGTTTTGCCCTTTTCAGGGCAAATTACTACATGAATGACATGAAGAAAAGTCCTCATGAGCTACACTCACTTCTCGTACAGACCGAGAAGGATATGAAATTAAGTGGGAGCTTGAAGCAAGATGTTCTCATGATTTCCAACAAGAATAAGGGTAAGGGCAAAGCTCACGGCGACCTAACTGTAGGAAAGCCAAAGTTTAAGAAGTCAGGAAACGTAAGAGTGGGCCTGGTGAGACTAGTGGCTCACAAGGCAAGGAAAAGAGCAAGGGCGGTAACGTTGAGTGCCACCATTGTCACAAGACTGGGCATTAGAGGAGGAACTGTCACGTGTACCGTGAGGACATAAAAGCAGGCCGCGTCACTCCTGTTGGTATGTCATCTTATATTTATATGATTGAGATTAACCATGCAAGTTTTGAACTTGGGTACACGATCATTGGTTGTGGTTCTCATCTGTGTAATCATTTGCGGGGCCTAAAAACATCACACCCTCGCAAAGGGTGATGTGGACCTGCGAGTCGGGAATGGAGCAAGAGTTGCTGCAGTCTCAATGGGAACATACGTAATCCAGCTCCCGAGTGGTTTTGAGTTATATTTATATAACTGTTACTATGTACCCAGTTTATCTAAGAATATTATTTCTGTTTCCGTACTTGATAAAGACGGTTTTTCATTTTCAATAAAGGACAATAACTGTATTTTCTCTTTTAATGAAATGGTTTATGGCAAAGCAGTTTCCATGAATGGAATTTATATCTTAGATCAAACCACAGAGATATTACATGTGAATAATAAGAAATTAAAGGTCGGTGACAAAGATCAAACTTATCTATGGCATTGTCGAATGGGACACATAAATGAAAAACGTGTAAAGAAACTCATTGATAATGGGACTATCTCCACATTTGATTTCTCATCATTTGGCACGTGTGAATCATCTCTTATCGGCAAAATGACTCGAATTTCCTTCAAAGGTGTTGGAATGCGCGCTAATGACCTATTAGGACTCATACATACTGATGTATGTGGACCTATGTCAATCAGCGCAAGAGACGGCTATAGATATTTTATCACTTTCACGGATGATTTGAGTAGATACGGATATGTCTACTTAATGAAGCATAAAAGTGAGTCTTTTGAAAAATTCAAGGAATACCAGAATAAGGTGAGAACAACTGGGAAGAAAGGTTAAAGCACTCCGTTCAGATCGTGGTGGCGAATATCTTTCAAATGAGTTTGATCAAAACCTTAAAGACTGTGGAATAGTTCTACAGTTAATTCCACCTGGAACACCTCAATTAAATGGTGTGTGCGAACGGAGAAATCGAACACTACTTGATATGGTTCGATCCATGATGAGTCACACGGTTGTACCTGATTCATTATGGGGTTTTGCACTTTTGTCAGCTGTTCTTATACTTAACCGAAGTCCGTCTAAAGCTGTCGACAAGACTCCGTATGAAATATGGAAGGGAACGGTCCCTAACTTGTCCTTTATTCGGGTTTGGGGCTGCAAGGCTTATGTCAAGTGGAGACACAAGGATAAGCTCAGCCCGCGACTGGTCAAGACATACTTTATTGGTTATCCAAAAAGAATGTTTGGCCATTACTTCTATTCGCCTACCGAACATCGAGTTTTTGTTGCGGCTAGTGCAAAGTTCTTAGAGAAAGAATTTCTCGAGAACAAGTCAAGTAATGAAACCTTCGAGCTGTCGGAGATTTAAGAACCAACAACTGAGGAACAGATGGAGGAAGATGTTCCTTCAACTTATGATACGGTTAATATTCCTCAGGAACCTAGGAGGTCGGGTAGAGTCTCTAATCCTCCAGACAGATACATTGGTATGGTCGAGGAAAATGACGTTTTGCTCCTAGAGATTAATGAACCCGCTACCTATAAAGGTGCTATGACCTGTTCCGACTCTAGGCTTTGGCTTGAAGCCATGCGATCCGAGATGGACTCCATGTATGAGAATAACGTATGGGATCTTGTTGATTTACCTAACAAGGTACGACCTCTTTAGTGCAAATGGCTTTACAAAATAAAGCATTATGTAGAAGGGCGACCAGATACCTATAAGGCACGACTAGTGGCAAAAGGTTTCACTCAAGTGCACGGATTGCATTATGATGAAATTTTTGCACCCGTAGTAATGCTGCGTTCCATTCGGATAATCTTAGCAATTGCCGCTTTTCATGACTATGAAATTTGGCAGACGGATGTGAAAACCGCCTTCTTAAACGGTTATTTGGAGGAGGAATTGTACATGGTACAACCCGAAGGTTTCATAGATCCTGAAAATCCTAAGAAAGTGTGCAAGCTTAAACGTTCCATTTATGGACTTAAGCAAGCTTCTCAGAGTTGGAATCAACATTTCGACCAGGTGATAAAAGAGTATGGTTTCACTCGATCGGTCGAGGAACCATGCTTATATGTCAAGTCGAGTGGGAGCAAGATTGTTTTCTTGATATTGTATGTCGATGACATACTCTTGATTAGGAATGACATTCCTCTCTTATCTTTGGTAAAAGGATGGTTGAAGAACCATTTCCAGATGAAAGATCTGGGTGAGGCACAACGCATATTGGGAATCCATATCTATCGAGATAGATCACGACGGATGTTATCACTGAGTCAGGAGTTTTATTTAGATAAGATTTTTGAAAGGTTCAGCATGACCAACTCCAAGAAGGGGAACCTTCCAATGACTTATGGGATGCATTTGAGCAAGTCTCAGTCACCCAAGACACCGGAAGGGGTTGAACGCATGAGTCGTGTTCCTTATGCATCAGCCATAGGATCAATCATTTATGCCATGATATGCACACGTCCAGACGTGGCATATGCATTGAGTATGACAAGTCGGTACCAAAACAATCCAGGTGAAACACACTGGATGGCTGTTAAAAACATCCTTAAGTACCTACGGAGAACTAAGGATTGGGCATTGACTTATGGATGAGATACTAAGCTATGCGCAATCGGTTACGCAGATGCTAGCTTCCAAACAGATCGAGATGATTCGAAATCTCAGTCTGGATTCGTCTTTACTCTTAATGATGTTGCGGTCATCTGGAAAAGTTCCAAACAGGAAGTTGTAGCAGATTCTACTACTGAATCCGAGTACTATGCCGCTTCAGAAGCAGCAAAGGAAGCTATATGGATGCGTCAATTCTTACAAGGACTAACCATAGTTCCTAGTTCGAATGACCCAATCACCATCTATTGTGACAATAGAGGTGCCATCTTCCAGGCCAAGGAGCCTAAGTCTAGCAACAAGTCTAGACATGTACATCGGAAAGCTCACCTGATCCGTGATTACGTGGAGCAAGAGAAGATAGTGATTGACAAGATTGCTTCGGATGATAACATTGCGGATCCTCTCACTAAACCATTGAAATATGATAAGCATGAAGGGCACGTTATTTCCATGGGAATTAAACGTGTTCCTGAGTTGTAGTAGTTGATTATGAATTCGATACATTTTCTTTTTCATATGCTATTTATAACTTCATCGTATTATTTCATATTTTGTTTTTCATGTGGATTGTATGACAACATTGAACGCCACAAAGTGAACTGAATTACATTATATTTGTTTTGGTCCATAATCTCCTACATGAGTTGATAACTCTGGCTATTATATTGTGAAGTTGATTGATGGTGGGTTCAAATAGCCATAAGTCAAACGGTTGGCTGATCAATCACAGATGTGAGTTATAACGATACCTCATAGGACATTGTGACAACGTAATGGAGTCCTAAATGTTTAAAAACATTCGGTGCCAGGTCGTGGATTGGACGTCCATTGTGTTCCTAGAGTCGATTATTTTGACTATCGACTGTCTCTTGAGATTATGGCAGTTTTTGGGTGACTTTGGTTTCTTTCTCATGGTCGACCGTAACAGGAGGCTAAGCAGATTTTTACTGGGTCATTTCATACTGTGCTTGTACCTGCATGATTCAAGTTGAAGAAAATATCCATCCTTTATCAGGTTTAGTCATTTCTCAGGGCCACTCGAGGAGTTGTAACTGAAATGTATGGCCATGCTCGAATGATGATTCGTTTATCAGTTAAGTTACTCTCTTGTCGGGAAAACCACTTTTGATATTGATCAATTGTAAAATACGACCTTTGTGAATACGGATTTTGCATATTGTTTTACATTGAGTGGGAGAAATTAAGGATATGAGAATCGGTTATCGCACATACACTTGTGAGGACAAGTGGGAGATTGTTGGAGCTAGTGTCCTCCACAATTAGTGTGATAACGTGTATAAATCTCTTATAGGTTCACAGGGTATACTTAGTATTTTATCAGTTGATTAACGTTTACTAATAACGGTTGGCTTGCTAGAAGTTTGACGTTATTATCATACTGATGGCGGTGATCAACTGGTCCCTAAAAGTCACACCTAAAGGATGTGTTTGAGAGATGTGATTGTATGAAAATATAATCACATTGATGCCTTATATGACTAAAAGGTTAGTCCATGTATTTGACTAAAAGGTTAGTTAATGTGATGATGAGTCGATTATTTAATACAATTAAATAATATCAGCTGAGACGAATTAATTGTTAATTCGTAAATTGAATATAAACTGTTATATTTAATTAATGTATATAATGTTAGCTTAAATGAATTAAGATGTTAATTCGTAATTAAACGTAAACGGTTATATTTAATTAGCAAATTATAAATATGTGATATTTATAGTTAATGTATATATTATACGAAATTGTCATAATAAATGATGACAGACCGGTATTAATAAATCGATTACAAACTGTTGTGTGTGGACTTATTAATACGTGACGACATAAATGACAATTGATAATAATACACATTTTATACAATGATAACAACCTAAAATAAGAAGATTTTCTCCTTATTTGGTTGTTGGTCACACGGTTTAAGGAAGAAAAAAAAGGAGAAAAATATCTTCCCAATTTCTCTCATTTGGACGGTTAAAAGAGGAGAGAAGGGGATTATTTTCTCACTTGTTTTTGACTTAATACTCTCATCACTCAAAACCCTAAAAAAATAATTAGAAATTAGTGTTCTCTTTCTAGCAAGAAAAGGGCATTTCTCGGAGCATCTTGGGTGCAACGATTAGGAGAATATCGATCTCGATATTTGTTCTTAAAACCGAATTGCTAGGACCGGAGGTTAATTCTAATCTCTATTTTTGTTTATGCAATTTCGTTTATGACTCGTAATTTCATATTTCATAATTTCGTTATAATCCGAATTTTCTTGATGAGATATACCGATATTTCCCACAAACACTCCACCTTGTTGACCCAATTTATGCAAATTAATGAAGATGCAAATTTGTCGAGCCATCGACATTAAATAAACGGCAAAAGTCTGTAAATATTTCTTCCCTTGCATATTTAATTTCCGCATTTCATTTTTTTAATTGCATTTTGCATGTTTTAATTAATTGCATCCTTTAATTATTGCATTATAAATTAATTCACTTGCATTTTTATTAATGTTTTTAGCATGTTAGAATGTTTAAATGTGTGTGTTAGTGTATAGGATACCAACTCAAGGGCATATGTGAAGAAAGGAAGGAAGAAATGTGTGTAAAAGAATTGGCTAGATTGAAGAATTAAGCGACAAGAGTGCAATTCCAGCAGCGAACTCGCACCGTGCGAGGTTTCCAAGTCTAAATCTCGCATTGTGCGAGAAATCTGAGAATGTCCAATTTCAGCGAGATTCCTTCGACACTCTTCATTATTCTTCCCCAATTCTTTTAACATTCAACCTCTATCTTCATCCTAACCCTAAGCCACTCAAAATCAATCATCAAATCCTTCACAAAACATCAAATTCAAGCATTCTATTGCAAGGAATCATCAACTTTCATCACCCAACATCAATTTTGGGCGACAAATTGCAGAAAAATCGCACAGTTTCAGCTCAAGAAATCGTCCTAGGGTTTAGTTGATTCAAGATTTGAAGATTTTGGGTTTGCAATTGGATTATAGGGACGAATTTGGGCATTCTTGGGTAACTTTCATCATCCAACAACACAAACAAGAATCAAAAGGGAGTTATAAACCTTATTCTTATTCTTGTCATTCAAAGTTAACTTAATTTCGAAATTTGCTTAGTTCAAGTCGAAATTTGGTTGTTTAATTGTGTTGTTCTTCGTCCATAAACAATTTTCTAACTTGTGAGATGTTATACATTCAACAAACAACTAATTAGCACATCATCCTTTTAGTGCATATTAGGTGTTTGTTCTTTTGCCTCACCCAAAAATCCTTTCCAAACTTGTGTTTTTCTGAAAATTGTTATACCATGAGAAAAGGTAAAGCTTCCGAGGCTTCCTCCTCACAAGGACCCAAGGGAGCCTCGGCTTTTGACGACATGAGTACTCGGGAAAGGAGGGCCTTCAAGACAAAGCCCTCCAAAATTGGAAAAAGGTTGCATCGGTGTCAACCGTATCACAAACCAAATTTCTTGATCAAAATGTTCTTATCGGGTTGGGAATGCTTCCCATGACCCGAATGCTGTGGGAAATAAATCTGTATACTTCCCTTAAACTAGAAGGATTATAACGATTTAATAAAGATGATCTAAGGTCATAAAATAAAATACATAAACATAAGTAAAAAGATTTAGAATTAACCTTCGGTCCTAGCAAATCTGGCCTAAGAACAATATCAAAATTGATATTCGCCTATTAGTTGCACCCAAGACGATCTGAGATATGCCCTTTGATTATGCTAGAAATCAATCTAAAATTTTCTGTAAAATTTAATTGTCTTTGTGTTCTTGTGATGAGAAAGAGGAGGCTAGGTCAAGAAAAAGCCTTGGGGTAGAAATAATTCTCTACCTTTCTTTTTATACAGACCGAAACTTGAGTCAATTAGAAAAGAAAACTTTCCCTAATTTCGCCAAGTGAACCGAAATAAGGAGTATTTTTCTCCTTATTTTGGTCTTTCCAAAAATAAATAAAGTGTGTTAAATGGTCATCTAGTGAGGATCGAACCCATGACCTCTTGGCTTGTGTACCCTCACTATTACCACTATGACACATTCAACTTGTTGATATTAAATACAACTGATTATACTTAACTACGAATTAACAGATTAATTCGTCCAAACTAACCATATATGTATTTAATTTAAATATAACTTATTATATTTAATTTACGAATTGACAGTTAATTCGTCTCAACTTAATATTATTTAATTTTCATTAAATAATTATCTCATCAACACATTGACTAACTTTTTAGTCATTTTGGGCATCAATGTAATTATATTTCTATAACCACATTTCTCAAACACGTCCTATAGGTGTGACCTTTAGGGACCAGTTGATCACCGCCATCTGTATGATAATAACGTCAAACTTTCTAGCAAGCCAACCGTTATTAGGTAAACGTTAATCAACTGATTAAATATACGAAGTATACCCTTGTGAACCTGTAAGAGATTTACAAATGTTATCACACTAATTTGTGGAGGACACCAGCTCCAACAAACTCCCACTTGTCCTCACAAGTGTATGTGCGATAACCGATTCTCATATCCTATAAAATTTCTCCCACTCAATGTAAAACAATTTGCAAATCCGAATTCACAAAGGTCGTATTTTTACAAGCGATCGCATCAAGAGTGGTTTTCCGACTAGAGAGTAACTTAACCAAAACGAATCAACATTCGAGCATGGCCATGCATTTCGATTACAACTCCTCGAGTGGCCCCGAGAAATAACTATACCCGATAAGGGTTAGATATTTTCTTCAACTCGAATCCTGCAGATTTAAGCACAGTATGAAATGACCGGAAAAAATCTACTTAGCCCGATTACGGTAGACCGTGAGAAAGAAACCGAAGTCACCCAAAAACTGCCTTAATCTCAAGAGACGGTTGATAGTCAAAAGAATCGACTCTAGGAACACAATGGATGTCCTATCCACGACCTGGCACCGAATGTTATTAAACATTTAGGACTCCATTATGTTGTCACAAAAAGTTGTCCTACGAGGTATCGTCATAATCTCGTATCTGTGATCGATTAGTCAACCGTTTAACTTATGGCTCGTTGAACCCACCATCAATCGACTGCACAATATAATAGCCGGAGTTATCAGCTCACATTGGCGATTACGGACCAAAACAAATATAATGTAATTCAGTTCACTTTGTGGCGTTCAATGTTGTCAGTACAATCCACATGAAAAACAAAATATTATATATATAAAACGATGAAGTTATAAATAATATATGAAAAAGATAATGTATCAAATCCATAATCAAGTACTACAACTCTGGAACATGTTTAATTCCTATGGAATTAACATGCCCTACATGCTTATCATAATTCAACGGTTTGGTGAGAGGATTCGCGATGTTATCATCCGTCGCAATCTTGTCAATCATTATCTCTTCTTGCTCCACGTAATCACGGATCAGGTGAGCCTTCCGAAGTATATGTCTAGATTTGTTGCTAGACTTTGGCTCCTTAGCCTGGAAGATGGCACCTCTATTGTCACAATAGATGGTGATCGGGTCATTCGAACTAGGAACTACCGAAAGCCCTTATAAGAATTGACGCATCCATATCGCTTCCTTTGCTGCCTCCGAAGCGGCATTGTACTCGGATTCAGTAGTAGAATCTGCTACAACACTCTGTTGGAACTCTTCCAGCTGACCGCAGCACCATTAAGAGTGAAGACGAACCCGGACTGAGATTTTGAATCATCTCGATTCGTTTGGAAGTTAGCATCTGCGTAACCGGTTGCGCATAGCTTAGTATCGCCTCCATAAGTCAATACCCAATCCTTAGTCCTCCATAGGTACTTGAGGATATTTTTGACTGCTATCCAGTGTGTTTCACTTGGAGTCTTTTGGTACCGACTCGTCATACTCAATGCATATGCCACGTCTGGACGTGTGCATATCATGGCATACATGATCGATCCTATTGCAGATGCATAAGGAACATGACTCATGCGCTCAATCCCTTCAGGCGTCGTGGGTGACTGAGACTTGCTCAACTGCATCCCAGTCGTCATAGGAAGGTTCCCCTTCTTGGAGTTGGTCATGCTGAACCTCTCAAGAACCTTATCCAAATAAGACTCCTGACTAAGTGATAACGTCCGTCGTGATCTATCTTGCTAGATACGGATTCCCAAAATACGCTGTGCCTCACCCAGATCTTTCATCTGGAAATGGTTCTTCAACCATTCTTTAACCGAAGATAGGAGAGGAATGTCATTCCCAATTAAGAGTATGTCATCGACATACAATATTAAGAACACAATCTTGCTCCCACTCGACTTGATATATAAGCATAGTTCTTCGACCGATCGAGTGAAACCATACTCTTTTATCACTTGGTCGAAACGATGATTCCAACTCCGAGAAGCTTGCTTAAGTCCATAAATGGAACGCTTAAGCTTGCATACCTTCTTAGGATGTTTAGGATCTATGAAACCTTCGGGTTGTACCATGTACAATTCTTCCTCCAAATAACCGTTTAAGAAGGCGGTTTTCACATCCATTTGCCAAATCTCATAATCATGAAATGCGGCAATCGCTAAGATTATCCGAATGGAACGTAGCATGACTACAGGTGCAAAAATATCATCATAATGCAATCCTTGCACTTGAGTGAAACCTTTTGCCACAAGTCGTGCCTTATAGATATCTGGTTGCGCGTCTACAGAACGCTTTATTTTGTATAGCCATTTGCACTGTAGAGGTTTTACCTTATTAGGTAAATCAACTAGATCCCATACGTTATTCTCATACATGGAGTCCATCTTGGATTGCATGGCTTCGAGCCATAGCTTTGAGTCAGAACAGGCCATAGCACCTTTATAGGTTGCGGGTTCATTACTTTCTAGAAGTAGAACGTCATTCTCCTCGACCATACCAATGTATCTGTCCGGAGGATGAGAGTCTCTACCCGACCTCCTAGGTTCCTCAGGAATATTAACCGTATCATCGTTGGAGGTACACTTCCTCCATCTGTTCCTCGGTTGTTGGTTCTGGAATCTCCGACAGCTCGAAGGTTCTATTACTCGACTTGTTCTCGAGAAATTCTTTCTCGAAGAACGTCGCACTAGCCGCAACAAAAACTCGATGTTCGGTTGGCGAATAGAAGTAATGACCAAATGTTCCTTTTGGATAACCTATAAAGTATGTCTTGACCGATCGCGGGACGAGCTTATCCTCGTGTCTCCACTTGACATAAGCCTCGCAGCCCCAAACCCGAATAAAGGACAAGTTAGGTACTGTTCCCTTCCACATTTCATATGGAGTCTTGTCGACAGCTTTAGACGGACTTCGGTTAAGTATAAGAGCAGTTAACAAAAGAGCATAACCCCATAATGAATCAGGCACTATGGTGTGACTCATCATGGATCGCCCCATATCAAGTAAGGTTCGATTTCTCCATTCGGACAAACCATTCAATTGAGGTGTTCCAGGTGGAGTTAACTGCAAAACGATTCCACAGTCTTTTAGGTGTTGATCAAACTCATTTGAAAGATATTCGCCACCACGATCTGAACGGAGTGCTTTAATCTTTCTACCCAGTTGGTTCTGTACCCTATTCTGGTATTCCTTGAATTTCTCAAAGGACTCACTTTTATACTTCATTAAGTAGACATATCCGTATCTACTCAAATCGTCCGTGAAAGTGATAAAATATCTATAGCCATCTCTAGCGGTAATTAACATAGGTCCACATACGTCCGTATGTATGAGTCCTAATAGGTCACTAGCGCGCATTCCAACACCTTTAAGGAAATTCGAGTCATCTTGCCAATGAGACATGATTCACACGTGCCATATGCAGAAAATCCGAATGAGGGAATAGTCCCATTATCGACGAGTTTCTTTACGCGTTTCTCATTTATGTGTCCCATTCGACAATGCCATAGATAGGTTTGATCTTTGTCACAAACCTTTAATTTCTTATTATTCATGTGTAATATTTCCGTGGTTTGATCTAAGATATAAATTCCATTCATGGAAACTGCTTTGCCATAAATCATTTCATTAAAAGAGAAAATACAACTATTATCCTTTATTGAAAATGCAAAACCGTATTTAGCTAGTACGGAAACAGAAATAATGTTCTTAGATAAACTGGGTACATAGTAACAGTTATTTAAAGATAACTCAAAACCACTAGGGAGTTGTATTACATATGTTCCCTTCGAGGCAAAGACTACTCGTGCTCCATTCCCGACTCGCAGTCCACATCACCTTTTTCAAGAGGTATGATGTTCTTTAGGCCCCGCAAATGATTACACAGATGAGAACCACAACCAATATCAAGTACCCAAGTTCGAAACTTGCATGGTTAATCTCAATCATATGAATATAAGATGACATACCAACAGGAACGACGCGGCCTGCCTTGATGCCCTCACGGTAGACGGGACAGTTCCTCATCCAATGTCCAGTCTTGTGACAATGGTGGCACTCTATGTCACCGCCCTTGCTCTTTGTCTTACCCTGTGAGCCACTAGTCTCACCAGGCGCACTCTTACCGTTTCCTGGCTTCTTAAACTTCGGCTTACCTACAGCTAGGTCGCCATGAGCCTTGCCCTTACCTTTACTCTTGTTGTGAATCGTGAGAACATCCTGCTTCATGCTCCCACTCAATTTCATATCCTTCTCGGTCTGTACGAGAAGGGAGTGTAGCTCATGAGGACTCTTTTTCAAGTCATTCATGTAGTAGTTCGCCCTGAAAAGGGCAAAACCATCGTGAAGAGAATGAAGCATTCGGTCAATGACAATGCTCTCACTGATTCTACAATTCAGTGACTTCAGTTTCTCGACATTTTCAATCATGTGAAGAATGTGTAGGCTAACCGGTTAGCCCTTCTGGAGTTTCGCATCAAAGAAGCGACAGGTATGCTCATATGTAACGATTCTCGGTGCCTTTGAGAACTCGTTAGTGAGCGTGGTGAAAATCTTGTTTGCACCTTGGGCAATGAAGCGTCTCTGCAAATTGGTTTCCATTGCAAATCTTGTTTGCACCTTGGGCAATGAAGCGTCTCTGCAAATCTTGTTTTCTTTTCCTAATTGACTCCAAGTTTCGGTCTGTATAAAAAGAAAGGTAGAGAATTATTTCTACCCCAATGATTTTTCTTGACCTAGCCTCCTCTTTCTCATCACAAGAACACAAAGACAATTAAATTTTACAGAAAATTTTAGATTGATTTCTAGCATAATCAAAGGGCATATCTCAGATCGTCTTGGGTGCAACTAATAGGCGAATATCAATTTTGATATTGTTCTTAGGCCATATTTGCTAGGACCGAAGGTTAATTCTAAATCTTTTTACTTATATTTATGTATTTTATTTTATGACCTTAGATCATCTTTATTAAATCGTTATAATCCTTCTAGTTTAAGGGAAGTATACAGATTTATATCCCATAGTAACGATTCTCGGTGCCTTTGAGAACTCGTTAGTGAACGTGGTGAAAATCTTGTTTGCACCTTGGGCAATGAAGCGTCTCTGGAAATTGGTTTCCATTGCAAAGATGAGTACGTTCTTTATCGCACCCGCTTCCATAACGAAATCACTATAAGCGAGTGACTCGTTGATTCCTGCATTTGGGCCTGGGTTGACCGGTATTGGCTCAATTAAATACCTGAGTTTACCGTCAGCAGTAGCAGCATTCCGTAGTGCCGCCTCCCAGTCCGCAAAATTGGACCCAGCATTCTTCAGTCGAGTGGACTGATTCATTTGGCCCATGAACATTTTAAGCCAGGACGAACGATCTAGTGTGGCACTAGGCATTGGGATTGCGTAATTTCCAGCCATTTGTTGTAACAGTATTATTGATAATAAGCGTGTTCTACATGCGAAAGAAGAATAAAATAATAAGCATGCATCGTTTTTATTTTAAGTCTAATGAACTAATGTCATAACGCGAAGACTCAAAAACATTTATACAATTGACCTCCCTCAAGAATTATATAAATGACCCCAAGACTCAATTCTCTGTAAATTGATAAGCTAACCTGTTAGCTAATTCTACCGTTAGGATTCCTGGTCGATAAATTTCTGTAAATTCTATCTTTAGTCCATCATAATCACGAGAAACTCTTCGGACTATGATGTTGAGGTAAACTAAGTCAACACAACTACTTACCCAACGTAGAAGGGGTCATATTAGGCCTACCGACGAAGAAGGGACTCATAGATGTTTGCCCTTATAAAGACTAATCTCAATTTACGTTTTAGAGGAAGATCCCATCAACTATTTTTAATTCATTTTAAGTGAACTATAATCTAGCATGCGAGAATGATTTAAACTAAAGTGATGGCTTATAGACTGTGACATCTGCATGTCCAAGAAAACTAACATGCAACTATATGAGTCAATTTTCATGCATTTTAGTAGTAGGTGGTTTGGTTTAGGCGGAATATGATGCAATTACTAGCATGTGAAGGAAAAGCAATAAAATGAAAAACGTAAAAAAAAAACAGTAAAAGTCCTAGTGTGGCCTATCCTATCAAAATGAACAATAAATACAAGTTTGGAATCCATCCTTGGACCCGAGAAGCTTGTCTTGATGTTCCATCTTGATCCATGTAGCGGGAGTGAGCTTGAATCTTCATCTTTAGTCTTCTTTGAAATTACAATAAATAAAATTACATAATTGACTTATTAATTACATTCTAATTTCAAAACCCAAAACTAAAATAAAGGACATTCGAGATCTCATAATTACATAAGAAATCATGTTTCCTTCATTACGAAAACATAATTTGACTAAGGCCACACTAAGTATTACAAAATACAACCGATTGCAAAAATAAATACGTAAATAAAATTCATTCATTCGATTCATTCAACAAAAATAAAAGCATCAACTAAAATAAATTAAACATACATAATACAATACATTAATTATGTTGATTAATTTATCCAAACCACCTATTTAAATTAAATTAAGTGACAATTCCGCAATTTAATCACATTAATTTCATCCTCAATCCATATTAAAATTGTAATATGAATTCTATCCGTCAAAATTTTAAACCGCTTTAAAATAGCTCGGTATCTTTAAATTGTGAACCGATTCACAATAACTAATTGGCCAAAATAAAAAAAAAATCCAATTAAAATTGGTTCGGCTGGAAAAATAAACAAAAAAAATTTTTTTTTTTATTTTTAACAGCTACTTCACGGCTGATCATAAAAAAACATCCCCTTCCCCCTTTTTTTTTATTCGGCAATTAAGAAAAAGAAAAAAAACTTTCCATAATTTTTTTCGGAAAAAAAACTTTCCTTCTTTTCTTTTTTTTTTCTGATTCGGTAATAGAGAAAAAAAAACCTAAAAACGTTTTTTTTTTCACGGCATACCTTAAAAAAAAAAAGAGCCGTCAAAATAATTTTGCTTTTGCGGCAAAAAGCCCTAATACAAAAATTGATGAAGAACAAAGTTTATAGTTGCTAATAGAACATGGTTTAACAAATGAATTAACAATCATGATTAATCTTATATGCTAAAACTATATAGCAAAAAACAAGTTCTTGTATCAATGACATGATGATACTATATCTATTCTAACATAATCTGCATTAAATCAAAATTTCCCAATACTTCATATGATAATTTTAACCGATTAAAACAATGATATGATCAAAAGAAATTGAATATAAATCATCAAACAAAAGGAAAAACGAAATAAAATAAAAAAAACAGGCCAAAAGAAAAAAAAGGTCTCGGCTAAAAAAAATTTCAACCGAAAAAAAAACGAAACCCTAATTTATTTTCTCGAAAATTAGGTTATAGTTTACATACAAAATTTATGAAAATCATCAAAATTAAAATCGTAGCCTAAAGCTCTGATACTACTTGTGGGAAATAAATCTGTATACTTCCCTTAAACTAGAAGGATTATAACGATTCAATAAAGATGATCTAAGGTCATAAAATAAAATACATAAACATAAGTAAAAAGATTTAGAATTAACCTTCGGTCCTAGCAAATATGGCCTATGAGAAATATCAAAATTGATATTCGCCTATTAGTTGCACCCAAGACGATCTGAGATATGCCCTTTAATTATGCTAGAAATCAATCTAAAATTTTCTTTAAAATTTAATTGTCTTTGTGTTCTTGTGATGAGAAAGAGGAGGCTAGGTCAAGAAAAAGCCTTGGGGTAGAAATAATTCTCTACCTTTCTTTTTATACAGACCGAAACTTGGAGTCAATTAGGAAAAGAAAAACTTTCCAAAAATATATAAAGTGTATTAAATTGTCATCTAGTGAGGATCGAACCCATGACCTCTTGGCTTGTGTACCCTCACTATTACCACTATGACACGTTCAACTTGTTGATATTAAATACAACTGATTATACTTAACTACGAATTAACAGATTAATTCGTCCAAACTAACCTTATATGTATTTAATTTAAATATAACTTATTATATTTAATTTACGAATTGACAGTTAATTCGTCTCAACTTAATATTATTTAATTTTCATTAAATAATTATCTCATCAACACATTGACTAACTTTTTAGTCATTTTGGGCATCAACGTAATTATATTTCTATAACCACATTTTTCAAACACGTCCTATAGGTGTGACCTTTAGGGACCAGTTGATCACCGTCATCTGTATGATAATAACGTCAAACTTTCTAGCAAGCCAACCGTTATTAGGTAAACGTTAATCAACTGATTAAATATACGAAGTATACCCTTGTGAACCTGTAAGAGATTTACAAATGTTATCACACTAATTTGTGGAGGACACCAGCTCCAACAAATGCTCCTAGAAAAGGTCGGGCTAGAATCTCTTATTGGACAAGCCGCCCACACCCGAAGAGGTGTTACCCTTGAGTTTCTCTCCTCCTTGGAGAAAGTGAAGTTGGGGAGGGATAAAACCCCGGGAATCAAGTTCCGGGCATGTCGACTTGTCCACACAATGACCTATGACCAAGTGAGGGAGGCCCTCCACATCACTAAGGCCCCGATAAATGAACCCACCGACAAAAAGAAATTGAGTGAATTTTGGAACAATATAACGGGAGATGTGAGGCACGGAAATTCCAAGAACACCACCCTTCCCCGCCCCATTTTGCGCATCTTGAGCCGTCACATTAACACAAACTTTTTGGTCATGACCGAACCCACCAAGATGAACTACCTCCAACTACAATGCCTTTGGTCCATGACCCCAGAGGGGAGGAGGATACCGGATTGGGTTGATTTGTTTGTGAGAGGTTGCCTTGAGTTACAAAAAGAACCAAAGGGAACCATTTTTATCGGAGGTATGATTGAGATGATTGTGGCAAAAATGGGTGCACCATTTCCACCTAATGCTTATGAACTTGAAGGTAGTTGCCTCATGGACTACAAATTCTTGACAAAAGCAAACATGCTTGAGGTCGTGGACCGAATCGCCCCCTTGGTGATTTGGTGTATGGGTGGGAAAAACTACAATTATTACATGTACTTACCCCATCCCCCCAACTCATCCTTGGGTTGGGGGAGTGCACAAGACTTTTACATTCCCCCCGATGACGAGTTTGTGGACCTTTGGGTTGATAGAGCCCATGTAGTTGAACCCGACAATGAGGGAGGTGGAGAGCAACCACAATGGGGGGGAGCTCTAACTTATGGTGACATACCACATGTTGATGCACCATTTGATGAACCAATGCCAAATGCTCCTTTTGAAGAATCCCACTTCACTCCACCTCACATGCCACAAGAACCACCACAACAACATCCCTTCATGGCACCACAATTCAACTACCCGGCTTTCCAAACATGGCAATCGGATATCAAAAACCGTGTAACAAACCTTGAGTCCACTCTCTCTCTCTCTCTCAAATTCAACTCACGGAGAATGCCCGGTGGGGAATCACCGAGAACCGCTACCACCACTACCGAGAGGATATGGAAGAAGTGCGTTATGTCCAAAACGCAACTTTTGATATGGTGGCGGCCATGAATGCCCAACACATGCAACAATTCCCCACCCAATACCAAGGCTATGGTGAGACTCAAGTGGATGAAACAAGAGCCGAAATGGCAAGATTTCAAAGAACAAGAGAATCGAGAAGAAGGGGAGGACCTCCGGGAAGTGGAGGTGCCTCAAGCTCACACTCTTGAGCGGGTTTAGGGTGTTCACCTCACACTTTGGGGACAAAGTGAAGATTTAAGTGTGGGGTGGGCATGAGTTGGTAACATCATGTATATATTGTAATATATTCATTTCATGCATCGTATTTCAATTCAAAAAAAAAAGAGAAAAAAAAAAGAAAAAAAGAAGAAAAGAAAAGAAAGAAAAAAGAAAAACCCGGCTAGGATGAAAACCCGAAAGGGCATCCTAGGCAAAAGTGGGAAAGTGGCCGAGGCCGGAGTGAAAACCCGAAAGGGCACTCCGGGCAAAAAGAGTGCGAGCCACGAGAGTAGAGGTGAGGAAAAGAGCTAAACCGAAAACCCGAGAGGGCGGTTTAGGTAAAATGAGAAAATTAGAAGAAAAATTGAAAAACCTTTTTGACTCTTTGAAGCCTTGAAATCATGTCACATACATGACTACTTTCATTTGGTGTTGGTGACATAAGTGGTGGAGCTCTAGAAGGCCGGAAGGGTAGGCTAGTAGTGTGCCAAGACTAGGAGGGGGATTTGGAAGCCTACTTTGATACTAGTGCTTGGCATACTTGTTGTTGGGAGTTGGATTGTTTTGACTTGTCTTTTGCATTGATAGTTGGTTGTTTTTGTTGAGGAAGTGTTGTTGTTGATATGTTCTCAATTGAGAATAGTGGTAATGTGATCTTGGAGGAATTTGAGGTTGCCTAATTGATAGGTTAGGAGATGCTTTGATGACTATGATGGCCTTGTGTTGAACCAAGTGGAGTGATAAGGGGGAGTAATAAGGAGAATGTTGATGAGTTGTGAGTGAAAAGTGAAGGTTGAATTGGTGGATTTAGGATCATCTTAGAAGAGGGGTGGCATAAGGAGGGCGAGTGAAGGAAGAGAGGTTAGTATTGGAGGATTTTGGGTCTTACTCACTTGTTGGAGCTTTGAAGAAAAGTGACCATGTGTCTTAGAAGAGGGATGATATAAGAAGGAAGTGTGAGATGAAGAGAGGAGAATTAGGAGCGTGCCCATACGATTTTCTTAGCCTAAGTGGTGATTAGATTTACTTTAGTTTGCTCGGGACGAGCAAAGGGCTAAGTGTGGGGTGTTTGATGAGCTCCTATTTCTACATTGTTTTGGCATCATTTGGAGCTCATTTGGTAACGTTTGGTGACGGTTTTTGACGACTTTCACGTTATTTAACCAATTCTGAATGCCTTATCATTTAGCACGATTTCTAGTGAAGAATGAGGAGCCAAGAGACCAAGAGAAGCGTCCAAGGAAGGGTGAAGAACAAGCATTGAAGAAATACCATGAGAAAGCCAACAAGGATCAATCAAGCAACGATTGAAAAACGTGTTCCAGGGCCTTTCTCGCACCGTGCGAGTTTCGAGACCCCAGAACTCGCACGGTGCGAGTTTTCTGGGTTTGTTCCGTTTTGTGTTACGGGCTTTTCCTGTGTTAAGCCCATGATTATTAGGTTACGTTAGACTACATATAGGATGTTTTCCTCTAGGTTAGGAAATCTTATGCTCTTTTAATTAATCAAGTTGTAATTTTGGGAATTATTCACCTTTGTTATTGGGTTTAGATCTAGCATGGAGAACTAATCTCCCTCTCTTAATTTGGCTCAAAGGTGTAATCTTTGGTTATAAGACCACTTAATCTGTCCTTAATTTTCATTATCATTATTAATCATTTGTGTTTATTGTTTGAATTTTGGAATCCTTGTTTACATTGAGTAATTAAGTGTGATTTCCTTGTTGCTTAATTAATCAAGTTCCTTAATTTATTGTTGTTGGGATTATTAAGTGTGATTTCCTTGTAATTTCATCTTTGCAACACCTTGTTATTATGCTAATGAATGTGATTTCTTCTTGGCTTAATTAGCAAGTAAAGGATTAACTTGTAATTAGGCATTAATCGTGATTTCATTGTGTCTAATTACCCCTATTGAATCTCTAGTGCTCATATCTTCTTGTTAATTTGACCAATGTATGTGATTTCTACTTGGTAGAATTGATAAGTTGAGTTATTTGATTAAGTGTGATTTCCTTGTCATTTGGCCATTATTAAGGAGATTTAGAAGATTTATCTTTACAATAGGGTGATAATATATAATTAAAGGATTGATTTTGTGGTTTTATTAACTAAAGTGTCTCACTTTATTGAGTCGGATTAAGTCTCTCTCAAATTTGATAAATTTCCATCTCAAAAACTTGCTTGTTTAATTACTTGTTGTTTACTCTTGTTTGAATTTTGCTTTGTCTTTGTTACTTTTGAAAGCCAAACCAAAACCTCCCCTTTTTACATACTTGTTTGTTGTTTAACTTGTCACAAATGTTCTACTTGCTCTATTGAATACACCATTGCAAAAAACCCTTTCTCTTGGGTTCGATCCCATTGCTTACTACTTTAGTAGTTTATAATTAGTATTAATTAGTATGTAGTGTGGTATATAAATTGTTAATTTGGCCGTCTTTTATTGCGACGTTTTAGGCGTGTCAACTGCAAACGTAGGCAACCAAGTAAACAATCTCAACACTCAGCAGTACAGCCAAATTCACATGTGAAAAGTTGAAAACTCTGCAGGTCTATTGTTTCAACTTTCAATATACAGGAAATTTTTGTCCTGCTTGTGACTTCTTGCTAGAAGCCATAGACAAACTGATTTGTACAACACTATACTCTGTCCAATTAAATATCCCGACATGTTTCCAAGTTTCTCAGGTTCTACAGTCTTGCCTTGCCATTTTAAAACAAGGGTAGCAGCATGAATGTCCTTAAGATTACCGGAGATTCGGATCAATACAAGGGGTACTAGAAGTTCCTTGGCTTGTCAATACGAAGATTGCCTAATATTGTCATACAGTCATAATCACAGAAAAGGCAGATACAGGTAATTAATTAGCCACCTTATCAGAAACTTCAACTACCTACTTACCTAGTAGTCTCTCCATCTCATTGATATTGTATAAAAATGTGAACTCTTTGCCTTATCCCTAGTAGTAATTGTTCGAGTCTAACGGCTACTCGTGACATTTCATCACTAAGACCTTGTTTGGATAGGAAAAAAGGAGGGAAAGGGAGGGGAGGGGGAAGGAGGGAAAAGAAAGGAAGGGGAGGGGAGGGGAGGGAGAATGGAGGAGGTGATTTTCCCTCCAAATCTTGCTTATGTTGGTGGGGAAATAATTTGCCTTATAGGAGGAAAATGGAGGGATCTATTTTCCCTCCCCTCCAAATCCCTCTACCTTCATTTTGCTATCCTAACAATGGATTTTTCATCCTTTCAATTCCCTCCCCTCCAATTCTCTACAAATCCCTCAATCCAAACACACCCTAAATCTTAAATACGATCTTATGTCCAATAGGAAGTAGGAACAATATAAATGAAATGGATGGAGTACATTAGAGGTAGCCAGGAGTTAAACAAACGAAGTCAGTGCCAATTACAAGATTCAAGGAGAGTGGTATTTCCATCCAAAAGATGAGCAGCCATGTATAGGTGATTGGCTCTATATCTTAACATTTAGCATTGGTATAACAATCATACTAAAACATAACTCCCAACTTGGTAGAAAGCAAGTAGGAAAATCAAATAATGATGGGACACATATTACTGATCAAGGCACTTTCTTTCTTTAGAAACAATCCTTGTGCGTGTGAACTGTGAACGACCCAGAATCCCAAACTGGGTGTTTCATTACAATCCATCAGGAGTACATTGTGTCTCATAGATGGTGAAACGATAGAAGTGAAAACAAGAATACAAGATATATGACTCATATGGGAAAAAAAAGAATCGAGTTAGCATAACTAGACTTTTCTTTGTGGCGGAAGTTGCAACTGGCAAGTAAATATGACATGTATGAGTACCAAGTAACTCAGTCGAATTTTTCAATATAAACACTTCCGGGTTCCCTCATTGCTGAAAATAGTAGAAACATACCCATCTACAGGCCAAAATTGCACATCTGCACAAATTCCATGTCATTGTCCACATACTTGGTCCAAAGCTCTTTGTACTGATTCATCGCAATGTCTAGCCATGGTTTCATGCTCCCGCTGAAATGAATGACTGCTGCATTTCTTATCTCATCCATGCTCACACTTGGATTGTAACCAAGCCCAAGTACATGCCATGATTTGTCCAACGACTTCGTCTTCGAATAGAATGTAACAAGCCCAGCAGGAAGAGTTCCCGACTGCCACAGGGCATGATCTTCATTCTAGAAAAAGTATCACAACAGAAAAAAAAATATCAAACATTGAATCGGCGTAATATCGTAGCAAAGTACCAAAATAAGGAAGCAAGAAACGAATCAATTAAAGTATTAGCTCACCAAGTTCTGCCAATAGTGGTACTGCTCGGTGGATTTTTCACGCCTCCATGCATCCAAGTCAAATATAATCATCCCAAAAGCCCAGGCACAGGCCTTGGGGTTAAAGTTCTCCCTGATGAGAGGATGAGAAAAGTTTAAATAGTGGGAATACCTGTGGAAGGACCCAAAGCAGGTGTCGACAGCCCCGCTGACTTTTCCCTCTAAGTCAATGTTCCACAAATCAGTCAAGTCCTTCTGCACAACAACATCATCATCCAGAAGTACAATACGATGCAAGTTAGGATACATCTCGGGCAAATAAAACCTCAGATGACTCAACATGGACAAGAACTGGGGATGGTCGGCATCTTTAACTGTATTTGTATCAGTCTGATTCTCAGCATCAAGTGTCCGTGACTTAGCCGATTCAAGCTGTCTGAGGAATGGCACATATGATGGATTCAAAAAGCTGAAGTCTTCTATGGCTTTAACTTCAATATGGGCTCCCCCTTTAACAGGCCTCATTATGAACCACACCTTCATAGCTGCAACAATCTTTCTATTTGTCACCACGTGGAAAACGTGCTTCCCTGGCTCTTTAGCATTCTTAACCACAGAGTTAACAACTACGGATACAGCAATGATATTTTCTGAGAATATGGCATAATGGTAAAGTGTTGGGTCCTCAAACTCAGGCTTTGGCTCTTCGTCCTTGTACTTGTCAGGGTGAGCGATTCTCTCCACAACAAGCCTCATGCCAAGACAATGCAAACTTTTGGGCACTGATTTGGCAGCAATGTAGCTTGCAATAGCGCCATTCTTTTTTGCTTTAACAAATTGTTCATGAACTGCAAATATTGTATCCTTCAATTTTTGAATCTTAAGCTGATTGTCATACGACTCTTTAGCGTCTGCAATCATTAACCGTGCCAACTTCACTTTATCCTTTACTTCCTTTTCAAATTGCCTCAAAACTTCCTCATCAACAGCACCATCTGTCTCAAACAAAGCAGCGCGGTACGCAGGCTTAGACAACAAGTCAGTAAAGTTCTGTGCCAACTCCTCATACTGACTAAGCTGCCGTGAATTCTCAAGTTTCAACTTGCGCGCATAGGCAGCATAGGCATTAACAAGCATAATATGAACTTGGGCTTGTTTGTGAATTAGATCAAGCCTTGTCTTCGACGGATCTGACTTCAAAGCTAGAAATGTTCGATGAATATATGCATTTCCAGTTGTTGGCATCACCTGTTTCAAACATTAACCCATCTCAAAATACATCCATAACGTGTTTCCACAGTCAAATAAAAAACTACGATTCAACTCTGACATGAAAAGGCTAAATCATTAATGAACAATCAAATACAAATCCTTCAACGGAAGAGTCAGGAGCTCTCGTTACACTGATTTTCACATTACACTATTTTAGCATTCCTACACACCTTCTATGATAACCACCACCATGAGCACTTTCAAATGCGTAATGTGAAAATGTATCCCACATTTAGTTTCAGGAGCATCATACCCAGCGTCACTAGCCCACCTTAACATTAACTTATGAAACCAAAGAGGTCTTAGCCCAGTGGTTAAGACAGAGCTACTACAAAGGACAGGTCCCAAGTTCTAATCCCCGTCTCCCAAAACTCACTTAGGGGGTGTTTGGTTGGGAGGTTTGGAATGGAATGGAATGGATTCTACTCATTCGAGTGTTTGGTTGGGGCATTTTGGAATGGAGTTAGAATCCTGATTGATTCTAATTCCACCCCAACCCCTTGGAATCACATACCCACCTCCTTCCCATGGATTCTAACTCCATTCCTTTGTGTTTATTTTTCTAAT
Source organism: Silene latifolia (assembly GCF_048544455.1). Classification (NCBI taxonomy): domain Eukaryota; kingdom Viridiplantae; phylum Streptophyta; class Magnoliopsida; order Caryophyllales; family Caryophyllaceae; genus Silene; species Silene latifolia. Next base: position 332,242,975 of record NC_133538.1, on the reverse strand, counting down.
GAACCAAACATGATTTGTAAGGTATGGAATTGGAACCCCATACTCCTATGGTTTCTCATTCCAATCCATTCCATTCCATTCCTAAGTATTGAACCAAACGACCCCTTATTGTAACTCATGAAACATTTACTTAGTACTTCCTCCGTCCCAAACATTTGTTTACCTTCGATTAAAATACCCCTCTCAAATATAAAAGGTTGTTCGAATTTTAGCAGCGGAATGCAGTGGATACGATATTCCAATCATGGATGATTTTATTTATATTTCGAATGTGTTTGTATTACATGGTTTTTGGGGGAAACGATGTTGGTGGTATGACCTTCATAGCTCCATGTTGTAGGTAGAGGCTACACGCATTACAAATAAACCTACACCCATATTTATAGTAGTGTATGGGAACATTCTAGAGGCAACTACAAAGTTGTTAATTTCTCCATTTCTCTAGATTATTCTAGTGATTATGCAACTATCTTAATCTTTCAAGAATTTTCTAGATTATTATTTCTAACACTCCCCCTTAATCAGGAAATTCTTGACCGTACTTGAAGCCTTGTGTGATATCGTTTGCCATTAGATCTTGACTATCTTGAATATTTGTTCTCCGATTTCAGTTATATGCTCCCCCACAATCTTGAACTATCTTCTTGTTTTTGCACTTTTTTCTTTGATATTGGTCCTCCTTTGTTTTTGCTTCCCTGGCTCTTGTTGTTGGATGGTGTTGTATGATTCCTTTCATATCTTAAATTTGTTTAACCACTCCTTTGTTCTGGATTTTATGATGTTGTACTCTCCCCTTAACTTGCTTGTTTCAGTGTCTTGTCTTGAATTTGCTGGAGTGTGGGATCTTTTTTTCCCGAATTTCTTGTAGGGTCGACGCCCTTTCTTGCTTGTGTTTGTCGGGTCTATGCCCTTTGTTTTCGGGGTCTCATTGTATCGTCCCATGATTCTTTTGGGTTGACATTTTTCTTTTGTCACTCTTGTTTGATTTCGAGTTAGCCTCATGTGCTACCCTCCCTAGTTTAATTTCGGGTAACCTCCTTGGATTAGCTCTTTTGCTATATGAATTTCGTGGTTTTTTTTACTGGTTTAATTTCGGGTTAGCCTCGTGTGCTACCTTCCTCGGATTAGCTCTTTTGCTATCCGAATTTCGTGGTAACCCTTTTTTTGGTTACCCTTGTCGCTCAGTTTTCTTTTTTTTTTTTACTCGCCGGATTTCGGGTTAGCATTTTTGTTTTTGCTGCCCTATTTGCTTTGAATGAAATGTTCTACTCATGTCCGTCAACAATTTCACTCGGACGTTTTTGCCCCTTTTTTTGTGGGAAGAGTAACATTTTTTTTTAAATTAGGGTAGGAAGCAAATATGTTTTTTTTTTTATTTTTATGGAACGGAGGAGGTAGGATCGTAATATCATCGCCCAGATTTGACAACCATAGGCTCTGATACCATCTTGGAATTTTAACAGCGGAATGCAATGGATACGATATTCCAATCATGGATGATTTTATTTATATTTTGAATGTGTTTGTATTACATGGTTTTTGGGGGAGACGATGGTGGTGGTATGACCTTCATAGCTCCATGTTGTAGCAAGAGGCTACACGCATTACAAATAAACCTACACCCATATTTATAGTAGTGTATGGGAACATTCTAGAGGCAACTACAAAGTTGTTAGTTTCTCCATTTCTCTAGATTATTCTAGTGATTATGCAACTATCTTAATCTTTCAAGAATTTTCTAGAGTATTATTTCTAACACTCCCCCTTAATTTGGAAATTCTTGACCGTACTTGAAGCCTTGTGTGATATCGTTTGCCATTAGATCTTTGACTATCTTGAATCTTTGTTCTCCAATTTTAGTTATATGCTCCACCACAATCTTGAACTATCTTCTTGTTTTTGCACTTTTTTCTTTGATATTGGTCCTCCTTTGATTTTGCTTCCCTGGCTCTTGTTGTTGGATGGTGTTGTATGATTCCTTTCATATCTTAAATTTGTTTAACCACTCCTTTGTTCTGGATTTTATGATGTACTCTCCCCTTAACTTGCTTGTTTCAGTGTCTTGTCTTGAATTTGCTGGAGTGTGGGATCTTTTTTTCCCGAATTTCTTGTAGGGTCGACGCCCTTTCTTGCTTGTGTTTGTCGGGTCTATGCCCTTTGTTTTCGGGGTCTCATTGTATCGTCCCATGATTCTTTTGAGTTGACATTTTTCTTTTGTCACTCTTGTTTGATTTCGAGTTAGCCTCATGTGCTACCCTCCCTAGTTTAATTTCGGGTAACCTCCTTGGATTAGCTCTTTTGCTATATGAATTTCGTGGTTTTTTTTACTGGTTTAATTTCGGGTTAGCCTCGTGTGCTACCTTCCTCGGATTAGCTCTTTTGCTATCCGAATTTCGTGGTAACCCTTTTTTTGGTTACCCTTGTCGCTCAATTTTCTTTTTTTTTTTACTCGCCGGATTTCGGGTTAGCATTTTTTTGTTTTTGCTACCCTATTTGCTTTGAATGAAATGTTCCGGCTCATGTCCGTCAACAATTTCACTCGGACGTTTTTGCCCCTTTTTTTTGGGAAGAGTAACATTTTTTTTTAAATTAGGGTAGGAAGCAAATATGTTTGTATTTTTATTTTTATGGAACGGAGGAAGTAGGATCGTAATATCATCGCCCAGATTTGACAACCATAGGCTCTGATGCCATCTTGGAATTTTAGCAGCGGAATGCAATGGATACGATATTCCAATCATGGATGATTTTATTTATATTTTGAATGTGTTTGTATTACATGGTTTTTGGGGGAGACGATGGTGGTGGTATGACCTTCATAGCTCCATGTTGTAGCAAGAGGCTACACGCATTACAAATAAACCTACACCCATATTTATAGTAGTGTATGGGAACATTCTAGAGGCAACTACAAAGTTGTTAGTTTCTCCATTTCTCTAGATTATTCTAGTGATTATGCAACTATCTTAATCTTTCAAGAATTTTCTAGAGTATTATTTCTAACACTCCCCCTTAATTTGGAAATTCTTGACCGTACTTGAAGCCTTGTGTGATATCGTTTGCCATTAGATCTTTGACTATCTTGAATCTTTGTTCTCCAATTTTAGTTATATGCCCCCCCACAATCTTGAATTATCTTCTTGGTTTTGCACTTTTTTCTTTGATATTGGTCCTCCTTTGATTGGATGGTGTTGTATGATTCCTTTCATATCTTAAATTTGTTGAACCACTCCTTTGTTCTGGATTTTATGATGTTGTACTCTCCCCTTAACTTGCTTGTTTCAGTGTCTTGTCTTGTCTTGAATTTGCTTGAGTGTGCGATTTTTTTTCCCGAATTTCTTGTAGGGTTGACGCCCTTTCTTGCTTGTGTTTGTCGGGTCTATGCCCTTTGTTTTCGGGGTCTCATTGTATCGCCCCATGATTCTTTTGGGTTTGGGTTTGGGTTGACATTTTTCTTTTGTCACCCTTGTTTGATTTCGAGTTAGCCTCATGTGCTACCCTCTCTGGTTTAATTTCGGGTAACCTCCTCGGATTAGCTCTTTTGCTATACGAATTTCGTGGTAACCCTTTTTTTTTTACTCGTTTAATTTCGGGTTAGCCTCGTGTGCTACCTTCCTCGGATTAGCTCTTTTGCTATCCGAATTTCGTGGTAACCCTTTTTTTGGTTACCCTTGTCGGTCAGTTTTCTTTTTTTTTTCTCGCCGGATTTCGGGTTAGCATTTTTTGTTTTTGCTACCCCATTTGCTTTGAATGAAATGTTCCGGCTCATGTCCGTCAACAATTTCACTCGGACGTTTTTGCCCCTTTTTTTGTGGGAAGTGTTGACATTTTTTTAAATAAGAGTAGGAAGCAAATATGTTTTTTTTTATTTGAATTTTTTTTTATGGAACGGAGGAGGTAGGATCGTAATATCATCGCTCAGATTTGACAAGCATAGGCTCTGATACCATCTTGGAATTTTAGCAGCGGAATGCAATGGATACGATATTCCAATTATGGATGATTTTATTTATATTTTGAATGTGTTTGTATTACATGGTTTTTGGGGGAGACGATGTTGGTGGTATGACCTTCATAGCTCCATGTTGTAGCTAGAGGCTACACGCATTACAAATGAACCTACACCCATATTTATAGTAGTGAATGGGAACATTCTAGAGGCAACTACAAAGTTGTTAATTTCTCCATTTCTCTAGATTATTCTAGTGATTATGCAACTATCTTAATCTTTCAAGAATTTTCTAGATTATTATTTCTAACAAAGGTAAAAAATTGACTGAGACGGAAACAGCATACCATTAGTATAAGCAAAAGTACACCATTTTCAACTCAGTACAGAATACAGAAACCTACTTAATTCGATGAATCATTTACCAAAACAAACAAACCAATTAAACCCCGGTACAAACCGACAAAAGATCTACCGCAGTGGCAGAATTATGGGATGCTAGCAGCTAGCTCCTCCGGCAATGAAAATATTACAAAATTTTAGTTAAATACTCCCTCCGTCTCAATCATTTGTTTACTTTTAATTAAAATACGACTCAGTATAAATTAAAAAAAGGTAACAAAATGATTGGGACGGACGGAGTGAGTATCCGACATTATTGCATAAATCCTGATTCAGCGGCTGATCTAACAACATAGGTAACTAATAAAGGAGCTTATGGAAAATCGAACTAAAACAAACATAATCAATAAAGAATGAAAGATTAAGAAAGACATACGGGATCTGAAGAAGGGTAGGATGGTGAGACAAAGAGGAGTTTAAGAGCAAGGAAAAATAAGAGAGAAAACACGATAGTAACAAAGATCCGATACGACATTATACTTCGAATACCCGACCCAGGTGGTCCTCTTCCTCCTCGACCCGCCACCGCCATTACTCGATCTTCTTCTTCTTCTTTTTATTGTTTTTTTATTCAGATCTTTTGTGGGTTCTAGCTTTAATGGCGAATTCGGGTTTAACCCAGATTTATGGAGAAATGCTGCTGCTGCTGCTGATGGTGGTGGTGGTCGTGGTGATGAGTGAGTGTGTAAGTGTGGAGTTAGAGGGAAGAAGAATGTCGATACAGAATTTGTTGATTAATTGGTGGGAGGGGAATTTTCGTTAGATTTGTTATTTGGGTTTATTATTTCAACCAGTTGGAAAGTGGGATGCAGGGATCTCTTATCAGGATAAAAATACACAAATTTTGTTTTGATTTAAGACATATCCGTCACTCTTGAAATGTGATTGATACCATTTTACCTCACACAAAATCTTCACATTTTCTCTCTCTGCAACACTATTCATGTGGTCCCATTTCTCCACTAACTCATTTTGTTACCATTTTATCTCACAAAATATCCGCCACAAATGGTAACCCGTCACGAGGGAGACCAATTGGTAAAAATATATTTCCTCCTATTCAGTATATTCTTCCCTATTTTCTTATTCGGATTATTCGAGTTTTCTTCCCTATTTTCTTTTTTGGGTTGATTTGTGTGGTCCAAATTAAATTGCATGTGGGGTAGTGTGTTTTATGTGGTCCAAATTCACTTTCTTATTTTTTGTGTAAAAAGGAAAGGGGAAGAATATAGTGAATAGGAGGGAGTACATAAGTTGATAAAAAAAAAGTCTAATTATATTGAATTATTGATGAAACAGAATTTCGTGTTTGGTGTAGTTGATCACCGATCATATGAGTTGTATAACATCATGTGATATAGCAAAAAACGACTCCTAAAAGCAAGGATGCCGGATGGGAGAGAGGACGTGACCACAAATAACATTATACCTCTAGTGGTACAATATCATCATACAACCAAGTTATATCTTATCGAGCTTATTTGTATTTTTTTTTTAGCTTTCTTAAAGTTAATTTTTTTTATGTTTAAGTGAGTGAGTTCAGAAATTTTATGGTATAGCTCGACTTCTTTAAAACAAAACTCGAAAACTTTATTATATAGCTCGGGTTCTAGAGCATACAACTGGGTACAACTGGTTGTAAGATCTATTAACTGGGACGTGACGGATCTAGGCCTTCTCAAACCCGTATTTAATAGAAAAATTACATGCCTTTACTTGTCGTACTGCCTGTCGCGGGTAAAAATTTCAAAATCATACCCGCCTCAACTTGTGGAGATCTTAAAACAATTTCGTTCCATTTAATTGGTATATACTTGTTTATTCTATAACTTGTGGCCTTTATAGCTTAGTGAGAGACCGTATCTCCCAAGTTATAGTGGTTATCAAAAGTATATATTAAACCTATGGAGTAATAAAAAAAAGTAATAAATCAATAAAATATACAGGTTAAAACAACATCGTTGGTTAAAAAAAATTAAGAGGGACACATGAAAACTATCAAAACATACTTGATGTAATGCTATGTTTCATATATATATATATATATATATATATATATATCAGAGCTGATCAAATGGCCCAAGTTTATTGGGCCTACCCGACCCGGTCCGCTTTTTGGAAGGGCTTGGGCCTTTAGTTTTGGCCAAAAAAAACCATGGGCCGGCCTAAAAAGGCCCAAAATAATTTGGGGTCGGGTTTGGGCCAAGCGTTTGGCCCAAATTTTGGCCCGACCCAGCCCATATTTATTAATAATGAATTTTTGTTCTAATAAAATCTATTAAAGTAGCGTTAAAGTTATACTCAACTCTTTACAAACTCAAGTATATTTTTTTAGATTTATAAAACAAAGTATACATAACATAAATTATATCTACGAATGCATGATTAAGCATTCTAAAGTGGCGATGTTTGTCTTTATTTTATTATAGAGAGCAATTCATATGCATTTCATCATATTTTGTACATTTTATACACTGTATGTTTTAAAAGTTGTAATTGAAGGTATTACGGTAATTATTTCCTAGGGTAAGTCGTAAATTTTAGGCCCCGAAAAAGCCCATTTAGGCACAAACACTACTACAATTTAAGGCAAAGAGAACGCCCCTTCAAGAACGGTTGATAGCGGAACTGGTCTCTTTGTTATTTTTAGTTTGGCGGGCATATAGGATTCTAATAGAGAACGGTTGTTTGTTCAAACCGTTCTCTTACATTAACAAAGAGAACGGTTAGGTTTGACCAACCGTCTTAAAATATAAAAGAGACCGGTTATATATCCAGAAACGTTCTCCCTGATAAAACACAGAGCACGGTCCCTATCCTTAGCCGTTCTCTATTCAATCCCTAAAGACCGTCATTCTAAACCCCTAGTGTCTCTCACTACCCCTTCTTTATTCTGATTCTCTTCTCCCTCAACACCAAAATTCAATTCCCTATTATTGCTCCTCATCTCGACGCAGAACGAAGGTAGGTGACGCCGGTAGCCAACTTCGCGACTCACCTTGTTACTTCCGGCAGCACCTCGTCAACGGCCAGATCGCAATTCTCAATCAGGTTGGTTTTTATCAATTTTTTTTTTCTAAAATGCTTTGTTTTGCCTCATTTGATTTCGGTTTATAATTGAATTTAGGTTATTTTTATCATTTAGGGTTTATGGATTCAATTATTTTATCTATTAGGGTAAAATTAAGTATTAGGGTTATGTTTTTAAATTAAACTTCATTTCGATTGGGAGATGAATCATTTTAATCGATTTGAGCTAAACCGTTAGCGAATTTCATGGTTAGTCCTTATTTCATGGTCTAGTTACTGCGGCTTAAATGGGTTCCATGAAATCAATATTGTAATGGACTCCAAATCTAGTGGTCAAATATCTACTATTTAATGGCTTCCTCCCATGTTGTGCATAGATAGAGATTGATGGTGCGATTAGCGTAATTAAATACAATGGGACTGCAGTTGAAATTTAATTCCTCACCTAACTTAGCATAAACAAGATTATGTTCTTCCAGATATTTTCTTTTCTTTTGAGGTGTTGTTATTGCACATTATACACTGATACAATAATATTATGCCTGTCAAATTGGTAATAATTGAATTGATTTATCGAGTATGGTTAATTTCGGATTCAAATCTCAACTCTCTGTTACTGCCAATGTTAAGTATCATAAATACTTGAGTATATATATTTTCTTGAATGTAGAAAGATATATCAATAATTCCTAAAGATGATTTGGTTAATAATGCCATTATGAATGCTGTTATGGTTTGGTCACTCTCTACATTATGAGTTATGACTAATGTTTTATTTTTACAATCACTCTCCACATTTAGTTTCGGATTTTCGGTTGTGATAAATTGGGTTCAAATATTACAACTTTGGTGGGTTTGGTGGTTAGTCGGGTACCCTTTTGCTGAAGTGTACGATCTTCCGTTAAGCCAATTTCATACGTTTGTTCAATATAATTTGAGGTGTATTTTAATTATGGAATTGGGTTGAATAATGGAGAGAGTAGTAATATTAATGTGATGTTTGGAATGATGTGTATATGACTGTTATCAATATAATTGAATGTTAGGCTTGATATTAGGAAGGTTATTGTTATTATCTTGGTGTAGAATTCAAAAGTATTCCGCCGGTGCAGACCAAGCTCCGCTAGTCACCAGCCATGCTCGCTACCAACATCGTGACCCTTCTGGCTTTCTCCAGCGGTGTAAGGCATGTTGTTAGGTTGTGTAATTATGTTATTATGGTTGATTTGTTAAATTTGTTTTTCTAAATATCCATTATGGTGAAACTGTTTAACGAATGACGGTAGAGGAAATGGAGAAAGGAAAAGAATGGCTGGACAATACATTCATCTCATGCGATATGCTGTCTATATCTATAGTTTGGATCTATTGGTCTTATAATGTAGTGGGCTACATTGTTGCTCCCTAGTCTCTAATAGTGTAATGCTTTAAAAGTTAAAAATCTCATCAAGAAATACGCGGAATTGAGACCGCTTTTTTGAGACCGCCTATTAAAACGGTTGCAAAACCTATTTTGAGACTGAACAGTCTCCAAAATATAAAGTTAGTTTCAAATTTGGGATCATTTAAAAAATGGTCTCAAAATACGAAAAGTAGTCTCAAATCTGCGACCAACTAAAATTTTTGGGACTATTGTTGGTGTCAAATTCACGCTAGGTAGTACATATGTTATGAGACCAGCAACTTTATATCCTTTCTTTCATTATAGTTGCTCTTTTGTCATTTCCCAAACTCAGCCAACACAAGTACACCACCCCCACCCACGCCAACACTGTCCCATCCGACGCGAGCACCAGCAATCGCTACCGCACGCGACCACTGACGATGGCGACCAACTTCGACGACAACCACCATCCCGTGAACAGAAGTCGACGCGAATTAGGAATGGTAAAAACCCTAATTTACATTTTCAACTCGTTTATTGAAGTATTTCATAGGGTTTGTGAAATGTATTTGTTCTTTGATTTGTTTGATTATCTTAATTGAAGTTCTGTGGTTGGTTTGACTTCGCAATTGGATTTGATTGAAAACGGATTTTTGTGTCTATCATCATTTGGAGTTCGTTCATCAGGTCAATTGGGTTCTTTTTTGGTTATCTCCATATTATGTCACTTTAAATGCATTAGAAATGAGATTGTTGTACTGTGCTAGATCTTGCTGCAACATTTTTATTTTCTCAAACTTTGTTATATAAGGTGTACTTTGCAGCAATGTTTATCTAGTTCAATTAAACTTGGCTTCAAAACCATTCTTGTTGTTCTGGTAGTGATAATCTTCTTCAATTAAGCTTTGTAGTAGTAAAGGATGTTGATATTAATGATGTTGAAGATTCAGAGTATCAAGTTAGCATAGATGTTCCAGTTGATGAAAATTTGCATCTTATTATTGATTTTAGAAAGGCAGTGAAGATAGACAACTGAATAATAAGTTTGGGTTAAGAAATCAGAGTATATCATAAGAGTATTATCATTAATGCATTGTGGGTTGTTGATACTAAGCGATGATAGATGATACTAGAGGGATGTATAACAACTGTCTTTTTTCTCAATTGGCTTTGGATGATCATGATTTTCATGTTCTTAATTATTCACTTTGCAAGGACTTAAATTTAAGGCACCCTGATAAAAGGTAAACCCCGCAAAGTCTACCGGATACACAGTTCAACTTATTCAAGGTATGTGAATTCTAATTATATGAACGATATTAATTATTTATTTGCATTAGTTGGTGGCTGGATCATTGCATTGTATTGTTTTTCATTGTTGGATAGTGCATTGGACAAAACACTACCATCACCAGTACATGATAGTGGCATTAGACAACACTACTAGCGAAAGTATGTGAAATGATCAAGTAATATGTATTGACTCTTAGTTTATTTCTCATGCTTCCCTTTTGAAATACTATGAGTACCTGTAACAAATGTTTTTTGTTACCTCCTAAGTGTAATAAAGTAACGTTTCTTGTGTCTTATATCTGTGTGGTGTTTTACTCTATATGCGTATGCTAATTATATTGGATTTATAATTTTGCTTCTAATTCTATTGCCAGTTATATTGATTATCTCCCTTGCCACTGTTTTAGGTGTTTCAGGTCTCTCGCTGTAGTAGGGCTCATCTGATTCCACATTTGGTACCAGTATGAGGTAAGAATCGTTGAACTGATTTTTGGTCTTTATTAGGTCAGCCTTTGCTTAAATTTTGTGAAAACAATTTTACATATGTTTTCTGCTCAGTAAGCTTATCTGATGTAGAAGGCGGCACGCGGTCACCTACTCAAGTTTAAAAGTGATGGTAGCTGGTGTACCAGACTACCAACTTTCTTTGGTTTACTGACTTGAATAATTGACATTAATCATTATGTCAGCTAGACAACTACAATGTTTATCTTTTATCGTACTATTGTCAGTCGTTTTATAAGATATAATAATTAATAAGATGGTTGTCATTTATCGATCATAATTATGTACCCGGTATCAAATATTCACGAGAGTCCTGCTATAAAAACTGATGCAAGCTTCATTTTTCTGCAGATGATGATTACAATTTTTTGAAGTTCGAATTATTTGCACTATGATGCGACTAAGTGATGAGGATTGAAGGATTTTTATTTATGTTTTGCACATGGTAGCGTATCTCCGATATTTGTAGGCTCTTAACAACATGATATGATTTTGTATTTTGTTTCAATAGAATTTGTCCTAATGGTTCAAATTAAATCGGAAGGTTTTTGTTGTGTAAAAATTGCTGGAGTTTCGGAATTGTAACAGGTTTAATTCTTATGAGCTATAAGATTCAATCGTGTAGGGTTACGATAAAAATAGAAATATTTTTTTTAAAAAAATAACAGGATCAAAGAGAACGGTTAGTACCATTACAACTGTTTCTTCTTGAAAAAGGTAGAACTAAGGCGCCAAAAAATCTAAAACTCTAACAAAGAGAATCGCTTGTCAAAGAGACTGGTTCTTATAAGCAACCGTTCTCTTTGATATATCAAAGAGAACGGTTCTAAAAGGCAACGTTTCGATTGTTGTTACAAAGAGACCGGGTTGACTTGATTTCAACCGTTCTCTTAGATCAAAGAGAACGCTTGGCCACAGGACGGTCCAAACTACGTAAAAGAACGGTTACCAACCGTTCTCTTTGATCATTTTTGTAGTAGTGAAAAGCCCGCATTAGCCCATAAGAGTCGGGTTTTGGCTCGCTAAATAAGCCCACGCATTTGGCCCGACCCAACCTGGCCCATACAAACAGGCCACTTTTGTTAGAAAGGTCCGGTCCAAGCCCGCATTGGCCCGGTCCATGATCACCTCTAATATATATATATATATATATATATATATATATATATATATAGGCCGGATCCGGTGAGGCCGCTAATTATGGCGAGGTGGCTGGCCTCACCATATTCCTTCATGGTGATTTTCAATATTTATTCAATTTGGAAACTTAGGGTCATTCCTAACTTTTCTTTTGGCCCAAATATTTTCTCACACACAAAAGCCCAAATACTTTACTCTATGTCTCTAAAATATAACAAACAAAATTCTTATGCTACAGCTTGCGAGACTACTTGATTTATCTAAGCTTGGACATGATTTTGTGAACCCTATGCATGTTTTTGTGAATCTTGGACCTTATTTTGTGAATCTAAGACTTGAATAGGTGACTTTAGACATACATTGGCAATGGTAATTATTATATAACAATCGTATATTTATATTTGTTCATCTATGTGGGTCTCGAACCCACACCTTGCGCAATAGCACAATGCTCTACCTTTTAAGCTAATAGATGATATTGTACCAAAATTAAATTATGCATCAACAAGTAACAAAGACATGAAAACATTAGTAACTTCATGTACATGTGAAACATGACACATTAAACAATTTTTTTGATATGAGAGAGAATCTAGAGAGAGGAAAGCTCTGAAAAACAACCAAAAAGGGAAAAAAAAGAGAGAATAATAACCCTAGATTTGTGTGCGCAGTCATGGTGATTGCTGCTCGATCTTCATCGACTATTCATCGTACTGTCACCAAATCACCACAAATTCTCAAAAAAAATGTTGGTTCATCATCTTCTGCTACGCAAATTAATAAACCTTTCGATACGGATCATCGGGAAGACGAAAAATGTGAATGAGATTACTGGTGTTGCTCCTTTTAATTTGGATTCTATTGAAATTGATGAATCTGGGGAAGGATGGTATGTTCAAGGAAAAAAGAAAGCTGTCTTGGAACGAATTGATGAGGAGCCTGAGGGTTTGATGCAATTTACCACTGAAGATGTACAGGAAGAACTTAATTACTGGAAATCTTCGGTCTATTGTTTCATCCTGGGCGCTAACCCTCCCTGGGAAATTATTGAGGGGTTTGTTCGACGAATCTGGGCAAATTATTCAATTGACAAGGTATCTTTCTTGCCAAATGGTATTTTTTTGGTTCGTTTCTCTTCCGAGGCTAGTAAGTTGGTTGTTCTTAAGCAAGGGCATTTTTTGTTTGATAATAAGCCGCTTATAGTTAGGAGTTGGGAGTCTCATGTTCAGCTTAATAAGGATGATGTTAAGAAGGTGCCTGTTTGGGTGAGAATCATGGATTTACCTCTGAAATATTGGGGTAAATGTCTACCTCGAATTGCAGGCTTGATAGGTAAATTTTTACGATGTGACCAGTCCACTGAGGGGAAAACATGATTAGGTTTTGCTGGAGGTTCCCTTTGGTGAAAGCTTACCTAATTTTGTTAAATTTTTGGATGAGGATGGTCATGTTTTTAAGTTGAATGTTGAATGTGAATGGCAACCCATTTTGTGTGGTGTTTGTGGAGGGACTGGTCATGTTACTGAACAATGCAGGAAACCAAAGTCCAAAAATCAGAAACCTTCTAATCAACCACAACAACAATGGGTCCAAAAGAAATCTGTAATCCCAAAGGCTGTGCCTCAACCTGCTGTTTCTATTAGGATTGACCCCATTCCACCTGTTAATCCTATTAGGTCTGACCCTATCATTCAGCCTGTTCTAGTGTCTACACCTAAACCTGTGTCCCCTGCTGTTAGGTTTGCTGGCTCCTCTGGTGCTGCTACAACTCCTCAGGAGGTTCAGCATAAACTTCAGGTGACATTGAATAAAAGTTGAACTTACCAGCAAGTTAGTACTCCAGCACCAGCAAATACACCTGCCAAACCTCTTGCTATTAGTAGGAGGGATATCATTACTGCTGGTAAAGCTACATCCAACTTCAGGGAGTATACATTCATTGATGCTCTGAACAATGCTACCCCTAAAGTTGGCATAGGTACTAATGGTAGTGCATTACTCCCTCCTAGGAGTAATGCCTAGGTTTGGATTTTGGAATGTTAGGGGGCTAAACAAACTATCTAAGCAAAAGCATATCAAGTGGTTTTTACATACTCATCAGGTAGATTTGTTTGGTCTCCTTGAGACAAAGGTAAAGCTTTTGTCTCTAAATGCCATAAGAACTAACTTGTGTGATGGATGGTCTATTTCTACCAACACTTCTTGCCATCCTGGAGGTAGAATTTGGGTGCTTTGGAAACCTAACATATATCAAGTTAATTTTCTTCACTACAGTGCTCAGGCAATACATATGAGGATTACTGAGATTAGTACTGATTTCCAATTTCATCTCACTATGGTATATGCATTCAATGACACCATAGATAGGAAGGTTCTCTGGACTGATGTGTCTACTTATTCTACTAATGTTACTGGTCCTTGGCTTTTGTGTGGAGACTTCAACTGTGTGCTTACCCCTACTGAAAGGCTTGGGGGCCACACTACTATTGAGGAAATGAAAGATTTTCAGGCTTGTGTGGATCATTGCTCCCTATTAGACAGTCCTGCCACTGGTTCCTTTTATACCTGGAACAATAAGCAGGATCCATCTACTAGGGTTTATTCTCGTTTGGATAGAGTGTTGGTGAATCAGGAATGGCTACTTGCCAAACCTGATGCCTATGCCAATTTTTTAAATGAAGGCTATTTTGATCATTCCCCCTGTATCATTCATGATTCTGCCACTTCTTTTACTCGGAGAAAGAGTTTTAAATTTTTTAACATGTGGAGTAAAGTGCCTGATTTTTTACCCTGTGTTCAACAAGTTTAGAATACAAATAGGCAGGGAACCAAAATGTTTCAAGTGGTAATGAAAATGAAGAGCTTGAAGCAACCTTTGAAAAATTTGAACAAGCTGCTTTTTGATGATATTGAAAACAGTACAGCTCATGCTTGGAAGGTCTTAGAGGCTATTCAAACTGCTGTCCATAACAACCCTACTGATGCTGTTCTTATCGATCAGGAAAGAGAGGCTCTTAAAACCTATGGAGAGCTTCAGTCTGCCTGTGATAGTTTCCTTATTCAGAAGACTAAGGCCATTTGGGTTAATCAAGGAGACAATAACACTAAATATTTTCATAGTGTTCTTAAAAATAGACATGTCCATTCCAAAATTTTCAAGATAACTGATACTGATGGGCATACTCATACTGATGGGGATAAAATTCAGCAAGCTTTTCTCAATTATTATCACCAGTTGCTTGGAACTACCTCTTCTACTACCCCTGTTAGTAAGCCTGTGGTTCAGCTGGGGAAGGTTTGTACTTCTGAGCATTAGGATCTTCTTTTGCACCCTGTCAGTAAAAATGAAGTTAAAAATGCTATTTTTTCCATTCCAAATCACAAGGCACCTGGCCCTGATGGTTTTTCCAGTGCATTCTTCAAAGATTCTTGGTCTGTTATTGAGGATGAGGTATGCAATGCTGTCCTAGATTTTTTTACCTCTGGCAAATTGCTTCAACAGGTGAACCATACTTTTATTACTCTCATTCCTAAAGTTGATCTTCCCCAAAATGTCACACAATATAGGCCTATTGCTTGTTGTAATGTTCTTTATAAGGCCATCTCAAAAATTCTTGCCTCTAGATTGTCTAAGGTTCTCCCTGATATTATTAGCCCTAATCAAGGGGGGTTTGTAAAAGGTAGGACTATCATTGAGAATATCTTAATTTGTCAAGACCTTGTGAGGTTGTACAATAGGAAATCTGTGTCACCTAGATGCTTGATGAAGGTTGACCTCAAGAAGGCCTATGACTCTATCAATTGGGGTTTCTTAGAACAAATGCTTGAGGCCTTGCAGTTTCCTCCTCCTTTTACTCATTTACTAATGACCTGTGTCAGGACTGCCACTTATTCTTTAGTGTTGAATGGCATGAATTTAGGATATTTTAAGGGGGCTAAAGGTTTGAGGCAGGGGGACCCTCTATCCCCTCTTCTGTTCACTATCACTATGGAGTATTTGAGTAGGATTTTGGATCATGTGACCACTACCATGTCTTTCAAATTCCATCCTTTATGTGGTAGGCTTCAATTATCTCACCTTTTATTTGCTGATGACTTGCTCCTCTTTTCTAAGGGTGATACTCATTCAATTATGATCTTATTAAGAGCTTTTGCCACCTTCTCCATTGCTACTGGCTTACAAATGAATTCTATGAAATCTAATATCTATTTTAATGGAGTTCATCATTCTGTGAAGGCTGATATCATTGAGGTGTCTGGGTTTGTGGAAGGTACCTTGACTTTCAAATATCTAGGTGTACCTATTGTTTCTGGCAGGCTTTCAAATAATCACTGTGCTGTTTTGATTGATAAAGTTACAGCCAAAATTAGAGGGTTTGGTTCCAGGAAACTCTCCTATTGTGGCAGGTTAACTTTGGTGAATACAGTCCCGACTTCCTTGTATAGCTACTGGGCCAATATTTTTATGATTCCTAAGGGTGTACTCAGAAGGATTGATACCTTGTGTAGGAACTATCTTTGGGATAGTTCCACTGAATTTCTGAGGTCACCTCCAATAAGGTGGGAGAAATTGAGTGTGCCAAGAAATGAAGGAAGTTTGGGTGTTAGAAATAGCTATTACTGGAATGCAGCTGCTGTGGGTAAGCTTGTTTGGTGGATACATTCCAAGCCTGATGCTCTTTGGGTTAGATGGGTCAATCACATTTATATGAAGGGTACTCCTTGGGCTTCTTACTTCCCTAAACCAGATGTTGCTTGGAGTTGGAGGTCTATTTGTAAACTAAAATCTAAGTTCCCATTGGTTTTCTCTACTGGTGTATGGAGTACCAGCCCTCCTGGGTATTCTGTCTCCAGTGGTTATGAGTTGATCAGGACTCACTACCCACGGGTCCCTTGGTCCAAATATACCTGGAATGTCTGGAGTGTGCCTAAGCACACCTTTATTAATTGGTTAATAGTCAGACAGGCCCTGCGTCTGAAGGATAAACTGTTTCAGTTGGGCATTAGTCGGGATGCTTTATGTTTGGTGTGTGGTATGGCTGATGAGACTCATATACATCTTTTTCATCAGTGCCATTTCATCAGGATAATTATTGGGATGCTTAGTGTCAAGCTTCATGTTAGTCTTCCCCTCACTGGTACCTTGGCTTGGGTTCACAGCAAGCCTTGGTCGAAGATTAAAAAGAAGGTCATTATTGCTTGGATTCAGGCGGCATACTATATGGTTTGGATTCAGCGAAACAAAGTTTTTGTGGATGGCACCCTAGCTCATCCGAATAGGGTTGTCCATGATATAGTTAGCATGATGAAAATTCGTTGTACTTTTTGGCTTCAAAATGTAATGTCTACTAGAGATAAGGAATGGATAGTTATGATTAGCTCCTAATTATAATTATTCATTGCCTTGAAATTGTACCATTAGTTGGTAGTTTGTAAATTGTTTGTTCTTTGGTTTTAATGAGAAGCTAACCTTTCACCAAAAAAAAAACATGACACATTGGCTTATACAAGTATTTCTTACTATGAAATAAACCAATTTAAGTCCTACCTTCACAAAATCAGGTCCAGGTTTCACAAAAACAAGTTTCACAAAATTAGGTATAAAGTTCACATAATCATGTCTAGGTTTCACAAAATCAGATCTAGGTTTCACAAAATAAAATCCAGGTTTCACAAAATGAAGTTTTACAAAATCAAGTCAAGATTTCACATAATAAGGTACAAAGTTCACAAATCAGGTCCAGGTTTCACATAAACAAGTTTTACAAAATTAGGTCTAGAGTTCACATAATCATGTCTAAGTTTCACAAAATCAGATCCAAGTTTCACAAAATCATTCTTCACAAATCAAGTCGAGATTTCACATTATCAGGTACTAAGTTTACAAAACTAGTTTCAAGGTTCACAATATTAGCTCCAATATTCACAAACACTGAAAATACAAGGTCTATGATTCACAAAGTAAGAAAAAGAGCAAAATAGGTGATTTCGACCATTTTATGACCAAATTTCACAATATTACCTTCTATTTTCACAAAACAAGCTCTAAGATTCACAAAATAAGGTATATGATTCACAAAATAAGAAAAAGAGAAAAATAGGCGATTTTGACCATTTATGACCAAGTTTCACAATATAAGGCCTAGGATTCACGAAACAAGGTCTATGATTCACAAAATAATAAAAAGAGCAAAATAGGTGATTTCGACCATTTTGTGACCAAATTTCACAATATTACCTTCTATTTTCACAAAACAAGCTCTAAGATTCACAAAATAAGGTATAAGATTCACAAAATAATAAAAGGAGCAAAATAGGTGATTTTGACCATTTATAAACAAAATAAGAAAAAGAGCAAAATAGGTGATTTCGACCATTTGATGACCAAATTTCACAATATTACCTTCTAGTTTCACAAAATAAGCTCTAAGATTCACAAAATAAGGTATATGATTCACAAAATAAGAAAAATAGGAAAATAGGCGATTTTGACCATTTATGACCAAGTTTCACAATATAAGGCCTAGGATTCACGAAACAAGATCTATGATTCACAAAATAAGAAAAAGAGCAAAATAGGTGATTTCGACCATTTTATGACCAAATTTCACAATATTACCTTCTAGTTTCACAAAACAAGCTCTAAGATTCACAAAATAAGGTATAGGATTCACAAAAAAAGAAAAAGAGAAAAATAGGCGATTTTGACCATTTATGACCAAGTTTCACAATATAAGGCCTAGGATTCACGAAACAAGGTTTATGATTCACAAAATAATAAAAAGAGCAAAATAGGTGATTTCGACCATTTTGCGACCAAATTTCACAATATTACCTTCTATTTTCACAAAACAAGCTCTAAGATTCACAAAATAAGGTATAGGATTCACAAAATAATAAAAGGAGCAAAATAGGTGATTTTGACCATTTATGACCAAGTTTCACAATATAAGGCCTAGGATTCACGAAACAAGGTCTATGATTCACAAAATAAGAAAAAGAGCAAAATAGGTGATTTCGACCATTCTATGACCAAATTTCACAATATTACATTCTAGTTTCACAAAACAAGCTCTAAGATTCACAAAATAAGGTATATGATTCACAAAATAAGAAAAAGAGGAAAATAGGCGATTTTGACCATTTATGACCAAGTTTCACAATATAAGGCCTAGAATTCACGAAACAAGGTCTATGATTCACAAAATAATAAAAAGAGCAAAATAAGTGATTTCGATCATTTCGTGACCAAATTTCACAATATTACCAAAATTTCACAATATTACCTTCTATTTTCAGAAAACAAGCTCTAAGATTCACAAAATAAGGTATAGGTTTCACAAAATAATAAAAGGAGCAAAATATGTGATTTTGACCATTTATGAACAAGTTTCACAATATAAGGCCTAGGATTCACGAAACACGGTCTATGATTCACAAAATAAGAAAAAGAGCAAAATAGGTGATTTCGACCATTTTATGACCAAATTTCACAATATTACCTTCTAATTTCACAAAAGAAGCACTAAAATTCACAAAATAAGGTATATGATTCACAAAATAAGAAAAGGAGGAAAATAGGCGATGTTGACCATTTATGACCAAGTTTCACAATATAAGGCCAACGATTCACGCAACAAGGTCTATGATTCACAAAATAATAAAAAGAGCAAAATTGATGATTTCGACCATTTTGTGACCAAAATTCACAATATTACCTTCTATTTTCACAAAACCAGCTCTAAGATTCAACAAATAAGGTATAAGAATCACAAAATAATAAAAGGAGCAAAATAGGTGATTTTGACCATTTATGACAAAGTTTCACAATATAAGGCCTAGGAGTCACGAAACAAGGTCTATGATTCACAAAATAATAAAAAGAGCAAAATAGGTGATTTCGACCATTTTGTGACCAAAATTCACAATATTACCTTCTATTTTCACAAAACAAGCTCTAAGATTCAACAAATAAGGTATATGATTCACAAAATAATAAAAGGAGCAAAATAGGTGATTTTGACCATTTATGACCAAGTTTCACTATATAAGGCCTAGGTTTCACGAAACTAGGTCTATGATTCACAAAATAAGAAAAAGAGCAAAATAGGTGATTTCGACCATTTTATGACCAAATTTCACAATATTACCTTCTAGTTTCACTAAAGAAGTTCTAAGATTCACAAAATAAGGTATATGATTCACAAAATAAGAAAAAGAGGAAAATAGGCAATGTGGACCATTTATGACCAAGTTTCACAATATAAGGCCTAGGATTCACGAAACAAGGTCTATGATTCACAAAATAATAAAAAGAGCAAAATAGGTGATTTCGACCATTTTGTGACCAAATTTCATAATATTACCTTCTATTTTCACAAAACAAGCTCTCAGATTCACAAAATAAGGTATAGGATTCACAAAATAAGAAAAAGAGGAAAATAGGCGATGTTGACCATTTATGACCAAGTTTCACAATATACGTCCTAGGATTCACGAAACAAGGTCTATGATTCACAAAATAATAAAAAGAGCAAAATAATTTAAACATTTACTATTCCCCCATTATATCTCTTCCATATTATGGAGCCGTTGAAATATTAAGCATGGTCAACAATTAGGGTTCACCATGAACAGGCTAGAAACTAATCCCTTCATTTGTTACCTTCGATTAAAATACCTCTTACAAAGAATAAAAACGTTAAACAAACGAATGGGACAGAGGGAGTAAAAGATAATTCCTTTGGTTAAATATAGAGAAGACTAAATGGAATAGGAGTATGGGATGATGGTGATTTCCCAAACACGACAAAAGTTAAAAGAATCTATGTCTTTCTGAAAGAGTCAAACGACAAACAATAGTTTCGTGCACCCTTGGAGAACACCCCATAAAATTCATGAACCTCATACATTATATAAAGACTAGAATAACAATTATTGTTTCGGTTAAAACATACATAAAAAAGATTTTATAAAAATGTGGAAAAACAGACAGCGTATAATAAGCAACGATTTTTCCACACATTTTAATCATCAAAAATGAAGGAGGGATTTTCCTGTCCAATTCAAAACAATATCCCTATCTCTTGTGTGACTCACATAGTCAAACTAAATAGCGATTGTAGTCGAATGACTCAAACTTGAAATTTAGCTACAACATAAAAAACAAACTATAAGAGTAAGGAGTTTAGCCCACGGTTCCAAGAAACTTTTGAACTTGGTATTAGACGGCCCTAATTAGATGAAGCAATGAAGTAAAAAACAAACCTTGCTTATGACTAGAACTTCGAGATTTCGTGCAGATTCCAGCTGTTTTTGGATAACATCCCATGACGAGTAGTTGAGAAAGCATAGCTTCAACTGAAATAAAGCAGGGAACTAAGGAAGGTTGCTGCTGCCGCTGCCGTTGCAGTATATGCTAAGAGTCTACAACCAATGAGAAGAAAAATCGTCAAATTAAGTATTAGGAAAATTCTTGCAACAACAACAACATTACCCCAGTGCCTCAGTGGCTCCCGCAAATTGCGGGGTAAGGGGGGGTCGGATGTACGCAGCCTTACCCTTGTGTTAGCAACACAAAGAGACCCGAGATGAAAATTGCTTCTAGAACTGCATCGAAGGACCACTACTTCACAAGAGAAAGAAGTGCAGCCACGTTAGTGAGCCATTTTGCTTTATACCATCATAATCCAGAACCAAAGAGTAATGAATCTTTGGCTCCATTGGAAACATTGAATCAAATTTAATATCAAATACTTTTACAAAAATAAAAGCGTATGTTTACAAGTATAAAATATATATTTTTTTAATTTTAAATAACGTGTCCCGTGTAAATTTCATAGGATGCCGTGTCACGTGTCCGTTTCGTGTTCGTGTCTGTTTCCGTATCCGTATCCATTTTGGTGCTACCTAGACCACCACTACTCATTATACTCTAGTCCCAAGAATATGAATCGGGCTAGAAGGAAAACATACAAAACAAATACTACATTGAAGGCAAGAACTACCAAGTCCATAACTCCATATCTACCCCATTTAGGCCCTTAGACCGCCAGTAACTGAATAGAGGAATGAGTTGCCTCATATAGCAATAAAACTACGCACGGTGCAAGCTAAAGCTTTTAGTCAAAGGCAAAGCATCCAATGTGAATGGAATTATAGAGAAAGCAATTACATACATGAGAATGTTAGTGAGGTACAAGATCCATCTTCTAATATTAATATAGGTAAAGGACAGAGTTAGTCTCTTGTGACAACTGAGGTCAAAAGTTAAGAATTATAACTTGTATCTCAAAAATAACAAGTCTTACGGAGAAGAGCAATCACACCTTAGTTGGGTTCTCCTGGAGAAGAACATCTGGATGTTTGATGAGGCTTCAAATTTTTTCTGACTGATTCTGTGACTGGTATATCCGATATGCAGCAATACACAATGTGACATTCCCGAAAAAGTCAAAGCAGCCTGAAGGGCCACCAGTACCTCAAGAGTCTCAGCATTGTTGATTTAATAAAAAAAGGGGGGGTGTGTGCTTCAATCTCTTACATCCATTGTATGAGCCTTCAAATTCAAGAACTTGACATGGGAGATTTTATGCAAAAGCTTGGAAACCCGACGAATATGAGTATGTAGCTCTGGAAATTTTCTAACAAAGGGAACTCCAATGTCAAGTTTTGCATTGACAAGGCAATTGCTCGTAGTTTTTATGTCATGCTCTCGGAATGATTCATCCACAACCAGGAGCTCCTCCAAGATTGGTGCATTGATTAAGAATTTATTTGACGATTCTGCCGATCGAAATTTCATTCGCAATCGTTTTAAGGAAGGGGCAACAAGGTTACAAAAAAACTTAGTTTTCCTTATAAAACCGCCAAAATAGGCTTCCTCGAGCTATGGGGAAGCTTGAAATACAACGTTGATAAACGGCCATTTATGTAAGATCTCATCCATCAAAATATGAAAAATCTTCAAATTGGGTAGGAACAGAGGAGATCTGGATAAATTAGACCTCAGTGGATGACTATTGTGAAAATATAATTTAAGAACTTGCAATGATGCACTGTTGAAAGTTTCAAAAGGAAACATTACATCAGAGAAAGATAAACAAATGGGTTCATTAAAGTGGAGTTGTATCTCTTTCGGTTGCTTTGTGCTAACAATGTCATCAAGCCAACCAAGAACGGGATTAAATCCCCTTTCATGAGTGGGATACGTCTTCAGGAAAAAACTGTCAATTTGGGGTACCTTAATAAGTTTGAGAACCCTATCGACAAAGTTTGCAAAAGGCAAAACGCGATCAGGAACCTCGAGACCATTATAACCAACATCAGCGTTACTCAAGGAAACAATATCATCCAACACTACAGACGTCTGAGCATAACACCATAAGAAAATAGAAATAAAATCATAAAAATACAATCAAAAACTTAAAATCATAAAAGAT
Organism: Silene latifolia; assembly: GCF_048544455.1. Classification (NCBI taxonomy): domain Eukaryota; kingdom Viridiplantae; phylum Streptophyta; class Magnoliopsida; order Caryophyllales; family Caryophyllaceae; genus Silene; species Silene latifolia. Next base: position 332,219,832 of record NC_133538.1, on the reverse strand, counting down.
AGCAAAAGTTGCAGAGAAGAGGTAACGATAGCATACAGTTTAGAAACAAGAGAATGAGATAGACTGAAAATGATAAGTCATCCAAGGATACTATGCAAAAGGAACTAGAGAAAACAAGCTCGAATCGAAAACACACAAAATCAAGTAAATCAGTGAGCAAAATAGAAATAAAATCATAAAAATACAATCAACAACTTAAATGCAACAAATCTAAACAATGTTCAATCCGTAATAAAGCAACAAAGGCATGCGAAGTTCAAACAAATTGACACCAAAAATCAAATCAAAATCAGTAAAAATGACGTGATTTGCGAAATTAAAGCAAAGGAAGAAGAGAATCACCTGCGAATCTGAGCGAAAACAGCGGAAAAGTAACAAGAAATCGAAAAATAATGTGCTATAGCAACACGATTGTTAGAGAGATAATCGATCTTCCATGAAATTTTCTTCGCTTGGAGAAATCGACTTCAATTGATTTTATGCGTTCCTACTGTACTCGATTATGCTCAAAAAAATGATCAAAACCTGGATAAGAACATGATAATTAAACGAATTAAACAAGTCGAATGAAAATTAGTGTGAAAAATACGGAATGAAAGCTGGATGAAACGAAATTAAAAATAGTTGATCGAAAATACGTAATTTGCAGGTGATAATGGCGGTAAAAAAGCTCTGTGATAATGGTGGTAAAAAAATCTGTGATAATGGCGAAGATGTAGCTGAAGGTTGAAGAGAGAGAGAGAGAGAGATAGCGGATGGGTAAATGAACGAGTTAATTTTTGAGTATGAGGGGAAATGCGTGTTAGTTAGAATTATATAGGGACATGTGGCATCATCCGGTGAGTCTAATATTATTAGATCTGACGGTTTAGAATGAGTACAGCTGCCTCATCCTAAGAAGGGTGCCTCACATGATTTAATTTCTATATATATATATATATATATATATATATATATATATATATATATATATATATATATATATATATATATATATATATATATATATATATATATATATATATATATATATATAGGGGCAAGATCCCGTAAGTCCACCTAAATATTTGAGTCCCGTGAGTCCACTTATGTATCACAGTCTATACACAAGAATATCACTGCTCGAACAATATCACTGCTTATACCGAACAATATCACGTAAAATATACAACGAAAATAGTAAAAAGAAGGCTTAAAACAATAGTCAGTGACACTAATCATCGATGACAACCACCCACGGCCCACCACCACCCCTTCACCTCCCCAACAACCACCACCCAGAACCCACCATCACACGTTCACCTCCACAACAACCACCACCACGGCACACAAGTCCGTCTCATGACCATCGCTACCACCCCTCACTAACATATAATCAACGATCCGTCTTCCATTAACCTCCATCTAAGAACAACGCCGCCGCTGTTAAATTAGGGGTCTCATCGCCGGCGATGAAGAAAATAGGCGAATATAAAGAAGAGAACAAGAGAGGAAAAAAATATAAAAGATGTAATATGCAATAACTCCGACGAACACGCCACCAAAATCAACTCACTGGCGGGAAAGTGCGCGTGGATGATGGTATTTGTCGGAGCTCCGACACTAGCACTGATGTAACACCCCCATATACAGAGGAGCCTTAACTAGGCCTTCCTTAGCATATAAAGGTGCTACCATCTCGGTTGCCCGAGGATAGTAATAATCAAATGTCGATAAAAGAACTATTAAGTTACTTTACAAGCCATCTATCCAACTAATGATATAAAAGATACAACTCAAAGACTACTTGCTATAATTATTAAATCTCGTGGCGACTCATCCCTGCCCGGACTCCAGCTAGCGACCACATCAACACCTGCTAAGACAGACTGCTCACCATAGGGGATCACGGCAGACACATAAACAAACAGGACAACCACACAAGGTCAGTACTGAGATAAGACACAACCAAGTTAACCACAACTAACAAAACAATCCAATACAATCAATCACAATCAGATACTCCACTCCATCTCCGTCACCGACTGTCCACTGGACCAGCCCTGCCAGTGGGGGATCGCAGCCGTTCCCACCTAAGCCCCGCTCATCATACCGAGCGATAACCATGTCCCATTAATGTACACATCCCCTTCCGTGGCGGGTTCCACGAAGGGCAAAACTAGGGCGTGAAGCCACTCCCACAAGTGACTCCACTCAGCCGAGAACGCATCTCGAGAACCACAGACAAACAATCACAATCGTCTACATACCATCACACAACCGCAATCACAGCACAACAACAACGATACAACGATCGACACACTAGACTATCTACAGAAACTGAGTAGGCGAACCTACCTTTACGCAACCGCAACCAATCCACGCCGACACATGTCATAACCAGCAACCAAGCAAAGCCTATAAGGGCAAAACAACTATCTATTACTATCAAGCAAAACCCTAATCACAACAATGGGAAAAGTGATGATGATTATGACATACCTATAAGGAGAAACTCGGCAAAAGACCGCTACCCGACTCAAGCTACGCTCTCCTAAGGCACAAGGACCTTCAAAGGGCTTCTATGGAGGTTTTGTGGTGAAGGGAAGGGAAAGAGGTGACTGATGGATGGAAGAAATGAGGCGGAAATGATTTGCGGATTTAACAAAACGCGATATAAAACCCTCGCTGCAAACTCGATACTCGATCGAGTACCCAACCTACTCGATCGAGTAACCCCCTACTCGATCGTGTAACTAAGCTACTCGATCGAGTAGCCTCTACTCTATTGAGTACCACTCCCAACTCGTAACCCAAGATAACTTTGGTACATCTTTCTAGGACTATTCCCGCTCCCAAGGTTGGTCAACACTGGTCAAAGGATCTCCAAAAGGGCGGGTATTACAGTCTTCCCCCCTTAAAAGAACTTCGTCCCCGAAGTTCAACTCACCTATCCTAACATACAACACATGGGAAAACACGACATTACCACTCTTCCTACTCAAGTCATGACTCCCAGAAATACCAACCCCCCCATGTCATCATCATCACTGTCTACGCTCTACTCGTAACGACTCTTACTACTGTCATACGCACATTATCACCGTCAACCGTTACTCTATGTATATATAAAACATCACTTTCGCAAGGCGAAGTACGGTCCACGATCAACTATCAAACTATCAGACCGGAACACGTTTCACATCAACTTTCGTGCTAGTCTCCTATCAACTTTCATGCTGTACAACTAATGCCACCATGTAACTCAACGACGTGATTCAATTACGATTCATTGCACCATAACTATTTCTTCATGACCGTCCATTAAAACATACAGCACATTCACTTTAAAGAACTAAGTAATCACATATACTTCGGAAATTTTGTAATTAAAGCAAAACATAGTACCACCAAAATATTATAAACAAGCAAAACATAATCCAAAACAGCCTTTTCCTTTCGCGACATTACTCTTCCCCTCTAAAAAGGAACTTCGTCCTCGAAGTTCACCGTCAAAATCACAAGACACATCACCTATTACTAGTAGCATTACATTAGTTAAAAGCTATATTATTTATTATGGACATTACTCACTAACTATGTACTCGATACTTAGAAATCATACACAAATCACCGGAATAACTAGCCGCCGTTGATAAAGCATGTTAACATTGTATGTCCCAATGTAAGAAAGGATGTAACTTCAAAGGATAGATGGAAATACGGCATATGCAATATTACAAACAACAAGAAATCGTCACCTCTTCACTACTTGTTACAAATGTACATAGAAAACTCAAGCACGACTTCCAACATATAAACTTAACGGTTCTCAGATGTTATTAAGCACTAACAACCACGTTAAATATCAAACTTGTAATTATAAAACAATTGCACACTTTTAATTTTTTTGAAAACCTCCTGTAACAGTGCTACTCGATCGAGTATGTGAGGGTACTCGATCGAGTGCCATGCTACTCGATCGAGTGTCTTGGCTACTCGATCGAGTAGCCCGAGTTCAGAATGCTTTCTCTCTTCCTTTCCTGCAGCTACTCGATAGAGTACGGGGTACTCTGTCGAGTACCTACAGGCCAAGTTCCTTACACAACCTGTCATAAACCAACATATATACGCATGACCGTCACATAAATTGAGTCGGGCTGATGTCCCGACTCCCAATCATCCTGCAATAAGGTCAAAATAGCAAATCCGGCCTTATGGCCAACAATACAAGTTCATAAACCGTGTCTCAATAAAAGAAAAACAACTACTAACATCTAACAATACTACCAACATCAACTACCATAAACAAAGATAAGAATAAGGAGTATCACTCCTCCCTGCTCGCCGGACGATCAACCATCACCTCATCATCACCCCCACCACCTCCAGGCATACCTGCACCCGATGAACCGACACCCGCATCAACTCCTGCTCCTGCTCCCGGGCTCACATACCATGGGGTCAAGCCACCGTAGGCAAAGGACTGAGGTGTCCCCCACGTCGACTGTTCCACCCCGTAGGAATGGAAAACCCCTGAGTAGTCCCCAACTCCACTCCACCAAACTGGATGAGGTCCCTCGGTCCCTATCCCCTGAGTGTACGCCATCTCGTGCATGTTCCTGAGTGTCAAGGTAGATGACACCCGCTCTGCTAAGTAGCTGGATCGCGTCTCCGGGGTGTCGAGGTAAGGGTAGCACGGGAAAGGATGCTGCTGCTGCTGTGGCGCTACCGGCTGTGGCCTAGTCTCCGAGGCCCTCTCCCTCACTCGACGGGGTCCTCTCCCCAATCTAGGTCTCTCCACCACCGCAACTCCCGCATTCTCGCCCTTCGTCGGCTCCGGCATCACCTTGAGAATGGTGTCGTCGATGAGATAGGTCTGCAGCTGGCGGGGTCTATCCTCATCCTCCTCCTCCTCCTCCTCCTCCTCCTCCTCCTCATCGTCCACATCCATAGCCACTACCGCCGGCTCTAATGGCTCCGTCGGTGGGAGGTGCTCAGGAGCTTGAATTTTCATCCAACTCATGCCCCACACCCTCCACGCTAGACTACCGTCAGCCAAGGTCCTCAACCACTTCAGGTCGAGATAGTAGTCACGGTCCATGGTAGGCACTGGGGTAGCTAGAGGCACGTACTCCGAAGAAGCCTCAAAAGAGGTTAGCTTCTCAGCTAACCGAGTGGCGATAGCGCCACAACTCAGGTACCGGGAAGAGGCAGAAGCCATCAAGGCAAGGGCAGCACAAACTATAGAAGGAGCATTAAAGACCACTTTCCTGGCCCGCTCCGGGTTGAGGTAAGACATCAGAAGCAAGACCTCATGATTATTCAGTTTACTGATATCCTTTCTGTCATAAAGGAGGTTCGAAAGAGAACGGAGAAAGACCCTTAAGGTAACATGCTGAACGTAATTAATCAGCATGTTGCTCGAGGTGGGAGCTTGCTTTCCAGTCAGACAAGGCATCAGGCGGCAGACACCGCACTCGGCTGGGATATCGGTGATAGAGTCCTTGGGAGGCTTGGCCAACCCAAGGTGAGAGGCAAACAAATCCATAGTCAACAGAAAACTGGTATTCATCAACCTAAACTCGACGGTCCTGGCCACTGGTCATAGCTAAAGGAGCTCATAAACTCCAAAGTGAGGAAAGGATAAGTATGTTTCCTCAGCCTATACAAACCCGTAAAACCCAAAGTCTCGAATATATGACGGACATCCGTCTCTATCTCCAAATCCTCCAACAAAGTAGTGTCTATACACCTCGTAGGTCTCATTTTGCGTTTTTGTAAAGCTACAAAACGCTCTCTCTGCTTGAAATCGACAAAAACAATATTGGGGTACTCCGAAACTGCGGGTACCACAGGACCACTACCCTCCCCAGGTTCGGGCTGTGAAGCCCTTCCCCGTTTACTCTGACGGTTCCCTGTGGTCGGTCTCGGCATCTGTTTCGGCACATGATGTAAACAACTTTGTATAAAACATGTAAACATATAATTCATGCAATTTGAGTTCTATACACTCAGCAAATTTCACTAACCCATCAACCAGTTTGATATTTGAAGCGCATGATTCATGCCATTAAACTTGAATGCTCAACTAGATACACACATTTCACCAATAGTTTCCTTGAATTATATAAACTCAGTCTACAACTACTCACAACCCACGGCTATGAAAAATTTGTCATGGTGAATACACATGTTCAACGAATTCTAATATCCTAGCATGATTCTAAGGCTACTCTACAACATTTCCAACAATATGTGAGGCAATTATACAAGTTCGCGGAGAAGTAATTTAGAACACATGATCATCATCTTCAATATTAGAAAAAGAAATTAACTCAGGTAAGCTTGTCAGACGGTCTCTACAGCTGTGATTATTTTGGCCTGTTCTTCATCGTTTATCATCACTACTATCATATTGAAGTTTCAACCTTTACTTATACATTCATATACAACGCCAAATTTCACATATAAATCACGAATTTCCACTTAAGGCACTTTTAAGACGGAATTTTAAGGTAACTTTTTAAGGTGAAAATCATCAAAATTAATTCTCCAATATGATACAAACTATGTATAATACTTAATTCCATCATCTAATCAATGTAAATCAATCAAAAATCAATTTCAATTTTGTAAACCCTAGAATTTTCGGCCCCCTAATCGCAACTTTCTAGTCTAATTTACAGCATTTAATCACCAACAAACACGAAAAGTAGGCATGTGAATCATATTTCAACCATTAAAAGCAACAATCTATCATACAAATCGAAAATTTCAGATTACATAACCATCCTCAACAAGTTTAAAGCATAAAAACATAGAAATAGAGAAGAAATCATACCTTGATTAAGTGATAAAGTAAAGGAACGAAATTAAACAAGGAAATTAACCCCCGAGAATCACTACTAACCCAAGAGTATGAGAGATTTTGAGAGGAATGAAGGTTTAGGTATGTCGAAATATAGATGAAGAATGAGGAGATTGGGAAAGAATTGGGGCTTTAAGAAACCCGTATGTCTCACTGCACAGTAACCTACTCGATCGAGTGCCTAGGGTACTCGATCGAGTACCACCCTACTCGATCGAGTACCACCCTACTCGATCGAGTAGGAGCCATTTCATCGAGTGTCCGCAGAAATTTCCGCATCCCGACGTCATAGCTTCCTAACTTGATCAAGTGAGGTCTACTCGGTCGAGTAAGCACCCGCACTCGGTCAAGTATAGTTAAGTACTCGGTCAGAAGAACTAAGTAACTTTGAAGATACCTGTAAAACAACACCGCGTGTCGATTCCAAACTAAGTTCGGGATTCGGCACTAATTATCACATTCAATCACGTTTTACAATCATTACCCACGCATAACATATCGCCTTCCTAGTAAGGTGTATGCCACACTACGCTACACAATTACCCAACTCGGTTTACCCGCGGCCGAGTCATTCATAAACATAATCATACCATCATGTTATACTTGAACTTACTTTATACATTACTACCCATTTGCGTTCATTCAACTTGAAACATGTAAATAACATTAATTCATTCTTTCACATGACATATAACTGCATATACTTCATAACAAATTAATCTATTACTTTCCACATTCAATCATAAGTAAATCATCTTACACAAATCAATTATTACGCAGCGGAAAAATTTCGACCAATAAACAAGACATTAACGCATTACAATATGCCACGCTTCAAATTACAACTCAACTATTCTATAGCTATCATCATAGGAATTACGATATAACTCATAAGCTCGTATTTGACTACCGTAAACTTATAACATATACCAACACTTTCACTTTTCATGTCCCGACATTCACTTTCACATTCTCACGCATCTCTACTACGTAACTCTTATCACGTACCTTATAACTATTGTGTAAGCTTACTAATCACACCAAGAACTTTACGAATGCCACCAAAGATTACTTGACACGGCCCGAACGCCACTATCACACTTATTAATTCTAGCAACGACTTAACCAGAGGTAACTCCGGCTCAGTTAACATATATATCACACATACACACACGGACTCCACATTCCCATACCATGTGACTGGCTTAAGTGTCACGGGGCCAAGATTTTGAAATGAGGGCGCCTACTCACCCAAAATCTAGCATCAGCGGGGCTCTCATTACACATACACCAGGTTCGTTTTATTAGACTCACTACGTTCATTATTTTCATTTGTTACAGGTTCCAAAATCGTCGCTCTGATACCACTTTGTAACACCCCCATATACAGAAAAGCCTTAACTAGGCCTTCCTTAGCATATAAAGGTGCTACCATCTCGGTTGCCCGAGGATAGTAATAATCAAATGTCGATAAAAGAACTATTAAGTTACTTTACAATCCATCTATCCAACTAATGATATAAAAGATACAACTCAAAGACTACTTGCTATAATTATTAAATCTCGTGGCGACTCATCCCTGCCCAGACTCCAGCTAGCGACCACATCAACACCTGCTAAGACAGACTGCTCACCATAGGGGATCACGGCGGACACATAAACAAACAGACAACCACACAAGGTCGATCGAGATAAGACACAACCAAGTTAACCACAACTAACAAAACAACCCAATACAATCAATCACAATCAGATACTCCACTCCATCTCCGTCACCGATCGTCCTTTGGACCAGCCCTGCCCGGTGGGGGACCGCGATCGTTCCCACCTAAGCCCCGCTCATCATACCGAGCGATAACCCTGTCCCATTAATGTGCACATCCCCTTCCGTGGCGGGTTCCACGAAGGGCGAAACTAGGGCGTGAAGCCACTCCCGCAAGTGACTCCACTCAGCCGAGAACGCATCTCAAGAACCACAGACAAACAATCACAATCACAATCACAATCGTCTACATACCGTCACACAACCGCAATCACAGCACAACAACAACGATACAACGATCGACACACTAGACTATCTACAGAAACTGAGTAGGCGAACCTACCTTTACGCAACCGCAACCAATCCACGCCGACACATGTCATAACCAGCAACCAAGCAAAGCCTATAAGGGCAAAACAACTATCTATTACTATCAAGCAAAACCCTAATCACAACAATGGGAAAAGTGATGATGATTATGACATACCTATAAGGAGAAACCCGGCAAAAGACCGCTACCCGACTCAAGCTACGCTCTCCTAAGGCACAAGGACCTTCAAAGGGCTTCCATGGAGGTTTTGTGGTGAAGGGAAGGGAAAGAGGTGACTGATGGATGGAAGAAATGAGGCGGAAATGATTTGCGGATTTAACAAAACGCGATATAAAACCCTCGCTGCAAACTCGATACTCGATCTAGTACCCAACCTACTCGATCGAGTAACCCCCTACTCGATCGAGTTACTAAGCTACTCGATCGAGTAGCCTCTACTCTATCGAGTACCACTCCCAACTCGTAACCCAAGATAACTTTGGTACATCTTTCTAGGACTATTCCCGCTCCCAAGGTTGGTCAACACTGGTCAAAGGATCTCCAAAAGGGCGGGTATTACAACTGATGGGTGTAAGAAAAAGTATGAGAAAAGAAGTTAATAACAGAGGGCGAATCTGGTTCAGTAAGAGTGATATTGTTTAATATGACGCGTGATATTGTTTAGTATAACTTGTGATATTGTGTCGCTGGACTCAAAAACATAGGGTGGACTCATATGATCTTAATGCTATATAGAGGCAAGATCCGGTGAGTTCACCTATATTTTTGAGTCTCATGAGTCCACTTATGTATCACACGCTGTATACAAGAATATCACTTGTTAATTTTTGAACCAAACAATAACAAGGACTACAAATTTTGAAAACCAACAGTTAACCTATACTCACGAACACTAATAGATAACATGAACATGATATCTCTCATAATACATGTCATAAGAATTTGAAAACCGCCATTTAGAATTTATGAAAAAGACGAAAAATAATGGTGATAAAAAGCACTCAGCAAGTTTGGCAAAATATAATTAGTCACAATATTATTTACGGGTCTCTTCCCCTAAACTTTGGCTTTTTGGATCCCGAAACTGTATTTGTGAGCTACAATCGTCTCTGTGGTCCGATCCCAAACGGTCACGTTTCAAGCGAGCTAACCCAGACATCTTTGCTCATAATAAGTGCCTTTGTGGCGGTCCATTACATGCTTGCAAGTAGTCATCAGTGCATTCAAAAGAGGTCGAATATGAACAGACATTGGTGGCTGGTATCTTGCTATTGCTTTGTGATCAAACTTCCTGTTAATTCCTTTACATTGTGTAATAAGTGTGATAACATTGTTGTAATCAATGTTTTATAAACTCGAGGTATATATTTTGACATTCATCTTTGCGAAATAAACATCGAATTTATAACACCAAATTAATTACAAGTGATGTACACTAGTTTTCTTTATAGAAACTTTGACTAATTGATGTGATCTGAACTTTAACAAACGCTACAATATAATCAAGTACATCGAAAATTTAAGCAGCTTTGGCAGCACGTCTTGTTTCCGCACGTCTTGTTTTACCATCATCAGTTTGGCCATATATAATTTGTAAGCCTCATAAGACTTTCCATTGATCGCCCTTTTACACTGAATTCCAAACTTTTACCAGCGGACTGCAATGGTGGACAAGATGACTGACAATGAAGATGGTGAAAGGCGGAGTTAGGTTCAGTGGTGTGATATTGTATAGTACAACCAGTGGTATTGTTTATTGTAAGGTGTGATATTGTTTTGTATAACTTGTGATACTCTTTTACTGGACTCACAGACTCAGATACAATATCATATGTTATACTAAACAATATCACAACTTAGACTTTAAAAAAATAAAATATTCATAATAAAAAAAAATTATTTCGATATTTTTGTGTTGAGTGTGTGATACATAAGTGGACTCACGGGACTCAAAAAAATAGGGTGGACTCATGTGATCCTAATTCTATATATATATATATATATATATATATATATATATATATATATATATATATATATATATATATATATATATATATATATATATATATTATAAATTAAGCTACTCTAAACTCGAAATCAAAATACTTTTACTTAGACATTAATGTGGACAGGGCCACCCGTGCCGCGCGCACCCGCGCGTTTTGGTTTTGAGGCGACACACTTCTCCCACGGAACCTTGGCTTTCAAAAGTATGTCATGGGCCGTTACCGATTTGTGAGGCATTGAAACGGGTGAAAGGTTGAATAAGCTTGCATTTGTGGAGTCGCCACCAATTTATTGTGGAAAATTGGAAACAGTTCGAATACCTCATGCCATTAAGAAAAGGTATCGCAGGTTCAGTGGTGTGATATTATATAGTATAACCCGTGATATTGTTTAGTACAACCAGTGGTATTGTTTATTATAAGGTGTGATATTATTTTGTATAACTTGTGATACTCTTTTACTGTACTCACAGACTCAAATACAATATCACAGGTTATAGTAAACAATATCACAGCTTAGATTTTAAAAAAAAAATTATTCATAATTTTTTTTTTAATTCATAAAAAAAAAATCGTGATATTTTTGTGTAGAGCGTGTGATACATAAGTGGACTCACGGAACTCAAAAATATAGGGTGGACTCATGAGATCCTAATTCTATATATATATATATATATATATATATACATATATATTATTATTATTAACTAAGCTACTCTAAACTCGAAATCAAAATACTTTTACTTAGACATTAATGTGGACAGGGCCACCCGTGCCGCGCGCACCCGCACATTTTAGTTTTGAGGCGACACACTTCTCCCACGGAACCTTGGCTTTCCAAAGCACGTCATAGGCCGTTACCGATTTGTGAGGCATTGAAACCGGTGAAAGGTTGAATAAGCCTGCATTTATGGAGTCGCCACCAATTTATTGTGGAAAATTGGAAACTGTTCGAATATCTCGTGCCATGTCAAGACAATGACATGAATACTAAGAACTCGTTACCCTTAGCATTCTATGTCTAGAATGACTCTCGAGATGCCAATGGACACGGATGTCCAGAGATAACTAGAGTAAGGGGTGACGGTATGTATCAGGAAGTTCTTTAATTTCAACACCTAATCCTGCCCGCCTCGATAGAGGCCTATACTAATGATTAGGAAAGTCGTTCATATTTGATATGTCGTCGATGTAATGCATGCAATGCAACAAACATGGAATAATCCTAGCATGTGAAATTAGACTAAGTCGGTTAACACGTATTTTAGCAAACAATTTGGTCGAAGTAAACATTAGATTCAATATATGTGAATGCCATACAATTAAATCATACATTATAATAATTACGATAAATGAATTACAATAATTAAAATTACAAAAATTACAAGCTTTATTTGATCTACGTCAAAAGCACGCTCAAAGACGGGATTTCGAAGAAGAAAATAGAAGGAAAATAAAACTAGAATTAAAATGTGAAAATATGTCAAATTAGAGGTGATAATATGAATAATAGTTGATTTAAACCGTAACTAGGAGCTACGTCAAAGCGAGAAAGAGTTCAGAGGCAGAAACCAACCTAGAACAGGCGCATCATCTACTGCGTCCTCTGGAAGAGGCACAACACTTCATGCGTCTATTCTCGAGTTGGGTTCTGGTTGTAAAGTCAGAACCGCAACACTGTTATTGTTCGTTGGTAGATTTAAGATTGATTATCGATATTAGACTCGAATTGAAGTGTTTTAACCGATCATATGTATCTGGGCAAGTCATAAAATGAATTAAGACGAGAAATTACAGCGGTTTACATGATTATGATTATACGATGAACTCATGTCGGAAATACAAAAAGGCAAAACTTGATGTTAGATTAAGACAAAACTGGACAAATAAGATTCGGAAGAAAACTTATGTATCAAATTGGGACTCCAGAAACTCGATATGAACAAGTCAAAACCCTGAAGAATCGATTTGAATTAAAACGGCGAAAACCCGCAAGTATTAAATTACTCGGGATTAAGGATAAATTAAGCATTGTAATTAAAAGGGAGTTGTTAAAATATGATTTATATACTGAAATAACAAAGAGAACGAAGGAAAATGAAAGAATAACAAAAGGTGGAATTTTGCAGGAAGTCGAGGAAGAAGAAGAAGACTAGGAGCAGCAGGCAGCCTCTGGAAGAGGCGCAGCAAGGCTGCGATCCTTCCTGAAGGCGCAGCTGCTGCTGCGTTTCTTCTCGACGTTTGTCCTCTGCTGTTTCGTAAAAATGACTTTAAAAGGTGGATTTTAAATCGGTTTTCGAACGTGCTCTTGATATAGATTTACATTAATTGATACAAAATAAAAGTATAATAATAAAATGGGATTTACACCCTCAGACTTACATGTTTGATGAAACGAGATTGACTAAAGTTATCGTTTAGTGATTGCTCGACTCGAATATGCGTGGAAAGTGCCCTCGTTAGAGGATTTAGTAGATTGATTAGGTTGATTAAAGGTGAAGTTGGTCAAGTTGGTTGGTCTATGCAACGTGACCGGGACTCAGAATGATCTGAGCTTACGTGGTTGATTGATCAAGCATGACACGGCTATCGCAACCCTATCAAAGATAAAACCTAACGGTCTCAACTAAAATGTAGCAAAGGCAGTCGAGTATCGAATCCACAGGGAGGTAACGTAATTATAGCTGTCTATTTCTAATCCTATGGTAACAATTGGGGGTTTGTTTGAAATTGGTTCTAAACTACGAAGTTTGAAAGGAAGAGAAATAAAATAAAGAGCAGTAAAGGCAATAAATACGATTAAACTATCAAGAAGAGAGGGACATGTCGGGATTTCGGTTCACTACGGTAGTCCAATAACTCAGCTGTAAATGATTCAGACGAACTAATGTGAGACGGATGTTAAAAGGTCCTTTCGGTCCACTTTCTATCCTAAAATACCACTAACTTAACTTTCGTCCTCATTAGGGTAGTCTACTGTTTATAGCAGGCCTATTTAGTCCAATCTTTCGATCCAGGATTAATTTTAGCCAGATCCAAGCAATAATAACCCCAAAGCAAAGTAACAGTGAAAAGGAAGAAAGTAACGTAGTAAAGTTTTCTACTGTGAAAGATAAAGTAAAAGCTAGATAAAAGATGATATTTAACCTAGTTAACATAGGTTTAAATAGAAAAATTAACTAAAGTCTCGAAATAAAACATCACACGGACTGATTAAAAGCCCATAATGACGAAACCACTCGATCGACCATCTCTCCAGCAAAAGTTACTTGATCGACTAAGAAAGTCCTTGATCGAGTAGATGGTCCTTGTGCAGCTTAGTGATCGAGTGAAATGTCACTCGATCGACCATCAAGGCATATGAAAACCACTCGATCGAGTGGCATAGGGTATGAAAACCACTCGATCGAGTGACTAGACTTCATTTCAGCTCACGTCTGCGTCTAAGTGCCTCGTAATGCGTGCCACGACGCCTCCAAATGCAGTATCTTACTCTGGGACAATCCCGTCTCCTCTAAATGCATGCAAAAAGGACGAAAAGGAGTATGGTTCCACTACTTTCGCGATCATTCCTACAAAAAGGACAAAATACACCAAAGTAGCCAATTCGGGGCAAAATACCATAAAAATAGTATAGAAATGCATAGAAATACGTGCTGAAATAGGCTAAAAAGACTATACATTAGGCACGTATCAAATCTCCCCAAACCAAACCTTTACTCGCCCTCGAGTAAACTCAAAACTAAACTAATGGAACGGAAATGATAACTCAGAGCCAGCTTAACTTGTCTACTTGAACCAATTTAATGCAACAAAAATCAACGATTAAAGCCAAGCGGTCAAGATGCAAACGAATTATAAGTCGCATTGAGAAATAAAGTGACCTATCGACCTTGCAAGACCAACAAAATGGACTCTCACGTGGTCACTCTTCTCTCATGAAGCAAAGGGCAAATGTATTATGTAAAAGAGAGAAGAAAAGACAGTCACTCACCTAATCACGACTGCATAGCATGCATGCAACAAAAATGAAAGACAATTCAAGTACTAATGCACAAATTCCAACCAATAATGTCCGTCACAGCCGAGGGTTTGCAAATAATATGGGAATAGTGAGGTTCAGGTGAGAAAAGGCAAAACAAGTTATGGAAAAGTGGAGGTAAAAGCGTCAAGCTAGTTCCTAACAAGACCATAATGAAACCATCCGGATCTCAACTGACTGAAAACCTAAGTACAAGTGCCCTTCACTTGGCATAAAACTCACTAGACTCAAGGCACAATCTCCTCAAAAAAATATGGGATAGAACGGAGGAGTCAGACGGTCACAAACTTCCCTTTTAAAAACACCGTCTGAAATAACTAACTGAAACAACAACCCTTGTCGATTGTACGTCTTCAAACATCTTCTCAACTCTGACATGAGGGCACAACTATTTTCACAATTTTTTTTCTTTTTTTTTTTTCGTTCCAGCTCTTTTTTTTTTTTTTTTTTTTTTTTTTTTTTCTTTTTCTTTCTTTCACGTTTCTTTCTCTCCTTTTTTTTCAATAATTTTTTTTTCTTTTCTTTCCTCCCTTAATACAAACACCAACTCCAAACAAGAATTACGGACCAAACTGCAATGGAAAACATACCACAAAAGAACATACTAACTAGCTTGACTAGGCAGGCTTAGTTTGGAATGTAGCTAATGGGTCAAAAAGGCAAGTTTTGGCTAATGTGGAGCTAAATGGGTGAAAGATATAAAGAAAGGGAATTTGCAAGACCCTCCCTGCATGTGACACCAACCACAAACCCGAATATGTGCATTTGACGAGAAATTGAATGTCATAAATGTGCAAATGAGATGAACATGCTATGTAAGGAGTACTACTCTCAAAATTCCTAATGAACTGGTCATAAATGGCACCAGTTATGGCTCTAAAAACTCAGAATTTTTAAGTAGTTTGCCAGTTTATAGGTCAAGTCTAAACAGTCAGCTTATATTTGAACAGAAATTCGTAGATTATGCGTATGACAAAGCTAATAACTATCAATAAAAGTGCAAGGCTCAAGTAGAATGACAAGTTATAGTGCAATTTCATCACGGGAATCTACCGTTCCGACTCAACCTATATGCAAAAGTAAACGTGAAATGTTTTTGAATTTTTGAAATTTTCTAATTTTTTTGGATTTTTTGATTTTTTTATTGAAAATAAACAACAATGGAAGCTGAAAAATTAAACGTGAATGCAAAACAAATGCAGATGTAGACTCAAAAGGATGCAATACCCTCCCCAAACCAAAACGGACAACGCCCTCGCTGTCCTCCAGCATACACCAGCAAAAATATGGGGGACGGGAGTATACAATCAACAAATAAAAATAATAAAATAAAGGAGACAAAATAAAAGGAGTAAGAGAACATACTGAAGGAAAGGTAGATCTTTATACCTATCAACATACTCATATATGTATAATTTAATTTGTCATAAAATTAACTAATGATCTTATGCATGCAAACAAAAGATATAATAGAGGAGAAATCATGTTCTTACATTGATATTCGGTATATATGGGCACAAAAGAGTTCTCCTTCTCTTTTGTTCTTGAGCTATCCTTAATGGAAGAACAAAGACCCAAGTGTAGGATCTCTCCCAAGGCTTTATACCCAAAGCTTTCTCTTAATTAAAACCAATATTATGAAGACTAGATAATATTAATTTTGTAAGAAAATTGACCCAAAAAATTTGGTCTTTTGCTCTCCTCAAACCGTGTAGAAGAGTAGAAGAATAGGAAGCTTTTTTTTCTTTATCAAACCACTTGTGTTTTTCAGATTAAAGCTTGAATGAATGATGGCTTGTGTTTTTATAAGTCAAAGTGGGGCAAAAAAGGAGAAAAGCACAACCATTGAGCTTCCCCAAAACGTGTAGAAGAAGAGGAAAAGGCAAGGCTTTTTGTCTTCAAAATTTCGACACTTATAATAATATGGTTCCATATTATTTTTGTCAATTTGTCAATATGTAACATGTCATATGTCACATAAAATTGTTATGTATTTTTAACATATTAAAAATCAACGTATTAATAAAAATACGTCATATACAAAAATCGACTTAGTAATTCATAATTACTTGTACCAAAATATTTTGCCAATCATAAATCACAACAACTTGTATTTATAATTATTCATTCAATTTTCAATTGTTTCCTTAAACAATAATTTCATCTGAGTAAAGATACAATTCGATTACTCAGACCGTATCTCATTTAAATGAGACACGTAAATTTTACTTCCAAAATCGTCCGTCAATTTTCAAGTAATTTAATTAACTCGCAACATTATACGATTAATTAAATAATCAATTAAGAGTGTTGCCCTATAGGTATGACCTAGGGGATCAACTGATCACCACCGTCGCACGACAGTAATGTCAAACTCTAGTCAGCCAATCATTACCGATATGTGTGGACCAGTTGACAGTAAAAATACTTCCCAAATGTATTCTTTAAAATGAGATTTAATAATGATATTTAAATCATATGATCGCACTGTTGTTGAGGACACATTTCCCAACAATCTCCCACTTGTCCTCGACAAGTGTGCGTCACCAATTCTCTTGTCCTATTACTATCTCCCACTCAATGCAAGGTGTCTTTCAGGTCGTACTTGCAAGTGATCATATCGTGAGTGGTTTCCTCGATCTGGAGAATAACTGATTTGACCGGATTTATCCACCATGGATACATTCCGAGCGTGGCCACGCATTTCCAGTTCATTACTCCTCGAGTGGCCTTGAGATATTGTTATAACCCTGACAAAGGGGTGGACAATTCCTATCGCACTCATTCCCTTCGACTAGCCACAGCCATCATAACCCAAAATATGTCCATTTGACCCCATTTACGAAGGTCGTAGTAACACAAATCAAAGTTAATCTGAAACTGTGCCATCTTAGGAGAATAGTCTTTAGTCAAAAGAATCGACTCATTTGAATACTATAGCAGCTCTCGCCACGACCAGGCTATATAAATTTGCCAGAACTCTATAAACGGTCATTAGGCCCGACAAAATGTTCTTAACAGTCTGCCTATGTGATCGACTAGTCATCTCACATGACTGTATGGCACTTGAACTTGCCATCAATCGCATCACACTCTAGTCACTTCGAGACGTCACCTCATACAAGTGACTATGGGCAAATACTATGTTAATCCGCGTTCACTTTAACGGGGTTCAATTGTCTCTACAACCCGTTTGGATGTAACAAAGTATAATATAAGAGTTTTAAAGTAAAACTCGAACGACAAATGCGATTATCACATATGAATAGTCAATGCCTGATTACTATTTCATGTTCTATAATCTAATTTGATCTTGTACGTAGTTGTTTATTTCAACTCAATTGAAATGACATGACTCATCATGTTTAGCCTTTGAGAAGGCTTTGGTTAGTAGGTTTTATCAACTTCTTGTACCTTACTCAACCTTACTACATACTCGTTTTCCTTTGTAATGTATACATTTGCATTACAAAACTTTCTGAGTACATGTCGAGATCCAATCAAGACATAGGCCCTCTAGCCTAAGAATAGCTCCCACTGTTTTCATAGTGTGTGGGACTCATCCTTCTTGCACATCTCATGATTGCAAGTGTACTCAATTTCCGTTATAAATATCTCTCATTGTTCTTTATTGCCTAGAACGATTCTAGAAAATCTACTTCTTAATTATCATAGCCACAATGGTCTCTTAACCACCTTAATGTGTTTTGATTATGGTTTTGTCGGAAACCATGCGCAATCTCAATTGTCAATTGTCACTTGTGTAACACCCTTACACAAAATTGCATCATAAACACGTTGCTTTACTTCCTTAATGCTTCTGCAAGCACATAAGGGTAATCTTCATGGCTTACTTGATAAAAATTATAATAAAATGCTATAAACTTCAAATAAATCATAAAAATTTCAAATAAATTCAAATTTTGAAATTTAAACTTATGAACATTCTGGAAAAAATACCATGACACTCATAATGTTCAAAAACTTAGGTTAAAAATTTCGAAATTTATCCGGAAAAACAATGTTGCGGTTTATCGATTTAAACTAAAATAATCATAAAAACATGAGAAAAATTATTTTCATCAACTTTTCAATTTTAGATCTGAAAAAGATAATAAAAAGCAACATGTGACGTTTTTCCTTAGTCATGAAGTATGTTTTAGCAATAATCACTAATAAAGTCACTATTTATGCTATTTTTCATCAAAAATCCATAAATCATGCATAAAGACTTCAATATAGCCTATTATTTTACACACTTCTTGTAAAATTTCATGTGACAACATACTAAATTTATATGACCAGATTCGAAATTTAACTCATATTAACCTATTTTTCACCTAAATCCGAATTTAATAAAGAAAAATTCATTTTGCGAGCATAACAACTCATAAAATTATAAAACTTTCCAGATCATCTAATAATAATATATGTGAAAACATATCCAAAAAGAACTGGAAAATTCAAAGTTTAGCTAATTTTCGTCCAAAAATGGCATTTTAATCATAAAAATCACATTTTAATGCCAATATTATATAATATGAACAGTAAAATCCGTAAATTAACCAAAAATCCTAAAAATCATTTTAGGACCAGAAACTTATCATGCATGAATTAATTTCGTGATATATCATAATAACACAAATTCACAAGTTTTATATGTTAATCGTATAACTCGGAAAAACTATAACCGATTTGCATGCAAACAACCATTGCTCTGATACCAATTGAAGGAAAGGTAGATCTTTATACCTATCAACATACTCATATATGTATAATTTAATTTGTCATAAAATTAACTAATGATCTTATGCATGCAAACAAAAGATATAATAGAGGAGAAATCATGTTCTTACATTGATATTCGGTATATATGGGCACAAAAGAGTTCTCCTTCTCTTTTGTTCTTGAGCTATCCTTAATGGAAGAACAAAGACCCAAGTGTAGGATCTCTCCCAAGGCTTTATACCCAAAGCTTTCTCTTAATTAAAACCAATATTATGAAGACTAGATAATATTAATTTTGTAAGAAAATTGACCCAAAAATTTGGTCTTTTGCTCTCCTCAAACCGTGTAGAAGAGTAGAAGAATAGGAAGCTTTTTTTCTTTATCAAACCACTTGTGTTTTTCAGATTAAAGCTTGAATGAATGATGGCTTGTGTTTTTATAAGTCAAAGTGGGGCAAAAAAGGAGAAAAGCACAACCATTGAGCTTCCCCAAAACGTGTAGAAGAAGAGGAAAAGGCAAGGCTTTTTGTCTTCAAAATTTCGACACTTATAATAATATGGTTCCATATTATTTTTGTCAATTTGTCAATATGTAACATGTCATATGTCACATAAAATTGTTATGTATTTTTAACATATTAAAAATCAACGTATTAATAAAAATACGTCATATACAAAAATCGACTTAGTAATTCATAATTACTTGTACCAAAATATTTTGCCAATCATAAATCACAACAACTTGTATTTATAATTATTCATTCAATTTTCAATTGTTTCCTTAAACAATAATTTCATCTGAGTAAAGATACAATTCGATTACTCAGACCGTATCTCATTTAAATGAGACACGTAAATTTTACTTCCAAAATCGTCCGTCAATTTTCAAGTAATTTAATTAACTCGCAACATTATACGATTAATTAAATAATCAATTAAGAGTGTTGCCCTATAGGTATGACCTAGGGGATCAACTGATCACCACCGTCGCACGACAGTAATGTCAAACTCTAGTCAGCCAATCATTACCGATATGTGTGGACCAGTTGACAGTAAAAATACTTCCCAAATGTATTCTTTAAAATGAGATTTAATAATGATATTTAAATCATATGATCGCACTGTTGTTGAGGACACATTTCCCAACACATACAAAACACGAACTTCCCCAAACCAGCCAGAAAACTGGGGAAGTGAGTAGACCAGTAGCTACTCGTCGTCGTCGTCGTCGTCGCCATCTCCATCTCCCTCCCCCCGATACAACGGGTCTCTCGCCTCCTCTCTCCTCGCCCTCTCCTCAGCGCGAGCTCTCTCCACCGCCACCTCTGGGTCCTCGCTCTCCTCCTCGTCCTCTGACACCGGGTACCCCTCGGTGGGAACCAGGAAGAAGGAAGGGTGTGGCCAACCCTCGGGGATCGGTCTGTGTCTCCTCAAGTGGTACTCGTACAGAGGGTGTAGGGTCAAAGCTAAGTCCCTCTCCATACGAGCCTGGCGCTCTGCAAGCTCAATCAACAGACCGTAAACTGCGCCCCCTTGGTCCTGGACCGTTGGTGCTACAAAGGGAGGAGGTAGGCTAAAAGTGGCCGGAAAGACCGGCTCAGTCTGAGTCTGGGTCTGGGTCTGGGTCTGGTCAGTGGGAGGTGGGGGAGGAGTAGGAGTAGTAGTAACAGTGGGAGTAGGGGTCGGATCGGGAGTAGCCGTAGAAGGCTGGGTACTCCCTGCAGGTGTAGACCCCTCTCCAGTCTCAACGCGCCGCTTTTTAGCGGCGGGCTCATCGGGGGATGGACGAGGCGGAAGGTGAAGTAAGGGCAAGGCAGGCAGACGGTGGCCCTTAGGCACAGTAGGTAAGGGCTCAGGACGGGGGGATGGTGGACCTGATGGAGCTTTCACTCCTGAAAGCGGGCCAGGGCCAAGCACCGCCAGACCTGCTTGTAAACCTTCCTCGAGTCTGACGTCACACCCGAGGAGGTAAGGTCTAGCAACCTACCAAACTCGCCGGGGGCATACGAAAGGTCCGGTTAAATAACCAGGAAAGATCGACGACGAGCGATCGGGGTCAGTAGCGTATGCCCCTGAGGAGAAGGTAAAAGAGCTGAGAAACTCGAGACTCAGCTCTAAGAAAGTGTGGCCCCTCATGGTAATGAAACCAGGCATCCCCGTGACCCGTAATAAATCACACACTGACTCGTAAAGGCCAAGTTTCTCTAATGCCGATTTGTCTAAAAATCGGGAAGGCATATGTTCACACTTCAGCAGGTTATAAAATTTATCGCGATGTAAAGCATTGACGAATAATACCTGCGGGTAGTCCGTGTGAGAGTCCAGGGAAGTGTCCCCTCGGACAGTAACTGTCTCAGTAGTAGGCGGGTCGGCAGCTGAAGTAGAAGTAGAAGCGGGGGTAGTAGCTGTGGAAGGGCTAGCTGCGGTGGAGGTGGAAGTAACTGGGGCTGGTGTAGCGTTGACTAGTCGACGACCCCGGCCTCCGTATCTGGAACGCAAAGCAGCGGCCCGCTCTCGGACTGTGTAAGGAACTAAAGCCGCTCTGAAGGCAGCAGCCTCAGCTGGTGAGTGTGCCACAGGTGTAGAAGTGGTGGCAGAAGTGGTGGATGGAGTAGCCTGAACTGAGCTCCCAGCTGAGCTAGCTGGAGCGTAAACTGTCCCGGCAGCCGAAACAAGGAAGACTGGGGTTGCAGTGGTGACTAAAGTGGAGCTAGTGGCAACAGCAGGGGCCACGGACTCGCTCAAAGACAGGCTGGAGGAAGTGCTGGTGGAGGGCAGGGAACTAGTATCCATCCTGTAATCAAGGCAAGGGACATGATAAGAGAAACAATGGCTGCTAACCGTGGCTAAAATAACGCGTTAACCAGCATGTGACAGCATGGAAGTCTCCTAAAAAGTCGAAAAATTCGACTCTACAGCACAGAAATCCCAAACAGTTCCTCAAAATTTTCGAATTACAACATGTAAGGGCGATAGGGGACGGGAAAACAGTGAGCAACAGTGGCATGTAAGAAACAATTAATATGAGATAGGTCATGCCAAAGCATAAAGACCGTCCGAAAGTCGAAATTTTCGACATAAATCGCCCTAATCATTTGTTTCTTTGCAAAGGCTCGGTAAAGCATGGCTAAGCATACATAGGAGTGCGATTTGAGTTAACAATCGAAGTAAAAACCGCAACAAGATGCTAGCTAGACAGAATTCAACGACAAAAAGCAAAGTGACGGTCGAAAAATTCGACTATCCTGAACTCATATCACAAAGATCATGTGAAATTCGAGTTAACATGTATTAAGCAGCGAGGAATTATGATCAATCATCCAGCAAGAAGAGTAAGGGCAATAAACTCAAATGAAGTCGAAAAATCGACCAACAATGGATATTCAAGCCCTAAATTCGATTTTTACCTCAGAAAATTCCAAATAATCGAAATTAAAATGCAAGAGGTTATGGGAATCACTTACTTGATGATGATAGACCTACAAATGCAAATAATCCTCAAATAAACAAGCAACAATGGTGGATTTCAGTCGAAAAACCCGCAAACCCGAATACCCTTCTAAAAACCGCGAAAATGAACACAAATAGGGGTAAATTTAAGGGGCTTTTGAAGATTAAAGAGCAAGCAATGAAATGTAGGGGATGGATTTGGTGATTTGGGCAAGAAAGAGGGGATTTAGGGGAGTTTAAATCGCAATTAGGGGTTTGTTTAGACGAAAATTAGGGTGAAATGAAATAAAAATAGGAAATAAAGAGTTTAAGATAGAAAACTCCCGTGTCCACTGTTCATTTCACTCGATCGAGTGATCTTAAATCACTCGATCGAGGGCTTTTATGGTCCAGCAGCTTGGTCGAGTAGAATTTCTACTCGATCGACCAATCCCTTTTCAGCTTTACTCGATCGACTTGAAAAACAGCTCGATCGATCAGTTTTACACTCGATCGAGTACAAAAAGTACTCGATCGAGGACTTTCCTCGTGTAAGCTCTTGAATTTTTGTCTTTTCCTCCTTGAATTGCGTGAAACTTCCCCAAACCTGTATAAGAACACACGCAAAAAGTTCCCAAAATTCCAAATACGCAAAAACACAGTCTATAGTCTTACGTCTATGCTAAAAATTGTCTAAAACTAATTGTCCTAATTAAAACACAAATAAACAAATTCAAAAGAAATTCAAAAATTGTCTATTACAAGGTGTTACACGGGGCATTTCCCCGTTTAATTCCCATCAAATTTCAGTAGCCCCTTCGTGGGCTTCTGACTGGAGGAAGTCACCTCAGCAACGCTGACTGTCCTCTTCATCTTCCATGAGCTTGAATTATCCTTTGAAACAGTAGGAGGAATGTAATTCCAATCTATGTAGGTTCGAACTTGCTTCGTCCTTGCTCCTTTGTCATCTTCTTTGGCATCCTTGCTTCCAATTTGATTGATAATGGTTGCACCATGTCCTTTGACAGCCCCATCCTTGCTTTCATCTGTACCTGCAGTGAGGAAAACAGACGAACTTTCCTCCTTTTTGCTCTCAATCTGAGGCGGAGGGTTAGCAATAACAGCAATATTCTCCAAATTTTCATTTGGAGTGTCACTAATAGGAACAATAGAAGAGAGAGCATTGCAAGACTGGGCTTGCATGGGAGCTCTCCGGAACTTGGACTGATGAAAAATCAACTCCTCGTCCCCCACCTGAAAGGTCAAAGTCTTCCCCCTGACGTCTATTACTGCGCGGGCAGTGGACAAAAATGGTCTCCCTAAAATGATAGGGGTGTGTGCATCTTCGGGGATGTCTAAGACGACAAAATCAACGGGAATAAAGAACTTCCCGATCTGAATAGGTACGTCTTCTACTATACCTAATGGCCGTGATAGACTACGGTCGGCCATCTGGACAGTCATGTTGGTGCAACTCAGTTTTGTCAAACCAAGTCTCTTAGCCAGAGACAAAGGTAAGACACTTACGCTAGCGCCTAAATCGCATAGCGCATTATCAATCAATTGCATACCGATATGACACAGAATTGAAAAACTACCCGGGTCTGATTGCTTAGGGGGGTAACTTATTTTGAAATAGGGCTGACCCCACCTCAGTCAAAGCTACGGTCTCACTGTCATTAATAGTCCTCTTACGTGCTAAAATTTCTTTCATAAATTTTAAATAAGAGGGTACCTTAGTCAGCAATTCAGTGAACGGCACGCTGACTTCCAGGCTTTTCAAAAGTTCAACAAATTTGCCAAACTGTTGATTAACTTTGGTATTCTGCAGCCGCCTCGGGAAGGGAACCGTGATTGGTATCTCGAGTCCCTTGTTTCACTCTTCCAACGTATCTTCTGGTGCAAGTTCATTATCCTTTGGACGCTTCTTACCTCTCGAACGAGGTCTTTCCGGTGATTTCTCGCTTAAACGAGCACTAGCAGGCTCTCGTATAAACTTCCCGTCATCAATACCACTCGATCGATCAACTTCTTCAGTCGATCGAGCGGTTTCTTCTTCTTAGCAATGATCGATCGAGCAAAGTTTCTACTCGATCGACCAATCTCATTATCTGCTTCACTCGATCGAGTAGGAATTCTACTCGATCGACCGGTTTGTTCCTCCTGTTCACTCGATCGAGTGGAAAAACCACTCGATCGACCACTATCATCCTCAATTCTGCTCGATCGAACACCAGTCTTCAGTCGATCGAGTAGTTCCTTTGTCGTGGGCCCTTTTTCCTCGACAGTACACTGTTCACCATCAGTAATGGCTTCCCTAGGGTCTGATTTCTTCACTTCTGGTCCCTCATAAGAAAGACCGCTTCTCAATTCTATCAGGTTTACCGTCTCATGTGGATTCTTCTCATTTTGAGTCGGTAATTGACCCGGCTTTCTCGAGGATTGATTTGCAGCAAGTTGGGCAACTTGAGTCTCAAGTGCCTTATATGACGCGTTTTCTTTGTTGATTTTGTTGATCATTCACCGCAATTGCTTCGATATGGCTTGCATCATGGACTTAAGCTCACCCATTTCACTCACCCCACTAGAAGATGATGTACCTTCGTTAGGAGGGTTGAAAGAAGGAGGCTTCTGATAGCCCTGTTGATTCTTGTGTGGAGGAATGTACGGCTGATGCGGAGGGGCAGTGGGATTGAGTACATTCTGACTACTCCACCTCAAATTGGGGTGGACATTCGGCTCGTAATGCTTGTTGTTCCGCCTGTAGTGTTGGAAGGCGCGCATTGCTCAAAAGGATTTGGGACAATGATCGAGACATGCCCTCTCCCCCACATCTTCTACAGACGAAAGGACCATCTGTCATAGCATTAACCTGATACATCCCTCCCTTGGAAGCTCCTCCTAGCTCATACTTGTCAAACCTTGCAGTAAGAGCTTCAAGCGCAGCGACAGAAGAAGATTCAACAGCTCTTCTTTGATTTCCTCTCGAGTTCCCATATTCAGCCTTATGGATGGCCAAATTATCTATGATCTTCCACCCCTTGGTTGCTCCCAAGTTTTCAGCAAATCGACCATTGGCTGCAGCATCCAAAATAGCCCTCTGATCGTCATACAGACCATTATAGAAATGATTGCACAAGCTCCATTTTTCGAAACCATGGTGCGGTATGGTACGCACTAGCTTCTTAAATCGAACCCATGCTTCGTGAAAGTTCTCGTCAGGCCCTTGTTTGAAGCTCGTTATCTGAGCTCTAATGGCAATAGTCCTCGATGCAGAAAAGTACTTCTTATAGAACGCTAAAGCCAGTGAATTCCAATCAGTTATGCCGTGAGCAGCTCGGTCCAAATCCCTATACCACTCCCTCGCAGCATTGCGGAGTGAGAAGATGAACATGGTTTCTTTTATCTGATCAGCTGTCACGCCAGCAGGTGGGGGTATGGAGCAGCAATAATCAATAAAAGTCTCCATGTGCTTTGCTGCATCCTCATTTGCAGCCCCACCGAACTGATTTTTCTCAACCATATTAAGATAAGAAGGCTTCGGCTCGAATTTCCTGGCTTCCCCTGGTAGCTCGAACCCCTTGTAAAGATCCTCAGCTGTGGGTTCAGAGTGACTGGCAATGGTCGCTTCTTCGGCCATGTCGGGAAAGTCTGGAAAAATAACGGTTTCAACTGATAAGTGTGAGACTGGAGAAGAAGGTGGATTATCCTCGAACAGTTCGTTCTCGTAATAGTTGGAACGAGAACTAGACTCTTCCTCTAACTGTTGGTCTTGAAATAATCTCCTCTTTACGTGCAAAGATCTTTCAATCTCAGGATCGAATGGTAGTAATGGACCACCCTGCGACCTGCGCATAAGAAGAAACTACAACAGAAAATAAGAATAGTCTAAGGAACGGGTGTCCCTTAGACTGAAAAGGACTAAAAATAAAGCAACTAATAAATTGAACAATTGCCTCCCCGACAACGGCGCCAAAATTTGACACGGCTATCGCAACCCTATCAAAGATAAAACCTAACGGTCTCAACTAAAATGTAGTAGAGGCAGTCGAGTATCGAATCCACAGGGAGGTAACGTAATTATAACTGTCTATTTCTAATCCTATGGTAACAATTGGGGGTTTGTTTGAAATTGGTTCTAAACTACGAAGTTTGAAAGGAAGAGAAATAAAATAAAGAGCAGTAAAGGCAATAAAATACGATTAAACTATCAAGAAGAGAGGGACATGTCGGGATTTCGGTTCACTACGGTAGTCCAATAACTCATTTGTAAATGATTGAGGACGAACTAATGTGAGACGGATGTTAAAAGGTCCTTTCGGTCCATTTTCTATCCTAAAATACCACTAACTTAACTTTCGTCCTCATTAGGGTAGTCTACTGTTTATAGCAGGCCTATTTAGTCCAATCTTTCGATCCAGGATTAATTTTATCCAGATTAATGGGTGACATAGAAGCGTGCACTCAACTAGGTCGGGAATTACAGTTAAATTGCTATAGTGACAGAGCCTCGTGATTAATTCGTCTAATTCATCTACTAAATCGTCATCTTTCTACCGCAGATTCCCTAATCCCAACATGAAGGGAGTTTAGCTACTCATATCGGTAATTAAACTAACAGCAGACAAATTTGCAGCAGAAAACATAACGAATAAACAATAAATCGCAATAATGAAAATTAGGGCAAAGGGAAGTAAGAACACAAACGAGAATTTAAAGCAAACAAATGATTATTATTAATAAAGGGAGAGAAAGGATTACAATCAGTGCGAATCCGGCGTAAAGAACAACTGAATCCGAGCAATAATAACCCCAAAGCAAAGTAACAGTGAAAAGGAAGAAAGTAACGTAGTAAAGTTTTCTACTGTGAAAGATAAAGTAAAAGCTAGATAAAAGATGATATTTAACCTAGTTAACATAGGTTTAAATAGAAAAATTAACTAAAGTCTCGAAATAAAACATCACACGGACTGATTAAAAGCCCATAATGACGAAACCACTCGATCGAGTGGATCAAAACCACTCGATCGACCATCTCTCCAGCAAAAGTTACTCGATCGACTAAGAAAGTCCTCGATCGAGTAGATGGTCCTTGTGCAGCTTAGTGATCGAGTGAAATGTCACTCGATCGACCATCAAGGCATATGAAAACCACTCGATCGAGTGGCATAGGGTATGAAAACCACTCGATCGAGTGACTAGACTTCATTTCAGCTCACGTCTGCGTCTAAGTGCCTCGTAATGCGTGCCACGACGCCTCCAAATGCAGTATCTTACTTTGGGACAATCCCGTCTCCTCTAAATGCATGCAAAAAGGACGAAAAGGAGTATGGTTCCACTACTTTCGCGATCATTCCTACAAAAAGGACAAAATACACCAAAGTAGCCAATTCGGGGTAAAATACCATAAAAACAGTATAGAAATGCATAGAAATACGTGCTGAAATAGGCTAAAAAGACTATACATTAGGCACGTATCAAAGCACGTAGGCGTCGAAAGGTAATAGCGTAGTCTAGAATGCAAAGAGAGAGAAAGAAAGGGCGAAACACTCGCGTGCCAAATATGGAGGCCGAAGGCCTCTATTTATACTAAACATATGGAAGAAGTTTGGAATGACACGGATATGGAAACAAATCTCGAAAATATTTTGGATAATGTGAAAAGAGGACTGGAGAAGAGTCGCAACAACTACTGTATTTTTTCGAAGAGGCGCAACATTTGCTGCGTCTTTTCTCCAGCGGTTTCCTCCTTGGCAAGAAAGATTTCCGCGTTTTATTATGGAATTTCGGTAGATTTACACTTCCTTATTCCATGAAACATAATATTACGGTAGATATTTACTTAAAATATTAGTTTTAATTAGGAATAAATATCTAGAGAATTCTAGAACATTCCGGAATATTCCGACTCGGCATTGAAACGGTTTTTAGATAATGAAGCGGTTTTTGACCCGGACTCCAAATGACCTCTAATTATTGTCAAAACGACCGTATCGGTGCTTAGATGACGACCCAGAAGTTAACTTGAGTGTTTGAGCTATCACTTGACGATGAACTTACGGACTGTCATAAATCGTTTCCCGAATCAAACATGCGGCCCAATCATCATTGGGTGGTTTGCGGGAGGTGTAGAAATGAGGTATCTATAGAGCCCCCACTTTGACAGAGGCTTGGACAAGGCGAATTTCAAAGTATAGCCATCAGGTCAATTGAAGATTACAATCTGACGACTATGGCGACGCGAGGCGGCTGAAGGGGTTTAAACCAAGGACCTGCAGTCAGGAATATTTTAGAGTCTTTCGACTATCGGGGCGGGTCGTTTAAAGTCCATTAGACTATGTAAGGAAGCTCGCCAGCCATAAGAAGAAACCATACCTGAGACACCCTTGGGTGAAGGATTCGAAGGTACAAATACTCTCGGAGAATTTTATCTTAAACTCTGTGGGGGAAGAATCATATGTTAAGTCGACAACGGCGCGTCCTTGGCACAACTGAGAACAAAATAAGATATCGACAACGATGCGTCCTTGGCATCGCTGAGGAGAAAATCCGCTCGGGTCGTCGCAAGCGAAATTCCGATAAAGAGGAGAAGCCCAAGAACTGTATTTAGTGATCATGAATTCTTGCTGGGGAACAAAATGTTGTGGTCGTCTATAGTCTATTGAAGAGAAAATGTCGATTAGGACGAAGAAAACGCCAAAAAAGGAGCCATATGTTGAAAATAAGATGTCGGGGAAGAGGCGCATGAAGCCCGGGCCCACAAATAACGAACTTATAACGAATTTTAACGAATCTCGGCTGGAAACTGGTTGAGGAAGAGGCGCAGCAAAAACTGCGACCCTTGGAAGAGGCGCAGCAAGTGCTGCGTCTTCTCCCAAGCTCACCCCTGTCTGGGTAAAACTCG
Source organism: Silene latifolia (assembly GCF_048544455.1). NCBI lineage: Eukaryota > Viridiplantae > Streptophyta > Magnoliopsida > Caryophyllales > Caryophyllaceae > Silene > Silene latifolia. The sequence goes on along the minus strand of NC_133538.1, from coordinate 332,189,778 downwards.
ACTTATGCCGTGTTTGGTTTTATTTCAAAAACACAAACCTATTTTGTTTTCTTTACAAAACTCAACCAAATTCCAACCAAATTCCGTCAAAACTTGATCAAAACTTGCCATAAATCATGACTAATTGAGGTATGTGTCTTGTACTCACTTTATTTTGCATTTGAGCTTTGATTTGGGTCGAAAAATTAGGGTTTATATACCCATTTCGTTCGAAAATTTGGGGCTTTCATCCCAAATGAATTTATCTCAGGAAATTGGTATTATAAATGAGTAATTGATCATGTTAAGAACATGACCATGTATCCCTTTCGAATTTTCGTTAAGTATTAAGGTTGAGCGTGAAATGTGACGGTTTCTTGCTAAACCGCAAAACCCTTCAAAAATGGCCCTATGCTAGTCCATTTTTTATGAAGCTTGATATTTTAGAACCCTTGAGTAATGGGTAAACTTGGTGTTATGCCGGATTTTTAATTTGTGACAGCTTCTCCGGGACATTTTTGTATGACATAATTGCTATTGTAGCAAAATGCTGCCGAATTTTCGACCCAAACCCGCAACTAGGCTTGAATTTAGACTCGTCTTGACTTAACCTACAACATGTGTGGTCAGGCTTGGAAAATCTGGCCAAAGATGGATAGAAATGCCGTTTTTAAATGCTTGAAAGCTTGAAAATGCTTGAAAATGTGTTTAACGTCGCTTTGCAGAGGATATTCCTTCTACATCGGGAAAAGGCCTCATGGACAATGACTTTGACCCTTATACCGTTCCCATAGTGCATACGGGAGCGACCCAGGAGATGGAGGAGGATATAGTGGAGGAGATCCCGTGGAGGGCCAATGTAGGACGAGGCGGCCGTCAGCTCACATGAGCGCCTGAGTGAGCCGAGAAATGGGATGGTAGACATCTTATTTGGGCGGCGGAGAGTCATATTTCTTATAGGACGGCGAGGAGCATGGTAAGCCGTCAGCTTGTCATTCCCTTATTTATTTATTTCTTACATATTTTATGCTAAAGGAAGCTTTCTTTTTAATTGACGCAGGAGGCTAGGAATATGAGGTCCTTTTCTGGTTATACGACGATGATAGACGCCTTCGGGAAGCTGCCGGAGGAGGAGAAGGCTATTATCGAGCAGGGAACCTTTGGCGCCTTGGTACGAGGCTGGAGGGAGATCATAGAGAGGAAAATTAGGGCTAACCTCAGCCTGATTCGAGCCTTTCTTGATCGGTTCTGGGACACGACCTCGACTTTCCATATGCCTTTTGGAGAGATCGGGGTCACCTTGGAGGACTACGGCATAATATCGGGTCTGCCGTGTGGAGATGAGCCGTTGGTGTGGCCGTCGGCGGCCATGGGAGTAGACTCGATCGAAGCGAGGAGTCTGGTTGGCTGGAACCTGGCTGCGGGTGCGGCCCAGGTTTCTGGCTTGGTGCTGAGTACCTACGTCAGAGACTATTTCGGTGGTAGGGTTACGGCGAGAGTGAGGATAGACGGACGCATGGTGCGGGTGTACTCTTACTTCCCTGGCTTTGCGCCCACGAGGGCGGAGGATGTACCGAGACATACCCTGTCGTGAGGGATTGAGTAGTGTGTCGTCAGAAGAGCCAGCGGTCTTTTTATGATGTTTCTCGGAGGGGCGTGAATGCCCTAAAGTTAGACAGCGTAAGTGTTTTTTATCTTCATTTTAGTTTTCCTTTATTTAGAGATGATCATAGAAATGACCCCTCGTTTTCTTACTTTAGTGGGTGCCCAAGCCGTGGGAGAGCTACTCTGGGGCTCCAGCCTTTTTGGCTGAGGTTCTCCGTCCCCGGAGTTCGAGTAGGTTGCTGTTGACGACACCCAAGGGGCCTGTGTGGTACTTGGGTGAGCGTTTGACTCGGTAGTGCTCTCGTGACACTTTTACGGTTCCCATCGACCCTCCACGGACGATGTTTATAGAGCCTTCAGAGGCTGAGAGGGCAGCTGACCTGGCTGGCGCGAGTGGTGACGCCTCCTTCTCCCTGGTGAGGAGTACGGTGGGTTTGTTCACCGGAGGTTAGCGTACTGGCCGATCGTGGTAAGCATATTTACCGTTTCACTACTACAAAACTCGTTATGGACATCAGTCGATGGACATCGGATTATCTGGAAAACCGATGTACATAACATGCACATCGGTTGTTTGCAAAAAACTGATGTGCATATAATTATATGTACATCGGTTGCGTTAAAAAACACATGTCCATTATTTCTGATTTTAAAGGACATGCGATATTTAATAAAACCCATATCTATATAAAAGTCATGGACATTGGACCTTGCATTTAACCGATGTACATTTAAAGTGAAAATTATAGGCGGCAAAAATAGTAGTATGATGGTTTTATTTAAAACCGACGTCAAAATTGTTACGGCCATACCACTCTAAACCCTCAATGCCCCTCTTTTAGTCTGATTCTCAAATTCCCTTCTCCCTCAACACCCAGCTTTCGCATTAATGCTGCTCACCTCGACACCCCTTCCAAGGCTTGCAGGAACCCCTCAATGGCCACTTCGTGACCCACAACCACCTCGTGACCCACCTTGTTATTTCCGGCATAACCTCGTCAGTGACCAGTTCGCAAATTTCAATCAGGTTGGTTTTTTTTCAAATTTGTTTTTTAAATCCTTTGTTTATCCTGAATTGTTTTTGGTTTATAACTAAATTTAGGTTTTGTTTTTATCATTTATGGTTTATGGATTCAATTATTTTATCAATTAGGGTACAATTAAGTATTAGGGTTAGGCCTTTCAATTAAATTTGAGTTTAATTAAGAGATGAATCGTTTTAATCGATTTGAGTAAAAAGGATGGATTGTTTTCAGTTCAATTAAGTAGGAAGGACTTGCAATTTTGTGAATACAAAAAATCTATACTTCAATTCATATTATACTCATGTTGTTGTTAGATAGAAGATGTCAATCAATAGTATTCCCAAAAGGTATGTATATCTATCTTATCTTGTTGTTGTAGTGTCGAAATGTATTTCAGCAATTACCTACCTTGAATCCTGTATTTGGCATACATCTTATCATCTTATTGATAGCACACTCTGCATCTTGAATTTCCTTTTGGTTCATTTCACACAAAATGAACCTGGCTTTTGATTAATCATTAGTAATGCGAAGCTTTTTTTGAAAGCTCTGTGCTGCTTGGGATTTATTCAGTATTTACAGTTTTGTTTTATGCTTGGACATTGATCTTGTTTGCAAATTTTTGACGTCCATATGCTTGGAATTTCTGTATTACTCTTACTTTGTAGTTCTAACACGATCGACACTATAATACTCCCTATATATATTTGGTTGTGCCTTGAGATTATATTTGATTTTACTCTCCAAAAGTTTAATATATCATACCATTGCCCTTTGTCGTAGGTTATAGCATATCTCTTGAAGTCTCGTGGTTGGAAACCTCATGTTTGTTGCCAATTTTTCATGGACTGCTATGATATAGCAGATCTCTCTGATAGTGTTGAGCGGATGTTTGCTAGAGAACCAAGTGTCATATTCAACTTCAGGCTCCTATAAAAATCTTTGTCGATTTGCATGGATAATTTGGGGATCTTATGCAACTTTTTACTTTATCTGGTTGAAATGTAGTTTCTTAAACCATGAAGCGGCCTTGTTAAGAACAAACTCGGTGGTTGTGACAAAATTCTATTACCTCTTAAAGCTGTAAAAAAATGTGTAAACAATTCAACAAAATTTAAGTTGAACAAAAAATTGACATATAGAAAACCTCATCACTTATCTGTTCCTTCATGGACGAGAAACCAAGAGGGCTGATACATCCTCATTCTTTGTTTTATCTTCTTTGCTTTTTTCTTTTGTTAAAGTGTGACACATATATGACATATTGAAATAGACTTTATAATGACTACTTTTAGATCTGGGAGATAATAAACAAGGATCCAACAGATTCAAAGAAGGCACGATTTGATGATGATAATCGACATCCTCTTTCTTGCACATAGTCTACCAAACCAGGTCACACAAGGGCTTCTTGTTAACAACTTCATGGTTATCCTAAGGATAAACCAGGCTACAAAGGTAAAGGTCCAAAAGGCAAGCATGTTAAGGTGGTGTTGTTTTATGGCCTGATTTATCCTATTAAAGCCAGCTATTTTTTTAGTGATTGTTATTAATATTATCATGAACTGGGGATTTACAATGGTTCGCTTTCAGATATCCATTTCTAGTGTCACTGCGGCTGTTTTGACTGCGAACTTTCTAGCTGATCGATGCTCCTGATCTGACTTTGGAATTGTCAAAAGGTAAATATGCTACTAATTTTCGAAAAAATTGTTCTTCATTTTAATTTGTTGTGCATTTTAATTCAAGGGTTAGTTTCTAAGAGGGCAACAACAACGAGATCAATAAGAAACAAAACTAATCCAACTGTTGATTAGAAATGTTGGTTCACAGAGCCATCCAGATTTAGCCTCTTTTTTTTTCCTCTCTATTACGCAGCTGCCAGGACTCTTACATGGTGTTGACTCAGTGCTTCCTTCTGCTTATAACGTTCCATTTGCATCCTCATTCATTGTTTATATCCCTTGTTTATATCCCTGCAGCATCTCAATTCTCGAGCTCTAGAATTTGGGCATTTGCTTTATATTTGGTGCCTTTTACGCGTGATGTTTTCATACCATCTACCTCCTCCTCCTCCCCCCTTGGCTTTAGGCTTTTCGTTGTCATTCAAAAGTGGAATTGTCCCCCAACTTATCTATAGAAAATGCCTAACTTCCCTTTTGAATCTTCAGGAAAAACGCTTGTCGGTATGGCAGAAGTTGAAGCGGCCATACAGGAAATGTTCCAAGCCCCCCTCACATTCAGGTGAGTGTATTGCTAGTAGTTGTGATACTTAAAATACAGTAATGTATGTGTCTCGTTAGTTATATAAGATCTTCTATGTTGATATTTTATTTTCTCGTTAACTTTGTTGTGTTGAACCAGATTCTCTTGGTAATATGCCCAATGGGAGATGAGCAAATATGAGGCTGCCAAGTAGTCTTGTCTCTTCGGCCTTTTTTTTTTTTAAAAACAATTAGTCAGTTTACATATCGGTTTATATTTTTGTATAGGTTAGTCGTCTAAGTAAATTTGACACATTATGTAGATGAAATTTTTTTGTAATTGGCTTTGGATAACCGATTGATTGTATACAGATATTTTTTTTTTATTATGGAAGCATTTTGCATTGTCATCATGTGTACGACTAATATGGGCAACAACGTAATATTTTTTTTTATAAAAAATAATAATTATAGACATCATATTTTGCAAAAAACTGATGTCCATTGATCAAATAGACATCGGATTTTTGCAAAAAACTGATGTCTATTGATCAAATAGACATCGGTTTTCCTAAAAATCCGATGTCTATTGATCAAATAGACATCGGTTTTCCTAAAAATCCGATGTGCAAATTTTAATGGACATCGGTTTAAAATCCGATGTCCATTAATCCACAATGGACATGACCAAACTCTACATCGGTTGTGTATCCGATGTCCATATAGCGAAAAGTCCGATGTCCATCACAAGTTTTGTAGTAGTGTTTACTTGTCTTTGATAGATATGATAAATGATGAAAGATTAGTTAATAATGAACCACTTGAGTTTTGTAGGAGATCGAGGTGGCGGGCGTCAAGCCCCATGCTTTTCCAAAGACATTGGAGTACACTGACTCGACGGGAATGCTGGTGATCTCGGAGATCCAGTCTTTCAGCGAGGCGGTGACTGACGCTGGTTTGGATGAGTGGCAGCACATCGTGAGGAGGGTAAGCCCCCAGCTTTGGCTATCTTTAGTATTTTATGCTTTATTACATAGGAATGCAATTGCTTAAACCTTCTCCGTATTTGAATAAAGGTGGCACCGTCCAGGCATGTGGAGCTATGGAGGATGGCCAACTGGCTGCGAGCTACAACCATTGAGGCCCTTACAGATGGCCCAGGGTGGTAGGTATGAACCTTTTGTACCCGTCTTTCTTTTTATTACCTCCAATTTTGTGAAGTGAAGTATCACTCCATTTTTCTGTGTAGAGGGAGGGTGACCTGGAGCGTGAGCTGGCGCAGTCCCAGGAGGAGACGGCCCGTTTGCTGAGAGAGCTCGAGGCCAGAGATGCTGAGATCGCTGCCCTTGAGGCGAGAGTGGCTGAGCTAAGGGGTCGTCAGGACTAGTTTGTGCTGACTTATGTTTGTACATTCGTACATTTTGGATGTCATTTTAGGGAGGAGCCCGTATTTTGATGCATATTTTTGCATTTTGGTTGTATATATGACGGCCTACGTGACTTTATTCCTGGGTGTTTGTTGTATCTACAGGTTAGCTTTGAAAAACAGGTTTGGCATGTGACATTTTGCGTCGTCATGCTGCCGAAATTCACGTAGGAAATCACAAGCAAAAAATATAGCAAAAAGAATTAAGATGACCTAAATTAGCGCGAAAAGAAAAAAAAAAGCGCCCGAAAATGGACAAAATGACGCGACTAGACGGTAGGGAGGGCTACCCCCTAAAAAAAGAATTTAAAAGAAACGTCTACGCATGTCACAAACATTTTTGAAAAGAGGGAGTGATGAACGTGTCGTTGTTCACTCCATCAAACACATTTATAATCTCAACAAACAACTAGATAGTGGTTAAATCGAGGTCGATCTACGGGACGGTGTGCTTGTTGGAGCTTGTGTCCTCCAGTTAGTGCGGATAACGTCATTGCACATACACTTGTACGGACAAGTGGGAGCTTGTTGGGGTTGGTGTCCTTAACAGTTAGTGCAAGGACTTATAAATCTCTAAAAGGATCAAAGGGCATACTTTTGGTATTATTATCAGTTGATCCACGTTTATCAATAACGGTTGGCTTGCTAGATAAGTTTGACGTTATTGTCATACAGATGGCGGTGATCAACTGGTCCCTAATAGTCACACCTATAGGATACGTTTGAGAGATGTGACAAGATGAAAATACTGAGTCATGTTGATGCCAAATTTTGACTAACCTTGATTAGTCCGAGTTATTTGACTAGTAATTAGTCAAAATGTGATGTTGAGATATTATATTTAATACGAATTAAATAAAATGGGTTAAGGCGAATTAAACAGTTAATTCGTAAATTGAATATAAACGATTTATATTCGATTAATGTATATTGAATAAATTATACAATATCGTCTTTGTCGGACATGTATTAATAATTCAACTAACCCGTGTTATTAGTTGACATTTTAATAGCCGATAACCGATGACGATTTATAATGAAAATCGCGTCATATACATTTTAGCGGAATTGGTCGGACTACGAGTTAAAAGAAGGAGGAAGTGAAAGCCCACTCCCTCCCCTAGGCTCTCGGTTTGGCCGAATTAGAAGAACAAAAAGGAGAGCCTTCTCCTTCTTGTTAACCTAATCATCATTAGTGAAAAACAATTAGGGTTTCAGTGCAACTTTCTCTGAAATTCCTAGATCTCACATCGACAAAACTCACAACAGCTTTCTCAATATTGCAAGTCAATTAGAAAGCATTTCTAGCACAAGGGCATAGTCTCAGACGGTCTTGGGTGCAACAATTAGGAGGAAATCTCCGTTGATTTCTGTTCTTTACGCCGCACTACAAAGGACCCGAGGTTGATTCTTAATCCTTATTGTTTCTTTGTTGTTTTTCGTTTATGACCATATTTCACATGTTAAATTTACGTTATAATCCTTAAATTTAAAGGGTCTTATACGGATAGTACCTTACAAGTGGTATCAGAGCGAGGCCACGTAAATTTTATTGTGATTTTTCATCAAACGATCTTGAAACGATTTTTATTGTCTTGAAATTCGTGCGGCAGCAGCGTTTTTATCCTCTCGGCAGGAATTTTTTGGCTGTTGCAAATTTTTGAAACCGTGACATGTTTTACACGGTTAATTCATCTTGTTTTTCAATTTGTTTTTATGCATATTGTTGTTTTATACGGAGATTATAACAATATGTCAAGTTTTGTCAAATTGTAAAATTGTTTTGATGCGGTTTTGATCAAAAATTGCAGTAGGTTTTGTTTTGTCAAACTGTTTCACGAGGGTTTTGCATTTCCAGAAACTTTTGCACTCGATCGAGCAAGTTTTTAAATCGATCGAGTGGTTTTTCTGTCTTGTTTTACTCGATCGAGTCCTTGCTGCACTCGATCGACTGCTTTTAAAACCCTGACTGCTCGATCGAGACCTCCTCGTACTCGATCGAACAGTGTTGATAATAAAAGTACTCGATCGACCTCCAGTGTAGTCGATCGAGCACTTTGGTTTGGCAATCCTCTCGATCGACTAGCGAGTTGATCGATCGAGCTCTTTTATTCCTGGTCGAGCACTTATGTCCCTGGATCGAGTGTTTTTTGGTTTGGACTTTGAAAATTTATTCTTTTGTTTTAAATCTTCTTTTGGCTTTAATATGTACTTTATACGGATATTGTACACTCGCTATGATTGTGAAACGGTTCACACACGTACCATTAAGTTATTTTAAAGCGTATTTAAAGTAACGGATTGTATAAGATTAAAATTAAATTGATAGAAGCGGTTTTATCACATGAATTTTAATCATTAAAAGGTGGTTTGGATAAATTTAACATAATTACGGAATTATGTCACGAATAAATTTAAATTTAGTTGATGCATTTTATTTATCGTTCTTGTTTAATTTGAATGCTTTTAATTACGTATTTTTTTTTACAAACGGTTGTAACTTAGTGTGGCCTTAGTAGAACGTGTTACCGTAATGATGGAACACGGTCTTGGTTGTATTTTGAGATCTCGTATCTCCATTTTTATTTCTTTTAATTACGGTTTTTATTTAGAATGTAAATAGGTTTATATTTGTAAATTTTAAATTGTAATCTTTCGTAAGACCAAAGATGGAGACCGGATGCTCACTCCCCATCTTGGATCAAGATGGAACATCAAGACAAGCTTCTCGGGTCCAACGGTGGATTCCAAAGTTGTTTTATGTTCTTTTTATTAGGATAGGCCACACTAGGAATTTTTATTTACGTATTGCATTCTTTTATTTATTTTTCGTAACGATAATATGCATCATATTCCGCCTAAAAACCAAACCACCTAATTATTGCATGAAAACTGACACATATAGAGGTCACGAGTTAGTTTTCTTTGACATTCTCATGTCACACGTTTTTTAAGCCATCACCCAAATTAATTCATTCACGCAGACGCTAGTTATTCGTTCACTTAATATGAATTATAATTTAGTTGATGGGATCTTCCTCGTACAAACAAAAATTGAGAACGGTCTTTATAGGTCAAACTCCAATGAGTCCCTTCTTCGTCGGTAGGCATAATATGACCCCTTCTACGTCGGGTAAGTTGGAATCGATTGACCTATTTTATCTCAACACTATGGTCACTCGTACGATCCTGTGACTATGGTGGACTATAGATAGGATTTACGGAAATCTATCGACCAAGAGTTCTTACGGAAGAATTAGCTAAACAGTTGGCTTATCAATTTACAGAAATTGAGTCTTGGGATCACTTGTATCATTCTTGAGGGAGATCAATTATGCAAGTGCGAGAGTCTACACGTTAAAATGAATTTTAAATAGACTTAAATCACCTCGATGAGTTGCTTATTTCGTTTTGTTTTTCTTTCTTTTCAGTGTAGATCACGAACTTTTAAAGTGCTAATAACAAATGGCTGGTTCTACATCGATAACCCAATGCCAAGTGCCACATTGGACCGTGAGTCCGGGCTTCGGATCTTCATGAATCGGATGAATCGTCTACTCGATCAAGAATGATGGATCAAACTTCGCGGACTGGGAGGCGGCATTACGGAATGTTGCCGCTGCTGACGGGAAGCTCAAATATCTATTAGAGCCCATCCCGGCAAACCCAGGTCCCACGGCTAGAGCTGCTGAAATCACCAAGTTTAATGATTTCTGTATGGAAGCGGGTGCGATTAAAAACGTACTCATTTTTGCAATGGAACCCAATTTGCAGAAACGCTTCATAGCCCATGGTGCAAACAAGATTTTCACCACGCTCACCAAGGAATTCTCGAAAGCACCGAGAATCGTGACCTATGAGCATACCACTCGCTTCTTTGATGCGAGACTCCGAAAAGGTCCAACCAGTTAGCCCACACATTCTCGGCATGATTGAGAATGTCGAGAAGTCGGAGACCTTTGATTGTAAGATCACGAGAACATTGTGATCGACCGCATGCTTCATTCACTCCACGATGGTTTTTCGCAATTTAGAGCGAATTACTATATGAATGATTTGAAGAAAAGTCCCCATGAACTACACTCCCTTCTCGTACAGACCGAGAAGGACATGAAGTTCAGTGGGAGCTTGAAACAGGATGTTCTCGTTGTGACAAACAAGGGGAAAGGTAAGGGCAAAGCTCAGGCAAACCTAGCAGTAGGTAAACCGAAGTTCAAGAAGTCGGGTTCAGGTAAGAGTGGGCCTGGTGAGTCGAGCACCTCATCAGGCGCGAAAAAGAGCAAGAATGAAAACATGGAATGCCATCATTGCCACAAGACTGGGCATTGGAGGCGTACATGTCCTGTTTATCATGAGGACTTAAAGGCAGGTCGTGTTAAACCTGTTGGTATGTCTTCTTCTTCTACTTTTATTCATATGATTGAGATTAACCACGCAAGTTACGGAACTTGGGTACTTGATACTGGTTGTGGTTCTCATCTGTGTAATCATGTGCAGGGGCTCCGAAACATCGAACCCCTCGTAAAGGGTGAGGTGGACCTGCGTGTTGGGAATGGAGCACGAGTGGCTGCCGTCTCAAGGGGAACATATGTGATCCAGCTTCCCAGCGGATTTGAGTTATTTTTATATAACTGCTATTATGTACCTGATCTTTGAAAAACATTATTTCAGTTTCTGCACTTGACAAACTTGGATTTTCATTTGTAATAGAGAATAATACTTGCATTTTCTCATTACACGATATGATTTATGGCAAGGCAGTCTCCATGAATGGAATTTATGTTTTAGATCAGACCACCGAAATATTACACGTAATGAATAAAAAGTTAAAGGTTGGTGACAAAGATCAAACGTATCTATGGCATTGCCGTATGGGACACATTAATGAGAAACGCGTAAAACAGCTCATTAAAAATGGAGCTATCTCGGCCTTTGATTTTCAATCATTTGGCACGTGTGAATCATGTCTCATCGGTAAGATGACTCGTATTTCCTTCAAAGGTGTTGGAATGCGCGCTGCTGACCTATTAGGACTCATACACACGGATGTATGTGGACCTATGTCAATCACCGCACGAGAAGGCTATAGGTATTTCATCACTTTCACGGACGATTTAAGTAGATATGACTATGTCTACTTAATGAAGCACAAAAGTGAATCCTTTGAGAAATTCAAAGAATACCAAAATAGGGTACAGAACCTACTTGGTAGAAAGATTAAAACACTACGTTCAGATCGTGGTGGCGAGTATCTTTCTCACGAGTTTGATCAACACCTCAAAGACTGTGGGATTGCCTTACAGTTAACTCCACCTGGAACACCTCAATTGAATGGTGTGTCCGAATGGAGAAATCGAACACTACTTGATATGGTTCGATCCATGATGAGTCACACCGTGTTGCCTCATTGTGGGGTTATGCTCTTCTTCACGTTTGCTCTAATACTTAACCGAAGTCCGTCTAAATCTGTTGACAAGACTCCATATGAACTATGGAAGGGAACGGTCCCTAACTTGTCCTTTATACGGGTTTGGGGCTGCGAGGCTTATGTCAAGTGGAGACACGAGGATAAGCTCGGCCCGCGATCGGTCAAGACATACTTTATAGGTTATCCTAAAGGAACCCTTGGTCATTACTTTACTCGCCAACCGAACAACGTGTTTTTGTTGCGGCTAGTGCGACATTCTTAGAGAAGGAATTTCTCGAGAATGCAAAGAGTGATAGAACCTTCGACCTGTCGGAGATTCCAGAACCAAATACCGAGCAACCATTGGAGGAACCAATTCCTTCAATCCCCATGCAGTGAATATTCCCGAGGAACCTAGGAGGTCGGGAAGAGTCTCTATTCCTCCAGACAGATACATTGGTATTGTCGAGGAACATGACATAGATGACGTTCTACTCTTAACGAGTAGTGAACCCGCAACCTATAAAGGTGCCATGACTAGTTCTGACTCAAAGCTATGGCTTGAGGCCATGCAATCCGAGATGGACACTATGTATGAGAACAACGTATGGGATCTCGTTGACTTACCAGCTAAGGTTCGTCCCCTTCAATGCAAATGGCTTTACAAAATAAAGCATTCTGTGGAAGGTCAACAAGATATCTATAAAGCACGACTAGTTGCTAAAGGTTTCACCCAAGTGCCAGGTTTGCACTACGATGAAATTTTTGCACCCGTAGTCATGCTGCGTTCCATTCGGATTATCTTAGCGATTGCCGCTTTTCATGACTATGAAATTTGGCAAATGGATGTGAAAACCGCCTTCTTAAACGGTTTTTTGGAGGAAGAGTTGTACATGGTACAACCCGAAGGTTTCATCGATCCTTTACATCCTAAGAAAGTATGCAAGCTTAAGCGTTCCATTTATGGACTTAAGCAAGCATCTCGGAGTTGGAATCATCGCTTCGACCAAGTGATAAAAGAAAATGGATTCACTCGATCGGTCGAGGAACCATGTCTTTATATCAAGTCGAGTGGGAGCAAGATTGTCTTCCTAATATTGTATGTCGATGACATACTCCTGATTGGGAATGACATACCTCTCTTAACTTCGGTGAAAGTATGGTTGAAAAACCATTTCCAGATGAAAGATCTGGGAGAGGCACAAAGAATTCTAGGCATCCGTATCTATCGAGATAGATCACGACGGATGCTATCTCTCAGCCAGGAGTCTTACATAGACAAAGTCCTAGAGAGATTCAGCATGACTAACTCCAAGAAGGGGTTTCTTCCTATGGCTCCAGGGGTGCATTTGAGCAAGTCTCGTGCACCGAGACACCGGAAGAGAAAGAGCGCATGACACACGATTCCTTATGCCTCGGCTATAGGATCAATCATGTATGCCATGATATGCACACGTCCGGACGTGGCATATGCATTGAGTATGACAAGTCGATTCCAACAGCATCCAGGTGAATCACATTGGTTGGCTGTCAAGAACATTCTTAAGTACCTACGGAGGACTAAAGATTGGGCATTGACTTATGGAGGCCCTCAAAAGCTATGCGCAACCGGTTACGCAGATGCTAGCTTCCAAACGGATCGTGATGACTCGAAATCTCAGTCTGGATTCGTTTTTACTCTTAATGGCGCTGCGGTCAGCTGGAAGAGTTCGAAACAAACTGTTACATTAAGAGCAGATTCTACGACTGAGTCCGAGTACTATGCCGCGTCTGAAGCTACAAAGGAAGCGATATGGATGCGTCAATTCTTACATGGGCTATCTGTAGTGCCTAGTTCGAATGACCCGATTACCATCTATTGCGACAATAGTGGTGCCATCTTCCAAGCTAAGGAGCCTAAGTCTAGCAACAAGTCTAGACATGTACAACGGAAAGCTCATCTAATCCGAGATTACGTGGAGCAAAAGGAAGTAGTGATAGAAAAGATTGCTACAGATGATAACATAGCAGATCCTCTCACTAAAGCATTACGACAAGATAAGCATGAAGGGCACGTCAATTCCATGGGAATTAAACGTGTTCCTAAGTTGTAGTACTCTTTTATGGATTAGATTCATTCCCTTTTGTACTCTATACGACATCATCGTTTTGATATTTTATATATATTTTGTTTTTCATGTGGATTTGTACGACAAATTTTGAACACCACAAAGTGAACTGAACGAACATTATATTTTTTTCAGTCCTTAATTGCCCACATGAGCTGATAACTCTGGCAATTATTTTGTGACGTTGGTTGATGGTGGGTTCAACGAGCCATAAGTCAACCGGTTGACTGACCAATCACAGAGGCGATTTATACGGATATTTCGTAGGACACAATTGTGACATCGACGTGGAGTCCTAAATGTTTTATAACATTCGGTGCCCGGTCGTGGATAGGACTTCCATGGTGATCCTAAGAGTCGATTCTTTTGACTATCGATTGTCTCTTGAGACTAAGGCAGATTTTGGGTGACTTTGGTTTCTTTCTCTCGGTCATCCGTAACAGGGGGCCAAGTAGATTGTTTCTGGGTCATTTCATGCTGCGCTTAGATCGGAAGGAGTTCGAGTTGAAGGAAATATTCAGCCTTTATCAGGTACTCGATATTTCTCAGGGCCACTCGAGGAGCTGTAACTGAAATGCATGGCCATGCTCGGATACGGATTCGTTTTATCAGTTAAGTTACTCTCTAGTCGGGGAAACCACTCTTGATCAAGATCGATTGTAAAATACGACCTTTGTGGATCCAGATCTGCAAATTGTTTTACATTGAGTGGGAGAAATTTTAAATGAATATGAGAATCGGTTATCGCACATACACTTGTACGGACAAGTGGGAGTTTGTTGGAGCTTGTGTCCTCCAGTTAGTGCGGATAACGTCATTGCACATACACTTGTACGGACAAGTGGGAGCTTGTTGGGGTTGGTGTCCTTAACAGTTAGTGCAAGGACTTATAAATCTCTAAAAGGATCAAAGGGCATACTTTTGGTATTATTATCAGTTGATCCACGTTTATCAATAACGGTTGGCTTGCTAGATAAGTTTGACGTTATTGTCATATAGATGGCGGTGATCAACTGGTCCCTAATAGTCACACCTATAGGATACGTTTGAGAGATTTGACAGTATGAAAATACAGTCATGTTGATGCCAAATTTTGACTAACCAGTTAGTCCGAGTTATTTGACTAGTAACTAGTCAAAATGTGATGTTGAGATATTATATTTAATACGAATTAAATAAAATGGGCTAAGGCGAATTAAACAGTTAATTCGTAAATTGAATATAAACGATTTATATTCGATTAATTCGTAAATTCAACTAACCCGTGTTATTAGTTGACATTTTAATAGCCGATAACCGATGACGATTTATAATGAAAATCGCGTCATATACATTTTAGCAGAATTGGTCGGACTACGAGTTAAAAGAAGGAGGAAGTGAAAGCCCACTCCCTCCCCTAGGCTCTCGGTTTGGCCGAATTAGAAGAACAAAAAGGAGAGCCTTCTCCTTCTTGTTAACCTAATCATCATTAGTGAAAAACAATTAGGGTTTCAGTGCAACTTTCTCTGAAATTCCTAGATCTCACATCGACAAAACTCACAACAGCTTTCTCAATATTGCAAGTCAATTAGAAAGCATTTCTAGCACAAGGGCATAGTCTCAGACGGTCTTGGGTGCAACAATTAGGAGGAAATCTCCGTTGATTTCTGTTCTTTACGCCGCACTACAAAGGACCCGAGGTTGATTCTTAATCCTTATTGTTTCTTTGTTGTTTTTCGTTTATGACCATATTTCACATGTTAAATTTACGTTATAATCCTTAAATTTAAAGGGTCTTATACGGATATTACCTTACAGTGCTTTGGGTTCTAAATCTATCTATCTCAATTTATGATAGTGTCACAATAGATTTGGGTTTGTAGTTGTGAAAGCAGTAAAGTAGAATAAGCAATAAGGCAAATAAAAATGTAAACAATTAATTAAGATACTAGGATGTCCTGGGATCATAGGGGAATCATGGTAAGATGGAATAAATGAGTTATATAGATGCAAGCAATTTATTATTGTTGGATTTTAAGTTAGTTCATGTCAAATAATTCATAAGAAGATTTGGGTCACGGAGCCGAGTCTTTTGTGACTGTACAACACGTACAAGTCGACTTAATTATTCCTATTAAACTATATGCATGATAAACCAAATCCTAGGGAAACTTACGTCTCGGAGCCGAGTCGTTTAAGACTTTACAACACCTACAAGTCGACTTGGGTTATCCCTATTCAACTCTATGCAAAGTCTAACAAGGCTTGAGTTGGTTTATATCTTACAAGCCTCATTGAAAAGATAGAAGATGGTCAAAAAAATGCAAGGTTTCGTAGTCTAACATTTCATCAAACATGACATGTGCATAAGTTGAATAACAATAAGCAAGCATTCATATGAACTCATTAAGCATAAATATGTCCCATGATTAACTCCCCTAATCCCCCACTAATCCTAGTTAAGTAACTACTCACTCATTATCATGGGAAACATGTCATTAATGGTGTCAATCATCACAACAAGTATAAACATGATAACAGATTGAGGAAATAAACAATAAAGAGTAAAGAGTAAAGAGATTATACTAAACTTAAGATGAATAATTGGAAAGGAAAGAATAATAGAAGAAAACTTGATTGATTGGTGAAGAGTTGTCAATTCCCCAATAATAACCCAATAATCTTAAATTACCCAATAATAAAGCTTGAACAATAATTAAGGAAAGATTAATGTGGAATGATTGAGATTAATCTATTCTAATCTACTCCTAATCTAATCTAAGGAGACTCTCCCCTATGGGAACTTAATATCTTGATTATTACAAATGGAGTATATACAATAGTACATAATTAGGTTAGGAAAGGGTGGGTTAGTAAATAACAATGCTAATTGTTGGATAGAGAATTGCAAGTCCCGAGAGAAATGCACATATTAGGCTGCTACTCCTAACACGATCCACCCGGCCTGGCTTGAGGCATGGTTGATTCTGTAAAGGGATCCGCTCGGATTGCAAGGAAGACGCTCAGATCAAAGCTCCATGATCCGCTCGTCTCGTCTTCGGGCCGCTCGGATCAGGACATGGCAATCTGCTCGTCTGGTGCTTAGGACGCACGAATCTTGGAACAGTGTTCCATCCTCTTGCTTCAAAGCCTACGATCTATGTATACTCTTTATTATTAGAACTTTGGTCGTCGTTCTTGCCTCCTCTTCATACTAGTCCATTAAGATCATCAACAAGCTTCCAAATATGCACGGGAGACGGGAATTCTGCCTCATTATCTCCTTTCTTATAAGACACATAAAATACACTAGGAAAGCAAAGTAGAAAGGATTTGACGGATAAAATGGCCATGAAATATTATAATAGTATGCAAAATAGGTTTAATTAAGGGACTAAATGTGCGCCAATAAGAGTCACATCAAAATCCTCAAACTGAACCTTTACTCGTCCCGAGTAAAGAGGTGACTAGAACTAGACCTTTATTTAAACTCTGATAATAATATAACCGATGTGAGACAATTAGCGGGTCTCACTCCGCCCCTTCAACTCACAACAAGACATCCATGAGGTAAGATGCCTTCTTGCAAGACAAGGTGCGGCTTGCCAAAATGGCGATACATCCAATCATTAAGCACACAAAACAAGTAATGGATGCATCTACAAAAGAATAGCCACTTTCCTCATCTAAGTGGCGAAAATCATCTACAAGGGAAGCAATTTAAGGGTACACACTCCATCATAGATATCATTTCTCTAAGCTACTAAGTCTAAGAGGATATCAACAAATCACCTCCAAGTTGTGTCACACTAGGGTACTTTTATCCTCAATCGCTAAATGCTTTTATTAAGAGTAGGCTCTCTATGGTGTTAGAAACACTGTAGGATCGCGGAATTTCCCCTCTTGCCTAGACAAGAGGAAGGGTCGTCCCCGTTCCACCATGCAACAAAAATGAGATCAATGGATAAAAGACATCAATATGCTTTGAGTTTCACAATGGGAGTTTTCTTTTGATTTGTTCCCCCCCCCAATTTCTTGTGGCATTTATCATTTGAAGGATAATTCTTGCCATTTTTTATGCTTGGCATTTTTATACTTGGCAAATTTTTCAATCTTTGCATTTTTGACCATTTTTCAAAGTAACCCCATTTTGTAGCAAGGGTACTTTCATTGAAGCATAGAAGTCTATTTTTGCTCCTCTTTTCATTGATGCATTTTTGTGCAAACTTTTTGATTTTTATTTTCGTACTTGAACTCAATTTGGAGATTTTTGTGCCCATTCCCTTTTTATTGACAAAATATGATAATAGAAGTGTAAGAGCGGTTTCATGGCTTCAAAGGTCACCTTGGAATAAACGGTAGCCAAGGAGTTATCACATAACAAGGTACTCTTGACTAGGCCTTATTCCATGGGTCAAAAGATACTATTATGACACATCCTAGGGTGTCTTGAGGGTATTATAGCAAACAAAGTCTCAAGGAGAAAAAAAACTCTACAAGGGCCTTATATACACTTGTCAAGCTTCCCAAATAGGCATTTTCACAAAATTTTTCTAACCATGCAACTACATGCCATGATGCAACTAACATATATACAACTCTAATGCATATACTTCTATCAACTATAATGCCATATAATCTAGAAGAAAACTCTTAGAAACACATTGGTTAATACCGCATCAATCAAAAGATAGCCACATTGTGTTTAACATATAAAAAGGAGGAAGGATATTTGGAAAGATCATACCATGCGGTCTTCTATTTACTTCATGCCTCGAATGTGGCGTAGTTAACTTAATGTGATAAGAGTGACAAACAAACAAATAAATATATACAATTCTACACTACAAAGGAAAGAGCATGTTTTTGGTTTTTGAAAATTTTCAAATTTTTATGGGTTTTGTTTTTATAAAATTGAAGAACATATTTTTGAGTTTTTCGAAATTTTTTAATTTTTATGTATTTTTGGAATATAAATTCCCTTCCCCCACTTTATTTTGGACATTGTCCTCAATGTACATGTAGGAGTAGGAATGAAAAAGAAATACATGTTTTTGGATTTTTGATTTTATGGAAACTGAAGTGCAAATGCAAATGATATGATATGAATGAATGCATGCTCTAACTAAATGCAATTCTATATAATATATATAACAAATTAATGAAATCTACACTACACTAAATGATGCATGCTCTCACCTATGATCAAACCTCCCCAAACCGATTTAAACAATATTTCTAGTGTAGAAATGGATAGGTTTGGTCATTAGTGATTATGTATGAATTCTAGTATATATGCAACTAATTATATGAGATATATCACAATGTAAACTAATCTATTCATATGAGATATATTACAATGCAACTATACTATATGAACTAACTAATGTAAATGCAATATAAAATATAATACAAATGCAAGTGAGGTGTAAACTAAATGCAAGATGATTTAAAATGCAATGCCACTATACGAGAGATAGGGAAAGAGAGTATCATACAAATGGAGGTGGTGTGATCAAACACCTCTTGCCATCTCACTCGTCATCATCATCATCATCATCATCATCATCATCATCATTGCGGTACCCACATCCGCTAAATCCTCCTTGTTCATATCCTCCTCCTTGGCCAAAGAATCCTCCACTTTGGCCACCAAAGTTCCCCTCTTGGTTCCCATAGTTAGGAAACAAAAGGTGTTGTTGAGCCCAAGATGGGTGAGGGCCTCTAGAGTTGATGTACCCTTGTTGAGCCATGTTGTAGTAGGAGGGGTATTGGGCCAAGTAGTTGTCGACCCTCCCTTCGTGCACTCCAAGATCGACATTTTGTATGAGTTGCATTAAATCATTCATATTTGGATCTCTTGGATCTTGGGGAGTGAATGGTACATGTTGTGTGGGGGTAGGGTGGAATGGGTACATAGGATGGTGGTGCATCTCCCCATTCCAGCAACTCACGAGGTTGACAAGGTGCTTCTTATCTTTGTGCTGGGTTGTTATAAATCTCAATGGGGAGGAGGTAGTTCGGCCTAGGAGAATACCGACTTAACCGGGGCTCGGTAGGTGGTATGTTCCACCACAAGAGGACAAGTGAAGAGCATCCCTTTGTGAACCACTCTACACTTTCGGCTTGATTGTAAGTGCACCACCGGTGGTGGTTGAAGATAGCATCCTCATCTATAAAAGTTCCCCCTTTGAGCTTTTCATAGCTCCAATGAAGGTTAAACCCGGGGCAAACTTCATTGGCCAAAATTGTGATTAGGCCTCCCATAACAAAGGTCTTGATATTAGAATTCCCTTGAGCATAGTCATTGAGCCTTGTAAGCATCTCAAGGGGCGTGTTGAAATTATAAGTCCTTGTCCCTTGTACATTCAAGTAGGACTCTAAGAAGGTCAAATCAAGAACGGTGCACCTATCTTGTTCTAACCTCCCATTGACGGTTCCGGCTATAAAGCGCTCGGTGATCCGAATCACCAGATGTTGGATGGCAAAGGTATAACATTGTTTAAAGGAATGGAGTTCTCTCCCAGAAATGGCTCTCCATATGTGGTTAACGGTGAAGTCGGAGGGCTTATCGGTGTTTTCCCTCGGCACTTCAAGACCAAAAATGTTTGCAAATTGGTCTATGGTTAACTTATGGTCTTGATTACAAAGACGGAACTCTAAACCAACATTTCTCCGTGTATTAGTGACAATACGAAGACTACACAAAAACTCGAGGGTAAGACTTAAGTAGGTATCCTCATGAGCATAAAATAACTTCCCAAGACCCAAACCATTGAAAATTATCTCAGTTTGATACCTTATGCCAAGAACTTCTAAAACATCGGTATCAATAAATTGAGTAAGCTCGTAGTGCTTACCTAACAATTGTTCAAATCTTTGGCGGTGGTCATCGCTAGTGAAGAGTACCTCGGGGAAGTATTCAAGTTGTGTAACACCGTGTATCTATACATTTTAATGGCCCCTTGCCTCCCTTAGAGTGGATGAAGTAGCACCCTTGCGCCGTTTAGGTGCAGCATCAGCGGATTTCTTGTTCTTGCCTCTTAGGTTCATCATTTTCTTGATGTGAATGTTAGGGTTTTGGTTGTTTTTGTGATGGGGATTGTTTGTGGATGATGATATAAGATTTTGGGTAGATAAGATAAGGAAAAAGAGGGTTGGTGGGGGGCGTTTATAACAAGGAAGTGATGGGAGACAAGCGGACTTGGGCTGGGCCCAGGCGATTAATTTGAGAACCCAGCCAAAAACCGTGCCAACCCGAGCGTCCCGAGGACGATCCGGTCGTCATGCAACTGCAGCCCGAGCGTCCTACTCAGGAGACGCTCAGATTCTCAGTCAGTGAGTCCGTGTGCTTTGCATTCAGTTGGGGACGAGCGTATTGTTGTGGGGATGAGCGGTTCTGCTGGGACGAGCGGCTTCTGGGGAATCTGCTCTGATTCCCATCCAGTGCTTGATGCTACTCAAGGTACTGCCTAGGACGAGCGTCCCAGGCTCAACTCGAGCGGATTCTTGTTGGGACGGGCGTCCCTCTGGCAATCCGAGCGGATCTTTAGACATAGTTGATTTTTGCCTGCAGCAAGGCTCAGGACGAGCGACTCGTGGCCAGGACGAGCATCCGGAGCTGCTCTTCATCAATCCCTCATTTCTTTCATTTGAATTCTTTCCCTTGCACCCTTTTGTGATTCCTTCTTATCATTTTATGAAAAATATACTCAAAGAATGGGTAAGTAACCTTGTCTCACTACTCTCATGTAAGGAAATGCAAGTAATATAAAGGTATATACAATATTATACAATGCAAAAGTTGTGGGAAGGCATATATTAAAAATGGTGGTTTAAGATAGGACACTACCAAACTAGTTTGAATTGTAGAGATTCTTTGTCCATAGAGCTCAAGGCTCTTAGAAGAAGGTCAAAGGCTTGTGAACAAGCCCTAAATAAGCATAAGTATGGTTTTCTCCAATTCAAAATAAAGCTTGGCCAAGGAAGCTTCTCATTCATTCTCTCTTTCACCTTGCCCTTAGTACTTGAGCCTTTACAATGCTTCCAATCAATAAGCCCATGATTCTCGTCAATACGAGGAATGGAGTATGGCTCGCTTTCGTCCGGAGACTTTCACTTACCACCTTTTTCTCTAATTTTGGTGATGATGATAGCGCTTGGATTTTTCAATCCTTCCAAAGTAGAAGGAGAGTTCTCATAACATTGATGACCGGACACCTTAGGAGTTGAAATTGTGGGTGCCAAATCTTCACAAGTAAGTTCATTTGCAAGCTTTTTCTTGAGCTTTTCCACCAAGTACCCTTTATATGATGATTTGACTTTTTGGAGAAGGTCCATCATATCATATCCAACAATCATAGGTTCCATGGTGGGTGTGAAATGGTCTTCATAGGTAATAGGAAAGAGACATTCATCTTATTTATGATAGGATACCTCAAATTTCTCAAAGATGGGCTCCTCAAGTAAGGTGATCTCACAAGTCCATTCTTCTCCCCTATTCCAAAGGTCTTTGCAAGACACATATTCTTCATAAGCTTCTTTCACGATCTCGTCATCATGGCTATCCTCATAAGAATCATAAATGGGGACTTCACTCTTCTTCAATAATTCTTCCTCCACTATCTCGATATTTACATCAAAGGTCACACCCTCATACTCACAAACGCTAAGAGTATTTGGTACTCAACCTCATATCTTCTTCATAAAACACAACACTTTCATACTCACAAGAGCTCAAGGAGATTGGCTCTTCCCACTTCTCATCAAAGGTAAGTCCTTCAAACTCGCATTCATGATCAATGTCTAAGGAATGGTGAGGAGTAGTTACTTGGGCTTCCTTCATTTGGGCAATTTGAATTTTCAACTCCTCACCTTGGGTAACAATGCCTTGAAGAACATTGTCCCTATTTTGTCTCTCCTCTAGCATTTGTTTGAAGAAGTTTTGTTGATCTCCCATCATTTGGAGAATCACATTTTGAATGGGCTCATCTACTTGTTGTGGGTGGGTGTGAAAGTGGTTGTATTGTGGCATTTGAAATTCATTGTGAAGTGGGTATTGGGTGGGGTCCACATATGGATATTGGATGTGGGGATTTTGGTGGGAAAAGTTGGGGTAGTAGCTAGGACTTTCATTATATGAGTTGAAAGGTAGGTTTGTGTTGACTTGCTCGTCAAACTCCCCATACCCATAGTCATACTCAAAAGATCCACCACATGCTCCATATGTCAAGTCTTGAGCCATCATAGCTAAGACAAGGAAACAACTACAACCAAGGAAACTACAATAAAATGGTAAGAACGACATTGAGGAACTTGTTCCTCAAGGTTAAAGCACAATTAAAATAGATAAACAAGTAAAAACTTAATCACATAACACCATCCCTGGCAACGGCGCCATTTTGATGTAGCGGGTCGTTGTTCACTCCATCAAACACATTTATAATCTCAGCAAACAACTAGATAGTGGTTAAGTCGAGGTCGATCCACGGGACGATGTACTTTGGGTTCTAAATCAATATATCTCAATTTATGCTAGTGTCACAATTGATTTGGGTTTGTAGTTCTGAAAGCAATAAAGTAGAACAAGCAATAAGGCAAATAAAGATGTAAACAATTAATTAAGATACTAGGATGTCATGGGATCATAGAGAAATCATGGTAAGATGGCATAAATGAGTTATATAGATGCAAGAAATTTATTATTGTTGGATTTTAAGTTAGTTCATGTCAAATAATTCATAAGAAGATTTGGGTCATGGAGCCGAGTCTTTTGTGACTGTACAACACCTACAAGTCGACTTAATTCTTCCTATTAAACTATATGCATGATAAACCAGATCCTAGGGAAACTTACGTCTCGGAGCCGAGTCGTTTAAGACTTTACAACACCTACAAGTCGACTTGGGTTATCCCTATTCAACTCTATGCAAGGTCTAACAGGCTTGAGTTGGTTTATATCTTACAAGCCTCATTGAAAAGATAGGAGATGGTAAAAAAAATGCAAGGTTTCGTAGTCTAGCATTTCATCAAACATGACATATGCATAAGTTGAAGAACAATAAGCAAGCATTCATATGAACTCATTAAGCATAAATATGTCCCATGATTAACTCCCCTAATCCCCCACTAATCCTAGTTAAGTAACTACTCACTCATTATCATGGGAAACATGTCATTAATGGTCTCAATTATCACAACAAGCATAAACATGATAAGAGATTGAGGAAATAAACAATAAAGAGTAAAGAGTAAAGAGATTATACTAAACTTAAGATGAATAATTGGAAAGGAAAGAATAATAGAAGAAAACTTGATTGATTGGTGAAGAGTTGTCAATTCTCCAATAATAACCCAATAATATTAAATTACCCAATAATAAAGCTTGAACAATAATTAAGGAAAGATTAATGTGGAATGATTGAGATTAATCTATTCTAATCTACTCCTAATCTAATATAAGGAGACTCTCCCCTATGGGAACTTAATATCTTGATTATTACAAATGGAGTATATATAGTAGTACATCATTAGGTTAAGCAAGGATGGGTTAGTAAATAACAATGCTAAGTGTTGGATAGAGAATTGCAAGTCCTGAGGGAAATGCGCAGATTAGGCTGCTACTCCTACCACGATCCGCCCGGCCTGGCTTGAGGCACGGTTGATTCTGTAAAGGGATCTGCTCGGATGGCAAGGAAGACGCTCGGATCAAAGCTCCATGATCCGCTCGTCTCGTCTTCGGGCCGCTCGGATCAGGACATGGCAATATGCTCGTCTGGTGCTTAGGACGCACGGATCTTGGCAGAGTGTTCCATCCTCTTACTTCAAAGCCTACGATCTATGTATACTCTTTATTTTTACTTCGTTGGTCGTCGTTCTTGCCTCCTCTTCATACTAGTCCATATAAGATCGTCAAAAAGCTTCCACATATGCAGGGGAGACGGGAATTCCGCCTCATTATCTCCTTTCCTATAAGACATATAAAATGCACTAGGAAAGCAAAGTAGAAAGGATTTGACGGATAAAATGGCCATGAAATGTTATAATAGTATGGAAAATAGGTTCAATTAGGGGACTAAATGTGCGCCAATAAGAGTCACATCAGGGAGTGAAATGATTACCCTCCCAAAAAAAAAAACGAGTAAGTGTGCGTATTTGGCGAAAATGTCGATTTTGCCTTGAAAAGTGAACCCGTAAAAGATTCGGAAACATAAATTTGGTAATTAATCGAAATTACCGAGTTAAGTCCCTATAAGAATAGGAAACTTTAACTAAAAAAGATTAGGAAAGATCCCATGGCTGTCAAACGAGGAAAATAGCCTGGGGAAGAGGCGCAGCAAGAGCTGCGATCCTTCGAAGAGGCGCGGCTTTTGCTGCGTCTTTTGTCCATGTTGTCGGTTCTCGGCAGAATTTAGGAAACATTGAATAGTATAAATAGAGGCTTTGGTAGAGCTTCTATTCTCACAATTCTCCCTTCCTTGACTTCGTCTATTACATAAAACCTTATATATCTTCTCAAATTTACCCAAAAAAATATGGATGCCTTTGAAAATCGCATTAAGTGGACGAATGAATTTACGAATGTGGAGAAACACGACATGGGTGCTTTTAACTTAGGATCAATCATAAGTTTTAAGCTAGTGAAGGTAATTAGGCCCTTTTTGGATGCTTTTTTTGAATATTGGGATCCAAATTTGCATGTATTTGCCTTTCCGGGAGCCGAAATTTATCCCTTTCCGGAAGAAATTGCTGCGGTTGGAGGATGGGACGCAGAAAGTGTTCCGGCTATACCCCCTATCTCTCAAGGCTATAAAAATAAATTTAGGGATTTGCTTGGATTGACCAAGGCTGAGGTAGACCGTCTTGTGACCTCAAAAGATGTTCGTATGTTTGAATTTTTCGATCGATTTATAAATAGGGAGGACCTTACTATCTCTTATGCGGTGAGGTGCAGAGCTTATGGATTTTGCCTTCTTTATTGCTATGTCCTGCGAGGGCATGTGGACAAAGAGATGAGGGGTGACCCTCGATTTTTAGGCATAGTGGAACAAATGGAACTACGCAAGAGCCTAGCATGCTTAGTTCTAAGGGAGACCATTCTAGGATTGGACAATAGGAAGGCAAATCACGAGTATCCTTATCTAGGGAGCCCTATTATTTAATAGGTAAGAACCCGTTTTCTTTCTTATTGGGCCGTTTTCTTCCTTCCTTTTTGTTTTCGTTTTTTATCGTTCGCTTTTTTTCCGGCCGATTTTGGATACTAACTCCCGTCCCCTTTTTTATAGATCTGGCTAATGGAAAGGTTGTGGTTGATCGATCCCCCAGTTAACGTGACAGGATATCGCTCCCGATAAATTGTGATGAGAACGAGGCTATACATGGTGGACTTCACTCGAGTATGCAATTATTGGGAAAATAAATTGAAGAGTGAAGGTGGGCCCTTGATTAAGTGGATCGTGCCATGGTGGCATCTTAGATCGGTGACTGGAGTATCGTCCTTGGATCCGACACGGTCAATTTGCGTTCCCGGCTTGGAATCCCGAAGCTAGACACCGTCCCTCAAACTGCCTTGGCGCATACTTCGGAGTCTTGTCGAGAGTGGGCAATTCGCTGGGCCCAAAGGAATATGTGGTTCATACCCATTCCTTGGTGGCTTGTTATGGGTATCTGACTCATATCTGCAGTGGAGGAAAGCAAGCACTCCAGAGGAGTGTGAAAAGCTAAGGAAGCACGAGCTCGTAGACTATAAGATCCGCGAAGTGGCGAAGGAGAACCAAAAGTACTTAACTGAGGAGGAAGAAGAGGCTGGATATCGGGTCGTTCATCTGTCGAAGAAACCAAAGAATGCTCCTGCCAAGAAGATGGTAGTGGATCGAAATGGGAAAGCTATATCGTGAGAACGACCGTTAGTGATTAGGTCAGAAATAATGCAAGAGCGTCCCGCTCGTGGTCGAGACAAGAAATGTGACAAAGGCGACAAAGGCAAGAGGAAAATGGAAGATTAGCCTTAGTCATTTTTAATAGTATTATTTTTTTTTTGAGTTGTAATAAATGGCGGGGTTTTTAGAATCCTAGCCTAGCATTTTAATTTTCAGCATTTTTAATTTATATGTATTTGACGTATTACTATTATTTAAGGAGTAATGAATACATGATCTATTAGTTAAGAATCTTTTATAAAGTTTCTTTATTTATTCTTGTCGAATTTCAAATGCAATATACAAACGTCCTTCTATTTATATCTTGAAATAACGGGTTGTATCCTGTAAAGGATTGCCTATGTATTCATTAGAAAAAATGAAATCAAACCCTGTATGTAGTTCGAAAAAAAGAATGTAAAAGAACAAATGTTCGAAGCAAAAGCTTGAAATGAACTTAGAAAAAAATAAGCGTGTGCTTTACTTACTCCTAAAGAAATGCAATTCAATTTATTTGATGATAAGAGGATGTCAAAATGTCAAAACGCAAGAGCGAAATGTCATAAGCTTTTTAGCGGGCCAGGGGCCGTTTTTATTTCGTGTCGCAAGAGCGGCACGTGTGTCATGCGAGGCGCGTTTTATCCTATTCTAAGGGTAATACCGTTTCAATTGGTCTAGGTTAGTCAGATTAGAAAACTCATTCCCGTCTAGGTCTGTGATCTTAACCGCACCCCCTGAAAGTATGGACTTGACTAAAAATGGTCCTGCCCAATTAGGCTTAAATTTTCCCCGTGGATCGACAGGTAAGAGAGCTCTGACTGACTTGAGTACTAAATCCTCTTCCTTGATATTTATGGGTTTGACCCACTTATTAAAGGCTCGGTTGATACGTGCATGATATGTCTGCACATTATGTAATGCGCATAGCCTCCGTTCGTCCAAGAGGATGAGTTCATTATACATATCCCTATTCCATTCAGCTTCTGGAATTTGACTTTGGAGTAAAATGCGTAGGGATGGGATCTCTAGCTCTACTGGTTGTACAACTTCCATGCCGTAAGTCAAATAGAAAGGAGTAGCCCCAGTGGGCGTCCTAACTGACGTGCAATATCCCCATAACGCAAAGGGTATTTTTCTAGGCCAATCGCGATAATTGTCGATCATTTTCTTGTGAATCGTGATGACAATTTTTTTAGCTGCCTCTACCGCGCCATTAGTTTGAGGTCTATATGTCGAGGAATGGTGATGCTTGATCTTATATTTGGCTAGAAACTGTTCAGCTTCGGCCTGAAAATGTGACCCGTTGTCACTGATGATTTCATGTGGGCAACCATATCGATAAATGATATTGGTTTGTATGAACTTTGCCACATGTTTGGCTGTAAGGCTAATGTAAGATGCTGCCTCGACCCATTTAGTAAAATAGTCGATAGCTACTAAAATGTAACAATGACCTCCTGTCCCAACCAGAGTGATTTTCTCGATGATGTCTACTCCCCAAGCAGAAAATGGCAAAGGAGATATCATGGTATATAGCATTGAGGGAGGAATATGTTGCACATTCCCGAAGATCTGGCAATTATGATAATGCCTGACGTATTTGATGCAATCTGACTCCATTGTCATCTAGTAATACCCTAGACGCGTAATTTTCTTTGCCATCATAGGTCCACTCATGTGAGGACCACATTCTCCATCGTGAACTTCTTCCATTACTTTCTGTGACTGTTAATGATCAAGGCAGCGCAAGATGACACCAAGTGGTGTTCTTTTGTATAACTCTCCCTGCATGAGGAGGTATTGAGAGGCAAGTAGGCATATGGCGCGTTGTCCCCTCTTATCCATATCTGGTGGATATGAACCATTAAGCTTGAAATTTAGAATGGCCTGGAACTAAGGTTCCCCTGGGTTTTCCTCTTCATCTGTAAGGAAGTGTACATAGGCTGGCTCTGACCGCCGTTCAATGCATAAAGGCATTTCAACCATGTTGTCTAGCATATTTATCAAGGATGCGAGTTTTGCAAGAGCGTCAGCAAACTGATTTTCTTTACGAGGCAGGTGTAAATAAGTAACCTGATCAAAAAATTGAGCAATCTGATCCATCAAAAAATTGAGGACAGGTTTCTCGAAGAGGTATTTGACGGGATCCATTTTAGAATACACTTTGACCGAGTAGCTAAGCATGTAATGGCGTAGCTTCTTTGTTGCCCACACAAGATCGAGGCATGTCTTCTCAAGAGGTGTATACTTACTTTCGTACTCCAAGAACTTCTTACTAAGGTAGTAGATAGCTCTTTCTTCTCTTCCAACAGTCTGTGCGAGCATAGCCCCCATGGCTATTTCGAAAACCGTGAGATATAAACCAAGAGATTGATCTTGTTGGGGAGGCATTAGCACTAGTGGCTTGGCCAATATCTCCTTTATCACGTCAAATACCTTTTGACAGTCATCGTCCCACACGGTATGGTCCGTTTTCTTGAGCTTTTTGAAGATAAGTTCGCAGATCATAGTGAGTTTCGATATAAATCGACATATGTACTTCACTTTGCCCAGGAATCCTCTAACCTCTTTTTCTGTTTGGGGTTGTGGCATCTTGATTAAGGCCTTGTGTTTTGGTAATTTTCTACCGGATTAGGTTAAACTAGGTCAAAGTGGTCTTATTCGTTGTATGAGAACTATGTCATTTGTATAAATGTTGAATATGGAAAATAAAGATGTAAATAAAGATTGACACAAGAGGTTTGGTGACGCGGAAAACCCAATGTGGGAAACGACCGCGGGAAGGGATGGTACCCTTCCACTAATTGCACTAGCTCTTAATATGAGAATGAGTACAAAGGAGACGGCGCAATTTCCTAACTAGCACAATGTGTGATGCCCGTGTGTATGTTTCTGAATGAATCTTTCCCGTCCTTATCCTTGTCCATTTATAGGGCAAAAACCCTAATAAAGTCTGGTTCCCTTGCACGGCAAGGAAACCTGCATCCGAGACTTACTAGGCTTCTTTCCATAATTTGCTGTCGAGGACTCTATTCTCCCTGATCTCCCTGAAATCTCCCTAAGATCTCCCTGACAATCTTTAGCGCGCGCGCTCCTCGTGGCCATTAGTTTTCTTGGTCCAATTCATCATACAAGCTCTAATAGACCTAATCCCCTACTGGCCCAATATGCAAAATTTGGCCCAAACACTTTGATCTTGGATTGATCAATTTCTATCCCCCTCTTGGATGCAGAATTCCTTGTGAGACACGACTTGAGACTAGTTAAATCCCGCGCTGTCTTTTACACAGCTTCCTAAACACTCATCATTACCCCCACTTTTCCCCTCGTTTCTCGGACCCCCTTAACTCCCTCTTCCTTTATAATCTCATCCGCCCACCTACTCACCTCACAACTTCAAAAGAAATTTCAAAACTTTACACCTCCCTAAAACCCTTCATCTTCTCGCCGGATCTTCATCGTTTCTACCTGAGCTTCTCTCCACGCCGTCAGGTACTTATTCCCCTCTCCTCAATCTTATTTCCCTTTCTTTTCCCATGGGTAAAGCTTGTCATGCCCCATCGCCTTCCGCTCCGACCGACTTGAACCCGGACCCTATTTTTCCATGTCGTAACCTTTTCACCCATCCTCACGACTGTGACTCTTCCTTGACCAATGCCGACATCCCCTTAATCAAAGAACTGTTGGGGCTTGGTGACAAGGTGGATATTGCCATCTCTGGGCCCGGCCAAAAGGCGGACGTACTTCGTGCGGGATGGGCCTATCTCTATCTTTACCCCTTTAGATATGGCCTCCGCTTTCCATTCCCTAAGCTTATGCAAGACTTTATTCGAACCAAAGGCTTTGCTATGGCTCAAATCGCCGCAAATATTTGTAGGGTTATCCTCTACTCCTTATCGGCTAGCCAGAATACGAGCAGCTCCATCAGTCTTCGTGAGCTGGCTCATATGTTTGAGATTCGATCGCTGGGGAGGGGCCAGTTTTCCTTCCGCGGCGGTGGCGAGACCCCTTTCAGGCACGTGTCAAAGTCGAAAGACGAAAAATGGTTCAAGGAATTCTTCTATCTGAGGAAGGCCTCCATCCAGCCGCCCGCCGATTACATTTTTGAAGACTGGGTCATTACCTCGAGTAAGTAGCTCTCCTGGCATCTTTTTATCTTTCTAATGCTTTCCGGCTTACTTCCTATTTCTGTACAAGCCCCCGCAACCTGATCCATCTAGGTGATTCAGTGTCTGCCCGCAACAAACTGTTCTGCGTTCCTCTTTCTGACAAAAAGTTTCCTGACATGCTTCCCGGTTTCTTGCCTGTCTCCCCTTCCAACCCCCAGCAATCATCACACATCATGTCTTCTGGTAGGCCATCTTACATTGATGTATTTTGTTCTTTATCTAACGCCCCTGACGCTTGGCGTCTTGCTGATTGCAGGTGCCAAAGTTGATCCTTTGGAAGCTATTCTCCATAGCCCTAAGAGGAAGAGAGCTGTCGGGAGCCCTGACGTGCTCTCTGAATCCAAGAGAAGTTCCCCTGCCACCACCTTTCAATCTTCTCCTACCCGTTCCAGTACTGCTCGTCCTGCTCCTGAGCCTTTGGAGGTCAGCCCTCTTTCACGCCATCCTCCTACTCCTCTAGCGAGCCTTGCTGCTTCTGCTAGTGGCGGTATCATTGCCCATTTTCCCGATGGTTTTGGGAATATAGATCAGGTGCCGTATTGGCCGGAGATGGATCAACTCCTCTTTCCTTCAATGGTGGAGGCTTTAAAGGAATTCTCTCCCGAGGAGATGACTGAGAATGATGTGCACAATGCCTTCATGGTACATATCCCCCTTCTGCTGCCTTGCCTGTTTTGAACCCTTTCTTGCCGAACCTACTAACTCTTCTTTCTTGCTAACAGGCCTTCCAGTCAGCCTTCTACAATAGGAAGATGATCAACATGGTCCAAACCACTAGTCGGGCTACGCATGCTAAGAATCAAGAGCTCTCTGGAACTGTAATACTACGGTTTTATGAGTCTCTGGGTACTCTATCGAGTGGGCCTTACTCTATCGAGTAAGGGTGTTTTTATTTACGAAACAGTATTCTGCCTGTAGGGTACTCGATCGAGTAGCCTTGGTACTCGATCGAGTAAGTGGCACTCGATCGAGTACGTTAGTTACTCGATTGAGTAGGTCGGTTAACGGGTAATATTTTGACGGGTTTTGTTAATAATGCGGATTAGTAATTATATTACGTCGTCTTCTTCCCTAAACACTTTTTATAAACCTAATTCACTCAAAGAAGATTTCAAACTACGTTGTTCTCTTCATCCGCATTATTGACAAATCCCGGAACTTGAGAGGTTGGATTTCATTGTTCTTTGTGTCTTTGTGATCCTTGCGTCAAGGGTAAGTCCTACATACCAATTTTATAGCATTTGGTTAAGATTTTTTAAACCCTAATTTATGGGATTGGGGGTTTTATGATTAGTTGTGTATGCAGTAATTGTATGATTATGTGATAGGAGGAGGATTCGTAGGGGAGAGGTTTGAGACATCTGCTAAGATCGTCTGCTGTGTGTGTTTGCATTCCCGGTAGGGTTTCCCTACTTAGTATTAGTCACATGATGTGGATTGGTGATTTGTTTATGATTGTTGATAAGTATAATGTTGGTATTGTGACGGTTGTTGGATTTTATCATTATTGATTGTTGTTGATTGTATCTGTCTGTGATCTTCGGGATGCGTCCCTGGCTGAGTGGAGTCACTTGCGGGAGTGGCTTCATGCCGATGATTCGCCTTCTGTGGAACCTGGCACAGAAGGGATGTGCACATTAATGGACTTGGGTTTATCGCTCGATGGAGATGAGCGGGGCTTAGGTGGGAACGGCTGCGGTCCCCCACTGGCGGTGTGGAGTACCTGTTGCGATGGGGACTCTGGCAGGGCTACACACTTTAGTGTGTTGTCAGTGATGAGGAGTTGATTATGGAGTTTGGGTTGATGTGACGGTTGAGCTGTTTTGTTACTTGTCTTATTGTGATTGTATTGTGTGATTAGTACTGACCCCATCTTTGTTTTGTAACACTGTGGTGATCCTTCCGGGGATGGTGAGCAGTTGTTGAGCAGGTTTGATTAGAGGCATATGGGCTAGCTGGGATGTGTCACCACGAGCTGATTAGAGTCTTCCGCTGTCATTCTTTAGTAGTTTTGAGACATTTGGTTTAAGAGAACATGTATCGTATTTTTATCAGTTTTGATTTCGAATTGTAATCACTTAAACTTTATTACTATTTAAATTATGTTTCGTTATTTTCTTTTGATTATCATTTCCTCGCGAAACCGAGATATTGACAGTCTTATACCTGAGTGGTCCTGGTAAGGCACTTGGATTATGGGGGTGTCACAAAGTGGTATCAGAGCGACGATCCTGAAACTTGTAACTAATGAACATAATGAACATAGGGAGTCAACTAAAATGAACCCGGGGTAGAAGTTGTAGGAGCTAATGCAAAGGCTTGGGAGACGTCCTAAAGTCGCGAACTCGCCCTGCAATTTTGAACCGGTTATATGGGGTATGTGTCAGGGTCGTATGTGTTGTCTTTTGGTTTGTATGTGTACATATTGGCATGTGTAATGAATCGTTGGATGTTGAATGTGGAAAATTGGAGATATGGAGTAGAAGATGAAAGATGTGTAATTCGTATGTTGAATTGGATGAAAAGCATGATGTATGTTATAATATGGCATTTTGATAATATGAAGTAGATTGATTTATTGATTTTATAAGGAGTTTTGTAGAAATGCATTCGTAGTTATGGTTATTTTGTTGAAATTATAAAACTTGTATATTATGTTGGGAAAGTGAGATAAACATGCGGGTAGTGTAAACGAGTCTGCATGACTCGATCGAGTTGGGGGCACTCGATCGAGTAGGTGAGGTGCTCGATCGAGTGGGTGTAACTCGGTCGAGTAGGTAGTTTGATGTTTTTCTGGTCAGAATCGTGTTTTTGGGTACTCGATCGAGTACATAGAGGCACTTGATCGAGTTGGGGACGCTCGATCGAGTGGCTGTTCAGCTCGGTCGAGTATGTTTATGATTAGGAGGTCTGATTAGGTTCTGGAGTCGAGGCACTCGATCGAGTAGGGTGGGCACTCGTTCGAGTAGCCTCAACTCGATCGAGTGGGTTATGGTACTCGATCGAGTGGGGTCTGTGCAGGCTATATACGTGTTTTGGGTTATAGTATGCGTGTTTATATCTACCTTTTCTTATATAGTTACAAGATGCCGCCAAAGAGAAACGCCCTTTATGCTAGAGCTGAGAGTATGTCAGTCGATGACATAGTAAAGATGTTGGAGCACCAAGATGCTCTCACATATGTGTTGAAGAGAGTGGGGAAGGATAAGGAGGTTGATCATTCAAAGATTAGTCTCTACATACCGAGGTTTAACCCAAAAGAGTACAAGGGGACCGGGGAGCCAATTCTTATAGATAATTAGCATAGAGAGATGGAGAACATCCTGGATTTGGTGCACTGCCCGGATGAGATAAAAGTGGAACAAGCTGCGTTCTACTTGAGGGAGACGGCAGGAGAGTGGTGGGATAAGGTAAAGGTGAATGCTAGAGATATGTATGCGAAGCAGGGGTTACCTCCTATTCCTTGGGAAGAGTTTAGAAAGGCTATGAGGCGAGACTTCGTGCCGGAGCATGTGAGGAGTAAGATGAGAGAGGAGTTTGATGGGTTTAAGATGGCATCTGAAATGACGGTGGCTGAGTACTACCGATAATTTAATGAGAAGGCTAGGTACGCTGAGGATATGGGGTTGAGTGAGGAAAACCTGGCGTTGAGGTTTGAGAAGGGGTTGACCCCCAAGATAATGGAGAAGCTACCTGTGGGAGTCCTTACAAATGTTAAGGAAGCTTATGAAAGAGCGGGGAGAGGTAGGAGGTTGGTGGAGATGACCCGAGAGAGAGGTGCTGAGAAAAGAAAGGCTGAGAGCGAGGGTAGAGGCCAATCTAACTACAAGAAGGGCAACCACACTCAGGCTAGAGCATATTCATCTGGCTCGGGGTTTAGTGCTGGGGGCTTCCTATGGGTGTGGTCGTGGGAATAGTAGCAGTAGCTAGGGGATGACCTGTTTTAACTGTGGCGGTATAGGCCACAAGAGACATGAGTGCAAAAGTGCGGTGAGTGGGGGGTTTCCAGTGGCCGGGACAGGGAAGTTTTTCTCAGGGGCCGGCATAGAGTTATGCGAGCAACAAACCGGCTGGGTCATGAAACAACAGGGGAGGCTAGAGCAACAATGGTGGAGGTAACCGCAATGGCGGTAATTCTTATCAGAAGCCAGCTACGAACACCAACAACAACCAGGGGTCGGGTGCTAAGCCGACTACCTCAGCCAGTACTGTCCAAGGAGGTGGGCATAAGACCAGTGGAAAGCTGTTTATGATGGAGAAGAAAGCAGCTGAGGACGACGCTCATGTTATCACTGGTACTTTTCTTGTTAATGGTGTTTATACATTTGTTTTGTTTGATTCGAGGGCATCTCAGTCGTTTGTATATTCGAGTCATGTTAACCAGTTGGGTTTGAGAGAATATGAGTCTGTAAGAGAGGAAGTCTTTATACCTTCGGGTGAGTCTGTATCATGTGGGAGGCTGTATAAAGATGTACCCAGGATGGTTGGGCAATTTGATCTACCTGTAGACTTGCTAGAGTTTCCTTTAGACGGTTTTGAGATGATAGTCGGGATGGATTGGTTAGGAAAATACAAAGCTAAGATAGACTGTCATCAAAAGAAAGTGTCTCTTAGAGGTCTTAAGGGCATTAGTGTGTCTTATCGTGGGTTTGTTGTCAAACCCAAAGTTAAGTTGATTGCAGCTGTGACCTTGAAGTCTTATCTGAGGAAGGGGTGCCCGATGATCTTGTGCCATGTGAGGGATGATAGGATGAAGAGTCCGGTTGAGCGAGATACCGATTGTGGGGAGTTTCAGATGTCTTTCCAGAGGAGATTTCGGGGTTGCCACCGAAGAGGGAGATAGATTTCGAGTGTTGAGTGAAACCAGGGGACGGGCCAATCTCTAAGGCACCGTGCGGATGGGTCCTAAGGAGTTGGAGAAGCTCAGGAAGCAGTTAGATGATCTGATTGAGAGGGGATACATTAGACCTAGTGTATCACCGTGGGGAGCACCAGTTCTATTTGTGAAAAAGAAGGATGGGAGCTTGAGGTTGTGCATAGATTACAGGGAGCTGAACAGAGTGACGATGAAGAACAAGTATCCTTTACCAAGGATAGATGACATGTTTGATCAGTTGAGTGCTGCAGTAGTGTTTTCTAAGATTGATTTGAGGTCGGGGTACCATCAGGTGAAGATTAGGGAGGAGGACATACCAAAGACAGCTTTCACGTCAAGGTATGGCCATTATGAGTATGTGGTGATGCCGATTGGGTTATCTAATGCACCAACTGTGTTTATGGATCTGATGAACAGAGTCTTCAGTCAGTTTTTGGACAAGTTTGTGGTGGTTTTCATAGATGGCATCTTAGTCTTTTCTAAGACTAAGGAGGAACATGAGGAGCATATCAGGATAGTGTTGCAGACCTTGAGGGAGCATGAGTTGTATGACAAGTTGTCCAAGTGTGAGTTCTGGTTGGAGAAAGTTGCCTTTCTTGGGTATGTGATTTCTAAGGAAGGGGTAGCTGTGGATCCTGCAAAGATTGAGGCAGTTACCAAGTGGGAAGCACCAAAGAATGTAGCTGAGATCAGGAGTATCTTGGGTTTAGCTAGGTATTACAGACAGTTCGTGAAATATTTCTCTAAGATTGCTAGACCTATGACGGATTTGATGAGGAAAGAGAACATGTTTCGTTGGGATAAGAGTTGTGAGACGGCGTTCCAAACATTAAAGGAGTATTTGACCACAGATCCAATCTTAGCACTGCCTGAAGGGAGTGAGAACTTTAAAGTGTATACAGATACTTCAAAGAATGGTTTGGGATGTGTGTTGATGTAAAACGGTAAAGTCATTGCCTATGCTTCTAGGCAATTGAAGCCTTATGTGGAAAATTATCCTACACACGATCTGGAGTTGGGTGCAGTTGTGTTTGCTCTCAAGAGTTGGAGACATTACCTATATGGGGCGACCTTTAAGGTATTTTCAGATCACAAGAGTCTCAAGTACATCTTCACTCAAAAGGAGTTGGACATGAGACAGAGGAGGTGGATGAAGTTGATTGGCGATTATGACATGGATATTATCTACCATGAAGGGAAGGCCAATGTAGTTGCAGATGCTTTGAGCAGGAAGAGTGTACATTCTTTGTGCACTGCTATATCGTTGATGAGATTGAGAGATGAGGTTGGGAGGTTTGGGATACATATGATCCAGAAAGGGGATGCCATGGGAGATTTGACAGTGCAGCCTG
Organism: Silene latifolia; assembly: GCF_048544455.1. Taxonomy (NCBI): domain Eukaryota; kingdom Viridiplantae; phylum Streptophyta; class Magnoliopsida; order Caryophyllales; family Caryophyllaceae; genus Silene; species Silene latifolia. The sequence continues at coordinate 332,152,731 of NC_133538.1, read as the reverse complement.
ATCTTTATGATGATATTCGCGGTAAATAGGAGTTGGATCCCAAGCTGGTGGAGTGGAGAGCTGGAGTAGAGAAAGGCACATTGTCTAGATTTTCTATTCATACAGATGGTATTTTGAGGTTTGATGGGAGGTGGTGTGTCCCTAATGATGAGGAGCTGAAAAGACAATCATAACAGAGGCACATTGTACACTATATTCGGTACATCCAGGGGGTGATAAGCTGTACAAGGATTTATAGAAGACTTTCTGGTGGCCTGGGATGAAGAAAGAAACAGCTGAGTTTGTGGCCCGTTGTTTGACATGTCAGAGAGTTAAAGGGGAGCAGCGACGACCACAAGGTAAGATTCAGTCTTTAGAGGTACCTGAGTGGAAGTGGGAATCCATTTCTATGGATTTTATTATGGGTTTGCCAAAGAGTCATCAGGGTAACAACATGATATGGGTTATAGTGGATCGACTGACCAAGTCAGCTCATTTTGTGCCAATGAAAGATACATGGACTAAGGCACAATTAGTTATGGCTTATCGGAAGAATGTGTTGAGATTGCATGGAGTGCCTAAAGACATAGTATCCGAGAGAGATTCGAGATTTATCTCATGGTTCTGGAAAGAGTTGCAGGAGTCCTTGGGGACTACACTGAAGATGAGTACATCATTTCATCCTGCGATAGATGGTCAGACTGAGAGGACAATCAAGACTCTTGAGGATATGTTACGAGCTTATGTGATGGATTTTGGTGGTAGCTGGGAACAGAGGTTAGATTTGATTGAGTTTTCTTATAACAACAGCTATCACACCAGTATTGGCATCGCGCCATTTGAGGCCTTATATGGGAGGAGATGTAGAAGTCCGATTTATTGGGACGACAGTGCTGAGACGGTGGTTTTAGGACCAGAGATGGTACATGAGATGGTTGAGCAGATTAAGCTGATCAGGGAAAGGATGAGAGCGGCTCAGGATAGACAAAAGAGTTATGCAGATCTACATCGCCGGGATATAGAGTTTCAGGTTGGGGACAAGGTTCTTCTGAAAATGTCTCCTATGCGTAGGGTCATGAGATTTGGGAAGAAAGGCAAGCTGAGTCAGAAGTTCATAGGACCATATGAGATCTTAGACTGGATTGGAGAGGTTGCTTATCATTTGGCTTTACCGTCTGCTTTGGATAGTGTACATAATGTGTTTCATGTATCTCAGCTGCGGAAGTATGTGAGTGATCCGTCACATGTGTTAGAAGCGGAGAACATAGAGTTAGATGAGTCCTTGTCTTATCTTGAGGTGCCTAAGCAGATTCTTGATCGGAAGGTTAGGAAGACTAGACATGGTGAGGTGGTATTGTTTAAGATTCTTTGGTCTAATCATGAGATCGAGGAAGCTACATGAGAGGCCAGGAGACCATGATAGAGCGCTATCCGTTTCTTTTTGATCAGGTATGTATTGTTACGGGGACGTAACTTTGTTTATTTTAGGGGGGTAGGAGATGATCGCAAAGAGTTTTTGCATCCTTCTTATGTTTTTTTGGGTATAGTTAGTAGTGGTTTGAGTCGGGTTGTTAGTAGTGGTTGAGTCAGGTTGAGTTTGGTTGGGAGTATGTGTCGGAGTTTTTATGTTGTGTTTTGTTTTGGTTTTTGTGTCGGGAGTGTGGTAGTATGTTTTATTTTGTTGTGGTTTGAACTTCGGGGACGAAGTTCTTTTTATGGAGGGAAGACTGTAATACTACGATTTTATGAGTCTCTAGGTACTCTATCAAGTGGGCCTTACTCTGTCGAGTAAGGGTGTTTTAATTTACGAAACAGTATTCTGCCTGTAGGGTACTCGATCGAGTTTCCTTGGTACTCGATCGAGTTAGTGGCACTCGATCGAGTAAGTTAGTTACTCGATCCAGTAGGTCGGTTAAAGGGTAATATTTTGACGGGTTTTGTTAATAATGCGGATTATTACTTATACTACGTTTTTCTCTTTATCCGCATTATTGACAAATCCCGGAACTTGAGAGGTCGGATTTTATTATTCTTTGTGTCTTTGTGATCCTTTCGTCAAGGGTAAGTCCTACATACCAATTTTATAGCATTTGGTTAATATTGTTTAAACCCTAGTTTATGGGATTGAGGGTTTTATGATTAGTTGTGTATGTAGTAATTGTATGATTATGTGATAGGAGGAGGATTCGTAGAGGAGAGGTTTTGAGACAGTTGCTAAGATCGTCTGATGTGTGTGTTTGCATTCCAGGTAGGGTTTCCCTACTCAGTATTAGTCACATGATGTGGATTGGTGATTCTATTATGATTGTTGATAAGTATAATGTTGGTATTGTGACGGTTGTTGAATTTTATCATTATTGATTGTTGTTGATTGTATCAGTCTGTGATCTTCGGGGTGCGTCCCTGGCTGAGTGGAGTCAGTTGCGGGAGTGGCTTCACGCCCTTGATTCGCCTTCTGTGGATCGGAACCTGCCACATAAGGGATGTGCACATTAATGGACTTGGGTTTATCGCTCAATGGAGATGAGCGGGGCTTAGGTGGGAACGGCTGCTGTCCCCCACTGGCGGTGTGGTGTACCTGTTGCGATGAGGACTCTGGCAGGGCTACACACTTTAGTGTGTTGTCAGTGATGAGGAGTTGATTATGGAGTTTGGGTTGATGTGACGGTTGAGCTGTTTTGTTACTTGTCTTATTGTGATTGTATTGTGTGATTAGTACTGACCCCGTCTTTGTTTTGTAAAACTGTGGTGATCCATTCGGGGATGGTGAGCAGTTGTTGAGCAGGTTTGATTAGAGGCATATGGGCTAGCTGGGATGTGTCACCACGAGCTAATTAGAGTCTTCCGCTGTCATTCTTTAGTAGTTTTGAGACATTTGGTTTAAGAGAACATGTATCGTATTTTTATCAGTTTGGATTTGGAATTGTAATCACTTAAACTTTATTACTATTTAAATTATGTTTCGTTATTGTCTTTTGATTATCATTGCCTCGGGAAAACGAGATAGTGACGTTCTTATACCCGAGTGGTCCTAGTAAGGCACTTGGAGTGTGGGGGTGTCACAGGAACCATCGCCGATTTGGAGCAGCATCGTCTTGATCTGAGGGAGCGCGTAGCGGGGTTAAAGGCTAAGCTGGCTGGAGCCAAGAAGAAGTTGAAGGAGGAAGCTGACCAGCTGGCATACACCCAGGAAGTGTGCAATACTTTCTCTGATGCCCTCAATCGTTCTGATGAAAAGATCAGCGAGCTGATCTCCCTTGCCACCAATATTGTTGCTTATGCTACCTGGTGGGGCAAGATTAGTGGAATGCGTGCTGCGCTAGCTGAGCCTTCCACCCTGCAGTCCATTGAGGAGGAAGAGAGGCAGCTGGAGACCCTCTACCCATTTCAACTTGACTTGAGCGTGCTGATGCCTGAGGTTGGCGAGGTGAATTCCCCTGCGTTGATGGAGCAGACTGCTACTGAGGAAGCTGGTTCTTTTCAGTAGGCTGCCATTGCTGTGGAGGTCCTAAAGGCTTCTGGCGATGAGAAGATTTAGCCTGGGTCTGTACCTGAAATAGGGAGTCAGCAGGAGAATGCAGGAGAGGTGCCTGAGAGGGAGGTCATTGAGCTGGCCTCTAGTTAAAAAAATTTAAAATTTTGTGTCTGGTAGTCTGGCCCTGTGATGGCGCAGACTTGTAAGTACTTTTTAAACACTTTAGTTTTGTGGTTATCCGTCGTGGTGGCGTTTTTCTGTACTCTGGGCCATGCCTGTCTTGGTGGCATGTCTGGCCGCATTTTGAAAAGACCTTTGCCCAGTTTTGGCAAGTTTTTACACACGTCGTGACTTATTTGTTGATTTTATAGATTTAGTCACATGCCAGGTGGTCAGACTTAGTTAAGGGAGCTGTTGGGTCAACCCAATGGCTGATTTAGGTTGGTAGTGGCCGTGTCAACCTAGAAGGTTGGTTTAGACCTGTCGTGTCAGCCTGAAAAGGCTGATTTAGACATAGCTAGCTGTCGTGTCAGCCCAAACACTGATATAGGCATATGCCACCTTCTGATTGGAGGTGGCCGTGTCAACCTAAGAGGTTGATTTAGACCCGTCGTGTCAGCCTGACAAGGCTGATTTAGACTTAGCTAGCTGCCGTGTCAGTTCAATGACTGATTTAGACATATGCCGCATTTTGACTACTAAACCTTGTTCATGACGCAAGGTGTGTTCATCACGTTTAAAGCCAACAGGGGCGTACCTTAGGCAAGTTTATCGTCATTCTAGGACTACTGGAACGTTGCAGAATCCTGGTAGCTCAGAGATCCCTGCGCTCCATATGTTTGTGCATGCATGTTTGTCCGAGATAGCTGCATGAGCTTTGAGCTGTCAGGCAGGCTCCCCTTCGTATGTTCCACAAGCCGCCTGATGAGAGTGCTCCTATTGGAGAATTAGGTTAGGCATGTTGGAGTGCCATGTGCCTTGTCACCCCGCGTTCACAGTTGATAGTCCTGCTGGCAACACTTTCAATGTACCATAGATATTAGAGTGCATAGTGGTATTTTCAAAAGAGCCTAAAATAGAAAAAATCCATTAGAACAATGTGAAGTACCTGGCGCTATCTCATGGGTTTCCAGAGCAATCGTGGTCCTAGGAAGCTACAGACCACACGGCTCCAATAGTGGTTTTAAGTTTAAAAAAATGTAAGCAAATAAATAAAAATATAAAAGAGTGAAATAAAAGTTGGTAGTATGCCTATTACCGTATTTTTTTTTTATGGTTTTTTTAGATACAAACTCTTTACACTAAATTCTACTTGTTATCAAAAGTGATACCTCTCCTGGTGAAGTATGTTCCATGGTTTGTGTATTATGTGACCATCCATAGTCATCAATCTGTACGCCTCATGGCCAACAACGCCTTCAACCTGGTATGGTCCTTCCCATTTGTAGGCGAATTTGGCTGCTTTGCGATTCCTGGTGTTTTGGAAAACCTCGCGGAGAACCAAGTCTCCTACCTCCAGGAGCCTGATTTTTACGCTTTTGTTGTAGCTTTTGGCGACTGACTGTTTGTAGGCACCCAGACGTATCTTTGCACTTGCTCGCAGCTCATCTATCGTGTTCAGGCTCCTGATCATCTCTGCACTGTTCAGTTCCCCTGTCAAACATCCATACCTGTGGGTTGGAACTAGAACTTCTTATGGAATAACTGCTTCTGCGCCAAACACCAGGCTGAAGGGTGTTTAGCCTGTTGCCGTCTTTGGTGTAGTCCTGACTGACCATCGTACTAGTGGCAGCTCATCTGCCCACTTTCCTTCTAACTCATGTAATCTCCTTCTTAAGTTGTCCATGATGATCTTATTGCTAGATTCAGCTTGCCCATTGGCCTTTGGAGTCCTGGTTGCTGCCTTTTTCAGAGAGATGTTCCATCTGGAACAGTATACTTCCGCCTCATTTTGTTGGGAAATGTGTCCTCAACAATAGTGCGATCACATGATTTAAATATCATTATTAAATCTCATACCAAGAATACAAAAGGGATGATACATTACATATATAGTCAACTGGTCCACACATATCGGTAATGATTGGCTGGCTAGAGTTTGACATTACTGTCGTGCGACGGTGGTGATCAGTTGATCCCTTGAGGTCACACCTAAAGGACGATTCCCTTAATTGGTATACCGATATAGATTAATTAATTCCTTAAAATTGAACAATTCAATTTGTGAGAGAGAATATTTATATCTTATTATAATGAGATTAAATAAGATTCATTTTAGTAATTAAAAGGCTTTATTACTAAAATTGATTATTGTTTGAGAAACAATAGAGATAAGAATGAATGGTTCAATATAATTACAAGATGTTGTGGATTATAATTAAATGACCCATTTTATTTATATGATCAAGTATCACTAGTCAATTTGTTGAATGTAATTTAATTAATTTATAAAATGATATTTATGTGATAAATATGCATTAAATTAATTAATAACATGTAACATAATACATGAGACATATTGTGTGACAAATGACAAAATTGACAAAAATAAAATGGTAGTCCATTTTACATAAATGGACCGAAATATTGGGTGGCGGAAGGTGTTAGTGGGTGATATTATTTTATGTGATAATGTTTAAATAATAACACCTACATAATGTAGCCTTACACACCTACATATTTTGATAAGAGAAAAAGCATGAAGAAGATTCCTTTTTTGCCTATTCTTGTGGCCTTACACGGTTGCATGCATAAAATAGGAGGACTTTTGTTCTCATTTTTGTTGCTCATTCATTCACACTCTACCATTCAAAACACATGCAAAAGTTCATGAATTATTCTCTCTTTAATCTTCATCAAAAAGGATGAATTTTTGATTCAAATTTGTTCAAAAGATTACTAAAATTATCAATGTAATATATGAGTATTAATAATCAATTTTAAGGTAAACCACAATATAAATATCTAGTACATATTAGTTTGTGGGTTTAAGGGATAGTCTTGGGTGCTAATAATTGGAGGGCTTCTATTTTGAGGTCATGTATGTTCATCCAATATTGGAAAGCTCAAGAACTAACAAGAAGGAGATCTTGTTGGTGCCCATTTGACCGAAATTCATATGGTGAGAAAATGATTTCTTCACTTATTTATTTTAGTTTGCATGCATAAGATTTGTAATTTATTTTATGACTAAATAAATTTGAAACATATAAGAATATGTTTAGTAATGAGTTATATATTTCCTACAATCGGTATCAAGAGCCATGGTTGTTTGCATGCAAATCGGTTAAAAGTTTTTCCGAGTTATAAAGATTAACATATAAAACTTGTATAATTTGTGTTATTATGATATATCACAAAATTAATTTTTGCATGTTAAAGTTTCTGATCCTAAAAGGTATTTAGGATATTTTGGTTGATTTATGGATTTTATTGTTCATTTTATATAATATTGGCATTAAAATGTGATTTTTATGATAAAAATGTCATTTTTGGACGAAAATTAGCTAAACTTCGAATTTTCCAGTGGTTTTTGGATATGTTTTCACATATATTATTTTTAGATGATCTGGAAATGTTCATAATTTTATGAGTTCTTATGCTCGAAAAATGGATTTTTCATGATAAAAATCGGATTTAAATGAAAAATAAGTTAATATGAGAAATATTTCGAATCTGGTCATACAAATTTAGTAAGTTGTCACATGCAATTTTACAAGATGTGTGTAAAATAATAGGCTATAATGAAGTCTTCATGCATGATTTATGGATTTTTGATGAAAAATAGCATAAATAGTGACTTAACTAGTGAAAAATTGCTAAAACATACTTCATGACTAAGAAAAAACGTCACATGTTGCATTTTATTATCTTTTTCAGATATAAAATAGAAAAGTTGATGAATATAATTTTTCTCATGTTTTTATGATTTTTATTGATAAATCCGATAAACCGCAACATTGTTTTTCCCGATAACTTTCGAAATTTTTAACCTAAGTTTTTGAACATTATGAGTGTCATGGTATTTTTCCAGAATGTTCATGATTTTAAATTTCAAATTTCAAATTTATTTGAAATTTTAGTGATTTATTTGAAGTTTATAGCATTTTATTGTAATTTTGAGTCCTTTTATGAACAATATTAAGAAATATGAGTTAATTATGCTCAAATAGTTAGTGGAGACTAATTTTGATTCCTAAGAAGTTAGGGTAATTAACTTGTGCATAAATATGAATTTATGTAATTTTTGTGATTATAAAATGTTGAATCACGCAAATCCGTAAAAACCGAGTAATATACGATATTGGCTAATTAAAGGCGATTTAGCATAAAATTGGACATGTTCATACATATTTTAATGCTGCATTTTATTTATGATTTTCATAATTTTATTTTATGTAATTTTTGAATTATGTAATTTTTTTACTTAGTATGGCCTTAGTTTTTTTAATTGGTATTGCCCGAAATGTATGGGAATATCGATTCGGTTGTAATTTTATTGTGATCTCGTATCACCGTCTTGTAATTTAATAGATTTATTTTATTATAGTTACAAATGTATAATAGGAAATTATGTAATTTATTATGTAATTTTATTCATTTCGGAGTTCCCAAAGACGGATTTCTTCAAGAAGGCGATACATAAAGACGGTGTTACCTCGAGATGCGTGCCACAACCGAAGTTCAAGGGACCAATGGAGTTGGTTTCCGAATATGTAATAGTTAATTAGATTTTCTATTTTAGGAAGGCCATACTAGGATTTATTTAATTTATGCTTTGCATTTTATTTACATGTTGCATGCATCGCTAAATCGCCATAACTAAAACATGCATCATCTTTTAATCGAGTATATCGACCGTGTCAATTATAATTATCGCAGTTCACCGCTTTAGTTCACTTAAAACGTGATAGATAATAAATTGACATGACCTCTCGCTAAAATAAACAAGTGAGACATAGCCTTACCAAAGAGTAGAAACCATGAAAACCTATTTCGTGAGGGAGTGCACTCGGCCACACCGGGTACAAACCTTGTTACGTAGGGGAAGTGGGTGATAAATGTCTATCCACCGAATTCATGTTGATAAGGGATGTATCGGCCACACCGTGCCCAAGTTGATGTGGATTTGGATCATGGACACATTTATTCGAAATTTGGGTTGAACTCAACAAAAGTTTTTGATAAGGGATGTATCGGCCACACCGTGCCCTTGTCGGATGTGTTTTGGGCTAAAGATAAATATTAATGTAATTTTATCGACCAAGAGTTCTAAAAGTAGAATCGATTAAAGAGTTAATCCACCGAGTTATATTGATAAGGGATGTATCGCCATACCGTGCCCAAGTTAAGATGAATTTGGATCTTGGAATCATTTATCATAGTTGGGTAGAGGTCACTATGTAAATGCTATACTTGTTTTTCCAAGTATTAATAAAACGATAAATGTTAAGTTTTCCATTATTTCGTTATTATATTGTTCTATTTCTTTACCACAATTCATATACGATATCATTTCGATTTTTGATTCAAAACTCCATTAAAATATCGTAACTAAAGACAAAATTTGAATTTTCTTCTAAAGACCTCGGAAGAACCATTGCTAAGGATCTCTTGTAAAGAGTATAGATTAAAGTTATTCATTAATCAAACAGGTTTTTGATTCTTAACTAACACATCTACTTACAATGGATTGTTATTCATATACTTAATTGAATTAAGTACCTTGAAGCGATAAATTATTTTGGTAATTAGATTTGTCAGAATTCGTAATTGACCAAAATAACGCAACCACTTCAATGAAAGTTTTAAGACTAAAACGAACAAATGAAGAGTAATATTCATGAATTCAATTTTGCTTCTCAAAGCAAAGACTCATTGAAATAAGTGGGAGCATTCTCTTAAACCGTTAAGATGAGGACGAGGTTCAAGAAGTAAAGATTATAATGGAATTGATACAAAGGTAATGTTAAAGGTAAAGTTGTTGAGAATGACGATACTAAACCTATCAATCCCGACCGATAAGTTTCCATTGTCTTAAATGTTGGACACGAGAAAGGAGACTACCCCAAATTATTGAAGAATCAACAAGTTAGTTGTGGGACATCTAATGAGACCTTCTTCTTTAAATGTTTATTTGATTGACATAAAATTTTGCTAGTACTACTTCGTCAATATTGGAAACCGGTGGTGGTTTTCATCATTATGTTTGATACATAGGATGATTAGAATATGACGACTAGCAACAATGAAGTCGAGAGATAGAGTCATTGTGTACTAAATCTAGTTTTTCGGGTTTGGAGTTGTACTTAATTGTGACTATTAAGTACATAAACTCTAAATAAGAATACAAACTTGTTAAGATACAAAAGAGGTTTCACTTTTGTGACCCTATACACCAAAATTTGATGTATGGCTAGCCCATTATCAAGGTGATAATATTCTAAACCAAACTAGAATGATATATCATGAAGATGATGCAAGACTCGAATTGGTAACCCAAGATTAAACCTTAAATTCTGGAATGATGAACACAAAGAGTTATAGAGTACTCTTGAAACCATTAGATTGTTAATGGTATATGCGTATCTTGTATTCAAAGCAAGATATCTCGTGCCTTTTGGTTGAAAAGGAGATCGAGGTTGTAAATCATTGATCCAAAATAGGTTGATCATTTTCTTTTACCAACGATTTAGGTTGACACTAATGTGTTCACTTAATAAGGTAAATAGAGAAATCTTTGAAGAAGTTCAAAGTTCAAAGAAGCACGATTTAGTCGTGATGGGATTATCAAAGTGAAGACTTTGATATAAGCCAAAGGAAATGTGATATAGTATCACAAGTTAATCTCTCTTAGCACGCATTATAGAATAATGTGTGATTGGATAAGAATTCAAACGCTATTCAATATGGTTTGAACTTCGATCAAGTTACTTTGAGTCACTTGATCCTTTTGGAGATTTTATCATTTTTGTCTAAATTATTTTTCCACTAAATCGAATCATATGAGATATGAAATGGTAAAGGTACCATGTTTGTAAGTTTTCACAAGAAACAGATGCTCATTTTTCCCTTTCAATTATCACGAGAACGACGGGTTTGCGGCTCGTGAAGCTGTCTTTCTAAAATACAAGTTTATTTCTAGAAGACAGAGTGGGAGAAATTATTCAAGAGCCACAAAGAATGCCACAAAGATTTTGTGTCGCAAGAAACTGGTCTTTCTTGGCTACATGAGACGTTTTGTGTAAGACGTTGTTTCTTTAAAACCTAGGAGGTTAAATTCGTCATTTGTTGAAAATGATGAATTCATGCTACTTTTAAGAAAGTAAAGAGCTTATAACTTACAAAGAAATTGTTTGATTCAAGTTGATTACTTCTGGAAAGTAATAAACATATGACTTACATAAGAGTGTTTAAGTCACAACTCAATACAAGGCTTAGAGCCATGAAAATCCGAAATAAAAGGGCTTGATTAGTGACAAAGGGTTTTGCACTAATAAAGAGAGATTTCAAGGTTTGATTGGTTGCAAAGGTTTTTGAACCAGTTGAAATGCTTAACTCTATTTGGATCTTCTTAGGGATTGTGTTTCATTACTATGAAATACATAGCGAGTGAATCTAAAACTCACTTCTTCAATTAGAAGAAATGTATTCAATACATGTCTTGAGTTTTGAAGATTCTTGCAATCCTAAGATAATGTGAAACTTAAGAGAGGGTCTTAAGTAGGACATCAATGAGTTGGAATCAACATTTTTGATCATGTGATAAAACATTTCTCGATAAGTCGAGAAGTTGTGTTTATGCATGAAGTTTAGTGGGAGTTACGGAAATTTTAATTAGTCTTATATGTGAATGACATATTGATCATCGAGAATGATTTAAGACACTTGGAGTTACTCTAACACATCTTTAATATCCGGATTTATGAAGATAAATCCACATGATATTAGCGTCAAGAAGAAGTCTTATGTTGATAAGATTCATGACTTGTTCAATTAAGTTAAACATATTTGATTGATTCCATTTGCTTCCGCTGCCGGATCAATTAAATAAGTAATGATGTATAACACTTCATATGCTTTGAGTATGATGAATTGTTTCAAAATCGAATTTAAGTAATCTTTACCAAGTAAGCCATAAAGATTACCCTTAAGTGCTTGCAGAAGCATTAAGGACGTAAAGCAAAGTGTTTATGATGCAATTTTGTGTAAGAGTGTTACACAAGTGATAATTGACAATTGAGATTGCGCATGGTTTCCGACAAAACCATAATCAAAACACATTAGGATGGTTAAGATACCATTGTGGCTATGTTAATTAAGAAGTAGATTTTCTAGAATCGTTCTAGGCAATAAAGAACAATAAGAGATATTTATAACGGAAATTGAGTACACTTGCAATCATGAGATTTGCAAGAGAATGAGTCCCGCACACTGTGAAAACAGTGGGAGCTATTCTTAGGCTAGAGGGCCTATGTCTTGATTGGATCTCGACACGTACTCAGAAAGTTTTCTGATGCAAATGTATACATTACAAAGGAAAACGAGTATGTAGTAAGGTTGAGTAAGGTACAAGAAGTTGATAAAACCTACTAACCAAAGCCTTCTCATAGGCTAAACATGATGAATCATGTCATTTCAATTAAATTGAAATGAACAACTACATACAAGATAAAATTAGATTATAGAACATGAAATAGTAATCAGGCATTGACTATTCATATGTAATAATCGCATTTGTCGTTCGAGTTTTACTTTAAAACTCTTTTATTATACTTTGTTACATCCAAACGGGTTGTAGAGACAACATTGAACCCCGTTAAAGTGAACACGGATTAGCATGGTATTCGCCCATAGTCACTTGTATGAGGTGACGTCTCGAAGTGACTAGAGTGTGATGCGATTGATGGCAAGTTCAAGTGCCATAGAGTTATGTGAGATGACTAGTCGATCACATAGGCAGACTATTAGGAACACTTTGTCGGGCAGTGACCGCTTATAGAGTTCTGGCAAATTTATAAAGCCTGGTCGTGGCGAGATCTACTATAGTATTCTAATGAGTCGATTCTTTTAACTAAAGACTGTTCGCCTAAGATGGCACAGTTTCAGATTAACTTTGATTTGTGTTACTACGACCTTCGTAAATGGGGTCAAATGGGCATATTTTGGGTTATGATGGCTGTGGCTAGTCGAAGGGAATAAGTGCGATAGGAATTGTCCACCCCCTTGTCAGGGTTAAAACAATATCTCAGGGCCACTCGAGGAGTAATGAACTGGAAATGCGTGGCCACGCTCGGAAGGTATCCATGGTGGATAAATTTCGGTCAATCAGTTATTCTCCAGATCGAGGAAACCACTCTCGATATGATCACTTGCAAGTACGACCCGAAAGACACCTTGCATTGAGTGGGAGATAGTAATAGGACAAGAGAATTGGTGACGCACACTTGTCGAGGATAAGTGGGAGATTGTTGGGAAATGTGTCCTCAACAATAGTGCGATCACATGATTTAAATATCATTATTAAATCTCATACCAAGAATACGAAAGGGATGATACATTACATATATAGTCAACTGGTCCACACATATCGGTAATGATTGGTTGGCTAGAGTTTGACATTCTTTCGTCGTGCGACGGTGGTGATCGATTGATCCCTTGAGGTCACACCTAAAGGACGATTCCCTTAATTGGTATACCGATATAGATTAATTAATTCCTTAAAATTGAACAATTCAATTTGTGAGAGAGAATATTTATATCTTATTATAATGGGATTAAATAAGATTCATTTTAGTAATTAAAAGGCTTTATTACTAAAATTGATTATTGTTTGAGAAACAATAGAGATAAGAATGAATGGTTCAATATAATTACAAGATCTTGTGGATTATAATTAAATGACCCATTTTATTTATATGATCAAGTATCACTAGTCAATTTGTTGAATGTAATTTAATTAATTTATAAAATGATATTTATGTGATAAATATGCATTAAATTAATTAATAACATGTAACATAATACATGAGACATATTGTGTGACAAATGACAAAATTGACAAAAATAAAAATGGTAGTCCATTTTACATAAATGGACCGAAATATTGGGTGGTGGAAGGTGTTAGTGGGTGATATTATTTTATGTGATAATGTTTAAATAATAACACCTACATAATGTAGCCTTACACACCTACATATTTTGATAAGAGAAAAAGCATAAAGGAGATTCCTTTTTGGCCTATTCTTGTGGCCTTACACGGTTGCATGCATAAAATAGGAGGACTTTTGTTCTCATTTTTGTTGCTCATTTATTCACACTCTACCATTCAAAACACATGCAAAAGTTCATGAATTATTCTCTCTTTGATCTTCATCAAAAAGGATGAATTTTTGATTCAAATTTGTTCAAAAGATTACTAAAATTATCAATGTAATATATGAGTATTAGTAATCAATTTTAAGGTAAACCACAATATAAATATCTAGTACATATTAGTTTGTGGGTTTAAGGGATAGTCTTGGGTGCTACTAATTGGAGGGCTTCTATTTTGAGGTCATGTATGTTCATCCAATATTGGAAAGCTCAAGAACTAACAAGAAGGAGATCTTGTTGGTGCCCATTTGACCGAAATTCATATGGTGAGAAAATGATTTCTTTACTTATTTATTTTAGTTTGCATGCATAAGATTTATAATTTATTTTATGACTAAATAAATTTGAAACATATAAGAATATGTTTAGTAATGAGATATAGATTTCCTACACATTTGACACGAATTGTGATCCGTTGTCACATATGATTTAAGATGGGATACCAAACCTGTAGATGATATTATGTTTGATAAAAGAAATGACTTGCTTATCTTTTACCTTTGTGAATGCTTCTGCCTCTATCCATTTTGAAAAATAGTCTGTCATTGCTAGCATCCATAGTCTATTTCTTGGGGCTTTGGAAAGAGGGCCCACGATGTCCTTTCCCCATCATGAATGGCCAAGGGGAAATAATAGGCTACAAAGGTTCTGCTGGCTGATGGATAATTGGCGCTGACCGCTGGCAGGCATCACATTTTCGAGCGTATTCTGCTGAGTCTGCCCTCATTGTAGGCCAGAAATAGCGTTGCTTGAGGGCTTTATTTGACATATTCCTGCCCCCTGCATGGTTTCCACATTCTCCACTGTGGAGGGCATGCAACACGGTCTGTGCTTCTTGTTTATCCAGGCACCGTAAGTAGGATCCTGCCAGTGACTTTCTAAAAAGCACATTGTCAATCAGTGTGAATCTGGAGGCTTTCATTTTAAAACCCCTTACCTCCTTTTTGTCATCTGGCAGCTTGTCGTGCCTCAACCAATCTAGGTAAGGCGTATGCCAATCCTAGTTAGCTGACTGGTCATCTGTGCTTGTCGGAACTGTCGCTCCATCTTGCTGATCTTCTAGTTCTCCCTTATTTGCTTCCTCTTCTTTTTGGATTGACGGCTCCAATACATGTACGATGAGGATGCTGGCCACCTCTGTTGGCTTGAAGGTGTCCCCCGGGATTGCTAGGGCATCAGCCTCCACATTCTATTCTCTAGGGACCTGTTTGAGCTTGCAATCTCTGAATTTCTGCTTAAGCTCCTTCGCTACTTTCAGGTAGGCTTTCATCTTTGAATCCCTGGCTACATATTCATAATTCACATGGTTGGCTATAAGTAAGGAGTCGCTGAATACCTACAGGTTTCTGACTTCCAACTCTAGAGCTAGCTGCATTCCTAGTATCAAGGTTTCGTATTCTGTTTCATTGTTAGTTACCTTAAATTCACAACGCATTGCGTGTGCTATCAGATATCCATGTGGAGATCGCAGGATTAGACCTAGTCCTGCCCCCCTTTGATTGGAGGCACCGTTAATATGCATCTGCCAGACTTCTACATCCCTATCCCCTTTGAGGGTTAAGATTTCTTTATCTGCCAGATTTTGGATAGCTGGGCTGAAGTCTGAAACAAAATTTGCCAATGCCCGCGACTTTATCGCTATTCTTGGGTCATACCTAATGTCGTACCCACTAAGGTGTAAGGTCCATTTTGACATTTTGCCTGACAACTCAGGCTTTCTCTTTATAGATTTTAGCGGGTAGTTAGTCACAACATGTATGGTATTGGACTCAAAGTAAGGGCGCAGTTTGTAAGATGCAATTACAAGTGCAAGTACCAGTTTTTCGAGGGATGTGTAACTGGTCTCTGTCGGCAGCAGAGACTTGCTTACGTAGTAGACTGGCCGTTGCTCCTTGTCCTGCTCCCTGACTAGGACCGCGCTTACTGCTACCTCTGTGACGGCTAGATAAAGGAACAGTGGTTCTCCCTGTTCTGGCTTTGATAGTAATGGCGGGGTGCTGAGGTAGTGTTTCAGCTCCCTGAATGCTTGCTCATGCTCTACGGTCCACTCGAATCTCTGGCTCTTCCTTAATATGTCGTAGAAACCGCATCTGTCTCGAGGATCTCGAGATGAACCTGCTCAAGGCTGCTACCTTGCCTGCTAGCCGTTGTACATCTTTTGGCTTTTCTGGTGACTCTAGTTGTAACACTGCCTTAATCTGCTCCGTGCTGGCTTCTATTCCCCTTTGAGTTACAATGTAGCCCAAGAATTTTCCGGATGAAACTCCAAAGGTACATTTGGAAGGGTTCAGCTTCATTTTGTATTCTCTCGAGCGTCTTTGAAGGTTCCGCGATGATCTTTGCGGGTGACCCTTGGCCTTCTCCGATTTTACCACCATATCGTCAATGTATACCTCCATGGTTTTTCCTATTTGCTCTTTCAACATCCGGTTGACCAGTCTATGATACGTAGACCCCGCATTCTTCAAGCCAAAGTGCATAACATTGTAGCAGTATATCCCTCTTTCAGACAAGAATGCTGTCTTTTCTTGATCTGCTGGATCCATTTTGATTTGGTTGTAACAACTCCAGGTGTCCAAGAATGTTAACATCTCGTGTCCAGCTGTCGCATCTACCATTGCGTCAATGTGTGGTAGTGGGAAGGGGTCTTTTAGACACGCCTTGTTGAGGTCGGTGAAGTCCACACATACTCTCCACTTTCCATTCTTCTTGGGCACTACTAGCACATTTGATAGCCATTCTAGATACTTTACCTCTCTTATCTTGTTTGCTGCTAGCAGGCTATCCACTTCTTGATTGATCACTTTATTTCTTTCAGCTGCAAATTTTCTTCGTCTCTGCTGGATGAACTTGCATCCTGGGTCTACGCTGAGCTTGTGTGTTATGATAGATGGGTCTATTCCTATCATGTCATCATTGGACAATGCGAAATAATCCATATTGATTTGCAAAAATTCAATTAGGTGTTGCCTGAGATCGCCCGTGCATCCTGCCCCTATTAGTACAGTTCTTTCTGGGTGCAGCTTGTCCAGGTTGATTTGATCTAGCTCCTCGGTTGGGGGCTCAATATACTCGTCCTGGACGCGCTGCTTCTGTAATTGCTATGCTGGAGGACTGGCTGTTCACTTCAATGCCTTTTTGTAGCAGCCTTTGGCTTCCTCCTGATCTCCTCGTATTTTTTCTATTCCCCAGGGCGTGGGAAACTTCACACATTGATGATACGTTGAGGGGACTGCCTTCATTAGATGCAACCATGGTCTTCCGAGAATAACATTGTAGGTAAATGGTCCATCTATGAACAAGTATCTCACCTGTTTATTAATTCCTCCTGCATAGGTTGGAATCATGATCTCTCCCAATGAGTTAGTTGTTTCTCCACTAAACCCCACCAGTGGGATGGTCTTCTTCTGCAAGTCTTTCTCGCTGAACCCCATGTTTTCTATGGTTTTCAGCATGATTAGATTGACTGAGCTATCAGTATCTACCAGAACCTTTCTAACCGTGCAGTTGACCATTGACAATGTTATGATAAGTGCGTCATGGTGTTCCTGGCTGTCGTGTATATCTTCCTCGTCGAAGGCGATAGCAGGCAGATCGCAATAGGAAACTCTGCAGGAGGTCTCTGGTCTGTCTCCCTTATTTTCAGTAGCACGTCTCTTGGCTGCCGAATATATTAATCCGCTTAGGTCTAAGCCGCTTATTATCATGTTTATTATCTTGGTGCATGCAGGTGGTGCTGCAGACTTTGCAGATCCCAACTTGTCCTGCTGCTTGCCCCCACGTGATAGTAGGTGGCTCAGCTCCCCCTGCTCGTATAGGCGCCTGATCTTCCTGCGTAGAGTGTAGCAATCTTCCGTGGTATGTCCGATGTCATGATGGAACTCGCACTTTTTCTTGCTGTCTTTTCGCCATGATTGTCCTTCTACTGGTGGCCTAGGCCACCTTACTCCATCTCCCATCTCTTTGAGTGCTTTCAGGATTCCTCAGACGCCATTTGTTAATCCATATTCTGCCAGCCTAGGGAGTTGCTGATTCTCTCTGTTGTCGATTCTGTTGACTCCCCTACCATATGGCCTATATCTCTCCTCCTTCTTTCCGGTGGACTACTTTCTGCTTGACTTCTCTAGGGCCGACATGCTGGATACGCTTGGCGTGCTTGGTATGCTGGCTCTAGCTAGTATGTCTTCTTCCAGTCTAATTGCAGATGCTGCCTTTTCTTGCACCGCTTCAATGCTATGACAAGGGTGCATAGTCAGCTGCTTATATAGGTCTGACTCGTGGTGTAAGCCCCTTCTTAATGCTTCCACTACTGTTGGCACGTCACACTCTCGTACTGCCACCTTTTCGTTATTGAACCGGATGTTGAATTCCCCAATGGTCTCGCTGGCACCTTGAACGATCCGGTACAAGTCGCCAACGTGCTTTTGTGGCTTCCGGCTGCTTGCAAATTGCTGTGTGAATGCATTTACCAGATCGGCAAATGTGGATATCGATCTGTTAGGTAGACTTATGAGCCATCGGTGTGCTGGCCCTGACAGTGTGGACCCGAACCCCTTACACATGCAGGCTTCTTTTACATGCCCAATGACTGTTACTGTCATCATCTTCTGTTTGTACTTGTAACATCCTCATACTCCAAGTGCCTTACCAGGACCACTCAGGTATAAGGATGCCACTATCTCGGTTACCCGAGGCATGATATTCATAAGACAATAACGAAACAACTTTAAATAATATAAGTTTAGTGAAAGGTTACAACTGAAACCAAATACCAAAATACGATCCATGTTCTCAAACCAACTGTCTACTGAATTAACTAAAATGTTATAAAACTAGCAAAGCTACAGCGGAAGACTTCTATCGTCAGACGGTGGCACATCCCACTATCCCAAAGACTCAACTCAAACTCGCTCAATTCATCGCTCACCATCCCCGAATGGATCACCGCAGGTTTTACAAACAATAACCGAGGTCAGTACTAATCACACAACTTATATATATCAACAATACGACAAACAGACAGCTTACACCATCACACACACACAATCACACCAGTCCCATCAATCTCAATCACCGACTGTCCACTAGACCAGCCCTGCCAGTGGGGGACCGCAACCGTACCCACCAAATTCCCGCTCCTCATAATGAGCGATAACCCTGTCCATTAATGTGCACATCCCCTTCCATGGCGGGTTCCACGAAGGGCGAAACTAGGGCGTGAAGCCACTCCCGCAAGTGACCCCACTCAGCCGAGGACACGCCTCGAGAACCAGAGACAAACAATCACAATCAACAAACCGTCACAATACAATTACTATATTATTCAATCAACCACAACACATCAACAATCATCCCATTATGGGACTAATACTGAGTAGGAAATCCTACCTGGAAAGCACAACAATCAGACGGTCTCAACAGCTGTATCAAAAAGCCTCTTCTACAAATCCTCCTCCTATCATACATACACATAATCACTACCAATCATTATCTACAACAAAACCTCCAATTCCCCATATTAGGGTTTAAACAACTTAAAGGAAATACTATAAAAACGGTACATAGATCTTACTCTCGACGCAAGGATCTCAACGGTATAAAGAAAGGTGAAATCCGACCTTCCAAACTCCGGGATTTGCTAACAATGCGATTAAAGTGAAGAACGATGTTTTGTTTTCTCTCTTGACAGTAAATAGGTTTTGAAAAGTGTTTAAGAACAATGACGGAAAAGATTATATATCTAATCGCATAATTAACAAAATCCGAGAAAAACTCCCCGTAAACCGGCTACTCGATCGAGTAGCTAAGCTACTCGATCGAGTGCCCCCTTACTCGATCGAGTATCAACGGTACTCGATCGAGTACCCAACAGGTCAGAAACTATTTTAAAACGCAACTCACCCTTACTCGACAGAGTAAGGCCTACTCGATAGAGTACCCAGAGACTCATAAATACGGAGTATTACAGTCTTCCCTCCTTAAAAAGAACTTTGTCCCCGAAGTTCAACCCATACATGAAACAAGCATGCTAACTCGACCAAGACACAACAACATAACTAAGAACTCAAGAACTCGACCAATCATAAAACATGAACTCTTAACACCCACCCCACCAACTATGTTTACTTCCTTAACATGACTCACGATATCGTATCCACCACATATATATCTCTCACGACACCAACTCCATACATAACCAACTACCATCCTCTAACGTTGCTAGCTCCATAGTATCATCCACTATCAAATCCAAAATCAAGACACTCATAGACATCAAACGGAATGTTACATTCTACCACCCTTAAAAGGAACTTCGTCCTCGAAGTTTACTAACACTCATAAACATCATCATCCAACTGTCAACACTGGTGAAATATTCTCACACTCCTAAACATCGAACTACTACAAGCACGGTCATGACCTTTAACAAAATTAACCACAACACGAATCAACCTTTTATTCGACATCAAGACTCAAACTTCCAAATATATTACCATATGCACACCCATCAAAATCTCTTTTATCGCATCCTACTCCTCTTAAGATAAATGTTACGTCCTCGTAACTCGCTAATACTAAACCCTAGATATATCTTTTCATTATCCTCATCACCACCGCATGTCAAAGATAACTACCTATAATCTAAACACTCGCCATGCACATATCCAAGGCTCTCTTACTTAAACAATTCTCATACTTCACTTCACTCGTCACACCACCTAACCTATACCACAAAATCCTTAGCTTAACCTAAAACTTCACTTGTTCCCTATTACCGCAACATGACACAACTCTCTATATAAACTATATAAAACGCTTATCACCAAAAGCATAACTCACGATCCACACTTGTTACGTACACTCACACTAGATCCTCAAGTTCCTTTCTTTCATTACCGCAAGACTCATACATAACTTAACACGACACTTATTATTCAACACCCTACACTCACTGTCTCAACAAAAGATTATGAGCCACCTGCATATATCAGATCATTACCACACATGTTCTACGAATCATTTGCCATGACTATGACTACCGATGCCTCATCTTAAAACAAGATCTAAATTACTGTAACAACTTCTCACAACTGTGTCCCATCAACAGAATGTCACTATACCATGACAACAACGAAAACATGTACAATTCTCGTTCATATCATACTCTACTCACATACCAAAACTTAACTGGTAAGAAACATCGATAAACAAAACAACTGTCTATCTGTACAACCTGAAACTCACAGGAAGCAACGTCAAACAAAACAACAATCTATGTATGACTGGTGTGTACTTTCGAAACTCGAATCATAATCATCCCGCCTACTCCACCACAACCGGTGACGGCATCACAACACCGCCACCAACACCCACACGCAGTCGATGCGAAAAAAAAAATACCCGCATCTCAAAACTAAATATCGTGCCCGGATCACCACCCGAGGCACCACAACCACATCGATAGTCATCACAATTGCATACAACTCCCATAAATACTAACTCGAATAACTTCTCGGACAAGAAAACTTACTCAAATCCACTTTACTAAATCATAACACAACATATTTTATGAATTAAACAGGTAATAACCTCGTGAATATCATCCCCTTACCATATCACAGATTGACATGTATCATGAATACATACAAGTATAGCCAGTCATGCCAGATCACTCAAATTATTACCTTTTTGAATATCATTCAATTAGATTAGCGTACTCAACATGCATTACAGAACATTCTGTAGATACCCGTATCCGTCGATATTGGAATTTATAGAGAACCCGACAAACACCCGATGATGATAGGACACATGTATTTATTAGTTGTCATTGTCATTATTTGGGTTCGTTTTACGATGTAGAATGAGTGTTGTCGACGGAGTATTTTATTAATTTAAATGATATTTAAATTAAAGCTTTTTTAAGGTGAATTCATTTTACTTTATTTTGAGTTTATTTTCTCAAGTTTATTTTATTGAAAATAAAATAAATATTTGATTTGAAAAATCATTTTATGAGTGTATTTGATTTGAAAAATCATTTATTTTAATGTGTTAATTGATTTGAAAAATCGAGTTTGAAAATCGAAAACTCGTTTTAACCACACGTTTTGGAGCTCGGTTTTTGAGCCCGTTTTCTTTAAGAGTTGGCACGAATCTCGAGTACACTAACCAACCTAGGCCTCTACCCATCCAACCCCGGTTCGAACCCCCATATCCACACCCAAATCTCGTCCCAAACATCCCCCCAACACAGCCCAATTTCTTTCCTCTACCCGTGTTTGCATAGCCCGTCGAAAGCCTTTCTAAACCGAATCAAACTTGGTCCAAACCCGCAACCCATCACCACCAATCCGTGCTCCACATTACCCACAATAACCCAGCACCTAGACCACCACAAAACCCATCCAAATCCCGTCCCAAATACTCCCCAAACAGCCCGCATACACAAAGCAGCCCCCCCTGTTTTGCGTGCTCAATCCCGAGCCCAAAACCCGCTCCAAATACCACCAAAACCCGTGCCCATTAACCCTACACCATACCCTAGTATCCTACCCATATTACCTTAGCTTAACCACCAAGAAAACCCCCCATACAAACCATAAAAACCACACGAAATAGCTGATGGACAGCAGCTATGCGAAACAGGCCCGACTGCTTGTTGCCCTACTTCTACCCTTCG
Organism: Silene latifolia; assembly: GCF_048544455.1. Classification (NCBI taxonomy): domain Eukaryota; kingdom Viridiplantae; phylum Streptophyta; class Magnoliopsida; order Caryophyllales; family Caryophyllaceae; genus Silene; species Silene latifolia. The sequence goes on along the minus strand of NC_133538.1, from coordinate 332,130,220 downwards.
AAACTCCCTATAAATACCCCCCCTTCACCATACTTTTATTCCTCTAAGTTCTCCATACATACTACCGTCATTCACAAGCTTTAAACTCCAGAAACAAACCCTAATTGCCTCTCAAAAACCCTCGACAAAACCGACTTACAAACTGAGAATCAGTTTGTGTGTCCTCTTTGAAACCGTTCGTTCAACCATCAAACCTCCATTAAAATTCGAGTTTCTTGTTATAAATTAACCATACAACATCCACCTGCATCTTAGACAAATATTTACGAGCCAAATTTCCCTTGAGAGTACACGAATCCCCTCGAAAAACAGAGTGTTATACACTCTGTTTTCGCGGCTTTTTCTGTCTGTCCAGTTCTGTTTGTGCTCGTTTTTCGTGCCCAATAACTCAAAACGACCAGGGATTGTTTTAAGATCTCTGTTCTCCTCTCTTTCTAGTTTCCAAAACATCTTTTAAATTTAATTTTCACCGTGAAACGAGTGAGAAATCGCAGTTTGAAAGTTGCTATCCAGATTTGCAAAAAACGTGTTTGTTGCTTTGTTCCTTCGTCGACGACGGCCTCTCGAGATAAAATCTACCATCGATTACGACCCAAGACGGTGTCAACGATACATGTAGATTGAGGGTGCATCAAATCCTCCTTTTCTCCCTTTTATTTCGTTCTTTTTTATGTTTGTTTTTTTATAGTTCGTTTTACTTTGTTTATTGTTTGTTTATCGTTTGTTTTCGTTAACTATGAAACTAGTTTAGTCCGAGTATGAGTTAAAGTACCACCACGAACACCCGCGTTAACTTGAGATGGGAAAGAAATCCGCTACATCAGTCGGTCGTATCCCCCGTCTCATTTACATATCCTCGTGTTCAAGGTAGGGCATTAATAAAACGAATTCTAACTTCGCTCTTCGCTTTTGACCCCTCTCTTGTTTCGTTTAATTCGACCTGCCCAAGGACCATTCACATGTTAGTTCGACCTCTGATTGTTAACATATGACTCATTTAGATGACATTAGATCAATTTAATAACCTAATTAGACACGTTAGGTGGCTTCGACACAAGCATTAAAATCAACTAACAATTCTGTAACTTAATTGAATGCATCTTTCTCTTTCACATAATTTCTCGCTAGTATAAGAGTGCGTGATTAGCGCCTTCTTATTAACACTCGATGAGTTAAATTAATTAGCGAACTTGACCTAATTCGACCCTTTAGCCCGTGTAGAGCACCCGGTTTTAGGCAAAGCTTTCTGACCTCTTTTATCATCGTTTTCTAATGTACATCCCGCATCGCTTCGCAAATATATCTAACCTAATGAATTTAACCTAGGAACTAGGGTGGACGTGGCTTTAGGCCGTGAGGGTGGCCGCGCCTTTTCTTGTTTCGTTTGTTTTATATCATTTGTTCTTTGTCGTTTCGTAGCTTGTAATTTATAGTTTGTTCATCGAGTTGTAATTTTCAAGTTTGTTTTACTTTTATCGAGTCAAAACTTCTTCAAAAACCTTAGTCTTGTTTGGTTAGATGGTTATGCCCCAATGCATGTAAGAGCGTAGTAAATCGCATGTTGTTTAAAGCAACATGGCCCGATTTATGCTAATGCATGCTTTGGTGTGTGGCCCTATGTCTAATTCGATAAGATTAAGTAAAAGCACGCATCACGAGGAGTGACCCAAGGCCGTGAGTCATGTAAGCCGTGGGCCACCCCCCTTGTGCACGTTTCCCTAGGCCGAATTGGCCGTGTAATGTGTCGTGTACGGTTTTGTGTATAGCGTTGTATTTTAGATCGAGTTGTATCTTTAATTTATCGTTGTGTCGGCATGAAATGCCTGGGTTGTAATAGGATAAATCCCAACGGCTCCCCCATTCCTCTTAAGCCTTGTTTGCTTTGTATGTTGTTAGATCAATCAACCCACATGCTAAATTACAACTTTGACAAAGTTAGTTTAGTTGCATCTAAATCGACATAGAAACTTCACATGTTAGGGTTTTGAAAACGATGTTTGCATATCATATATCGTAGTAGCTATGACCTTGTTTGAAATCCGACACTTGACTTAGTAGAGGCCGTTATTGACGGGCGGGGTTAGGTGTCCTTACGGGCTTCCTAACACGTACCCTCACCCCTTACTCAAGATCTATGGTTTGTGGATCCGTCTAAATACCATTGGATTACGAGAGTCATTCAAATCGAGTGATATAGGGTACAAGTCTTTATCTTTAATCACTCGTAGTCGATTGGCTTTATGCTTTTCGATGAAAGGTGTAAAGTTGACTTGAACGGTTCCAAGTTCCCATAAAACTTGGTGGAGACTCTAATTTGTCTTAATTCGATTCGAAGGAACCTCGAGTCGATTATGCCTAGTGTGGATCCCGCGGACGCAGTTCCCGAGGGCCTTGTCCACAGTTTGGCGACTACTGGGAAAAGAGGACTAGTTACACTTTGTTTCTAGGGTCTTCTCCTCCGAGGTGAAACTTGAAAAGAAAGTATTGGAAAGTAAAACATTACTCATAGTGCTACGATTCATGCATAAACCCTTAAGGACTTTCCCGGGCCGTCCCAGCGTTTCTTTGTGATGCGTGGGGGGCGACGTCCCACTATGCCAGGAACTCGCACATTGCTTGCTTCCACTCCGTCTCGTCGTGGTTCTTGATGGTGGGGATGCTCTTCTAGGTACTCTACCTAAAGGCCCTTGCTCTATAAGACCCAAAAAGGATGGAGGGCATAGACCTTCTTGTAGAAGACTTGCCGAGACTTAGAGATGTCTAGGAGCATACATCCTTCTAACATGAGAATGACAATGTGCGAAATGAATTTCCCGAGTCTTTTCAAAATTTTCCGTATCGATTTCAAAACCGAACTTTTAAACAACTTACTTTCAAAATATCATGGTTTTAAAAACACGGAATGCTGCCCAAGTAGGACTAGATTTTTCGGCCCAAAATAAGCTTTTATAGCCGGCATGCTGCCCATTTCAAATCTCATTTTCAAGTCGATCATTCGTTTTTTTCAAATTCAATTCAAAATATTTCTCGAACCTTAACCAAGCATGAAATGCGTCGAGTCGTGTCCGGGTCCTGGCCGTGTTTGGCTAGGCGTGTTTCGTTCTAAGTATCTAGAACACGACCCTGTTGGGTCACCCAAGCTCACCTCTTGGGCTTCGAGTCATGTGGGTCGACCAATTGGTCTAGGATAGTCCACAGAAACGTCCAAGCTAGGCCATTTACGGCGTTTCACTTAAACCTATGGGCTATGTTGGTCCAATCACGGGTTTAGTCACACCGAGTCCAGTTTAGAATCGAGTTATGATGGTTTGGGTCATGTCGTTTTGTCGAGTCCAAAATGAATCGAGGTCTAAATCCAACCGTGAGTCGAACCTTTTGGTTAGTCAGTCTTAAGTCGAGTCTTTGCTTGAGTCAAGTTGGTGTCGTGTCCTTAAGTGTGCAGGGGCTCTTGCATTTGAATATTGACTCAGTTCGGGGTTTTCTTGTAGAAAGGCCGCCAAAAACCCGACTTCAAGCAATGGAAGATGCTGTTAACAAACTCACTGAGGCCGTGAACCTCATGATGGCCAGAATGGATGTGATCGAATCCAAGCTGGGTGAAGATTCCTCTTCATCTACCCCACCTCTGACAGATCTGGAGAAACGGTTCAAGTTCATTGAAGACCGTCTGAAACTCTCCCAGGGGAAGAACATCCACTACGAAAATGCTACGGCCTATGCCCCAGTTCAGGATAAGTTGCCTACAAACATGGTACTCACTGATATCCCAAAGTTTAAGGGCACAGAAGATCCGGTCCACCATGTTAAGGCCTATAAGGGGTATTTAGGACTGAAGGGAGTACCTGCTGACATGCTCTCTGAAATTTTCGCTCAATCTCGGATGAACACCGAAGGCGTGGTTCTACAACTGGACCTTAAGAACTTCCCCACTTTCGAAGATATTACGGTGGAGTTCTCGCAAGCACTATGCTTTGATAATGTCGAGATTCAAACCAACATAAGAACATTGGAGGTGATGACACAGAAAGACAAAGAAGGCTTTACTGAATTCCTTGCAAGATGGCGCGCTGAAAGCGTGAAATTAGCCAAGAAGCCTGACGAAGTTGAAATGGTAGATAAGTTCGTAAAGAATCTACGACCTATTTATCGCAATGCTCTGAAATACCAGAATTTTGGCTCTTTCAAAGAATTGATAAGAATCGGGATAAAGGTAGAAGATGATGTCATAAGGGCAGAGGCTGAAAAGCCGAAAGGATACCAAGGGGCCTCATCGTCTAAGGCCAAGGCCCCAGCAACGACCCATATTGATGAAGCCATCAATCTCTTAGAAGGGCAATCGAAGAAGTCGCAGCGCCAAACACCTAGGGCATTCACCGATATCGGATACACTTATGCATACGCTCTCCAAAGGCTCATAGCCCAAGGAAAGCTGAAGCCTATTGGTCCAATTCCGGACCCTCCCGCTGATCAACAAGGTAAATGGTATAAACCAAATGCCTACTGTGCCTTTCATCAAGGGAAAGGCCATGATACTGAAAGGTGCTATCGACTGAAGCACGAAATCCAAGACATGATTGAGAATGGAACACTCCCGATCCCAACTGTTAAACCCAATAACATCACCAATCCATTTGTCGATCACGCCAACTTTGTTTCTGTCGAAGACAATGTCGATTATTCTCATCTTATCCACCCATGTCACTTGAAAGGGGTGTTTATCGGGAAAATATTTGTGGATTGCTTTCAATTCTTGCCAAACCCGAAGAATGAAATTCGAGTCGGGAGTCTTGCCCTAGAATGTACTCCTCTCATTAACGAAGTTAACAAAAGACAATTCGATTCACCAACCTTCATCACTGGCGTAGATCCTCAGAGGACTACCTCAGGATGGAGGCAGACCATCAAAGGGATCAAGGACAAGAGCCGAGCAACTAAGCTGACAGCTGAACAAGAGAAAGCTCAAGACCATATTTGAAAATTATGAGTCGGGATCTATTTTCTTATTTTAGTCGAGTCGAGTCTAGGACTTTATTTTCCTGAAGTTGAGTCGTTTGTTCCGCGATGACCTAGGATGTGTCCTAGGAATCGTTCCTTCGAGTCTGTTAAGCTTTTGTCTTTCCAATAAAAAGTTCTAGTTTCGTTTCCAAATATGTCTTGTTTCCAATCCTCAATCATTCCGAAATATGATAAAATGCGCAACACACTCAAAGGCATCTCTGGGGTAGAAATATGTCCCGTTTCAAAACGTAAGGTACAATAGGATTCCGTGTTCGATTCCTTTACCTATTTCATGTCTGGTGGTAGAAAACCTCCATCTGAACCAATGTTTGTGACAAGTTTTTAAATGATTTTATGACAAACCCGGACTAGCTCCTTGTTTCCCCTATCGATGATGGAAGGCAAGCCTTTTCCCCAACAAAATCATCCCATCTCGAAGAGAGAAGATATCAACCCGTTCTAACAAGGAATTGTTAGTTCCTACCCAAATTAGTTGGCGAAGCCCAGTTTTCAAGGTGTATCCATTTATGACTAAGAGAATGAATAGAAGATCATTTTCAAAGAGAGAAAAAAGATGAAAAAGAATGAAAAATGAGAAAAAGAGGAAAATTTGAAAAATGAAAAAATGAAAAAAAAAGAAAAATGAAAAAAAAAAGATGAAAGAAAAAGAAAAAAGGAAAAAAGATGTTGAAGTTATTGCGGAATGCTTTTTGGTTGAATGTCGAAGTTACGGAAGCCAGAATTCAAGTCAAGTACCCATAGTTGAGGTTCAATGGGCGAAGCCCAAAAGCTTAAGTAGTAACCTCTTTACCCTCTAAGTCCTTCCTGAGACAGTTACAAAGGGATAGTCGGGAATTTTGAGAATCATTCCACTTGTGTTGTTAGACCCAACCTTTAGGGTCCAGACATGGAAATTTGAACCCACATCATTTTTCAACCCATTTGCACTCGTGGTTCATCAAACCCGAGACACCCATTCCAACCACATCAGCAGCCATAGCCCTTGGCCTTAGCACGACAAAACAAACCTTCAGAATGATGGTTAACCATTCCAACTTGTTATTACCAAGCTCCACATCCCAAAAGATCCAAGCCTTTTACACCTAACCCCAGACACGGGATTTAACGGTACCTTACAGGCTAGAATGGGATACGACATGATACCTTAGGTGAAACCTTCGAGTGTGTACACACAATCAATATGCCAATTTTATGCACCTTGATCGAACTACGTCGGATTTGATTTCGCTCCACGCGAATACGTAGGCAATCCTTCAGAATAAGGGATTCAATCCACTCATCAACCAAGTTGTCATCTTGTCGGTTTCTTACGGGTCTTTACCAAGTCCAAATGAAGCCACCTTTGTTTGAGTCGGTCTTAGCACTCGATGTAGGCTAGGATGAGGATATAGGTTCAGATGAGTAGTGTCAAGTCTCAGAATGAGCTTTATCTAATGGTTTAGGCAAAGATGCTGAGTCACATAGATGTGGGTTTGTGTTGGGAACAGAAAACATGAAAAACCCGCTGAAAAAAAGAAGGCGTGGAAGAAAAATAGTAAAAGCCCGCTGAAAAGAAAGAAGGCGGTGGCAAGAAATGATGAAAACTCGCTGAAAAGAAAGGAGGCGAGGAGAAGAGTGACAGAATATTCACAACAAAAGTGATGTGTGATGTCTAAGTGTTCTCATAAAATCAACCTGTGTTTAGTGTCTGGGCGAAGCCAACGTTGGTGCTCTGTGAGTTTAATCCACCTTATCAATGCCAAGTGATCTTGATTCCCATGTGCCCTCGGGAGCACGCCCATGCCATACGATATCTCTCTCTCAAGTCCGGCGACCTAGTGATTCCCATTTGCCATCTTTTGGTGCCAGAATGGCCAATTTACATTTTTACCCCCAACAAGTCCATAATTGAATTAAAACCCGTGCACACTTACGGTTTTATTTTCTTTTTTTTTGTTTTACGGTAGCGGGCTACGCCCACGTTGTTTACAAGTCATACGGAGTGTCTGAGTCGTATTTCATGCTCACCCATCAAGGTTCGATTTCAAAAAAATTTCACAATTTCAATTTCAAAATTTCAAAATTCCAAAAACTTTTTGCGAATTATGGATAGATGATCCAAGTAGTGGAATCTTTTCGGGTCGATGACCCCAATCTTTCGAAATTCAAAATTTCAAATTCAATTTTTGAAGGGTCGATGGCCCAACATACCAAGCGATGTCAAATTTAAACTTCGGGTCGATGGCCCAATTATTCAAAATTTTCAAATTCAATTTTCTGGTCGATGACCCAATCTTTCAAATAATCCAATTTTAAGATCGATGATCCAAATGTGCTTATGTGATGATTATTGCTAGTACGTTTTTGTGTTTCAAATATAGCAGGATATGCTTCAACTGGGGGCTCTAAAGTCTTCGACTTTAGAGCCATTGCAAACTGGGGGCTCTGAAGCCGTTGGCTTCAGAGACCATTATCAAGATGAAAAGGATGACATCCACTCAGAATTCAATTCAATACAAGAGTATGAAATGGAAGAATTACGTAGCTGAAAGCAAATGATGAAAGCGGCGGCAACCTCCTTGGAAAGTCCCGTCCCATTTGGGCACCTGCCAGCAGATGATAAGCTTTGGGCAAATGTCAAAAGATGATGAATTTTGGACAAATGCCAGCAGATGATAAACTTTGGGCATGTGTCAGTAGTTGCCGAACTACGACGCGGGTTTGATTCCGTCAGAAACGGATACGTAGGCGCCCGAGGATAAGGCTCAACCCATCATATATGCAACTTTATGGGTCGACGACCAACAACGATAATTTGACACAACAGAAGCAAGAGTTAATCCTCGACGAAGTTTCAGGTATGATCTCTTCTTATGGATGGCGAGCTTATATACTCAAGTCTAATGGACTGTAAACGACCTGCAGAATCCTCAGGTCGAGAGGGACCTGGGGTGTACTTTGACTTTCGCCTTGTCCAAGCCTCAGTCAAAGTGGGGGCTCTGTAGACACCCGTATCCGTCGATATTGGAATTTATAGAGAACCCGACAAACACCCGATGATGATAGGACACATGTATTTATTAGTTGTCATTGTCATTATTTGGGTTCATTTTACGATGTAGAATGAGCGTTGTCGACGGAGTATTTTATTAATTTAAATGATATTTAAATTAAAGCTTTTTTAAGGTGAATTCATTTTACTTTATTTTGAGTTTATTTTCTCAAGTTTATTTTATTGAAAATAAAATAAATATTTGATTTGAAAAATCATTTTATGAGTGTATTTGATTTGAAAAATCATTTATTTTAATGTGTTAATTGATTTGAAAAATCGAATTTGAAAATCGAAAACTCGTTTTAACCACACGTTTTGGAGCTCGATTATAGCTCGGTTTTTGAGCCCGTTTTCTTTACGAGTTGGCACGAATCTCGAGTACACTAACCAACCTAGGCCTCTACCCATCCAACCCCGGTTCGAACCCCCATATCCACACCCAAATCTCGTCCCAAACATCCCCCCAACACAGCCCAATTTCTTTCCTCTACCCGTGTTTGCATAGCCCGTCGAAAGCCTTTCTAAACCGAATCAAACTTGGTCCAAACCCGCAACCCATCACCACCAATCCAAGCAAACATTACCCACAATAACCCAGCACCTAGACCACCACAAAACCCATCCAAATCCCGTCCCAAATACTCCCCAAACAGCCCGCATACACAAAGCAGCCCCCCCTGTTTTGCGTGCTCAATCCCGAGCCCAAAACCCGCTCCAAATACCACCAAAACCCATGCCCATTAACCCTACACCATACCCTAGTATCCTACCCATATTACCTTAGCTTAACCACCAAGCAAACCCCCCATACAAACCCTAAAAACCTCACGAAATAGCTGATGGACAGCAGCTATGCGAAACAGGCCCGACTGCTTGTTGCCCTACTTCTACCCTTCGAAACTCCCTATAAATACCCCCCCCTCCTCACCATAATTTCATTCCTCTAAGTTATCCATACATACTACCGTCATTCACAAGCTTTAAACTCCAGAAACAAACCCTAATTGCCTCTCAAAAACCCTCGACAAAACCGACTTACAAACTGAGAATCAGTTTGTGTGTCTTCTTTGAAACCGTTCGTTCAACCATCAAACCTCCATTAAAATTCGAGTTTCTTATTCCAAATTAACCATACAACATCCACCTGCATCTTAGACAAATATTTACGAGCCAAATTGCCCTTGAGAGTACACGAATCCCCTCGAAAAATAGAGTGTTATACACTCTGTTTTCGCGGCTTTTCCTGTCTGTCCAGTTCTGTTTGTGCTCGTTTTTCGTGCCCAATAACTCAAAACGAGCAGGGATTGTTTTAAGATCTCTGTTCTCCTCTCTTTCTAGTTTCCAAAACATCTTTTAAATCTTATTTTCACCGTGAAACGAGTGAGAAATCGCAGTTTGAAAGTTGCTGTCCAGATTTGCAAAAAACGTGTTTGTTGCTTTGTTCCTTCGTCGACGACGGCCTCTCGAGATAAACTCTACCATCGATTATGACCCAAGACGGTGTCAACTATACATGTAGGTTGAGGGTGCATCAAATCCTCCTTTTCTCCCTTTTATTTCGTTCTTTTTTATGTTTGTTTTTTTATAGTTCGTTTTACTTTGTTTATCGTTTGTTTATCGTTTGTTTTCGTTAACTATGAAACTAGTTTAGTCCGAGTATGAGTTAAAGTACCACCACGAACACCCGCGTTGACTTGAGATGGGAAAGAAATCCGCTACATCAGTCGGTCGTATCCCCCGTCTCATTTACATATCCTCGTGTTCAAGGTAGGGCATTAATAAAACGAATTCTAACTTCGCTCTTCGCTTTTGACCCCTCTCTTGTTTCGTTTAATTCGACCTGCCCAAGGACCATTCACATGTTAGTTCGACCTCTGATTGTTAACATATGACTCATTTAGATGACATTAGATCAATTTAATAACCTAATTAGACACGTTAGGTGGCTTCGACACAAGCATTAAAATCAACTAACAATTCTGTAACTTAATTGAATGCATCTTTCTCTTTCACATAATTTCTCGCTAGTATAAGAGTGCGTGATTAGCGCCTTCTTATTAACACTCGATGAGTTAAATTAATTAGCGAACTTGACCTAATTCGACCCTTTAGCCCGTGTAGAGCACCCGGTTTTAGGCAAAGCTTTCTGACCTCTTTTATCATCGTTTTCTAATGTACATCCCGCATCGCTTCGCAAATATATCTAACCTAATGAATTTAACCTAGGAACTAGGGTGGACGTGGCTTTAGGCCGTGAGGGTGGCCGCGCCTTTTCTTGTTTCGTTTGTTTTATATCATTTGTTCTTTGTCGTTTCGTAGCTTGTAATTTATAGTTTGTTCATCGAGTTGTAATTTTCAAGTTTGTTTTACTTTTATCGAGTCAAAACTTCTTCAAAAACCTTAGTCTTGTTTGGTTAGATGGTTATGCCCCAATGCATGTAAGAGCGTAGTAAATCGCATGTTGTTTAAAGCAACATGGCCCGATTTATGCTAATGCATGCTTTGGTGTGTGGCCCTATGTCTAATTCGATAAGATTAAGTAAAAGCACGCATCACGAGGAGTGACCCAAGGCCGTGAGTCATGTAAGCCGTGGGCCACCCCCCTTGTGCACGTTTCCCTAGGCCGAATTGGCCGTGTAATGTGTCGTGTACGGTTTTGTGTATAGCGTTGTATTTTAGATCGAGTTGTATCTTTAATTTATCGTTGTGTCGGCATGAAATGCCTGGGTTGTAATAGGATAAATCCCAACGGCTCCCCCATTCTCCTTAAGCCTTGTTTGCTTTGTATGTTGTTAGATCAATCAACCCACATGCTAAATTACAACTTTGACAAAGTTAGTTTAGTTGCATCTAAATCGACATAGAAACTTCACATGTTAGGGTTTTGAAAACGATGTTTGCATATCATATATCGTAGTAGCTATGACCTTGTTTGAAATCCGACACTTGACTTAGTAGAGGCCGTTATTGACGGGCGGGGTTAGGTGTCCTTACGGGCTTCCTAACACGTACCCTCACCCCTTACTCAAGATCTATGGTTTGTGGATCCGTCTAAATACCATTGGATTACGAGAGTCATTCAAATCGAGTGATATAGGGTACAAGTCTTTATCTTTAATCACTCGTAGTCGATTGGCTTTATGCTTTTCGATGAAAGGTGTAAAGTTGACTTGAACGGTTCCAAGTTCCCATAAAACTTGGTGGCGACTCTAATTTGTCTTAATTCGATTCGAAGGAACCTCGAGTCGATTATGCCTAGTGTGGATCCCGCGGACGCAGTTCCCGAGGGCCTTGTCCACACATTCAAATAGCAACTTTATGATAATCACACCATACCACGTCTTGTGAGGTCATAACCTCACACAAACATTTATATACATCTTAGACCCATAATCACATCCAACTAGTCAAACCTGATCACGTAAGTTACCACTTAACAAAGTTACCTGTCGCCCGAGCTTAACTCGCATACCCCTCATCACATTCTTCCATTCGCATAACCAGCACCTTCTGCCATACATAACTATGCAGTTAACACTTACTATGAGAAACCGCCTCCTAAGACTATGTCTTATACTTCCTCATAACCATACCTATCAATTCGATCTCTACAAAATCAGCCTCTTTAGAATTGTCATCTTTCCTATTTATCATTAACCTTAACCACTAGCGACAACACCTCCACACAACTACCGTTCGTACATCAAACTTCTTACACTCATCTCTAAACATCACCGTTTCTTCCCTATCTTTGGTTATCATCCCCAATAACGAGCATCAAATCCATCAACAAAATTACCTCAACATTATTCCCAATACTATCCTTAATTGTATCATCATCTAACTCTCCACCAAAATCTCATATCCTGCAGACATTCTACCAACTTCTTACTTTACTTAATTCCTCAAAACTCAAGACTAATCTTGTTGTTCCGAAGCTCCTGTATAATCATTAATTCAATTCCTCATGATAGTATCATGCATCTTGACGATTCCTTATTTTTTTTTATTTTTTTTATCACATAACTCCGGTGAACATGTTATTAGTTTTATTCCCCTCATGCTTTTCTTTTTACACTCGTCTAAAGCAATTAACCATTCAACTCCTTATTACTTCTTCCTAACTCTTTAGTGCTCCGATCACCTTCTCATTGCACCAAAATTCCAATCCCATTATTTCTTATCGATATTATCTCACTCTTTCTTACCATGGGTCCCCTCTCATCACTCCACTCACTCACACTTGTCACTAATTTGTCCATAAAAAAAATCAACGTTTAATGTTCAAACAATTACATCTCCCTTTTTACATCTCTAGAAATCAAAATTCTTTTTATACCGTTAATTGCCCAAGGAAATCACACATTAGTTTCGTCTCTCGATAACACAAATTTCCAAACTCATTCACTATCTGCAAATCCACGTCGCGACATGTCTCCATTAAGTTCGCTATATACCACTCTTCTCAATTCCTCTAAAACGACCTTTCATTACATATATTCTTACTCAACACTATTTCTAACCATCTCCCTCCATAATTCGTTATACATCTCAGGTTGCTACTATCCACATCCTTTCTTTCAATCTTTTCATTCTCACGTTCCTTAAACTTACATCACTCTTTGCCCACATTCACTTACTCTTACATTACTCAACACACAATCATATCACTCATCCCGTCTCACAAAACATGCTCTATGCCTCAATTAAGCCATACCAATCTCCCTTTTCTTTTTCCACTATCTATCACAACACATAGAACTCATGTCCTCCCATCGAACTCCTACTCACCACAGGTGCCACTCACTACACCATAATATTGGGTAACTTACTTATCAGGATCAACATACATGTAAAACGGTGCATGAAGAAGCAAAATAATACCTTTGAATTAAACATAATATGCAACGAATGTCCAAAAGATAAGCACATGACCCAAAACAGGGGTCACTAGATCGAGTACAGGCCACTCGATCGAGTAAGTGACTTACTCGATCGAGTAGGCGAAGATCAGAAGCACGTAAAACAAATCACCAGGGCTACTCGATCGAGTAACTAACGTACTCGATCGAGTGCCCCCTTACTCGATCGAGTACCAAGGATACTCGATCGAGTACACCAATTCTCAGCACTGTCCAGTTTTCGTAAAACAGTCATAACTCACTCATTTCTTGGTCGTTTTGGGCGTGTGACCTATCGTTAGAATCGTAAAAGAACAAGCTATCACCTCCAATTGGAATCACATTAAAATCATTTATGCATCCCAAGTTATAACAGTTTAAAGACAACTTTGCTGTAATCAGACGACTTAACTATTCGATTTTCTCTTTCAAAACACTTAAACGACAACAAGGTAAACAAAAAAAACTCAATACTCATAAAACCAGTATTCCTAATCACATGTTACTATCTCCAAAAGCCAAGCAACAACATTCATCATGCACATAGATTATTTAACTTGTCAATCATAATTTACCCACATCCTTTTATTCTATACCTTTACATACAACAATAACATAATATACGACATAAAATCCCCCTATTCACATGTTACTAACATAGCAAAAGTAGAAAATCCACTTCCATCACATAAACATGTTCTCCACATGAATTTCATATTCTCATGCAATTCCTTACCTCATCTTTTCAAACCAAATCATAGATCACATTCATACCCGTATTCATACAATTTATTCATCCAATCATATGCACGCAATCATATGCATATACACAATAGTAACTAGTAGTAATTCCCATCACAATTCATGTTATCTTAAAAAAAATATTACCTTAATCTTTTCCACCACACATCCATTTAACTATATAACACTCATCCATCCAACACACGCAATAGAGCATTAGTAAACACATAGCGATCCCGACTCATATCCCATGGTGACCGGTTCAAAATTGTAGGGCGAGTTCGCGACTTTAGGACGTCTCCCAAGCCTTTGCATTAGCTCCTACAACTTTTATCCCGGGTTCATTTTAATTGACTCCCTATATTCATTGAATTCATTGGTTACAGGTTTCAGGATCGTCGCTCTGATACCATTTGTAACACCCCCATACTCCAAGTGCCTTACCAGGACCACTCAGGTATAAGGATGCCACCATCTCGGTTACCCGAGGCATGATATTTATAAGACAATAACGAAACAACTTTAAATAATATAAGTTTAGTGAAAGGTTACAATTGAAACCAAATACAAAAATACGATACATGTTCTCAAACCAACTGTCTACTGAATTAACTGAAATGTTATAAAACTAGCAAAGCTACAGCGGAAGACTTCTATCGTCGGACGGTGGCACATCCCGCCTATCCCAAGACTCAACTCAAACTGCTCAATTCTTTGCTCACCATCCCCGAATGGATCACCGCAGGTTTTACAAACAATAATTGGGGTCAGTACTAATCACACACCTTATATATATCAACAATACGACAAACAGACAGCTTACACCGTCACACACACACAAACACACCAGTCCCATCAATCTCAATCACCGATCGTCCTTTGGACCACCCCGTGGGGGACCGCAGCCGTACCCACCAAATCCCCGCTCCTCATAATGAGCGATAACCCTGTCCATTAATGTGCACATTCCCTTCAATGGCGGGTTCCACGAAGGGCGAAACTAGGGCGTGAAGCCACTCCCGCAAGTGACCCCACTCAGCCGAGGACACGCCTCGAGAACCAGAGACAAACAATCACAATCAACAAACCATCACAATACAATTACTATATTATTCAATCAACCACAACACATCAACAATCATCCCATTATGGGACTAATACTGAGTAGGAAATCCTACCTGGAAAGCACAACAATCAGATGGTCTCAACAGCTGTATCAAAAAGCCTCTTCTACAAATCCTCCTCCTATCATACATACACATAATCACTACCAATCATTATGTACAACAAAACCCCCAATTCCCCATATTAGGGTTTAAACAACTTAAAGGAAATACTATAAAAACGGTACATAGATCTTACCCTCGACGCAAGGATCTCAACGGTATAAAGAAAGGTGAAATCCGACCTTCCAAACTCCGGGATTTGCTAACAATGCGATTAAAGTGAAGAACGATGTTTTATTTTCTCTCTTGACAGTAAATAGGTTTTGAAAAGTGTTTAAGAACAATGACGGAAAAGATTATATACCTAATCGCATAATTAACAAAACACGAGAAAAACTCCTCGTAAACCGGCTACTCGATCGAGTAGCTAAGGTACTCGATCGAGTATCAACGGTACTCGATCGAGTACCCAACAGGTCAGAAACTATTTTAAAACGCAACTCACCCTTACTCGACAGAGTAAGGCCTACTCGATAGAGTACCCAGAGACTCATAAATACGGAGTATTAAAGTACTGCCTCACGTGATCAAAGGAGTCCGTTGTGCCATCAAAGAGAGTCATGTTTGGGTTTGTGACTCCCTTCGGCATGGTGACAATTGATATTGCATCTACGAATGGTGAGTCAGCATAGCTGTCAGGCGTTGCCTACTCAAGGTGAGGCGGCATCCCTGGGACCCTGCTCAGCATCTCTCTCAGTTCCAGATACTGCTTGTTCGTCAGGCTTCCCAAGTCTGAGCTGCGGCTGCCTGTCGCCTGCTGAGTGTGGACGCTGCTCCCAGGCCTGAATTCCATAGTATTCTAATGCGGCTTATTATCTAATGAGGCTGACGTCACAAGCATCTCCTGATGCGAGCTTACTCGTGGACTGCCTACAGATCCTGCACCAGGTGTCTGGTTAGTTATAAGGAAGTTACTGGCTGGGATATTACCTGGTACTATCTTTGTGCGGCTGGCAGGTTGCCAGCTATCTGGTGTGAGATATCCTAGTCCCTGTGGGACTATCCTCTTTCCTGTTGATGCTGCTGTCAGATCTAATCTTGTCACTAGCTCGGCTGGAATCTGCCGCTCCTGCTGCCTGATGCCCCTTGTATAAGATCCACTATTGGGGACTGGTCCTCACCCTCCATGCTTGCTGGTGTGCTTGATTGCTGTCTCAGGATGTCTATCTATGCCCAGAGCTCCCTGTTCCTCCTCTTTGCTTGAGCTTCGCTTTTTTTTATCTTCCCGTATGCTTTCCATCGCTTTTTGCAAGTTTTCCATACCACTAAGTAAGGTTTGTGTTGGACTTGGCAGTGGGGTGAGATTCGAACTTCCAGGTCCCTTATCTGATTTGGAATGTGCCGCCACGGCAGGAGTCCTGGGAGGTAGGGTGACTTTTGATATGGGTGTGGTTCTTGATGTGTGTCCGGGTGCCTGAGTTTGAGCCGTTGATGCTGGATTGTGGATGGGATTTGGTGGTATCAGCGGCTGACTACTTCCTGACCCGGCTGGTGGTGTTTGTTTGTCCATTCTGTATTTGAGTAACTAACGATGACGACCACAATGCCCCACGGTGGGCGCCAAGCTGTTTTGGTAATTTTCTACCGGATTAGGTTAAACTAGGTCAAAGTGGTCTTATTCGTTGTAAGAGAACTATGTCGTTTGTATGAATGCTGAATATGAAAAATAAAGATGTAAATAAAGATAGACACAAGAGGTTTGGTGACGCGAAAAACCCAATGTGGGAAACGACCGAGGGAAGGGACGATACCCTTCCAATAATTGCACTAGCTCTTAATATGAGAATGAGTACAAAGAAGATGGCGCAATTTCCTAGCCAGCACAATGTGTGATGCCCGTGTGTATATTTCTGAATGAATCTTTCCCCTCCCGCTCCTTCTCTATTTATAGGGCAAAAACCCTAATAAAGTCTGGTTCCCTTGCACGGCAAGGAAACCTACATCTGGGCCTTATTAGGCTTCTTTTGATAATTTGCTGTCGAGGACTCTATTCTCCCTGATCTCCTTGAGATCTCCCTGACCATCTTTAGCGCGCGGGATCCTTGATACCCGTCGTTGTGAGTACCAAAGATAAAATTTATAATTCCTATTAAAACTAACCTAGGCTAGTGGTAACAGGGTCGAACCACAAAGAGGCAGATGTAAATTCTAGTTGATTTATATTCAGTCTAAGGTAACAATTGTGGGGGTTGAATTGAAATGGTCTATAGCTAAGAACAGATAAAGATAATAAACTAAAAAGACGGTTTAACAGATAAAGAAAGGGGTACTAGGATGATCGGTTCATTATAGCTTCGGCGGCAGCAAACTAAGTCGGTCTGAGTCAACACAGGTGAGGCGGGAAATAAAGAGGTCCTCTCGGTGCACTCTTAACAAATAGCATCTTTCGATCTCGCAATAGGTCCCTAATATCACTAATACTAACTCTCGTTCTGAAAAGTGACTAATGGTCTAAACTATACCTATCTTTCGATCTTAGCACAGTTTAGTCGATTCAATTGATGGTCAAACAACTTTCCCTATCTTTCGATCTATTGGGTCAGTCATAAAATAAGCATCTAACTGGTCGCATGCATTCGATTCGTTAAATACAACAATTAAAATCAATTAAAACGAAATAAGCTCACGAGCTCAGTCGATCGACCGGGTAAGGTGGTCGATCGACCAACACGCGGGTTCAGGCCGTGTCTAATCTAATGCTGCCTATGCTACAATTCGCCTACATCCTAGCACAAATTATTTAGCTACTCATGCTAAGGGTGAAAACAATAACATTGACGATGAAACTAGCTACTGAATTCATGCTTAAAACGGTAAAGAAAGCAATTAACATAAACAATGAAATTGGTTGCAGGAAACTAGCTAGCAATTCTAAACTATTGATAAAATAAAGATGAACCAAAATTAGGGCAGAAGAATACCGAATTGCAGAGGAAAGATTAGTTATTAAGAACCGAAAATCCAATGCTCAACAATCCCAAACCCTAACTATCTATCAAGAACCGTATGCGGAAACTTAATGAAAATTACTGAATAAAACTTAGGTAAAAACTTGGATGAAAAACTGAATGAAAAATTGAATGTCAAACTAGGTATTCTCTGTTACGTTATATAGAAAGTGTACGTAACAATTATTCCAAAACCTAAACTTCACGGGCTTCAAGTTCCTCGGTCTTTTAATTCACGTCTGGAACAGCATTGTGGTCGATCGACTAAGGTAGGTGGTCGATCGACCGGTCCTCGCATGTCTGATAGCTTCGGAACCGAACATTGGTCGATCGACTGAGGGTGATGGTCGATCGACTACTTGAGCTGCTACTTGACTTCTTAAAACTCGTGGACTTGTCTTTTGGGCCTCGAATTGCACACCAAGCTCGTTCCTCGGGTGAATACTTTACGTCAAATGCAATGTAGGATACTTGGGGACGGATTTAGCTCGATTTCCGCTGGATTCTTCACATTTCTGCAATAATGTACAAGATACGGAAGTAGACGGAAATAGGGAGAAATGCAGCATAAACTACAAGAATGAGCTCTGAAATGCGTGTAAAATGGGATGTAAAACATCATATAAAAGACACGCATCAACTTCCCCCAACCGAACCCTTGCTTGTCCCCAAGCAAGAACTAGACTCGATCTAATAACCTAATGGAACGAGTTCAATCTCAGAGCGAAATGCAACCTGTTAAGCCTAAACCAATTTAATGCACAACCAACAATCAATTAGTAATGTGAATCATGCAAACGAGTTATGTAGTCGTTAAAATTATGCTTAACTGCCAACCGTATAGACTTATCAAATTGGACTCTCACGGGTCGCTCAAATCACTCAATAAATACAGGTGAATATTTGTAAGATAGAAAGAATTAATTTTGTAGTGACTTTCACCTAACTACGACCTATGAAGACATGCCAACAATAAAATATGAAAGCAATCTCTACAACCGTACATATGCATTCCAACCAAACAGATGACCAATGACACATGCCGAGGTATATATGGGATATGTGAGGTATGGGTAAGAAGAGGCAAAACATTTTATGGTAAAGTGGAGGTACAGGTGATCAAGCTAGTACCAAAACGGAACCAAGTGGCAACATCCAACTTCTTGCTCATAATCAAACGAAACGGTGCTATAGCAAGCACAAAACTCACAATCTCCAAAATACTAAATCAATAAACTCCCCATAAAATATAAAATGGAACATGGGAGCAAAAATCCCCAAAAGATAAGGATTAAATTATGCGAATTGACTTCTTCTTTTTTTTCCTTTTTCTTTCTCGAACTCCAGTCGATCGACCATACACGGCAGTCGATCGACTGCTTCTACAGTACAGAATTCTCTTTTTTCTTTTTCGAGTCTTTTTCATCTTTTCTTTTCTTTTTCTTTTTCTATTTCTCCTTTATTTCATCTTCCCAATAACGTCTCAACAGAGCATATGCCACCAAAAATGAGTAACAACCCCAAGAACACAGACTACTAGCTTGACAAAGGACAGGCTAAATGTAGGATGTAGTACATGGGACAAAAAGGGATATTTTTGGCAGTGTGGAACTTATGGGCCTAATAAGAAAAAGGAAACCTCTACCACATGTGTCGACAAACCACAAACCGAATGCATACAGGTATTAAGTAGATCAAATTCATATTTATGCAAATTAAGGAAACATGTCTCATAAGGAGTACTACTCACATCCTAAATAGACTGGTCATGAATGTCACCAGTTATAGGCTCTAGATCTCAGAATATGGTGTAGCTTGCCAATTTTCTAAGTCATGTCTCAAGTCCAGCAAATAATTAACGAAAACTCGTAGGTATGCATAAACGATTCTACTAATAACATGTTAATCTAGCAAGGCTCAGGCAAAACTGGTGCAAATGCAAAATCATCATAGAAATACTACCGTTCCGACTCAACCTATATGCTAAAGTAAACGTGCATTTTATGGGAATTTTTTGAAATTTTTCATTTTTTTTTTTTTGTTTTTGATGTTTTCTGTATATATAAGAGAAATGAAATAAACAATGCAAAACAGAATTAAACGTGAATGCAAGCAAATGATATGCGACGCAAAACCCTTCCCCAAACCAAATCGCACAATGTCCCCATTGTGCAAAATCATATAATGAAGAAAAAGAGAAATGGGAATTTGCGAGAAGAGAAATAAAATATGACATGAAGTAAAGAAATCAGGAACTCACAAGACTTTAAGCGCAAAGGAAACCTCCCCAAACCAGCGTGAGCTAGGAGGTTTCAGTAGCTAGCAGTGCTACTAATAAGTACCTGAAAGACAGAAGATACCACGCATAAGACTGAGAAAACAATTTTGAAGCGGTAAAATTGTGCATAAATGAGAGAACAGAAGAAATATATAGATTTTACGGAAGATAAAAGGGAGAGAAGACTCCCTTAAGTCCGCAAATCGACCAAACACAGCAGGGGAGAGGTCGTGAACAAATACAGCAGCAGCAGTGGTCGATTGACCAAGAAGATCGGTCGATCGATCAAGTGAGCGTGAACAGTAGCTCCTGTAAACCTGCAAATCAGTCGATCGACTATATAGGCCGGTCGATCGACTGAAAACACTGCTGCGACATCTTAATTCTTCGTATTAGCTCAATGATTTTGAGCTAACAAACTCTAAATACCTGCAAGTACACAATAATACGCGCCCAAAATTGCGCAAAACCCAGAATAAAGTCTAAAGTACTTAAGAATCCTAAACAAGCGAAATAAAATGCGAAGTTTTCGCGCATACAAAAAGCAATAAAAATTGTTTTAACAAAAGCAAATAAAATGAAGTTTAAAACGAGCTCGATCAACTAATAGTTGATCAAGAAGGACCACGGTATGGCCCACTTCGTCGCTTCGGCTACTAGAGGTAGCCTCAATGGTGCTCATCTTATCGGTGCGCCCTTCTCGCCTTCGACGGTCGGAGAGCTCAACGGATCAACTTCGTCATTTCCCCAATCAAGGGTTTCTTTGGGCTCATCGGAATCCAAGTCGGACTCCTTTGCTCGACCGCTCGTCATCAACTATCTCATCAATTCCATAGCTCGGGCAACCAAGACCTCCTCTTTGAATGATAGGCTTTGTCGCAGCTAGAGTGACCTGCAGCTCATCCTTCCCCAAACCAGTTCCTGCAATATCTAAAACAACAGATTTTTCCTCCTTTTTGCTCCCAATCTGGGGCAGAGGGGTTAGCACAGGAGTGGTAATAGAGACAGGCAATTCAGGAAGCACAAAGTACGATTTCTTTTCAGAAACCGTATTACAAGTATGGAAGTCCGTCACCTTCTGTTTGTTGAAGCTAGATCCCTCCTCAGACCGTCCCAAATGAGAACCATTAACCGTCATTTGGTCGAACTTCGGGACCGGGACTGACCCATCAGCACTCGGGTCTTGTCCTAAAGTCTTCGGGACTGTGGTACCCCGAAACAAGTGGTCTCGTAGATTATTTGGCATTAAAGGACGAAATTCCTCAAAGATCGGCAGCGATCTCGGTTGATCGACCACTTTGTCCTCGTCGATCGACCGAGATGTCTGATTCGAAGCTCTCTGTAACCCGTGCTTGATCGATCGACTAGGTATATCGATCGATCGACCGATATACCTGTAGTTTTGCATTTCTTTGATTTATTCGTTGAAGCTTTCTTTTGACTTGTTTCGGGCTCATCTTTTTCAACAGCGTCCTCGACCATGGCAGGACCATCAAGGGTGGACCCGCTCCTCAAAGTGATGGCATTTAGGGTCTCCTTTTGTTCAGGTTGAGTCGGTAAGTTTCCGGGAGCTCGAGTGTTGCTTTTGCTAGCCAATTGAGCAATTTGGCTCTCTAGTAACTTCATCCCGGCCTCTCTTGCTTGGGACTCCTTTAGCAACAGGTTCTTAAGCTCGGAAAATTCAACTCTGCGATTGTTGCGCTGCGGCACATATGGGGGTTTCGATATTGTTGTTGCTTTTGATGAGGGGGCACATAGGCTGCTTGCGCGGCGGAGGTTGAGTTGGATTCGGGACATTTTGGCTCCTCCAACTCAAGTTCGGATGGGTATTCGGCTCATAGTAGGTGTTGGTCTGCCTATAGTGTTGAAAGGCAAAGACAAGATTCAAAGGGACTAGGGCGGTTTTTCGAGACATGGCCCTCAATTCCACACCTTTCACAGACGAAAGGACCGTCGACACAAAGCATTTACCTGGTACATCCCACCTTTAGAAGCTCCTCCTAGCTCATACTTGTCAAATCTCGCAGTAAGAGCCTCAAGTGCAGCCACAGAGGAAGATTCAGCAGCTCTCCTCTGGTTCCCTCTAGAATTCCCATACTCGGCCTTGTGGGTAGCTAGATCGTCAATGATCTTCCACCCCTTGGTTGCTCCCAAATTTTCAATGAATCGTCCACTGGCCGCAAAGATCCAAAATGGCCCTCGATCGTCGTACAACCCATTGTAGTAATGATTGCACAAGCTCCACTTTTCAAACCCATGGTGCGGTATGGTTCGCACCAACTTCTTAAATCGGACCCATGCTTCGTGGAAATTCTCATCCGGCCCTTTTTTAAAGCCCGTGATTTGAGCTCTAATAGCAATCGTCCTTGAAGCAGAAAAGTACTTCTTGTAGAATGCCAATGCCAATGAATTCCAATCGGTGATCCCCTGAACGGTCCGGTCCAAATCTCTATACCACTCCCTTGCAGCATCACGAAGAGAGAAGATGAACATGGTCTTCTTGATCTGGTCTTGGGTCACGCCGGCTGGTGGGGGTATGGAACAGCAGTAGTCAATAAAGGTCTCCATATGCTTAGCTGCATCTTCATTTGCAGCTCCCGAATCGGTTCTTCTCAACCATGCTAATGTATGAAGGCTTTGGTTCGAATTTCCGGCATCTCTGGTAGTTCGAACCCCTTATATAAGTTTTCACTGTCGGCTCGAATGACTAGCTATACTCGCTTCCTCGGCCATGACTGGAATTTCGGAGAAGTAATGTCTTACTGAAGAAGTGGAAACGGGTGAAGACTGTGGGTCTTCTTTGAATAGATTGTTCTCGTAATAGCTTGACAGAGTACTCAGCTCTTCCTCTGTCGGTAGTACTCTTTGTGTTCGTCTCAACTCGCGCAAGGATTTCTCTATCTCAGGGTCAAATGGCACTAGTTCACCACCCGTGACTGCGCATAAGAGGAAACTACAAAAAGAATATAAGAAAAGTTTAAGGAACAAAGTCCCTTAAACTAAGAAAGACTAAAAAATAAAACAACTAAAATTAGGACTATTGCCTCAAGAACACGGCGCCAAAATTTGATACCCGTCGTTGTGAGTACCAAAGATAAAATTTATAATTCCTATTAAGACTAACCTAGGCTAGTGGTAACAGGGTCGAACCACAAGGAGGCAGATGTAAATTCTAGTTGATTTATATTCAGTGTAAGGTAACAATTGTGGGGGTTGAGTTGAAATGGTCTATAGCTAAGAACAGATAAAGATAATAAACTAAAAAGACGGTTTAACAGATAAAGAAAGGGGTACTAGGATGATCGGTTCATTATAGCTTCGGCGGCAGCAAACTAAGTCGGTCTGAGTCAACACAGGTGAGGCGGGAAATAAAGAGGTCCTCTCGGTCCACTCTTAACAAATAGCATCTTTCGATCTCGCTATAGGTCCCTAATATCACTAATACTAACTCTCGTTCTGAAAAGTGACTAATGGTCTAAACTATACCTATCTTTCGATCTTAGCACAGTTTAGTCGATTCAATTGATGGTCTAACAACTTTCCCTATCTTTCGATCTATTGGGTCAGTCATAAAATAAGCATCTAACTGGTCGCATGCATTCGATTCGTTAAATACAACAATTAAAATCAATTAAAACGAAATAAGCTCACGAGGTCAGTCGATCGACCGGGTAAGGTGGTCGATCGACCAACACGCGGGTTCAGGCCGTGTCTAATCTAATGCCGCCTATGCTACAATTCGCCTACATCCTAGCACAAATTATTTAGCTACTCATGCTAAGGGTGAAAACAATAACATTGACGATGAAACTAGCTACTGAATTCATGCTTAAAACGGTAAAGAAAGCAATTAATATAAACAATGAAATTGGTTGCGGGAAACTAGCTAGCAATTCTAAACTATTGATAAATTAAAGATGAACCAAAATTAGGGCAGAAGAATACCGAATTGCAGAGGAAAGATTAGTTATTAAGAACCGAAAATCCAATGCTCAACAATCCCAAACCCTAACTATCTATCAAGAACCGTATGCGGAAACTTAATGAAAATTATTGAATAAAACTTAGGTAAAAACTTGGATGAAAAACTGAATGAAAAACTGAATGTCAAACTAGGTATTCTCAGTTACGTTATATAGAAAGTGTACGTAACAATTATTCCAAAACCTAAACTTCACGGGCTTCAAGTTCCTCGGTCTTTTAATTCACGTCTGGAACAGCATTGTGGTCGATCGACTAAGGTAGGTGGTCAATCGACTTGTCCTCAGTGTACAGTAGCTTCTGGAACCCGAACATTGGTCGATCGACTGAGGGTGATGGTCGATCGACTACTTGAGCTGCTACTTGACTTCTTAAAACTCGTGGACTTGTCTTTTGGGCCTCGAATTGCACACCAAGCTCGTTCCTCGGGTGAATACTTTACGTCAAATGCAATGTAGGATACTTGGGGACGGATTTAGCTCGATTTCCGCTGGATTCTTCACATTTCTGCAATAATGTACAAAATACGGAAGTAGACGGAAATAGGGAGAAATGCAGCATAAACTACAAGAATGAGCTCTGAAATGCGTGTAAAATGGGATGTAAAACATCATATAAAAGACACGCATCACTCCTCGTGGCCATTAGTTTTCTTGGCCCAATTCATCATACAAGCTCTAATAGACCTAATCCCCTACTGGCCCAATATGCAGAATTTGGCCCAAACACCTTGATCTTGGATGGATCAATTTCTATCCCTCTTTGGCTGACAACGTATCCCAGAAGGTTTCCTGACATTACTCCGAATGCACATTTCTGAGGATTGAGCCTCATGTTGTATTTGCGCAATCAGAGGAAGAATTTGCGAAGGTTAGCGATGTGCCCTTTTATATCCTTAGATTTGATGATCATATCATCCACGTACACCTCCACCTCTCTATGTATCATGTCATGTAGCAAAGTAGTCGCAGTGCGTTGGTACGTTGCTTGAGCATTGTTTAGCCCGAATGGCATAACAGTACAGCAGTATGTGCCCCATTGAGTGATAAAGGCTGTCTTGTACATATCTTCTTTGGCCATTTTGATTTGGTTATACCCTGCATACCCGTCCATGAAGGATAAAAACGCGTGATCTGCTGTATTATCTACCAATATATCGATGTGTGGTAGAGGGAAGTCGTCTTTAGGACTCGCTTTGTTCAAGTCTCTTAAATCAACACAAACCCGGATTCGCCCATCCTTTTTGTGTACGGGGACTATATTAGCCACCCAATATGAATACTCGGAAACTTTGAGGAATCTGGCTTTGAATTGTGTATCGACTTCTTCTTTAATCTTAAGAGCCCACTCTGTCCTCATCCGACGAAGCTTCTGTTTTACAGGTTTGAAACCTGACTTAATTGGAATGCGGTGTTCTGCAATATCCCTGTCGATCCCTGACATGTCCTTGTAAGACCAAGCGAAGACATCTCTGAACTCGTGTAGGATGTCGATGAAACTGGCCCTTTCAGTTGGGTTTAAGGTCGTCCCTATCCTAAGTTCTTGACATTCTAATTTCGTTGCTATGTTGATAGGTTCGGTGTTTTCTATAACTGGTGCCCCTTCCCCCTCTTCTAGTATTTCTTTAATTATATAGGGAGGTAATTCGATTGAGTCTGGGCCAGGATCATCCTCATTATCGTTGTCGAAATGTAATTGCATTCAGAATAACACAAGGAGTAAGCGTAATCATATTTATTCATATTAATGTTTGAAAATAGTTGAAAGAAAGAAGCCATCTCATGAGAGTGGTGGCGGTAAAGGGACGATTCTTTGGGGACGTTTCCCAAGCTACTGTTACTAGGCGATACTATGCTAGGAGAAACAAAAGGGTGGGGAGTAACGATAGGAGGAGACTCTCTAGCGACTTCTCTAGACTTAGATTCTGACTCCGACTTTGACTCAAATTCATCGTCTTCGGGTTATCCTTTGAACATCTCTCCTTCTCCAGTAGTGACCTTGAAGAGTTTTCCTTGATTGTTGGTCCACTTGATCGACTTTCTCCATCCTTTCTGCTAATTTGAGCTAGTGTCAGTGATCAGTACTGTAGGGTTGAAATGGTCGTCTTGAAGTATCATGGTAATGATCTCATCCTAAGCTGCATTGACGAATCAGTCCTCTCCAAACGGAAGGCTAACAGCCTGTTCGTCGAGACAAGGTGTCTGACGAGTTTTGACGGTAGGAACCGTTTCTGGAGGAATGAAGTAGCAATCGTGGAAGACCTCGATTCCAGCTAGTTGATTGCCTTTGTACCACCAAGGTTCAGGAAATCCATGAAAATATTCACAATCCCCTTCCCTCACGAAGTACCCATTTAGTGTAGGGAGATAAGGTTGCATTTGGACTCCCTTACTTTTGCGATTCTGAATTTGAGTAAGCATTTCGAAGGTTTCAGCTTTCGTGGGCTTTTATCCCAAGTCTATTGGTACCTTTTGGGAGTTACCTTCTTTAAAAGGCGTAAAGGTACTCTCTCTGATAGGGTTTAGTGGCATTCCTGGGAAGTATTCTTGGGATTTGAGTATGTGGTTGACCACTAAGTTGGAGTATGGGTTGAAGTACAAGGGAGCCAGCTCGCTCTCTATAAGGTTTATGATTTGAAATCGTCCAAGCCCGTGCACTGGATTTGTAACTACTTGGTTGCTTGACATTTTATCTATTACGGCCTTGATAGGTAACGAAATGATCGTGATCACTACCTTGCCATTTAGAGGGATCTTGATCTTTTGGTGTAAGGTGGATGTCACTGCTTTGGAAGCATGAATCCAGGGCCTACCTAGAAGTATATTGAAAGATGCCTCGATGTCCACTATCTGAAAATTAACCTTTCGCTCGATTGGTTTAGTGGCCACAGTAAGGTTAATTAGCCCTACTACTTTACGTCGCGTTCCATCATATGCCCGAACGCCTTGGTTAGTAGGAGTCCAGTCTGATTCTTTAATGCCTAACTTGTATGTTGTCTTTAGTGGTATGACATTGACCGCGGAGCTATCGTCCACCAAAGTCATTGGTATATTTTTCTTCAAGCATGTGACTGTGATGTATAGAGCGAGGTTATGAGTGATGCCAAAGGGAGGCAAGTCCTCATCTGATAAAGTAACTGGGTTACTTAGCTTGACTGAGTCTTTGAAGACTAGGTTGACGACGTCATTGGGTGTAGAGTCGTGTGCTACGTTCAATTTAGCCAATGCTTGCAGTAAAGCCTGGCGATGAGGAAATGAACATGCAACTAGTTGCCAGACTGAAGATCGACCTTTGTCTTTTGAATTTGCTTCAATAAATGGTCAGCAGATGTATCTTCACCATCATTTGGTGTGATGACATTGGTGTCAGTAGTTGGACCATTAGCAACTGGACCACTTGTTTGTCCTTGAGTGACATTTTGATATGGACGTCCCGAGCGAGTAAGGTGATCTACATCTTGATCTTCACTAGCCTTGACTAGAGGATGTTCTTTGAGGTAAACATCTTCATCGTCATCCATCCATATTCCATTGACGATACCGAGCTCTCTCAAGCTTATGACTTCAGCTTCTAGGCTGATTATTTGCTCGACTAGATTGTCGGTCACTGCGATTACTTCTTGCATTGTGGATCCTTGAGATAAGATTGGAACCACTGGCATATCTCCCCCAATTATAGTACTTGGATTGCGCAGGGATGCCACTGTAGCTTCTAGCTCTGAAATTTGTCTACTTACACCCTTTACCCCTACAACAAAATCAGCGATAGTAGGGGAGATGGTGGAATAACTCTCCTCCTTTTATAGTGCATTGAACTCATCTTCAGCTGGAGAAACGAGGTATGAACAATCCAAGGTGGATTCCTCATCTGTGATCATCAGAATTCCAAGAGGATTCTGAGTATTGCTAGGCTTGCTTGCAGAAGGTATAGGCAGGCGCCCATCTTCAATCATATCCTGAATGGCATGCTTCAGTTTGAAGCAATTCTCCGTATCATGCCCTTTGCCTCTATGGTACTCGCAGTAGGCATTCTCATCCCAGAACCTAGACTTCTTTTCTGGGTCAGGTGTAGGTCCTATGGGTTTGGAGTTTGCCTTATTTCATCAATCTTTTTAGAGCATTGGAGTACGAGTCACCAACGTTGGTGAACTTCCTCTGCGGGTTATTCTTCTTAGTAGACGATTTGACAAGGTTGAC
Source organism: Silene latifolia (assembly GCF_048544455.1). NCBI lineage: Eukaryota > Viridiplantae > Streptophyta > Magnoliopsida > Caryophyllales > Caryophyllaceae > Silene > Silene latifolia. The sequence goes on along the minus strand of NC_133538.1, from coordinate 332,101,896 downwards.
CTCGTCGGTCTTGCTAGTGGAGCCATATATAAGAACGACTCGTTGTGCCTTGATATTCGCGACCTACCGTTTTGGACAAGAGTCTTTTGCGTGCGTCGTCTTCAAGTCTTGTTCCTAGCACAGTTAAGTCTTTGAAAGACTTTATCTTTTGGTACCTTAGATGGTTCGCATAGATTGGCCTTAAATTGTCCACGAACTTTTCAACAAGAGTAGCTTCGTCTGGGCATTCGACGAGTTGCGTGCTAGTCTTTCTCCACCTACTTAGGAAGTCGGTGAAACTTTATTTCTCATTTTGGGTAAGAACCTCTAGAGTGCGCATATTGACGTGAATTTTAGCATTATCTGCGTACTATTTGGTGAACTCAATTGCAGCATCGTCCCATGTTGCAATTTTCTTGTGATCCAAGGAGTAGAACCATTACTTAGGAATAGTATCAAGAGATGAAGGAAAGATCCTTAAGAACATCTCTGGCTTAATGCCTTTGATAGACATATAATATTTGAATGCACGAATATGGTTCAAAAGGTTTTCATGCCCCTTAAACTTCGGGATATCAGTCATGTTGAAGTTAGTTGGTAGTTAAGCATTTACTGCCACATATTTGCGACTGTTTTCCCTATAGATGTCATCTCCCTTGAGATACATTAGTTGCTCCTCCAAATACTAGAGTCGCTTTTCAGCTTCAGTAGGACCTGTTGGAAGATTGACTTCTGGTTGTTCAAAGGGTGGAGGGTTATCGTGTATGAGCGCGTCGAGAATGGGACCCTCTGTAGGAGGAAGTCTAGCTTCTACAGAGACAATACGACATTCGATAGTGTTAAGGCGGGCATAAGCTTGGTCTTGGCTTGTCTGGAGACGAAGGAGTGCAGCTAGGATTTGATCATTATCATTTGTGGGTTGCTCGGGTTGACCATTAACGCTTCCATGCCTAGTCCCCACCATTTTGGACTGAGGATAAGCGACGAATCAAAACACGATCGACAATTTTTGCACACTTACTCAAAAATGACTCGACTCGTGAAGTGGGTGTGTGCCACTATGTCAAGTGGGATTTGAAAATGACAAATTTTGAAATGTTTGTCCTAGACAACTGTAGTGCAGTTGTAGGAGTGCTGACTTGAAGTGAGTTTTGAAATGGGTTTGAGGCCCGAAGTTTGACTCGACATTTGCACAGAGTTTCGGCTTATTTTGCGCTATTTTAGGCCATTTTTGAAAATATTTATATTTTGAAATAGATTTTATTTTACAAAATTTCGTCATGGTTTTTTTTACAAGCGGTGATCACGTATATGATACAAACATACATATGGGAATTATAACGGTATGCTTAGTGCATTTAAAGGGTTTTGGCTTAAAAAGGTGGGTTTCCATACGAGGCAATCAAACCCTGGTCTGTGGAGAGGTCCGTGCCAAACATGAGTAAGGTCGGTTCCTAGTCCATATCATCGAGTAGTGAAAGCTCTCGATACAAACATGAGTATGTACCGCAGTATGGTTGACGTCAATAGCTATCCATCTTTAGGCCCAGATAAGAATTTAGACCGTCCGGACGGGGGGATTGGTTGAATGGGTTGGTTTAGGGCCTAGGAAGACCAAATGAAATGACCTAAGAAGGTCGAGTAATGAAAATGTACAACTGTCTCGTATAAACTATTCCCTAACCTTGTTCAAGTTTTACACTGGATAACACGTAAGTGTATCGTCCCCAACGAAGTCTCCAAACTGTGGACAGGACTACCCGCGCCGCGCGCACCCGCACGTTTTGGTTTTGAGACGGCGGGACATCTCCCACGGAACCTTGGTTTGCCAAAGCACGTCATGGGCCGTTACCGATTTGTGAGACATTGAAACCGGTGAAATGTTGAATAAGCCTGCATTTGTGGAGTCGCCACCAATTTATTGTGGAAAATTGGAAATTGTTCGAATACCTCGTGCCATGTCAATACACAAAGTAATGATATGAATACTAAGAACTGGTTACCCTTAGCATTTTATGTCTAGAATGACTCTCGAGATGCCAATGGACACGGATGTCCAGAGATAATTGGAGTAAGGGGTGAGGGTACATATCAGGAAGTTCTTTAATTCGAACACCTAATCCCGCCCACCTCGATAGCGGCCTCTACTAATGATTAAGGAAGTCGTTCATATTTGATATGTCGTCGATGTAATGCATGCAATGCAACAATCATGGATTAATCCTAGCATGTGAAATTAGACGATGTCGGTTAACACGTATTTTAGCAAACAATTTGGTCGAAGTAAATGTTAGATTCAATACATGTGAATGCCATACAATTAAATCATACATAATAATAATTACGATAAATGAATTACAATAATTAAAATAACAAAAATTACAAGCTTTATTTGATCTAAGTCAAAAGCACGCTCAAATACGGGATTTCTAAGAAGAAAATTAAAGGAAAAAAAATTTATAATTAAAAAATATGAAAATATGTCAGATTAGAGGTGATAATATGAATAATATTTGATTTAAACCGTAATTGGGTGCTACGTCAAAGTCAGAAAGAGTTTAGAGGCAGAAACCAACCCAGAACAGGCGCAGCATCTACCGCGTCCTCTGGAAGAGGCACAACACTTCATGCGTCTATTCTCGAGCTGGGTTATGGCTGTGAAGTCAGAACCGCAACACTGTTATTGTTCGTTGGTAGATTTAAGATGGATTATCGATATTAGACTCGAATTGAAGTGTTTTAACCGGTCATATGTATCTGGGCAAGTCATAAAATGAATTAAGACGAGAAATTACAGCGGTTTACATGATTATGATTATAAGATGAACTCATGTCGGAAATACAAAAAGGCGAAACTTGAGGTTAGATTAAGACGAAATTGGACAAATAAGATTCGGAAGAAAACTTATGTATCAAATTAGGACTCCAGAACTTCGACATGAACAAGTTGAAACCCCGAAGAATCGATTTGAATTAAAACGGCGAAAACCCGCAAGTATTGAATTACTCGGGATTAAGGACGAATTAAGCATTGTAATTAAAAGGGAGTTGTTAAAATATGATTTATATACTAAAATAACAAAGAGAACGAAGGAAAATGAAAGAATACGAAAAGGCGGAATTTTGCAGGAAGTCGAGGAAGAAGAAGAAGACCAGGAGCAGCAGGCAGCCTCTGGAAGAGGCACAGCAAGGCTGCGATCCTTCCTGAAGGCGCTGCTGCTGCTGGGTTTCTTCTCGACGTCTGTCCTCCGCTGTTTCGTAAAAACGGCTTTAAAAGGTGGATTTTAAATCGGTTTTCGAACGTGCTCTTGATATAGATTTACATTAACTGATGCAAAATAAAAGTACAATAATAAAATGGGATTTACACCCCCCAGACTTACATGTTTGACGAAACGAGATTGACTAAAGTTATCGTTTAGTGATTGCTCGACTCAAATATGCGTGGAAAGTGCCCTCGTTAGAGGATTTAGTAGATTGATTAGGTTGATTAAAGGTTGAGTTGGTCAAGTTGGTCGGTCTATGCAACGTGACTGGGACTCGGAATTATCTAAGCTTACGTGGTCGATTGATCAAGCACGTAGGCGTCGAAAGGCAATAGCGTAGTCTAGAATGCAAAGAGAGAGAAAGAAAGGGCGGAACACTCGCGTGCCAAATATGGAGGCCGAAGGCCTTTATTTATACTAAACATACGGAAGAGTTTTGGAATGAAACGGATATGGAAACAAATCTCGAAAATATTCTGGAAAATGCGAAAAGAGGACTGGAGAAGAGTCGCAGTAACTATTGCGTTTTTTCGAAGAGGCGCAACATTTGATGTGTCTTTTCTCCAGCGGTTTCCTCCTTGGTAATAAAGATTTCCGCGTTTTATTATGGAATTTCGGTAGATTTACACTTCCTTATTCCATGAAACACAATATTACGGTAGATATTTACTTAAAATATTAATTTTAATTAGGAATAAATATTTAGAGAATTCTAGAACGTTCCGGAATATTCTGACTCGGCATTTAAACGGTTTTTAGAAAATGAAGCGGTTTTTGACCCGGATTTCAAATGAACTCTAATTACTGTCAAAACGACCGTATCGGTGCGTAGATGACGACCCAGGGTTGACTTGAGTGTTTGAGCTATCACTTGACGATGAACTTACGAACTGTCATAAATCGTTTCGCGTATCAAACATGTGGCCCAATCATCACTGGGTGGTTGGCGGGAGGTGTAGAAATGAGGTATCTACAATTAATAATGAAAACTATGCTATATCTTTATTGTGATACATACTTTTGTAAATATATATCACGGGTCGTAGGTCACTCTATTTTAAATTGTTAATAGACCAATCTTCCTTATCCCTTTATTTTTTGTGACCATTTTATTGTTGATCGTGACTTAGAGTGAACCTTTGATTTTGCACCTAATTTCATAATAAGTTTACTCGTTTTATCTTTAACGGTGATTCGTAACGGTTTAATTATCCGCGGTATCATTTTTACTATAAATTGTAAAATGATTTCACAATATGTTTATTTTGAAACCACTTCTCAAGAGACTTATACTTCTGTAAGACTTAATTTCAGTTTTTATAAATTCAGTTTAGCTCCATTTAATTCTGTTCGTTATATTATCAAACATTACATATATACGATTTACCATTTCACCATATCATTTTTACCATGCTTATTTTTTGTGTGTTTTTGTAAAAATAGAATTACTTGGATATACATTCAATAATATTTACATATATTAATGAAGATACAAATTATTTTATGAAATCGTCATATAGTAAAACTAACTCGTTAACATTAAACCCAAATACTTGTCTTATACGGAGTAATTATTTAACTTCTAATTTTATTTTGTGCTTCCCTCATCCCAATTACTTGCTTATCTTTTATTTTTTTGTGAGAGGTATTTTAATCGAAGGTAAATAAATAACTGGGGCGGAGGGAGTAACTCAGTAACCCATATGTTGAACTTTGTGATCATTATAAAATATCAAGTTGTCTACATATAACCATAAGTTAAAGAAATACTAACTAACCATGTTTGGACTTTTCATACTTTAGATTCGTCTTATCATAAATAGTGTCAATAAAATTTTAAAAAAAATGTAGCAGAATGAGCTAAATATTCTATTCTATTGTTTTAATCAAAGATGATAGTATAAATTAAAACTTTAGTGCAAATAATCATAAATCATTTTAAATAAAAAGTTAGTTACTAATTACTACTTCCTCCATTCCAATGAGTTGTATACGTTTGTTTTTTTGGCACTATTCATAAGTGAGAGGAATCTTCATTATAACTTCTAATATATAACATAAAAGATAATCATGTGAGATCTTTTTGATATAGTCTTATCGAGTACGTTATAAATATCAATTTTTTATAATTTTTAATAATGTGTAGCTGAAGATATGAGCAAAAGAAAACGTGCATTGATGTGATGTACGTGTATAAAGCAAACGTATACAACTCATTGGAACGGAGGGATATTAAAAACCCGTATTCTTATCTTCTTGCTTAAGATAACCTTACCCAATAACTTATATGGGCTACATAGCTTTGATAACCCAAGTAAAATAATTTTACTCCATATGAACTAACCCTTAGGCCTTTATTAATGTTAAATTTATCGGACTCCTTTATAACCCAACACCTGATATACAATCATCTTACGACCAGCCGCATATCAGAATCATCATCAAAAAACTCATGTAGACAAAAATCTCTTCTTCTTAATTTATCTTCTGTTCTCATCTTCGAAAAACAAACTAAAAATCAGTTTTCATATGAAAATCTCAATATTGCGACATATTTATTTGTCAGGAGAGTTATTTTCTTTTATGAATGTAACTATTTCGGATTTCAAAAACTACACACATTGTTATATGAGACGGTCTCATAACATGAGACCAACCCACTAAGTAAAAGCCCAAAACAAACACAAATACAAACAGAGAGAATGGAAGTTATTGCAGGACGGCTCGGGATTAGTCCTTAACTGCTTAATCAATGCCCAAAATCTTTTATGGCAATCTTGTCTTGAATCTTGATCATTCGCTTCGTCTATGAACAAATCCCACCAGGCGCGGCCCCTCCACAGCTCCACCGCAAATATTCTCCACCGCATATATTCATCCCAAGCTTATGAGTTTTCAATTTTAGACATTAGGTTCTCAAACTAGTGAACTTCACGGCAAAAAGTTGAAAACCGTATTTACCCAAATGAATCAAACTCTTAAAACACCAAGTTGTTAAAGTAAACATACCATTCCTCAACTGATAATCACACTTCCAAAAATGACGCAAAATTATAAACATAAAACCAAACAATAAAAGCTTAGTAATCATATTAAAATGCCAAGTTTTGAAGTTAAAACCACTATCACACACCAAATCTTTTACCAGTAGAGCAAAAAACATTGTTTGAAGATGTATATCTCAATATATATGATGAAATATATGGGTTTTAATTTGAAAACCATTGATTTTAACTTTAAAGTTTAAAAGATCTATATTTGAAAACATAGATATTCAGGTTAAAATCATTAGTTGTCCAAATTAAAAGTGTTAGTTTTCATCTTAAAGAGTGGTATTTATATGATGTAATTCCAAACCTGCTTATTGGCGGTGTCGTCGTAATTATCAGCGCCTCTTTATTGTGTTAATTGAATGACGGAAGCCAAAGAGAGAGAGGATGTGAAGCTAGCAGGCCTCAAAGGTGGTCGGGTAGGTGTTTGCAAAGGTGGTGGTGGCGGCGATTACAGAGATGGTGGAGACGGTGATTGCAGACTCGAGACAACGGAGACATGACGCTGGAATGTTGGAGGTTTAGTTGATGGCAGTTTTCAGCTTTTAATTTCTTTTGAAGGAGACTTTTTTTGTTGGACTAAAACTTCCTATTGGGCCCGTTCTATGCTATAAGACGGTCCTATAGGAGAGTTACTGCAAAAACTAAGATCTGGTAATTGCATGTTTAAATTTTGATTTATACTGTTGTATATTTTGTTTAAGGCCCTGCTTAGTAATCAGCGGATTAATATTAACAGAAGCCGATTGGCCAAACAGATTATAAATGACAGATTGGATTAACAGGTTTGACTAGTATATTTCAATTAGCAGATTTAGTAGAAGTGTTTGGTAATTAGCAGATTTTGGTTAATAGATTGTTATATTTATGTGTAGATTGTTGAGGGATTCATATTTCACAATCTACTAATGTGAATATGGTGGGTAGAGCAGCATATTGGAAAATAGTAGATTAAGGTCAAACCTACTCTTTCAATATGTCATTTACCAAACACTCAAAATAGTAGATTGATGAATCAAACATGCTAAAAGTCTTGAATATGCTGAAAATTTCTTAATCCGCCGTTTACCAAACACCCCTAAGTTAAATTTTTTTATTACTTTGTCAAAGTCATTTTTTTTTTCAAATATTCATCTCATGATTTTATCAAGTGTTCATACAAGTGTTCTCATCACATAATTAAGATTAATTTGGTGAAACAGTCTGATTTTTTCAAATTTCGGATTTTTTTTGTCAAATTCTCGTTTCAACCGAGTTGGGATGAAATTCATTAGAGTATTAAATTTCATGACTACGTATTTATCATTTATTTGTTGGCCTTTACTTATTAATAAATACATAGTCTTTGTTATTTTATTGAGTTAGTATATCAGCTAATCGTTTTATTAATTTTTCTAATTTGTATAATTCCCAGAATTGTATAATCCCAAGTTTTTTTAATTTGTCGCTCTATATATTAATTAACATAAAATTGTCGTCATTTATAATTTATCATATCATCATATCTCCATATACTGAGTGATATACAAAACAAATTAAATACCCTTTTAGAACGTGGGCCTGTATTTTAGGAGGTAAAAAAATTCTTTTGAAATGTTGACTTTCAACCAGAGGCTGGCAGCTCAGTTCTGTGATTGTTCGTTTAATAAAAGTTTTGGAAAGACGGTCTCTCATTAAGAGATTAAGAAATTAAAAGACCTCTTTTTTTGTACTCCTTTATAAATTTACATTCACCACAGTCATACATATTCTTGTACAAAAGATAATCTCACATTGTCATGTCCTATCATTCTCCATGTCGTGAATTAAAGTTGGTCAAAATAATGAAAACAATATATACATAAATACATAAATAAATAATAAAGAGGAGTGACCAATATTAAAAGCGATATAGAAGTTCTGCGCGCATGAAGATGTAGAGTTGTGTTATATTCCATGCATAATGCTCGTATGAAACACTGTTAAAGTTCTTAATACTTTTAACGTGCTGATATAGTTATAAAATAATACCTTACTAGATTTCATGCCCGGGCGTTGCCCAGGTAATATCACTACAATGGCAGAGATTATTTATGTTTATTGACAGGTAAATAGTAAAATTATTATCTGAAATAGCGACGTCATTCTCGCAAATGTAAATCTCTCAACCTTTATAAGTTTGAACCTAGGTCAAGGATGGTGGATATGACATTGAATCAGAATCTCCAGATCTTTATAACTTGCGACTACACTGTTTTGATTGCAACTAATTTATTTTAAAGAGCGTGATTGTTTGTTATGCATAAAATTTCTTTCGGATATACTAGCGTACATCTTAATTACCTTACATTTTATCAGAACCTTTGGGTAACCCATAATAGATTACATAAACAAATTAGGTTATATCGTGTTGAGTGTGTACGTCTACTAATATTAATCGACCCTCAAACATTATTGGATCAATGCTTTGATTAAAAGACTATATAATATTTTAGCGTTTTCAAATACATGTGTTGTTTGATAGAATAACATATTTTTTTTTGTAAGTTTAAATGAGATGTGTAGCTTATATAGATGAGTTAATTAATTACACCTCTTTTACTTTTTTAAAATTTTCCTCTTTTCCTCTTTTTATTTTGTTTAATTTTCAAATAGAGTCTACTGTCAACATTACTTGAAATTCTCCCCATATTTTGACGATTATTGGACTCCACCAAATATAACTCTAATTGCATTCTTTTTATATGCCATTTTCAACTTGTGAGCCAATTTTTGATATTATAGAATTTTTATATATTAGATTCTCGGCCCTTATTATTGCGAATGATTATTAATTTATGTTGCTTTATCACAACAATAGTCCAACCATAAATACTATCCTACAACGGATTGTAATAGAACCGGCTTAAAGTTGTTGAGGTCTTGCACAAAGCTTTCGAGCTATTTTTTAAGTTACTAAGCTATTTTACAGAGTTATTGTGTTTAAGAATTATTCTTTTTTAGCTCAATAGCTTTGCACCATAGCCCGGCCATTCTGTTAATAAAGCTCGACAACTTTATAACAAAGCACAACAAAAATGAAAATGTTGTATATACAACCAGACAACCAGTTGTATAATCCATTAGTTGCTAGACCATCATTTTTGTTGGGTTCCTTTGATTGATGATAACATGCCCATTTGATGTGTGCTATCTTAGTTTACCTTTTCAGGATTTATGATCAAATCAAGCATGGATTAAGAAGTGTTGAGTTGTTGATCATCCTTTTGTATTGAGTCTTAAGTGTCATCTAATGTACAAGTTAGAAAGTTAAGTATCTTAGAGTAATAGAAACAGTCAAGACGACTGTTACTTTCACAAGTAACAGCTACCTGGATTGTTGCCTCAATTCGTAACAACTTGAACTCTTTCTTATCTTTCAAAATGTCATTCACGTGTCTTGTACTTGGTAAAATAACTTTCAAATTTTTTAAAAAGGGATTTGGCCTTCAATAAATGGTAGTTGGAGTAATTATCTTTTTCAAAATGTTTCCTCTTTATGCTATTTTGACCCTTTGGTCTTTCTTAAAGAAAGGTTTGGCTTTTGCCATTTTTGTGCAAGTTTGTCATCATGTGACTTGTTTCACATCCTTTGTTTTCTGAAAACTTGTGGTCACTTTTGGGATAATTTCAAACACTCTTTCTACCTTTTGCCTTTTGATTAAGAACCTTCTTTGGTGCAAGTTTGGGAGGTTGTTGAGACTCATCACATGTGATGGTCTTTGACCTTTCAAAACGCTAGCAACTCCCTTACTCTTTCCCTCTATAAAAGGCGTGCTATTTCCTCTAAAAATCCCAAGACTTTTTCTGCAATTTATTTCAAGTTTGCAAATAGTTTTTCAAAGCTTAAAAACCGTGTTTACTTTGCAAAACTTTTAAGAGTCTTCAAGTTGTTACAATCTTGGCTACTGTTACTTTAATATACTAAAACTCTCTCACTTATGAATTGTTGATCTTGTAAAAGTTGTCCACCTCAATTCTTTGTTAAGAATAAGATTGTGGAAGCTTGATCCTTAAAACATTCTTAGTGTGTGTAGAGTTTAGGACGGAGTAGTCTTCAACTCTTAGGCAACCGGAGTAGGTTGCGAGTTGGCTTGTCATAAGAACGAAGTAGTTCTTGGACTTGTATCACAACCGGAGTAGGTTGGTGTTTTTATTTACGGGTCTTTTAGTAGTCGGAGTAGATCACTAAAAGAAATCAATAAAAAGTAGATTGGACGTAGGCACTTGAGTTTCTTGCCGAACCAATTCAAAAATCTCGTGTTTATCCTTCTTATTTTATTCCGCTGTTATTTATTTTGTTTGTCTTGCTTTGCTTAACTTTCGAAGTAACAGTTCATCATACTGTCACATTTGGTCTGCAGTCCGTATTCCATAAACTGAGACAAATAGCTACAGTCAGAACAGTTGTTACTTTCATACTTCAGCAAACATTCATTTTAATACTCGTTTAATCTTGCAATATTATTCGAAGTATTCTCTCATCTCTTTTGTTCTTATAACTCACTTTAAATCAATAAAGTTAAAGTTAAAATTTTTAAATAGTCCCTAATTCACCCCCTCCCCCTCTTAGGTACTTGAATCCATAAACTCAACAATTGGTATCAGAGCCTCGTGCTCTTGATCGAGGCTAATCGCCTTAGAGTTTGATTCGTGGGTAATGGATTCCGAGAAACACTCCAAGATCCCGGTCTTTACCGGTTCGAATTTTGGATGGTGGAAACTCAAAATGGAACATTACATCAAAAGTATCGATTATCAATGTTGGAACATCATCCAAAATGGACCTCTTGCCATTGAGGAAACCGATATCTTAAACGGTTTCACCAAGACAAAAGAGGAAAGAAATTACAATGAAAACGACTTTAAACTTGCCGAAAAGAATTCCAAAGCAATGTCGATTCTTCAACGTTGTGTTGGTGAGGGGGAAGTTAGTCGAATCTCCGGATGTCCTACGGCAAAATCTATTTGGGATTCCCTTGTACTTGCCTATGAAGGGACGTCCCAAGTAAGAAAACACCGTGTTGACCTTCTCATGCAACAATATGAGATGTTTATAATGTCAAAGGACGAGTCCATAAATAGTTTCTCTTCACGTTTTTCTTGTATTATTAATGAGCTTAAGAGTCTAGGAAGGAACTTCGAGTCCGAGGACATCATTCGAAAAATCCTTCGTAGTCTAACCTCTAAGTGGCAACCCAAGGTCACCGCCATAGAGGAAGCTAAAGACTTGTCAACCCTATCTCTTCATGAACTAATGGGATCACTAATGGCTCACGAGTTTAATCTCGATAAGCATTCTAGTGAGTCCTCAAAGGGAAAGAGTCTCGCCCTCACATCCTCTCCAAGTGAAGGAGAAGATGAGGAGGAAGACGAGTTTGCTATGTTCTCAAGAAACCTAGCCGGGTTAGTCAATGGTCAAGGAAACAAAAGGTTCACTAATAATTACTCGAAAAAACGCTTTCCTAAGAGACGACCTAACTCCACCGTGGGATGCTTTAAATGTGGTGATAAAACTCACCAATTAAAGAATGTCCCAAGTGGGATGATATCAAATCAAAGGAAAGAAGAGAAAAGGTTAAAAAGGACTACAAACATAGAGTCATGAGTGCTATTTGGGGAATGTCCGACTCCGAGGAAGATGAGGAACTCATCGAGGAGGAACTAGAGGCTAAAATGTGTCTTACAAATCATTCTAAAGAAAAAGTCTCAAAAACCTCAAAATTTGAACACTTAAGATGCCTCATGGCTAATCCCGACGATTCCGACTCCGATTCTGACAACGAGGTAAACCATCTAAAGGCCAAGGCTAGAACTTACTCCAAAGAGAAAGTATGTAAGTTTCTTGACCAACTTTTTGATAAGTGTCGGTTTCAAAATGATAAGCTTGAGGTAATGCAAAATGAGATTGAGGAAATTGCTCAAGAGAACTTCAACCTTAAAAATGAACTAAAAGCAACAGACATCGTCACTGTCACCTCTGAAACTTATGATGAAGTTAAAAGAGTCAACAAGTTAAACAAACATTTGTCTAAAGAACTAGAGCGTCTTAAGATAACCCCCACAGACGTCTCTGACCTTGAAAACGTCAACACTACCTTGGTGATGCAAGTTTCCTCACTAACCAAGGAACGTGATGATCTTTTGAAGGACAAAGATGCTCTCAAAAATGAAGTCTATGACCTTGTGGTTGAGATTGTCGACCTAAGAGAAACAGTCTCTGAGACTGTTGCTTCTGACAAACACTTAGACAAGTCCAAAGAAAAGGTCGAATGCTTGGTCAATTAAAACAAGTGTCTAAAAGGTGAGATAGCTTGTCTAAAGAAAGAAATAGAAGTTCTTCATGAAAGGCTTACCTTTCTTCAAAAGGGTATGCCCGAATGTAGCACTTCTAAATCTACTTTTCATCATAGATCCGATGAATTCGTTGATCTAAACAAACGTCTTGATGAGATGACGTCTAAATATGAAGAGTCCAAAGAACGAATCATGTATCTCGTGTCTAAACTCAACAACCACACCCATGACTTCATAGTTGAGAAAAGGTTGTCTTTAGAAAGTGTTAATAATGATGAACTCAAGAGGGAAAAAGAAAAGAATTTGCATCTCCTCTCACGAGTCAACGACTTGACCAATGAACTTGTGAGTGCTAAAAACATCACTGAAAAATGGGAAGGAAGTCAAACCGTGTTAAACTTCCTCACGAATCAAACTGATAGATGTAACAAAACTGCCGGTTTGGGGTTCAAATGGAACAATCAGACAGACTGTTACATCCAGAAGCCTAAAACCGATTTTAGAAGGATAAAGTACGCTGGTATTCCCGAATACATTATTTGCAATTATTGTGGTAAGAATGGTCATGTTCTCAACACTTGTAGAAAAAGATTTCATGACATTAACAAGAACATCAAAATAATTAAGCAAATATGGATTAGGAAAGATACCGTAAGATATGTTGATCACAAAAGGGGACCCAAGTTTGTTTGGGTTCCTAAACTCAAAATCTAATCTTGTGTAGGGCTTGGTGAGAGGCGGCCGCAATTGGTACTTGGATAGTGGATGCTCTCGTCACATGACGGGTGATAGAAGCCAATTTCTCTCACTTAAAGCATACAATGGTGGCACGGTAAGGTTTGGTGACAACAAGAAAGGTGAAGTAATTGGCATTGGAAAGGTTGGTAAATCACCATTACTTTGTGTTGACAACGTGCGGCTTGTCAAAGGTTTGAAGCATAATCTCCTTAGTATCTCTCAACTTTGTGATAAGGGTAACATTGTAGAATTTAGTGCTAATATGTGTCGAATAATTGATGCCACTACTAATGAACTAATACTCGAAGGAAGATGTGTCAAAGACGTATACTTAACTAATTTGAACACTCTATCCGGTCACACCATGCCTTGCATGAGTGTAATGAACATTGATCCTTGGTTATGGCATAAAAGGTTTGGTCATGTTAGTACTAAAACTCTTAATACTCTTAAAAGACTCGACTTAGTTGAAGGCATTCCTAATATGAAGTTTGATTTTGATAAAGTATGTGATGAATGTGCTAGAGGCAAACATGTTAGAAGTTCCTTTAAATCCAAAAGAATTGTGAGTACATCTCAACCTTTGCAACTTTTACATATCGACTTTTGTGGACCAATGAGAACTAGAAGTAGAGGTGGTAGTCGTTATGTTTGTGTCATTGTTGATGATTACTCTAGGTTTGATTGGGCACTCTTCTTAAGCTCTAAGGATGAGACATTTGATGAGTTTTTAATTTGGTTAAGAAATATTCAAAATAAACTTGACTTAAAACTTGTTTCAATGAGAACCGATCACGGAACCGAATTCGAAAACTCATTATTTGGTGCTTATTGTGATGACAATGGTGTAGACCATAACTTCTCGGCTCCTAGAACCCTACAACAAAATGGTGTGGTTGAAAGGATGAATAGAACCCTTGAAGGAATGGCTAGAACAATGTTATTATGTAGTAAGTTGCCTACGAACTTTTGGGCCGAAGCGGTAAATACCGCTTGCTACATTCATAATCGTGTCATGATAAGGAGTATATTGAATTAAACTCCCTATGAATTGCTATGTGGAAGAAAACCCAATATTTCATATTTTAGATGATTTGGAAGCAAATGTTTTGTTCATAACAATGGTAAAAACAACTTGGGTAAGTTCGATCCACGTAGTGATGAAGGAGTATTTATTGGCTACTCCGATCATAGCAAGGCCTATAAAGTTTACAATAAACGAACCTTGTTAATTGAAGAAAGCATCCATGTCATTTTTGATGAATCTAGTGTGCTTGGACAGCTACAAAACGTGGATGATGAAGATGATGATGACGATGAGTTTGAGATTGGTCTTGTTCGAAAAGACTTCGTGTTCGAGAATGAAGAAGCTCCCAACGCTGACTTGCAACAGACACAGGGACTGTCACCTTCAAAGGAGATCAGCAGTTCAGGGGAACATGTAGCACACCTGCTATTGTTTCCTCTATGGAAGCAACAGACCCAACGACTGTTGCCTCCACCTCCAGAACTGAATCTACCCAAAACAGTGATGATGAAGATCACTTCAGGCCAAAATAAACAGTCACTGTGACTGATGCTGCTGAGGGGGAACAAGAAACCATTGTTCCAAAGAAGTGGAAACACCAAAGTTCTCATCCACTCTCTAATCTCACAAGCGATCTCAACTCGAGAATTCGAACAAGATCATCCATCAACAATCTCGCTCATCTCAACGAATATTGTGCCCACAATGCCTTCCTTTCTCAAACTGAACCTTCAAATGTAACAGTCGCCTTGACTGATGCATATTGGTGCTATGCAAGAAGAACTCAATCAATTCAAAACAAACGAGGTATGACACTTAGACCCTAGACCGCCTAATCGTGCCGTCATTGGTACTAGGTGGGTCTTTCACAACAAGCTTGATGACTCGGGAGAAATTGTAAGGAACAAGGCTAGGCTAGTGGTGCAAGGTTATAACCAACAAGAGGGTATTAATTACGATAAAACCTATGCACCGGTAGCTAGACTTGAGGCCATACGATTGCTTATAGCTTTTGCGGCTCACAAAGGCATTAAACTCTTCCAAATGGATGTCAAAACCGCTTTCTTAAATGGATATTTGGAAGAAGATGTCTTTGTAGAGCAACCACCGGGTTTTGAGAACAATGACTTGCCTAACCATGTTTTCAAATTAGACAAAGCTCTTTATGGTTTAAAACAAGCACCTAGGTGTTGGTATGATAGATTGTCTAATTTTCTTATTGAAAATGATTTTAAAAGAGGCTCCGTTGACAAAACATTGTTCTTAAAGTCACAGTCAGACGAACTGTTGGTTGTACAAGTATATGTTGATGACATTATATTTGGTGCAACAAATGAACTCCTTTACTCATATTTTTCGGAACTAATGAAATCGGAGTTTGAAATGAGCATGATGGGTGAGCTAGGATTCTTCCTTGGGCTCCAAATTAAACAATCAAAGGAAGGAATCATGATCCATCAACAAAAGTACATTAAGGAAATGCTTAAGAAATTTGGGATGACAAATGGTAAGTCACACGATACACCCATGGTAGCCGGGTCCAAATTGGACAAAGATGAACTCGGTAAGAATGTTAGTGATAAGGTGTATAGAGGTATGATAGGCTCACTTCTCTACTTGACCGCAAGTCATTCCGACATTCTCTTTAGTGTTTGTTTATGTGCTAGGTTCCAAGCAAATCCGAAAGAATCACATTTTAAAGCCGTTAAACGAATTCTTCGGTATTTGATTGGAACACAAAATCTATACTTATGGTATCCCTTACATTGTCCTTTTGATCTCATAGGCTTTTCGGATGCGGACTATGCGGGATGCACGGTTGATAGAAAGAGCACCTCCGGAATTGCAACATTCTTAGGTCCTTGTTTAATCTCTTGGGGCTCAAAGAAACAAAATACGGTAGCTCTTTCAACGGCCGAAAGTGAGTACGTTAGTGCCGCACATTGTTGTTCTCAATTACTTTGGGTAAGACAACAACTCTTTGATGTTGGTATTATTTTTGACTCCGTTCTCATAATGTGTGATAATACGAGTGCAATAAATATTTCCAAAAATCCTATTCAACACTCTAAAACCAAACATATTGATATTCGTCATCATTTTATTCATGATCATGTGGAAAAAGAACATGTTAAACTTATCTTTTGCAAAACCGAAAATCAAATTGCCGATATTTTCACTAAGCCACTTGCAAGAGAACATTTTGAGAAATTTAGACTAGAAATTGGGTTAATTAATTGCTTGTGATTTTTAGTGTGAGTTTTGCAAATTTCCTTAATTGATTAAACTAAAATGGACATATGTTATTAAGTGTTCTAAGTGCATTCATATCATTTTTAGACCAAAAATTGACACCGTATTCGTGAGTCGGTAATCACTTAACCTCATATCTAAATTTACGTTTATAATATGTTACCTTGCGTTTTATTTCGAGTGATGAAAATTAATTGGTTGGGCCAAATACCTCACTTACCTCAGTTAATACTTAGGCCACTTTCTATCCATAACCCACCGTCCAAACTCCCTCAACCCATAAACCTTTCACCTTCAACTCCCTCCATCTCACCTACCCATTAAACTCAACAATTACCCACCATGGTCAAAACATCCTTTAATACTACCATACCCATCAAACCCGTGAAAATGACCACCCCACCTGTCACATCTGACCCACCAACGACATCTCAAACCATGCCTTCTCAAAAAATCTCACATGCCTTTCCTCAACAAAACACAGCCACAACTCCTTCACCATCACCTAACCCAGAACCACCAAACCCTCATCCAACACCTCTCTCCACCGTCCCACCAACCTCTGTCCCATCTGACGACATCCCCATCTCCACCATGGTCGGGCGTCGTACTGGAGGAGGTCGGAAAAAGGGTACTACTGTCTCAAGCTCCTCCACCGAGACCGTTACTGTAAACATCGATGAAATTGAAGAAACTCCAATTGATTTGAATGAGGAGCCGACTAAGTCTACTGAGTCAGATCTGATTCCGGCAAAGAAAGGTAACAAAAGAAAGGATAAAGCCTCTTCATCACAATTACCCACTATCTCTGAAAGTGTCGAGCAAAGTGACATTGAAACCCCCACAATCAATCCCCCTGTTGAAACACCTAGTGAACCTCCCTCGAAAAAATCGAAACCATCAAAGAAAAAATTAGTGTACCTTTCACCTTCCGATTCGGTATCCCTAATCTCTAAATGGGATGTGGCTCATGTTTGGGAAAAACTAGAAAGTTTGGATCTTCCCACCTCCATCTACAAAAATTGTGAGCGGTTGATGAACCCCAAAGCCATCCATTCTCCTCGGGTATACAAACAGTCCTGGTTTGAGTCTTCCGCCTATCACAGTGTCCGGGATATGATTTTGGCTCAAGGATGGGAAAAGTTGTTGGAACTTCGTGAACCCGTGTTTGTTAGTGAAGTGGTTCAATTCTTTGCATCGGTCCGAGTGGATAAATCAGGTGATTTCCTCACGGCTAAGATTAATGGTAAGCCCCTCAAATTATCTCAATCTGATTTTGCTACCGCTCTTAATATCCTAACCAGAGGTTATGATAATCTCCCCTCTGAAACTTCTGTTGCCTTACCTTACGCTTCACCCCTAGGTGTCGCTCAAGTTGTGTGTCCTAAAACCATCACTTGTGGTCCTGTTAGCAACACCTCCATACCCCCACCTCTCAGAATTATTTTTAACATGCTTTGTCGCTCCATCTACCCTTCGGGTGATCGGGGTAAGCTATCCATAGCCCAACAATACCTAATTTATCACATTGCAACTCATAAAAAGGTTAATTTGATTGGGTTAATGTTTAAGCGATTTCATCTCATTTCGACCAAACTCCGTAAACCCTCTTCTAGTGCACTTCACTTACCCTATGGAATGTGGTTGTCAATTGTGCTCAAGGCACACGGGGTGTTAGTGAGTTCTATTTTGGGTTCATTAAACATGTGTGACATCATGAGTGATGGTCAAATGGGGAAAATGCTTATCAAAGTGGATAATGATGAACTGATTTCTGTGAAAATTAAGACGGATCCAGAGGGTGGGTCGTCTAGTCAAGTTGGTACGGGTAATTTGAGGGAAGTTCTTCAAGCTGTGGCTGATTTGAGTGCTTGGATTATGCACGATGCTAGTCAAAAGGACATGGCCATCTCGGCTCTTGCCTCCACCGTGGATCTGATTCGTGGTGAAGTGGACATCATCTCCACTCTCGTCTCAACAAAGGAACATGGTGATGATGCTCATGTTAATCAATTGGATGAAGATCCCTTGGGTAGTGACTCAGATGGTGACCAAGCCTCCTCTCCTTAGCCTATCCTATCCATCTCAACCTCGTGCCTTTATCCTTGACTCTTTATTTTGTCCCACCTTGTTGTGCCTTTCTAAGACTATTTTTCTTTCACTCGTCTTTTTATGCTTGGTGGTGTGTATTAAACTCTATTTAGCCGTGGTGAACTATGGTTAGACTATGTTTAATCCATATGTTTGTGTTGACTTTGTTATCTTGTCACGGTTATATGTGTCTTTTTGTGTTTTCTTATGGTTGTTTGCTCTTGAATGCCTTTGACATCCCTATCCTTTTTGATGATGTCAAGAGGGGGAAAAGGTAAACTCATGCTCTTAATCTCTTTGCATATTGATTAACTAATGTCTAGGCCTAACCTTCTTAGCTTTTACTCTTGTTTTGGGGCAATGTAAAATTGTCATGGTAAGTATGATCTAAGTTCTTGCTCCATAAGGTAATATAGTCCCTTCTCTCATATGATCTTACTTGATTAAAATCTTGAATTAAGGTGTTTACATTGCTTATACATTCGTTTGGGGCTTGTCATCATCAAAGGGGGAATTTGTTGGGTTCCTTTGATTGATGATAACATGCCCATTTGATGTGTGCTATCTTAGTTTACCTTTTCAGGATTTATGATCAAATCAAGCATGGATTAAGAAGTGTTGAGTTGTTGATCATCCCTTTGTATTGAGTCTTAAGTGTCATCTAATGTACAAGTTAGAAAGTTAAGTATTTTAGAGTAATAGAAACAGTCAAGACGACTGTTACTTTCACAAGTAACAGCTGCCTGGACTGTTGCCTCAATTCGTAACAACTTGAACTCTTTCTTATCTTTCAAAATGTCATTCACGTGTCTTGTACTTGGTAAAATAACTTTCAGATTTTTTAAAAAGGGATTTGGCCTTCAAGAAATGGTAGTTGGAGTAATTATCTTTTTCAAAATGTTTCCTCTTTGTGCTATTTTGACCCTTTGGTCTTTCTTAAAGAAAGGTTTGGCTTTTGCCATATTTGTGAAAGTTTGTCATCATGTGACTTGTTTCACATCCTTTGTTTTCTGAAAACTTGTGGTCACTTTTGAGATAATTTCAAACACTCTTTCTACCTTTTGCCTTTTGATTAAGAACCTTCTTTGGTGCAAGTTTGGGAGGTTGTTGAGACTCATCACATGTGATGGTCTTTGACCCTTCAAAACCCTAGCAACTCCCTTACTCTTTCCCTCTATAAAAGGCGTGCCATTTCCTCTAAAAATCCCAAGACTTTTTCTGAAATTTATTTCAAGTTTGCAAATCGTTTTTCAAAGCTTAAAAACCGTCTTTACTTTGCAAAAATTTTAAGAGTCTTCAAGTTGTTACAATCTTGGCTACTGTTACTTTAATATACTAAAACTCTCTCACTTATGAATTGTTGATCTTGTAAAAGTTGTCCACCTCAATTCTTTGTTAAGAATAAGATTGTGGAAGCTTGATCCTTAAAACATTCTTAGTGTGTGTGTAGAGTTTAGGACGGAGTAGTCTTCAACTCTTAGGCAACCTGAGTAGGTTGCGAGTTGGCTTGTCATAAGAACGGAGTAGTTCTTGGACTTGTATCACAACCGGAGTAGATTGGTGTTTTTATTGTACGGGTCTTTTAGTAGTCGGAGTAGATCACTAAAAGAAATCAATAAAAAGTAGATTGGACGCAGGCACTTGAGTTTCTTGCCGAACCAATTCAAAAATCTCGTGTTTATCCTTCTTATTTTATTCCGCTGTTATTTATTTTGTTTGTCTTGCTTTGCTTAACTTTCGAAGTAACAGTTCATCATACTGTCACATTTGGTCTGCAGTCCGTATTCCATAAACTGAGACAAATAGCTACAGTCAGAACAGTTGTTACTTTCATACTTCAGCAAACATTCATTTTAATACTCGTTTAATCTTGCAATATTATTTGAAGTATTCTCTCATCTATTTTGTTCTTATAAACTCACTTTAAATCAATAAAGTTAAAGTTAAATTTTTTAAATAGTACCTAATTCACCCCCTCCCCCTCTTAGGTACTTGAATCCATAAACTCAACAATTTTTTATATAAAGTTTTCATAACAACTTTAGTTAAGCAAGTCACATTATATAAATTTGCAACTCTTGTGGATTTATCACTGAAGAAGAAGTAAAATACTCGTATAGTTAGTTAAAGCGGTAAAGGGGTAATGGAGATCAAATTCTAACACAAATTAAATACGTAGTTAAAACTCCTATCTATTTTCCTTATTCTGATTGTGTAAGACTATTACAATATATTTTAGAAGAGTAGGATAAATTTTATTTTGGCTCCCCGCTATTTTATAATTATAAAAAATTATCTTTATAGATTTAATTAAATTAATTATAAAAAGTAATTTTTATAGATTTGTTCTCATTATCTCATCAAATCTGACATGTTTTGTGGATGTTGTAGGATTCTTTATTAATGAAATGATCTATTTGTTAATAAAAAAAAAAGCCTCACTCATTGGCACAATTAGAATTTCCTAGAAGTTGCTTGCTTATCTTGAGACAACCTCCTACCAATATCGCTTAGCTGCGTATTTTCCCAAACCATAAATATATTTGACACAAATATGGGCTATTACAAAACAATGAACAATTGTCAATTTATTCATATATACTAAGGTTCTGTTTGGCAAAACTACCTGAAAAGGTAGCTGAAACCTGAAAAGATAACTGAAAACTGAAAATTTAACTGAAACCTGAAAAGGTAACTGATAAGGTAGCTGAAAATTAGGACTTGATAAGGTAACTGATTATATAAAAATGTGTTTGGCAAACTAGGTGAAAAGGTAGCTGATTTTGGTAAAATGACGTAAAAGGATATGAAAATTATTTAATATTATAGAATAAACGGTACAAAATGGAAAATAAGTCATTTCAGGTACTTGATTTCTCAAATGCTACCTGAGGTAGCATTTCATTTCAGGTACCTTATTTGACCAAATAAGCTACCTGCTAAACACTTACAAAAAAATCAAATTGCTGAAATTTTGGTCAAATAAGCAACTTTGGTCAAATAAGCTACCTAAAGTGTCGTGCCAAACAGAGCCTATGTGTTTTTGATTGAGTGTCTCCTCAATTTAATTAGTAGTTTAGTTATCTTTATAATATGCGGTTCATCTTTTAAATTACACATCTAACGATATTTCATAACAAATACTGCATACTTGCGACTCGAGTCATTGTCTCTCGTTAAGTTAGTAGGAATATGTGTTTTCAGTAATTCTTTTACTATTTATTATTGGTAGGGTAATTGTGCGAGAAAGTTTAAGCAGACGCTTATACAACTCACTATACATACTTCTTGCCTAGTGCACTCACAACTTTTTGCGGCATACCTTTAACCAAACACAAATTCTCATTATAGACGGACATTATCCGTCTATAGGTATAGACGGATACCATTTCCCCTCACAAAATACCCGTTTGCCATAAAATGGGAAGCACATGGGGGTGCCCCACCTTATCTCCCCTACCCATTTTATTAGAGGTTTTTACCCGTCTGTTCGCCCCACCCATCTATACTAAGACCTATTGTTAACCAAATTGTCGGTCCCTATGTGAACTATTACTATCCAAGCGTGTAACAATCAAACATTACATAATCCTTTAAATGTGTCGAATTTCGTATTTCGTTATTAAAATTGTTTAATACGTCTTTGAAAACCAAACAAGTCCACTACATGTTAGATTGGCAATGCTAAATAAAAGAAAAGCACATAAGTATAATGCATATAATGCTATTAATATTAGTCTGTCTAAGCCCTTCTGAGAACAATGATCAAATTACTCCAATATATCATCTTTCCATACCTTGATGGGAAGTTTCTTTCAAAATAGGGTCCAAAACCAAACTATTTCGTGCTTTAGGGTTCGTTTCAAACTATTTCTTCTCAATGGGTTCACATTATCACTTTTTTTTTTCCAAAGCTGAGTTAAATCGCTATTCCAAGTTGCGATTTGACATTCTAATATAAAAAAATGTTGCAATAAATTGATGATGAGCAAAATCGCTATATGAAACAGCGATTTACACCAATTATTGCTTTCCCTTCCACTTCGCCATTCAAGCGCGTATGAACTTCGATACAGACGTTCTCCCTTATCTCTCCATACCGTTTCACATGATTTTTGCGTTGTTGAATTCCTCTTGCGGTAGGCTACACACAAGTAAAATAATTCTTGTGAGAGTAAGATGGGTTTACAGATAGAATCACATTGCATTTTACATGGTTTGGGGTATAACTATTATCGACAAACATCTATCTCATACAGTCATACGGTCGATGATAGTTTTTATGGCGTAAATTATTTGTAGTGGAACTTAAATATGGCCGACTGTTTAAGAAATTGCCTTAGCTTTGGTTCAGCAAAACAAAGCAAAGATTCGGCACAAACTTCGTGTGTTGAAGGAGGTGTCAATGGCTTGAAATCAAGTACCTTTGAAACTTCAGAGCCGTCCCTGAGATTTCAGAGGCCTTGTGCAAGCTTGTACAATGGGGCCCTGAGTTCGAGTTGTTGACAAAATTCTAGAGACCGAACGTGATTGTCGAAGCTAAATAAAGATACAATAATGGTACTCCCTCCGTCTTGATCAATAGTTATCTATTATTTTTTACACAAAGATTAAGAAAAAAAATATGGGTGCATTTGGATCACACAAATCACTTAACCCACATACACATGAGAAATGACACACAAAAAGTTACCAAAAATAGAAATAGATAACTATTCATTGAAACACCAAAAAATGGAAATAGATAACTATTGACCAGGGCAAAGGGAGTATAATTTTAGTATAATAAAAATTTCAAAATGAAAAAATTATGATATTGGAATCAACACAAATTCTCATTGGGGACGACATTATTCCGTCACAAACTTATTACCTTTCACACAGAGCAAGTTGGATAGCAAGTGAAAGGGTAATTAGGAGGGACGGTGAGAGATCACAAGCTTTGGCGGTCACAAGCCAGACATTTTGTGTAATCAAAACTTGAATTTTTAACATACTATGAAAAGAAAAAAAAATACTAACGAGGCAGAATACGAGAAATAGAGGTGAAATTAGGTAAGGAAGAGAGGAAATACATGGGTCCCACTGAACAAATTACAGTGGTCCCAACTTGGAAAGGAATCAAAAATTACCAAGTACAGAGTCGAACGCGGATCTTTCATGCAGAATATAGTACCACTATGCCATCAGCCTAGATTCTAATTACATGCATCGTTATTTATATATTATGTAATTTATGCAATAGAATTGGGCCCCAAAATTTTGGGGGCCCTGTGCGCCCGCACGGGTTGTACACCCTTTGAGCCGGCCCTGCATACTTTGTGATAAGATAGATTTAATCGTCTACATGGTCCATGTTCAAGGCATCTCTCAGTATAGTTACAGTTTATGTAACTACACATTTACAGTCCATCTACTAAATATACATTTACACTTTCTCATAGTAAAATACTAATTTTCTTGCCCGTGCGTTGCACGGATATTAAAATAATGTGATAAATTTCACAATAAAATAGAATATAGACATATAGTACATCGTTCATGTCTAAGATTTTATATATGCCGCATGACCAACAAATAATTCCCGTTAATATAATATTGACATAAGAATAAAAGAGTGTTTGATTAATAAAATATTTTTTTTAAGAAAATAAAACCAATATGAAGTTTACATATATGATACTTAGGATTGCGAGTTTTTAGATTTTGTTCATTAATATCTGTTTGTTTTTCAATTGGTCAAGGAAAACAATAATATCTACTTTGCCTAATCAACTCAATGATGCAACAAATCTCCTTTTTTAGAATAACGACCATAATTTAATCATTGTTGGGTCAAATGGTAGTTACGTAAAAATATTTACAGGTAGTTAAATGTTATATCTCCCGGTCAAACTATAGACGTACCTTTGAATGTAAACCAAATTCCAACGCAATACTACATGGTTGGGGCTGCATATGACACCCCCTATAACAATAGTCTTGCCTCCCATCTTCTCATTTGAAACAAAATCCTTCACGCAGACCTCTATTTTTCTTTCATATTCACACACATGATGATGTAAAACAATCTCATCCTTTGAAAGATCGATCCTTGTCTTCCAAACTTCTCTCAAATTTATCCAACCAAGTGAAAAACTAAACCCCTACTTCTAGAAAAATCCACAATCCAATGGAAACTAACTCTTACTTTCGAGAATGTTTTAGAATTAAGATTTTACTTTAATTTGGATTGATGGGTCAAGATTAAGTTTATTAGTATGATCTTTTGAGGTTTCTGGTTATTATTCATGTTACTTATATGTTTTAATGCAAGCAATATTTTGCTGATAAGCAACCTTATTTATTATCATTATGACCTTTAATTAGTATATTATAAGAAAATAAAAATTGAGCTTTTTTTATTTCTGAGGAAATTAAATATCAAACTGTATCTTTATCATATTTATAATTAATATTCTTCACTTAAAATATATAAAGTTAAGCAAGTTCAAATAAGTTAGCTAAAAGATATAAATTACAAATTGTACGAAGCAGTATAATCATTTTTTTTATTAATATGAATTAAATGTCATAAACTTCATGAGAATATTAATGCGGTAGAGAACTATAGAAGAGTTGGCAAGTACGTGACCCCCTTTTAGGTTTAAATTTTTTCATTTATTTTTATATTTTTGCCTAAAGGTGGTTAAAGCATCGTATTATGCAGGACGAATATGTCTCATCCTTCCCCAATTCGTATCTCTCCCTAAATTATAGTGATGATGTGCTCAATTTACACAAAAATATATATATATATATATATATATATATATATATATATATATATATATATATATATATATATATATATATATATATATATATATATATATACAACATCAACAATTATTAGTTTGCTCCATATAATTGAATAGTACCGTTTTTTATGCATGTAAATTTGTGGAAGAAGAGCTTGAGAGAGACGGTCTTCACTATGTTAGGGAAAGACTACTCTTACCCTTTAATGTGTTTTTCATGACTTTTTTTTTAAATGTTGATCGTTGCTTGAATTGAATCTTAACCTTATATATATATATATATATATATATATATATATATATATATATATATATATATATATATATATATATATTTCTATAATAAGTGTATCTAATTTTTCTTCAAGCTTCATTCAAATCTATTTTATTAATCGTGGTATCATTTTTAGTTTAAATTGTAAAATAATCGCACAATAAAGTTTTTCAAAACATTTACTCATTTGTCATAATATGATATTTCGATTCGCGAATTAGCAGCAACTTTCTTTATCTTTTAATACTCTTTGAAAAATAAATATCAAACTTTGTACTTATCAATAATTTGTGAAATCTTATTTAAATTTTGATTAATATACTTTTATATAATGACAAATGAATGTAAATAATATAATAATAAATTATCAGTAGAAGTTGAAGTGTATTGTGAGGGAAATAACTTTAAAATTAGTAGGAGAAATACATATGACATTTGAAAAATAAACTTCGTATTATGTATAATTAAATATGATATTAGCAATAACAAAAGACGTAGGGGCATATTTCAGCGTTCATTTTACTCTTTACATGAGTAAATTCCATGTAGTACGTATTATGCATGCACATTTGTCACAACCCAGTTCGCTCTAGGGCCTTTTAGCCTCATAATACCTCATTTTTTTAATCGGAAGTTGTGTTATAAATTGGATATTATAAATATATTATAGGTTTTTTTTTCCTTCTAACTTAATCAAAAGTGAACAAATACTAATGAATAAATTTTTAATATTAATAAATTGTAGATAATTAATTTATTTTCTGTTTCTAATAATAAAATTTTAAAACAATTAATTAATTCTCATTTATAATAAGAAAATCATATTCCTAATTATAATAGAAAATTTTTAAATAATTATTATCTCCTAATTCTAATAGTATAATTAGGAAAAAAAGCCTTAGTAAATTGTTAATTTATTTCCCATTTCTAATAATAAAATTGTAAAATAATTAATTAATTCTCATTTTTAATAAGAAAATCATATTCCTAATTATAATAGCAAAATTTTAAATAATTATTATCTCCTAATTCTAATCGTATAATTATGAAAAAAAAGCCTTAATAAATTGTTAATTTATTTCCTATTTCTAATAGGAAAATTGTAAAATAATTAATTAATTTTCATTTCTAATAGGAAAATTATATTCCTAATTATAATAGAAAAATTGTAAATAATTAATTATCTCCTAAATCTAATGCTAATAGTATAATTAGATAAAAACCTCCTTTAGTTGTATATATTGATATTGATTTTAGTTGTTGAAAAGGATCAAACGGGTGTTTATTGAAAATGCAATGTAATCCTATGTGTAAGATTATACCATCTTACTTGCATAATAATTATTTACAAATATAGTAATGTGTAACCTAAAGCGAGAGGAATCCCACAACGCAAAAATCAAGCAAAACGGTTGAGAGACAAAGGAGAAGTTGAGACGCGAGAACGGTGTAGAGGAAGGGAAAGCAGCTATTTGGTGTAAATAATCATGTGAATGCCTAGGTTGTATACTAAATTCCTAATCCCTTTTTGGAAGTGCAAGTATTATACTAATCCTAATGAATACATGAACGAGTCAGGCTATTAGTTGATCAAACAAACATATACAGAGTATTTATATCATCATAATATTTTGTTCAAAATGGAGAAATCAATGAAATTCACATAAATCTTCACAAGAAAAAGGAATCACTTACCTGCGTCCTTCGTTTTTGTTGAAGTGTGAATTGTGTGTAGTATAGCGCAGTCATCTGTGTCGAAGAAAAAAGAAGAATTCGTCAATCAAACAAACAACAATATACTCTACAATCATAGACTAAAAATTAAGTTAATTTATCTTTAACAAAAAAAAATGGTAATATTGTTCAAAACAGGATGATTAACTGTATAGCTACCTTAATTATTATTTTTATTTATAGTTGTAGTCAGTAAGAAGTATTTACCTCCTACTAAAATACACACTAATAATTCTCAATTAATAAAATAAAAGAATACTCTTATTTATTAAATAAAAGTAGTAGTCACTAATATCGCTCGAAATTAAACAAAAGCAGTAGCCAATGAAATCGCTCGAAAAGTTCCTCTTTTAAGTATATATATACTAGATTTAATGCCCGTGCAATGCACGGGCCACTTTGTAAAGTCATTAGTAATATTTTATGTTATTGTGAACCTGACTTATTTACAAATTGCAAATGCAGAAAACCCATATACAAATTCAAGATTCAAGAATTATATGCCATGTCACAATGCACCAACCCCAATTTTTAAGAACTTTTGTTCACAATATAAGAACTTTATATGAAGTTCTTAGATGGAAAAAACCATAAAATAAATAATGTAAAATAGTTTCTCACATTTTACAAAGTTATATTTATTGGTTGTACATTTTCCAATATTTTAGAACCTGGTTCTTATTTTAGAACTTGGTTCTTAAAAATAATAACAACTTTTAAATGCAATAGAAGAACTTTTAAAATAAAGTTCTTGGTGACAACCCCAATGCTAAGAACTACTATTGCTATTGCTCTTAGTACTCTATAATTTGGGTCTCGCTAATTCATTGATAGAAATCAAATCGTTTTTCCTCCTTCCAATGCGACCTACTCTTTGGTGGTATGAAGAACAATCCAAATCCAAATTATATTATATCTTCATAATATTTCGAGTTTTATACCAAGTGTACTGTATTTTTAGCATTGATTGAATTTAGTGTTAAATCCCCATAACTTTATCTTGCAGGGTGCAACCCGATTTAAATACTTAGCTAAGTCGCCCATAATGGAAACATAAAAAACACTCCTTTAAAAGTAATATAAATTTTTATTTAAGACGGCACTATCTATCCGTCTTAAGTTTAAGACGGATAAAGTATCATGCCATTTATGTATATAAGATAAATATATTGCTTTTCACTATACATTCTTTTTTTTGACAGTCACTATACATTCTTATACGAAGTATACACAACTATAAAAGAAAAAAATGTCTTAGGGGAAAAGGGCAAGACATATGTAGGCTCTCTTACACCCCATTTGTATGAAAAAAAAAACCTACGCCTAACTCGTTGCACTACCCCTGGATAAATGTTTACTTCTATAACACCAATAGGGCCTTACTCGTTGCACTACCCCGGATATATCCGTCTTAAGGATAAAACGGGTTAAATACCATCACACTTGCATAGATGTGACAAATATTTTGCTATTCTTAATGCATTCTATTTTTGTCATATGTGTAATACTTGACTCGTCTTAAAATTAAGACGGATATACCCGTCTTAAATGGAGAAGTGTGCTATAACAATATAATCTAGCTGACTCAATTTGTGGAGATCTAAAATATTTCTGTTCAATTCAATTACTTTATTCTTGTCTATTCGATAACAATTTCAACTTTACCGTCTCAAAGCCATGGTTACATGACGTAAAATAGGCCACCCATGTAGCATTTCTTTGGTTTATCTTCGCCTCTTTGCATATATTATATGATCAAGGTATGTAATTGTAGTTATCAAAAGTTTTTTTGAGTCAATTGCTGGTGTTAAGTTTGCAGGTCAAACATATCATACACTAATATGGAGTATTATGTTTGTAGTTATTGTGTGCGATCGTTGTATGGTACGGCGAATAAAAAATGACCAATGTATGAAAAATAATGAACTTTTTTATGTTAAAAGATTACTTTTTAAATTTGGTCACTTTATAATACAAATAAAGTGTTCACCTCTTAACATAAAAATAGTTATGGAGTATTTTTTTTTACTATAAAACGAATATTTTATCTATGATCACACTAAGAGTCTCATAATATAATTTACATAGGTTGGATGATATAGCTATATACCCATTTACTAAAGGTAGGAAACCATTTACTAATAGTAATACTCCGTAGTATGCAATTTCAGTTTATAAACATTACAAAACTAACAAAACTAACATGAACATTAAGTGTAATAATATGAAAAGATACACAACAACTACAACAAACCTTCATTGAATTAAAAGAAGACATAATGAATTAATGATGAGAATATATTTGCATGGTAGCCTCGTGGGTTATGCGCAAGGTGGGGGTTATACTCCGTATATACTACTACTCCAGATAGCTATATCAATACATGCATAAAAGTTTATTAAAATTCGACTTATGTATTTAGATACGTAAGTCTATCACCAATATGTAACTAATAATTCAAAATCTCTAATTATTTATGAGAAATTATGAAAACAGGTGTAAAAATTGATCCTCTTCCTACTTGGGAGAACTGGAGAAGATTCCTCTTTAAATTCAAAGAGTAACGTATGGGACATGATTCTTTATCCGTATGACGTTAGCAAATACTCTGTATAATATTCGTATCAATAGTTAATTTTACAACTACCAAAAAATATATTATATAGAAAAAGAAAACATCAACCTAAAATCATCAATATTCATATAGTAAATTTACCTATGCTACATTACTACGTATAGTTTTTCATGAATTTCTCATCTATGTTTTATAATTATTTAATTAACTCTCGGTAGTTTGCGTAGTCAACGATTAAATTGGTAAAGTAAATTAAGTCTTTCGGTAATATTTGTAACCCTTATTCTATTCCTGTAAGTTGCATATTAATCCAATCTTTTATACCTTACCATAATAGAGTATGTGTTGTAATATAATCATGATGTCGTATACTCGTATGCCGCAAGAATTATTTGAAGATTGGCTCCATGAATTAAACAACCAAGCTATCCACTCACAATATTGTACCTGAAATTTTGAACCAAAGTGCATAGTTAGTAATTCATAGATGAGAAAGACTGTGATATAGCGTAATACGAAACAGTGCCTAATAAGCAAACACAATATTAACATAGCAATTAAATAATCGTAATCGTAATATATATTATACACATCAATCAAATAACAAAGAGATCCAACGTTAAAAAAAAAATAGATGGATTGATTTCATTAGAAGTTTTATGTAGTCCCATTTATAGGTCAAGCTAAACACAAGTTTGAACTCCTTAAAAACTCTTTATTATCTCTTCTATTAATTAATATTAATATATATAATATTGTATAAAGTTGTTATATGAATTTATGATAGACTTAATTAGTGGTGAAATTCTTTTTTTTTTTTTGATGACGAGGGGGTTGAGTCCCCCCGGGCCCATGCATTCCCGCACCACCACATGGACCATGTAAGCGACCCCCTTCGGGAGCTGCAGTGGCCAAGTGATCATCGCCCCAGCTGGTAGTCGAACCTGGGACCTCTCAACTCCTGCATTTCTGCAAGCTTCAAGGTTTAACCCAGCTACCACTGGACTAACACCACTTGGTTTTAGTGGTGAAATTCTATTGATATAGAAACACAATTTTTTAATATTATCTATCGCTTAAGTAGTTTGTAAAACTTGGACTCTCTGTAATCGCTCGAAAAAAGCTTCCTTTAATAATATAGATAGATACTAGATTTAATGCCCGGGCTAGTTTGTAATATCTTATGATTATGTTGTAGTAATACTCTAAGCTCTTATTCTTTTGCACCCAATTTTGTTGATTTGAACATATAGAAGCTAAATTGAACTTATAGGAGCTGGACTGAACTTTTTTTTTTTTTTGATGACGAGGGGGTTGAATCCCCCGGGCCCATGCATTCCCGCACCACCACATGAACCATGTATGCCACCCCTTCGGGGGCTGCAGTGGCCAAGTGATTATCGCCCCAGCTGGTAGTCAAACCCGAGACCTCTCAACTTCTGCATTTCTGCAAGCTTCAAGGTTTAACCCGGCTACCACTGGACTAACACCACTTGGTTCTGGACTGAATTTATATGAGTTTAACTTATAAAAAAATGTGTATGAATTAAGCTTTACTTTTCTATTTTATGAATTGAATAAAGTGAACATTCAAATGGTTTTAACCTGACTATATGTGCATGAAAATAGAAAAAAATGACACATAATTTGTTACGTATAATAGACCTTTAATCTAGTTTTGATTTGATATCATAAGTCTCATGCATCTTACTAACACGACGAAATTTTTTGTGTTTGCTTTGAATATGGATGTAATTACATAGTGAATGATTAAATAGACTTTAATAGAGGAAGTTGGAACCGTAAAGATTTAA
The DNA here is from genome assembly GCF_048544455.1 of Silene latifolia. NCBI lineage: Eukaryota > Viridiplantae > Streptophyta > Magnoliopsida > Caryophyllales > Caryophyllaceae > Silene > Silene latifolia. The sequence goes on along the minus strand of NC_133538.1, from coordinate 332,069,979 downwards.
GCTTACTCACTACAAAAAAAAAGTTCCAAAGCGACGGAGACATTGCGACAGACACATAAGCCGTAGTAGAGAAAATCCTGCGACGGATCTTGCGACGGTTCCCTCATTCCGCGACAGAATTTCCGTAGCAGCCAAATCTTCCAGACCGCGCATTTTTCTGACATGGCGGGAAGGCTTGCGACAGAAATTTCGTCGCAATAATAAAATAATAATATCGTTTGTGACGGAAATTCCGTCGCCGTAATAAAATAATATTTTTCTTGCGACGGAAATTTTGTCCCAGGCTTTACAGCTCACCAAATAAAATAATATTTTAAGCTTGCGACGGAATTTCCGTCGCAGGTTTTTTTTATACACGGGTTTTTCTCCCCGTCTCCCTCATATCACTCTTCAATTATTTCGACTCATATTTTCAAAAACCCCCAAATTTTCGCCCCGCCGCCACTCATACCATCACCACTCCGACCACCACCCTTCACCCGCCGTCGCCCCACTCTCTCCTTTCTCCTCTCTCCTCTCTCCCCTCTCCTTTCTTCTTTCCCCTTTCCCCTTTCCCTTCACCCCTTTTCCTTTTCCCTTTTCGCCTCACCCCGCCGATCTGCTGATGTCGTTGCCGCCGCCGCCCTCCTCCTTCCTCTTGCTACCTTGTCTCACTTAATTAATACAAAGTTAGTTTAGTTTATATTATTATTTTTTTTAATTGGGTTTGTTTTATGGTTATTGTTTTAATTAATTATGGTTAGTTTAGGATGCTTAGAATAATTTAGGATGCTTAGTTTAATTAAGTTTAGGATTATTAGAATAATTTAGTTTAATTAAAAGCCAATTTAGGATGTTTAGGATTATTAGGGTAGTTTAGTTTAGTTAAAAGCCAATTTAGGATGTTTGAACCAATTTTAGTATGCTTACTTTAATTAAGTTTATGATTATTAGAATAATTTAGTTTAATTAAAAGCCAATTTAGGATGTTTAGGATTATTATGGTAGTTTAGTTTAGTTAAAAGCCAATTTAGGATGTTTAAACCAATTTTAGTATGCTTACTTTAATTAAGTTTAGGATTATTAGAATAATTTAGTTTAATTGAAGGCCAATTTAGGATGTTTAGTATTATTAGGGTAGTTTAGTTTAGTTAAAAGCCAATTTAGGATGTTTAAACCAATTTTAGTATGCTTACTTTACTTTTGCTTAGTTTTATATGGTTTATTAGTAAGCATTAAGTTTGTTTTGATAAGTTGTGTACATTTACTTATGAATTAAATTGTGTCATGTGTATTTTTTTTACAAATATTAATTCATCCTATGCTTGTGTTGTCGTGAAATCATAATGTTTTGTATCTGTGATTGTTAATATATTTTTGACCTAGTACCCGTTCAGGGATTACACATTAGGTGTAATTCTTGAATAGTTCCCGTTTTGGGACTGTCTTTGAATCTTTTATGCCATTTAGGTGGTAAATACTCATTTTTTTCCTGATTATTATGAGACAAAATTTGGTTGACATTTCCTTTAATGTTCTCTGAAAACATATGTAGAGTGAGAATTCAGTCTACATAATGTATTTGGAGAACTGTAAGGAAGTGTTGTCGAATTTTTGTCTCATTACAATCAAGAAAAAAAATTAGTATTTACTAATGGTATGAAAGATTCAAAGATGGGTTTAGGTTGGAGAGATAAGGACCCCATGATAGGCTATCGTACACCTATGCAAAGATAATTACCCTAGACACACATTCATGTAGTAATAGGGGTCGAACACAAGGAGACGTGAATTGCGTTTATGAAATGTTATGGAAAGATTCTTATCAAGGTCGATTACGTTTGGTTTGGTTTGTTGGTTGGTTTGATGATTAGCAATTATAAAGATGTGAACTATATGATAAAAGGAGTCTAGGGGAGTCGTGTCACACATGCAAGGGTAAATATACACTACAAAAAATTGTCACTTGCGCCACGAATTATGCCACGGGAATTTATAATTCGTGGCTAAAATCTGCTTAGCCACGGGAAAAATATATTCATTATTTTGGAAAAAAAATTATGCCACGGGATGACTTTTCCCGTGGCAAAAAGTCACTTGCGCCACGAAATAGGCTATACCCGTGGCAAATAATCATTTTAGCCACGAACTATGTCACACCCGTGACGAAATTTTACTTAGCCACGAATTGTCCCGTGGCAAAAAAAATTTTAGCCACGAACTAACAAACTCCCGTGGCGAGTATCTTTTCTGACTTAAATTGAGATATTTTCATGTTAAGGGAAACCTAAAATCTAAAAGAAATTTAATCAGATATAAATAATATGAAAATGCATTTAAATATAAAATTTTGCAAACACTTTGATTAATTTAATTAATATTTTTTTATTGTTTTACTTACTTTAATAAGATTTTAAAATTTTATAAACTTATATGCAAGCAAAGAAAAGTTTATCATCTAAATTTTTTTATTCTTTTAGAAATTACAATTACGTTTTGCAGGTTTTTCAAAATATTTCTAATTTAAGAAATTTATTTTAATATATAATTATGTTTATTAGAGTCGTGAGTTTCTTTTAATTTTTTAATTAAAACATTATAATCTTGAATAACAATCTTAAATGATCGTATCACATTTAAAGATATAGCATATAAAATTAAATAAATAAGTTATTTATCATCTATCTTTGATAAATCTAAAATTAACATATTGTCCAATTGGTTCATTCAAAATTTGATTTACAACTTAATTTGTAAGATATTAATTGAAAAATTTGAATTTGATATAAAATTTAACTTGGTGAGAAAAAAGTTTGGGAAAAATTTTTTCAGGGTGAAAAAAACGACAATTAGATTACAAAATTGATTAAATAAAATAAGTGCGGTGAGAAATAAAAGAACAAAATGATCTTCCACAAATAAATTAAGAAAAAAACATATCGGGAAAATTATCAATATAAAAAATTCAAGGATTAATTGATAAACAATAACAATATAAGGACCATTTTTCTTAATCAGTATCAACATAATCAATAATAAGTAATCACTACCAAAATATTAACTTTTTTCTACGATCGGTACTAAATCGCCTGAAAATCTAATCTCAACCTACTTGAAAAAGTCCAAAAATTCATCATTCAAGTACAAATCTCCACTCGCCCACTTCAAAAATCCCTCTCTTAGATGAAAACACCTTTAAAGTAGGTAAAAAAATTAGAGTAAGAAGGCGACTTGGTACCTATCGTAAAAAAAAAAAGTTAATATTTTGGTAGTGATTACTAATTTTGATTATGTTGCTATTGATTATGAAAAAGATGACTAAAGTTGTTAGTTTTATCAATTTACCCAAAATTCAATATGGAGAAAATTTTTTCTTTGAAAATGAGTACATCACAGGGAAAATATAGAAATTATAATAATTTAAAGTCACGTGTGCAAATAGTGTGAAAAATTTGAGATAAAAACGATAAATCATCACAAAGAGAAATCAGCTTAAGAAAATAAGAGATTCTGTTGTATGATAGTGTTTTTCGTGTTTTTTGAGGAAAAAAAGACTACTTTTTGGTTAATAGTGACCAATTTTGGGGGGGGGGGGGCGGGCGGGGGAGACCTTTAGTTATAAAAAGTGGTCATTATTTTACCAAAAAGTGCTTAGTTTTTTATATCGTAGGTACGGCGGTCAGACAATAGCATTTGCGTAAAAAAATATACGAAAAAATGAGTAGAAGCGAAATGAAAATAAGAATGTCGATAAACTAAAGAAATGAAAAAATGGTTTTGCTAACTTGGGCAAAAAAATGACGTCAAAATCATTAGTCGGGAGGGTAACATCGAATATTTGATTGTTTTGGCCAAAATAATATTTTTCCCAAAAAAAATCGTAAATCATGTAACATTTTTGTAATTAAATAGTACTAAAGGTAAATTTTGAAAGGAAAAAAATAAACTTAAAAGGATGCAAAGTACTAACTATATCAACAAAGTTAACTTTCAGTTTCGGTAGCACATCAAAAGAACTCTACAGTTAAGCGTGCTCACGTGAGAGTAGTGTTCGGATGGGTGACCTCCTGGGAAGCCTCTTTGATGCGTGTGAATGCATGACCGGTGAAACCAAAGAACGTTCAAATGAATCGAGTTAACTAGCGAAACCAGTACCGAAATTGTCACGATTCCATATATGATAAAATATCGATCTTGAAAAAAAAAATTATTTAACATTTTATTTAATTAATTTTCATATATATTTTTTGCCACGGGAATTATTTTTTGGCCACGGGAAATTTTTTTGGCCACGGGAGTTATTAGCCACGAGAGAATTCGTGGCCAAAAATTTAATAATAGCCATGTTCTTTGTTTTCCCGTGGCTATGTCTTTGCCACGGCCACTTGCGTCACGGAAGGTATTCCCGTGGCCAAATGATTTAGCCACGGAAATTTAACACTTGCGCCACGAATTTAGCCGTGGCCCAAGTGCTCATTTGTAGTAGTGATATGTTCATGTTAAACTAGGTAATAACAACATTGTCAATTGTTTAGGCTTAGAGACACCCACCTTAAGATATTAGTGTCAACCATAGACCGGGTCCTAGAGAAACTCTCGTTTATGACTAGGTCGTCCTACTACACATGCTTAGTCTAATCCGATTCCATGCCTCTCAACTTATAGAATGAATTAACAAACTTAATCAACGATTACGGCCAATAACCAAAGATTAAACGTTGAGGTGCAAACATGTGATAGAAACAATTAGACAATATTATATCAACCTAATTTATCATTTTACATATTTGATTTTGCATGGCTTCCCTAGCCCCTAGACTAAGGGAATTTAGCTACTCATATTAAATTGTAAACAATGTTGTAAGAAATGCTAGACATGATTGTAGAAATGATGTAAACTAAATGGTGAAACATAAAATGAGAATAATACTAATGTGATACATCATGATTGTAGAAATGATGTAAACTAAATGGTGGAATGACTATATCCCCACTGGAGATGTTAGCTGGGGCTGGAAGGTCATTTGCAGAACAAAAACTAAACTTGCTCATGGATACACAAACCATCAGTGGACTCTGGATCCTAAAGGATACTCAATCGCAGCGGCTATGAACCGCTAAGAGAAAGATTTCGATGCAGTGGTATGGCATAAGGCTCGTGGAATATTTGGTGTATTCCCAAACACCGATTCATTGGCTGGTTGATAGCTCGTGAACGCCTTCAACTGAAAGATAAATTGATGTCATTAGGCATTGTGTCTGATGCAAATTGTCTATTATGTGGGGAAGCAGAGGAGAGTCATCTTCATTTGTTTCTCCAGTGTAGATATAGTCAGAGGATCCTTCTTTGAAATGGTGGAATCGCCATGTTTCGGGCCTAGTTCCAATCGATCAACTGGATTGGAGTGTGGCAGGTATCTGCTCTTCAGAGGAATGTTATCATGTGTATTGTCTTGGCTGCCTTCTATCATATCTGGATGCAAAGGAACAAAGTGCGGGTTGATGCTTGTTTGTTGAGACCTGAGTATGTTATACAACAGATTAGAAAGGAGGTGAAGATGAAGTTGGCTACTAAATCAATTCAGGGCTTGACTATCAATGATGTATCTTGGTTGAATTTAGTTAGCTTTGTTGGGAAATGTGTCCTCAACAACAGTGCGATCATATGATTTAAATATCATTATTAAATCTCATTTTAAAGAATACATTTGGGAAGTATTTTTACTTCAACTGGTCCACACATATCGGTAATGATTGGTGACTAGAGTTTGACATTCTTGTCACGAATTCGACGGTGGTGATCGATTGATCCCCTAGGTCATACCTATAGGGCAACACTCTTAATTGATTATTTAATTAATCGTATAATGTTGCGAGTTAATTAAATTACTTGAAAATTGACGGACGATTTTGGAAGTAAAATTTACGTGTCTCATAAAGATGAGATACTGTCCCGAGTCATCGAATTGTATCTTTACTCGGATGAAATTATTGTTTAAGGAAACAATTGAAATTGAATGAATAAATTATAAATACAAGTTGTTGTGATTTATAATTGGTAAAATATTTTGGTACAAGTAATTGTGAATTACTAAGTCAATTTTGTATATGACGTATTTTTATTAATACGTTGATTTTTAATATGTTAAAAATACATAACAAATTTATGTGACATATGACATGTAACATATTGACAAATTGACAATTGTAATATGGAATCCATATTATCAATAGTACCAAACATAGAAGAGAATAAAACTCCTCATATTCCTTCATGTTACACGGTTCAAATAAGGAGGAATTCCAAGAGTTTTTCTTCTTACTTTTGCCTATTATTTGCTTATATAATCTAGCCATCATTCATTCATTAAAGTAGCTGAAACTTTAAGAAGTTTAAGGCATGAAAACTCTTCCTATCCTCTTGACAAAACCGTGACATTAGTTGTTATGGTGACCAAAATTTTTGGTTCAATTTTCATGCAAAATTAGTATTATCTAGTCTTCATAATATTAGTTTTAATTAAGAGAAAGCTTTGGGTATAAAGCCTTGGGAGAGATCCTATACTTGGGTCTTGGGTTATTTGTTCTTCCATTTAAGGGATAGCTCAAGAACAAAAGAGAAGGAGAACTCTTTTGTGCCCATATATACCGATATTGCAATGTAAGAATAATGTTTCTTCCTCTCTTTGTTTTAATGTTTGCATGCATAAGATCATTAGTTAATTTTATGACAAATTAATTTATGCATATATGAATATGTTAGTAAGGGTTTAGAACCACCTTTCCTTCAATTGGTATCAGAGCAATGGTTGTTTGCATGCAAATCGGTTATAGTTTTTCCGAGTTATACGATTAACATATAAAACTTGTGAATTTGTGTTATTATGATATATCACGAAATTAATTCATGCATGATAAGTTTCTGGTCCTAAAATGATTTTTAGGATTTTTGGTTAATTTACGGATTTTACTGTTCATATTATATAATATTGGCATTAAAATGTGATTTTTGTGATAAAAATGCCATTTTTGGACGAAAATTAGCTAAACTTCGAATTTTCCAGTTCTTTTTGGATATGTTTTCACATATATTATTATTAGATGATCTGGAAAGTTTCATAATTTTATGAGTTGTTATGCTCGAAAAATGAATTTTTTATTATTAAATTCGGATTTAAGTGAAAAAATAGGTTAATATGAGATAAATTTCGATTCTGGTCATATAAATTTAGTATGGTGTCACATGCAATTTTACAAGATGTGTGTAAAATAATTGGCTATATTGAAGTCTTTATGCATGATTTATGGATTTTTGAAGAAAAATAGCATAAATAGTGACATTTTTAGTGAAAAATTGCTAAAACATACTTCATGACTAAGGAAAAACGTAACATGTTGCTCTTTATTATCTTTTTCAGATCTAAAATTGAAAAGTTGATGAAAATAATTTTTCTCATGATTTTATGATTATTTTGTTTAAATCGATAAAACCGCAACATTGTTTTTCCGGATAAATTTCGAAATTTTTAACCTAAGTTTTTGAACATTATGAGTGTCATGGTATTTTTCCAGAATGTTCATGAGTTTAAATTTCAAATTTTGAATTTATTTGAAATTTTATGATTTATTTGAAGTTTATAGCATTTTATTATAATTTTAAGTCCATTATGAACAAATATGAGTTAATTATGGTCAAATTATTAGTGAAGACTAAATTTTGAGTCCTAAACAGTTAGGGTAATTAACTTATGCATAAATATGAATTTATGTATTTTTGGTGATTGTAAAATGTTGAATCACGCAAACAAGTAAAAACCGAGTAATATATGATATTGACAAATTTAAAGGCGATTTAGCATAAAATTGGGCATGTTCATACATATTATAATGCTGCATATTTCAATTGTTGAATGTCTTTTATTTATATAATTTTTGAATTATGTAATTTTGCTTAGTATGGCCTTAGATTTTTAATTGGTATTACCCGAAATGTATGGGAATATCGATTCGGTTGTAATTTTATTGTGATCTCGTATCACCGTCTTGTAATTTAATAGATTTATTTTATTATAGTTACAAATGTATAATAGGAATTATGTAATTTATTATGTAATTTTAATTCATTTCGGAGTTCCCAAAGACGGATTTCTTCAAGATGACGATACATAAAGACGGTGTTACCTCGAGATGCGTGCCACAACCGAAGTTCAAGGGACCAATGGAGTTGGTTTCCGAATATGTAATAGTTAAACAGTTTTCTATTTCTAGGAAGGCCATACTAGGATTTTATTTTTATGTTTTGCATTTTATTATATGTCGCATGCATCGCTAAATCGCCATAACTAAAACATGCATTGTCATCTAATCGAGTTTATCGACCGTGTCAATTAGAATTATCGTAGTTCACCGCTTTAGTTCACTTAAAACGTGATAGATAATAAATTGACATGACCTCTCGCTAAAACAATCAATTGAGATATAGCCTTACCAAATAGTAGAAACCATGAAAACCTATTTCGTGAGGGAGTGCACTCGGCCATACTGAGGTACAAACCTTGTTACGTAGGGGAAGTGGGTGATAAATGTCAATCCACCGAATTCATATTGATGAAGGGTATTTCGGCACACCGTGCCCTAAGTTGATGTGGGTTTGGATCATGGACACATTTATTCGAAATTTGGATTGAACTCAACAAAAGTTATTGATAAGGGTTTCATCGGCTACCCCGTGCCCTTGTCATGTGTTTTGGGCTAAAGATAAATGTTAATGTAATTTTATCGACCGAGAGTTCTAAAAGTAGAATCGATTAAAAGGTTAATCCACCGAGTTATATTGATAAGGGTTTCATCGGCTACCCCGTGCCCAAGTTGATATGAATTTGGATCTCGGAATCATTTTTATCTAGTTGGGTAGAGGTCACTAGAAAAATGCATAAAACTTGTTATCTACAAGTATTATTAAAACGATAAGTGTTAAGTTTTCCACTATTCCGTTATTATATTGTTCTATTTCTTTACCACAATTCATATACGATATCATTTCGATTTTTCAAAATCTCCATTAAAACATCGTAACTAGAGACAAATTTGATTTTTGCTTCTAAAACCTCAAATGAACCATTGCTAAGGATCTCTTGCAAAGAGTATAGATTAAAGTTATCTATTATCAAACAGGTTTTTGATTCTAGACAAACACATCTACTTGCAAATGGATTGTTTTTCATGTACTTAAAAGAATTAAGTACCTTGAAATGATTGTTTTGGTAATTAGTTTTGTCAGAATTCGTAATTGACCAAAATAATGCAACCACCTCAATGAGAGTTTTTAAGACTAAAACGAACAAATGAAGAGTGTTCTTCATGAATTCAATTTTGCTTCTCAAAGCAAAGACTCATTGAAATAAGTGGGAGCATTCTCTTAAACCGTTAAGATGAGAACGAGGTTCATGAAGTAAAGATTATAATGGTATTGATACAAGGTAATGTTAAAAGTAAAGTTGTTGAGAATGACGATACTAAACCTATCAATCCCGACCGATAAAGTTTCCATTGTCTCAAATGTTGGACACGAGAATGGAAACTATCCCAAATTATTGAAGAATCAACAAGTTAGTTGTGGGACATCTAATGGGATCTTCTTCTTTAAATGTTTATTTGATTAAACATAAATTTTGCTAGTACCACTTCGTCGATATTAGAAACCAGTGGTGGTTTTCATCATTATGTTTGATACATAGGATGATTAGAATATGACGACTAGCAACAATGAAGTCGAGAGATAGAGTCATTGTGTACAAAATCTAGTTTTTGGGTTTGGAGTTGTACTTAATTATGACTATTAAGTACATGAACTCTAAATAAGAATACAACTTGTTAAGATACAAAAGAGGTTTCACTTTTGTGACCCTATACACCACGATTTGATGTATGGCTAGCCCATTATCAAGGTGATTATATTCTAAACCAAACTAGAATGATATATCATGAAGATGGTGCAAGACTCAAATTGGTAACCCAAGATTAAACCTTAAATTTTGGAATGATGAACGCAAAGAGTTATCGAGCACTCTTGAAACCATTAGATTGTTAATGGTATATGCGTATCTTGTATTCAAAGCAAGATGTCCCGTGCCTTTTGGTTGAAAAGGAGATCGAGGTTATAAATCATTGATCCAAAATAGGTTGATCATTTTCTTTTACCAACGATTTAAGTTGATGAGGTAAATAGAAAAATCTTTTGAAGAAGTTCAAAGAATTCAAGGAATCACGATTTAGTCGTGATGGGATTATCAAAGTGATGACTTTGATATAAGCCAAAGGAAATGTGATATAGTATCACAAGTTAATCTCTCTTAGCACACATTATGGAGTAATGTGTGGTTGGATAAGAAATCAAACGCTATTCGATATGCTTTAGACTTCAATCAAGTTACTTTGAGTTACTTGATTCTTTTGGGGATTTTATCATTTTTGTCTAAATAATTATTCCACTAAATAGAACATATGAGATATGAAATGGTAAGGGTACCATGTTTGTAAGTTTTCACAAGAAACAAATGCTCATTTTTCCCTATGATAATCACGAGTACACCGGGTTTGTGGCTCGTGAAGCTGTCTTTCTAAAAATACAAGTTTATTTCTAGAAGACAGAGTGGGAGAAAATTATTCAAGAGCCACAAAGAATGTTATGTCGCAAGAAACATGTCTTTCTTGGCTACATGAGACGTGTTGTGAATGTTATGTCGCAAGAAACAGGTCTTTCTTGGCTACATGAGACGTGTTGTGTAAGACGTTGTTTCTGTAAAACCTAGGAGGTTAAATTCGTCACTTGTTAAAGATGATGAATTCAAGCTACTTTTAAGAAAGAAAAGAGCTTATAACTTACAAAAGAAATTGTTTGATTCAAGTTGATTACTTCTAGAAAGTAATGAACATATGACTTACATAAGAGTGTTTAAGTCACAACTCAATACAAGGCTTAGAGCCATGAAAATCCGAAACAAAAAGGCTTGATTAGTGACAAAGGGTTTTGCACTAATAAAGAGAGATTTCAAAGCAAGATTGGTTGCAAAGAGTTTTGCACTGGTTGAAATGCTTAAGTCTATTTGGATCTTCTTAGGGATTATGTTTCATTATGAGGATATGAATACTGACAAGTGAATCTAAAACCCGCTTCTTCAATAGAAGGAATGTATTCAATACATGTCATGAGTTTTATAGATTCTTGCAATCCTAAGATAATGTGAAACTTAAGAGAGGGTCTTAAGTAGGACATCAATGAGTTAGAATCAATGTTTTCATCATGTTATAAAACTTTTCTCGATAAGACGAGAAGTTGTTTTTATACATGGAGTTTAGTGGGAGTTACGAAAATTTTATTTAGTCCGATATGTGGATGACATATTGATCATTGAGAATGATTTAAGACTTTTGGAGTATTATAATACATCTTTTATATCCAGATTTATGAAGATAAATCTACATGATATTAGCGTCAATAAGAAGTCTTATGTTGATAAGATTCATGACTAGTTCAATTAAATTGAACATATTTGATTGATTCCATTTGCTTCCGCTGCCGGATCAATTAAATGAGTAATGATGTATAACACTTCATATACTTTGAGTATGATGAATTGTTTTCAAAATCGAATTTAAGAAATCTTTATCAAATAAGCCATGAAGATTACCCTTAAGTGCTTACAGAAGTATTAAGGAAGTAAAGCAAAGTGTTTATGATGCAATTTTGTGTAAGGGTGTTACACAAGTGACAATTGACAATTGAGATTGCGCATGGTTTCTGACAAAACCATAATCAAAACACATCAGGATGGTTAAGATACCATTGTGGTTATGATATTTAAGAAGTAGATTTTCTAGAATCGTTCTAGGCAATAAAGAACAATGAGAGATATTTATAACGGAAATTGAGTACACTTGCAATCATGAGATGTGCAAGAAGGATGAGTCCCGCACACTGTGAAAACAGTGGGAGCTATTCTAAGGCTAGAGGGCCTATGTCTTGATTGGATCTCGACACGTACTCAGAAAGTTTTGTAATGCAAATGTATACATTACAAAGGAAAACGAGTATGTAGTAGGGTTGAGTAAGGTACAAGAAGTTGATAAAACCTACTAACCAAAGCTTTATCAAAGGCTAAACATGATGAGTCATGTCATTTCAATTGAATTGAAATGAACAACTACGTACAAGATCAAATTAGATTATAGAATATGAAATAGTAATCAGGCATTGACTATTCATATGTGATAATCGCATTTGTCGTTTGGAGTTTTTCTTTAAAAACTCCTTTTATACTTTGTTACATCCAAACGGGTTGTAGAGACAATTGAACCCCGTTAAAGTGAACACGGATTAACATAGTATTCGCCCATAGTCACTTGTATGAGGTGACGTCTCGAAGTGACTAGAGTGTGATGCGATTGATGGCAAGTTCAAGTGCCATACGGTCATGTGAGATGACTAGTCGATCACATAGGCAGAGATTATTAAGAACATTTTGTCGGGCCTAATGACCGCTTATAGAGTTCTGGCAAATTTATATAGCCTGGTCGTGGCGAGAGCTGCTATAGTATTCAAATGAGTCGATTCTTTTGACTAAAGACTATTCTCCTAAGATAGCTCAGTTTCAGATTAACTTTGATTTGTGTTACTACGACCTTCGTAAATGGGGTCAAATGGGCATATTTTGGGTTATGATGGCTGTGGCTAGTCGAAGGGAATGAGTGCGATAGGAATTGTCCACCCCTTTGTCAGGGTTATAACAATATCTCAGGGCCACTCGAGGAGTAATGAACTGGAAATGCGTGGCCACGCTCGGAATGTATCCATGGTGGATAAATCCGGTCAATCAGTTATTCTCCAGATCGAGGAAACCACTCACGATATGATCACTTGCAAGTACGACCTGAAAGACACCTTGCATTGAGTGGGAGATAGTAATAGGACAAGAGAATTGGTGACGCACACTTGTCGAGGACAAGTGGGAGATTGTTGGGAAATGTGTCCTCAACAACAGTGCGATCATATGATTTAAATATCATTATTAAATCTCATTTTAAAGAATACATTTGGGAAGTATTTTTACTGTCAACTGGTCCACACATATCGGTAATGATTGGCTGACTAGAGTTTGACATTACTGTCGTACGACGGTGGTGATCAGTTGATCCCCTAGGTCATACCTATAGGGCAACACTCTTAATTGATTATTTAATTAATCGTATAATGTTGCGAGTTAATTAAATTACTTGAAAATTGACGGACGATTTTGGAAGTAAAATTTACGTGTCTCATAAAGATGAGATACGGTCTGAGTCATCGAATTGTATCTTTACTCAGATGAAATTATTGTTTAAGGAAACAATTGAAATTAAATGAATAAATTATAAATACAAGTTGTTGTGATTTATAATTGGTAAAATATTTTGGTACAAGTAATTGTGAATTACTAAGTCAATTTTGTATATGACGTATTTTTATTAATACGTTGATTTTTAATATGTTAAAAATACATAACAAATTTATGTGACATATGACATGTAACATATTGACAAATTGACAATTGTAATATGGAATCCATATTATCAATAGTACCAAACATAGAAGAGAATAAAACTCCTCATATTCCTTCATGTTACACGGTTCAAATAAGGAGGAATTCCAAGAGTTTTTCTTCTTACTTTTGCCTATTATTTGCTTATATAATCTAGCCATCATTCATTCATTAAAGTAGCTGAAACTTTAAGAAGTTTAAGGCATGAAAACTCTTCCTATCCTCTTGACAAAACCGTGACATTAGTTGTTATGGTGACCAAAATTTTTGGTTCAATTTTCATGCAAAATTAGTATTATCTAGTCTTCATAATATTAGTTTTAATTAAGAGAAAGCTTTGGGTATAAAGCCTTGGGAGAGATCCTATACTTGGGTCTTGGGTTATTTGTTCTTCCATTTAAGGGATAGCTCAAGAACAAAAGAGAAGGAGAACTCTTTTGTGCCCATATATACCGATATTGCAATGTAAGAATAATGTTTCTTCCTCTCTTTGTTTTAATGTTTGCATGCATAAGATCATTAGTTAATTTTATGACAAATTAATTTATGCATATATGAATATGTTAGTAAGGGTTTAGAACCACCTTTCCTTCAAGCTTGTCATTGTAAAACCCTTTTATGGGGTTTAGAATTGGTGATGTGGTAAAAACTGGAATAGCTTGTAATAGCTCGTTTGTGCTTAATGAAATTCTTACATTTCATCAAAAAAAAAAAAATACTAATGTGATACAATAAAAGTGCTAATGATAAACTATGTGATAACTAAAATAGAAATGTAAATTAGTAAGCTAGAATTAGAAATACCGTAATGGAAATGGAACTTGAATTGCAAAGAAGAATAAAGAGAACCAAGTGCTTGAATAAATAACCAAATGTTTAACAATCAAATGCTTAACAATATTGAAACCAAAGATGAAAACTATTGAGAGAATTTTGCTTAAGCCTAATATAGTGTATGAAAGACGTAAGGAAAAGATATCCCTAATGATGGATTAAGGCCCCTATTTATAAGAAAATAGGGGCATAACTTAAAATTGCAAGAGGGGGTCAATCCCGATCGGGGTTGCTAGCCCCGATCAGGGGCGTAACATTCCGGGCATTTTGGCTTAATTCCTCGATTAAATGTTGAGGGAATCCAAAGTTCGTGATAAATGTCCCTTAATGCACCTGTGTAAATGCCTAATCTATCAACTTAAGAGCTTCCAAAGAGTACCCTAACCTTGATCTTTTCCACATGAATTTGGACTTCTCATTGGGCTCTTTGTAGGATCATTTTGCATTGTCTCATACACTCTTGCTTGGGCTTGGAAACACACCTTCCATTGTCATACTTGATCCATCTTGCTTCCACTTAGCTTAGTGAACTTGGTGCTTGTTAATGTAATAGGAAAACGCCTCTAAATGCTTAGATTCCTACAAAATGTAACAAATACAAACAATACACCTAGAACACAAGATTAGCTCACAAATATACTAATTAAAGTATGATATACAATAAAAACCGAGCTAAAATGAGGGGTAAAAGTATATATAAAATGAACACATCAAACTCCCCCAAGCTAAACCCTTGCTTGTCCCCAAGCAAGAAACCATATCCCATCAATTGCAATTTCCTAAGACAAGCTACGCATAATGATTTAAAAACCCGAAACAACATGGGCAAAGGAATAAAGAAAGAACATGGATGAGATTTACATGACGGTGTAGCATGAAAAACTTGAAATGAACCTTTAAGCTCTTGCATGATCTTTTGATTCATAGACTCTCACGGTGCACTCAAACTCTTTTATATGTGAAAGGACATTTTTGTGAATAAACACTCAACTATCCTCGACTTATAATAATGTGCCCGCAATCTAATATGGTAATCAATCAAAACTAGTAAGCCAAAACATTCAAATGCAAGCATGATAAAGAAGCCATTTGGGTAGGAAGAAGGCAATATGTAATGGGTAAGAAAGGGGAAGAAATGAATTATGGATTGTGGAGCTAATGTCAAGCTAGCAACAACCAAGTGTAAGGATGCTCAATCCCAATTCTAATCTTAAATTACAATACAAATCATAAGTAAACTCTCCAAATTATGTGAATAATGCATGAGAGTTTCCCACATCAACTTCTTCTTTTTTTTTTTGTTTTTTTTTTCTTCAAATCATACTTCTTTTTCAATTTCATTCATGCTTTTTCATTTTTTTTTTCTCATTCTTTTCTTTCTCATTTTTTTCCATTTCAATACTTCATTTTTTTTCTTCATTTTTTTTCTTTATTTTCTTTCTTGAGCATTAAGTGTAACATTCCGTTTGATGTCTATGAGTGTCTTGGTATTGGATTTGATAGTTGATGATATTATGGAGCTAGCAGCATTAGGGGATGGTAGTTGGTTATGTATGGAGTTGGTGTCGTGAGAGATATATATGTGGTAGATACGATATAGTGAGTCATGTTGTGGAAGTAAACATAGTTGGTGGAGTGGGTGTTAAGAGTTCATGTTCTATGTTCGGTCGAGTTCTTGAGTCCTTAGCTAAGTTGTTGTGTCTTGGTCGAGTCTGTATGGTTGTTTTTATGTATGGGTTGAACTTCGGGGACGAAGTTCCTTTTAAGGAGGGAAGACTGTAATACTCCGTATTTATAAGTCTTGGGGTACTCTATCGAGTAGCCCTTACTCTGTCGAGTAAGGGCAAGTTGCGAGATAAAATAGTTTCTGACCTGTTGGGTACTCGATCGAGTAAGGGGGTACTCGATCGAGTAAGGGGGTACTCGATCGAGTACCTTGGGTACTCGATCGAGTGTCCGGTTTTGCGGGGAGTTTTCTCGGGTTTTGTTAATTATGCGATTAAGGTATTTAAGCTTCGTCGTCATTGTTTTAAATCACTTTTACAAAACCTAAAATCCTGTTTAAGAGAGAAAGCAACTAGTTCTTCTTCCTAATCGCATTCTTAGCAATTCCCGGAGTTCAGTCGGTCAGTTCTTGTCGTTATTCGTACCGTTGAGTTCCTTGCGTCGAGGGTAAGCTTTTAATATAGTTTTTATAATGTTTTGTTAAGATTGGTTAAACCCTAATTTAGAGATTTGGGGGTTTTATGTGTAGTATGTGATTTGGTAGCCCTTATGTGTTGTATGATAGGAGGAGGGTTCATAGAAGAGGCTTTTGACTCGGCGGTGAGAGACCGTCGGTTGTGTGCATATCGGTAGGATTTCCTACTCGTATTAGTCCCATAATGGGATGATTGTTGATGTGTTGAGATTGATTGTTTGATATAGTAATTGATTGTGATTTTTGTGATTGTGATTGTGATTGATTGTCTATGGCTCTCGAGATGCGTTCTCGGCTGAGTGGGGTCACTTGCGGGAGTGACTTCACGCCCTAGTTTCGCCCTTCGTGGAACCCGCCACGGAAGGGGATGTGCACATTAATGGACAGGGTTATCGCTCGGTATGATGAGCGGGGCTTAGGTGGGAACGACTGCGGTCCCCCACTGGCAGGGCTGGTCCAGTGGACAGTCAGTATTGAGACGATGGGAGTTGGTGGTGTGTGTGTGTGTGTGTGTTGTTCAGGCATGTCTGTTTATCTTATTGTTGATATATGTATTGAATTGTGTGATTAGTATGCGACCCCGTTTAAATGTTTTAAAATCGTGGTGATCCATTCGGGGTGGTGAGCGTTATTGAGCGGAGGTGTGATATGACGCGTATGGGATAGCCGGGATGAGTCATCACGTGGCAGTTAGAAGTCTTCGTGTGTCGACGAAGTCTAGTAGCTTTGATAGTTTTAGCTGTAGACCGTATGAGAACCTTGTAATTTCTTTTATTAGCTTTGATTTGAACATGTAATCACTTAATTTATAATTACTTTAAAAGTACGTTTCTTTATTGTCTTATGATATTCAGTACCTCGGGCAACCGAGATGGTAGTATCCTTATACCTGAGTGGTCCTGGTAAGGCACTTGGAGTATGAGGGTGTTACATTAAGACCAAGCTCACATGATATTCCACACTTTGAACCAAGTCCTAATTGAGCACCCAAACAAAACCAAACAAAGCTACTAGCTCAACAAGGTAGGCGAATTATAATGTAGCTAGGGATAGATGTTTGTGAAGGGGTCAAAAAGGCAAAAATAATCATGTGAATGACTCCAAAATGCTATAACAAATGAATGCATGCTTATAAAGAGATGAAATGAAGACCATACTTGTGCGTCTTGATGAAACACACATCATAAGGAGACACCTACACTCACCTAAGAGAGATCGGATATGGATGCGTCTGTCTGAAGGGGCTCTACCTTACCAATTTTGTAGCTTGCAAATAGTCAAGATCAAGCTTATTCGGTTCATTTTCCATCTCCCACCTACTATGTCAAGACATCCCCATGTAGCAATTATCCCATCATAAAAGAGCAAATCATTAGCTATAAGCTACCATTAGGATAAGTAAGAGGGAAATTAGGCTATAAGCAAGCAAAAAAAAAAAACACAAATTCTCTCAAAATTTTCAAATTTTCTACATGCAAACTACACTATATGCAAATGCAATCCACCCCCCCCCCAAGCTAAACACAACATTGTTCTCAATATTCCAACAATTAAATTACCCAACTAAACCATAGAAAATGTCTAAAAGCACATAAACAAGAAAGACTAGAGGTTATATTTAATGGGTTGCAAGACATAAACTAAAATGCAAAGCAAAGTAAACTTACTAGACTTGCTAGCCTCCCCCCAAGCTAGTATGTATACGGGGGACTTCTTCTTTCATCATTCATCTAAGAAAAGGGCCAAAAGTTGAACCCCTTCCTTCCTTTCTTCTTCTTACCACTTTCACTTCCGGATGCTTCACCTTGTTGACCATTTCCATTAGAATCATCCTCTTCGAGAGGAGTGACATACTCACCAATGTTTTGGCCACTTCCAAGACCATCACCATAGCTACTATAACCACCATACCCACCATACCCTCCATATCCTCCATGTAATGCCTCAACTCCATAAGCCGAACCACAAAAATCCGGACCGGGAGCATATGTAGTAAAAGTACCTGCATCATTGTTAGGAGGGGGAGAAGGAGGAGGAAATCCACCCGGGGGATAACTATAAAATGAAGGGTGTGGCCCCGCGGGTTGGATTACTCCTTGCCTAGCAAAATGATCATATATAGGATGCAATGCAAGTCTTTGGTCATCACGAATTGTATTAACACTTAAGCTTAAGTCTCGCATCATATCCATCATTTCTAGACTAGAGGGTGAATGAATACTAGAGGTGGAATGGCGTGCTTGAGAGGGTTGACCTCCCTCACGCTGCTCAATGGTGGTATGTGTCTCACCTCGTAGAGCCAAATTGTAAGTAGGTCTAGTAAAAAGGGCACTCCCATGATAGAGCTTTGTGTGGACCAAGGCCTTAATTTCTTTCTTCTCTTCCGGTAGACTAATAGAGTCTTGCCTACCGATATTCCAAACCATATTAGGGTGAGAGTCCCTAAACCAATTGCAAGAAAGAAAATATTCATAATCTAGCCCAACCCCTTTTTTCCTAGAGATAAGAAATGGTCTCAAGTCGGTGTTTTTTTGTTTGAATCGACACAAGTGGGGAGCAATCTTTGTAACCAAATCTCCTAAGACAATACAACTATTCTTTGGGTTACATTGTTTGGTCAAGTGGACCGCAAAGTGGTAGGGAATATTGATCCCCCAATTATCATCACCATTAACATTAAGGAAAGCACCCAAAATCTCCACCTCAACTTTCCTCACCGAGTGAGGCTCATTTCTCCCAAAAAAGGTCCACCCCATAAACCGTTGCCAAACCCGAATGTCGGGGTAGTGTATGTATTGGTGGGGGCAATGATCCCAACTTTGAAAGGGGAAGTGAGAAATGGCATGCCATGCCATGTCAAAACCGGGTTATAAGACTCAGGTGATTCAATAGGTAAGTCTTTATGAGGCAATTGGAAGATATTAGCGAAGTCCGCTAGGTCCATTCTATGGTCATCATTAAACAATCGGAAAGTCACAAAAAGCACAAAACCGGGTTTCTTCGACCTATGAAACTCAAAAGAGCTCTAGAACTCAAGGGTGAGTTCGGGAAAGGTCTTATAATCCATTGTATAACAATGTTTCATACCAAGGTTCTTAAATAATGCCTTAACATTCTTTTCAATTCCAATATTGTTTAAAGAAGCTTGGTTAATGAATTTAGTCGGTTTCATACCTTTGCTTCTTAGGATGACCCAATTGTCATATTGCTTTTGACAATTGAAAATTACTCCGGGAAAATACGAATCTTGCCATTCCGAGACCTCTTCCATTTGCACATCCTCCGCGGCCCGGGAGGATTCCGCATCACCTCTTCTCCTCTTAGAAACACCTTAGGTAGGAGGTCTTCTTGGTGCCATTTTTCTGAAATTGAAGACAAAAATTAATCCTAAGGCAAACCAAAATCCATCCAAATAGACATAATAGAACGAATTAGTGAACTAATTCATACTATAAACATGAATAGAGCATTATATAATCAATTTCTAGTACAAATAAGCAAAAAATCAAATTCCCCCAATTTGAGTTAGGGTTTGGTAAACTTGATGAAATTGATTAAATTGGATGAATGAAAGAGATAAGGGAAGAAAACTTACTTGATGATGTTAATGGATGAATGAATCTTGCAAAATGATGAAGGAATTAATGTTTCCTTGTGATTTTGAGTTAAGAAATGAAGAAAAAATGAGAGAGATAGGAGAGAAGTACCGTCGGGCTGTTTGTGAATGATAGAACTAATGTTGCCTTTTACCCGTAGAAGAAAAAGGCCAAGAAAATACGAATCCACGTCCCCGATCAGGGCTGGCAACCCCGATCGGGGTTGACCGGTCAATGTTGCTTTTTGCCTTTGCTTCCATAATTAATTAATTCCGTCCCATTTTTCGAAAACTACGTCCCCGAACGGGGTTCTTGCATGGGGAAGCGTGCTAATTTCTCCTCTAAGCCTCCTTTTCCTCATTTTCACCTATAAATCACAAAAAACAAACATCGTGAAGTCTAGTAATTTTATTCCTAATTCTACGAAAAATAGTAAATTGCGGAAAATTAAAAACAAGAAATAAATAAAAGCAAATAAGAAGCTTGGGTTGCCTCCCAAGAAGCGCTGGTTTAACGTCCCGCACGACGTAAAAGCTTGAGTCGGTTTAAGCTTTCTTTAGTAGAGGTTAAACGGTCACTTCCTCTATCATGCCAACGATCACATTCTCATGGTAGATCTTCAAACGATGGCCATTTGCTTTAAATTTTTTGCCCTTGGTGGTCATTACTTCAACGGAACCGAACTTGTTGACATTTGTGACGGTATATGGACCGGACCACCGTGATCGTAACTTTCCCGGCAATAGCTTGTAACGGGAATTGAAAAGCAACACCTTATCATCGATTTGAAATTCCTTGTTCAAGATCTTCTTGTCATGCCATCTCTTTGTTTTCTCCTTGTAAAGACAGGAGCTCTCATAAGCTTGTAAGCGGAATTCATTAAGCTCATTTAGTTGCAACAACCGCTTTTCTCCACTCAACTTTAGATCCATGTTAAGCTCCTTAACTGCCCAATAAGCTTTTTGTTCCAACTCAACGGGGAGATGACACGCCTTACCATAGACCAACCTATATGGTGAGGTACCAATAGGTGTCTTATATGCGGTACGGTAGGCCCATACGGTATCATCGAGCTTCATACTCCAATCCTTTCGCGACTTGGCAACAACTTTCTCAAGTATGGACTTGAGCTCACGGTTAGAAACCTCCACTTGGCCACTAGTTTGTGGATGGTAAGCCAAACCTCTTCTATGATAGACCCCATATTTATCCAATAAGGGATCAAGTTGTTTCTCACCAAAATGAGTATCACGATCACTAATGACCGCTCTTGGAACACCAAACCTTGGAAATATGATCTTCTTGAATAAGTTGATCACGACACGGGTATCGTTTGTTGGAGTAGCAATTGTCTCTACCCATTTAGAGACATAATCAACGACAACCAAAATATACCGATTCCCTTTTGATGAAGGAAACGGTCCTTGATAATCAATTCCCCAAACATCGAATACCTCTACTTCCAAGATACCATTTAAAGGCATCTCGTGCCTCCTTGATATGGAACCCGTCCTTTGGCAAGCATCGCAAGCCATCACGAAATTTTTAGCATCTTGGAACATAGTTGGCCAATAGAAGCCGGATTGTAACACCTTTGCAACGGTCTTGTATGGTCCATGATGACCACCATAAGGAGAAGAATGGCATCCTTCTAGCACCCCTTTCACATCCTAATGTGGGATACATCTCCGGAATAGCCCGTCGGAGCAATGCTTGAATAAATTTGGATCGTCCCATAGGAAGAACTTGGCATCATGTAAGAACTTCTTCCTTTGTTGATATGAAAGGTTAGGTGGAAACTCTCTTCTAACTAGATAGTTGGCTATGTCGGCATACAAGGAGTATTGGCTTCCAACATCATCAAAACATCAACGGCGAAGGAATCATCGATAGGTAATTCAATACCTCCATCATTGAACTTCAAACGGGATAGGTGGTCGGCAACAACATTCTCGGCCCCCTTCTTGTCTTTAATCTCAAGATCAAATTCTTACAAGAGAAAGATCCATCGTATCAACCTTCGCTTAGCTTCTGGTTTGGCTAGGAGGTGCCTTAGTGCGGCATGATCGGTATGAACAATGACTTTTGAACCGATCAAGTAAGAGCGAAATTTGTCTAAGGCATAGACAATGGCAAGTAGCTCTTTCTCCGTGGTGGCATAGTTGATTTGAGCCGCATCCAAGGTTTTGCTAGCATAGTAGATAGCATGGAGAACCTTTTCCTTTATTTGTCCTAGCAAGGCACCTACCGCATAGTTACTTGTATCACATATGAGTTCGAATGGCAAGTTCCAATCCGGTGATTGGATGATAGGTGCGAAAATCAAAGCCTTCTTGATCCTATGAAAAGACTCAAGACAATCGTTAGTAAATACAAAGGGAGCATCTTTTAAAAGAAGCTCCGTAAGGGGTTTTGCAATCTTAGAAAAGTCTTTAATAAAACGGCGGTAGAATCCCGCATGGCCTAAGAAACTCCTTACACTCTTCACATTTACCGGGGGGGGGGGGGTTAGTTGCTCAATAACTTGGACCTTAGCACATTCCACTTCAATTCCTCTTTCCGAGATAATATGACCAAGTACCACCCCTTCATTCACCATGAAGTGGCACTTTTCCCAATTCAACACCAAGTCAACCTCTTCACAACGCTTCAACACTTTAGACAAGTTAGCCAAACATGCATCAAAAGAAGAACCATAGACACTAAAATCATCCATAAACACCTCCATGATAGACTCGATAAAGTCAGAAAAGATGCTTATCTTGCAACATTGGAAAGTGGCGGGGGCATTAAAAAGACCAAAGGGCATTCTACGGTAAGCAAAGGTACCATAGGGACATGTAAATATGGTCTTCTCTTGGTCATCCGGTTGAATGGGTATTTGAAAGAACCCGGAATAACCATCTAGATAACATAAATATTTGTGACATGCCAACCGCTCCAACATTTGGTCAATAAAAGGCAATGGGTAGTGGTCTTTCTTGGTGGCTAAATTTAGCCTCTTATAGTCAATACACATTCTCCAACCCGTCACAATTCTAGTTGGAATTAGTTCATTTTTATCATTTTTGACTACGGTGGTTCCTCCTTTCTTAGGAACCACTTGGACCGGACTCACCCATTTAAAATTGGAAATTGCATAAATAATTCCCGCATCCAATAATTTAAGCACTTCCTTTTTGACCACCTCTTGCATGTTAGGATTTAGTCATCTTTTGTAATACTGCGGATTTTCTTTGGTGACTATCTACTCGACCGAGTAAAGCCTACTCGGCCGAGTAGTGCTGTTGTCGTGGGTTGTTTTGGTTCTGCCGAGGAATACTCGGCCGAGTATAGTTAATACTCGACCGAGTAGAGGATACTCGGCCGAGTATAACTTTACTCGACCGAGTATCCGATCTGGCGAGTGTTATTTTTACGGTTTGATTAGGGAGTGTTTAAGATTATTTTTATATCCCGCGTCAGTTTCTAAACATCATTTCAAACTTCATCATTTCTGCGTTAACCCTAATCTCTCCCTAATCACTTCCTAATCATTCCATAGCATTGTTGTGTGTGTAATCTTCGGAGTTCTTGCGTATAATTCCTCATTCTACTGTTGGTAAGTTCTATTTCTATGTTATTCGTATTCGTTGGGGTTACTGTGTACATTTACGGAATTGGGAATATGGGGGTTGTGCAATGTGTAATTATGTTATGTGATTATTGTATAAGAGAAGACTTCGTAGAGGAGCCTTTCTGATTGTTTGAGTTCATTCTACTGTTGATTTCTAAGGTAAGGTTTCCCTACTCAGATTATTGTTCATTGTTAAGACATGTTTGTTGTGTGACTATTGTTATCTGTTGATCATCGGAGTATGGAGATTGTTGTGACGATGTTGGTGTGAGGGTGTTGTGATGGCTTTGATGTCGTGTGTTTGTGATTGTAGTGGAGTCACTTGCGGGAGTGGCTTCATACCCTAGTTCGCCCTCCGTGGAACCCGCCACGGGAGGAGATGTGCACATTAAGGGACAGGGATTGTTTGTCGCTCGTTGAGGAGCTGGACTAGGTGGGATCGGCTGCGGTCACCCACTGGCGGCGAGGATTACCTGTTGCGATGGGTAATCTGGCAGGGCTACACACTTTGGTGTGTAGTCGGTTATAGTGTGAGAACGAAAGATTGGGATTGGACGATGATTAGTTGATTACTTCGTTTGTTTGTCTTATATTGATTGAGTAATACTGACCCCGTTGTTGTTTGTGGAATCTGCGGTGATCCATTCGGGGATGGTGAGCAGGCTTGACAGGTATTGCTAATGATGAGCATGGGGACAGTCATGGGAGTATTGTCATCACCAGTCATAGTATCACCGTCTGAGTCTTAGTTGATTTCTTTTACTGTCAGACATTGGAGTTGTATTTAGTTGAATAAGTTTTTGGATTTGGTTGATGTAAACTTTATACTTTACAATACTTTAATAAATGTGCTCAGTTCAGACGCTTTTGATATGTACTAACCTCGGGCAACCGAGATGGTAACACACTTTCATGGTAGGGTGGTCCTGGTAAGGCACCTTGGTATGAGGGGGTGTTACAAAGTGGTATCAGAGCCGAAGATTCCGGCACCTAAACAAATGAATTTAATGAACTTAGGGAGTCTAAATAAAATGAACCCGGGGAGAGTTGTTTGGAGCTACCGCAAAGACTCGGGAGACGTCCCGGAGTCGCAAATTGGCCCTCATTAACTCGAGCCGGTAACATGGGGGAAGTGTGATGAGAGTTGGGTTTTGTATGTACATGTATGTGAAGATGCATGTTGGTAATAGTTGATAGTTGAAAGGGTATGTGTTGAAATTTGTAAGTGTGGTGATTGGAGAAATGGTGGAGGTGACGGGTTTGTGAATGTTTGTTATGTTGGATTTAGAATATGCATGAATTGTATGTTGGTATGATTATAACGTGGCATTTAAATTCTTGATGTTATGTGTTTGCTGCGGGAATAGTGAGCATGATAGAGAACTTTATACTGTATACCCGTCTATAGTGTGACTCGGCCGAACAGGGCAGGTACTCGACCGAGTAGGGAGCACTCGGCCGAGTAACCAAGCACTCGACCGAGTGTTGTTTGGCAGTGAGTAGCAGTGGCTACTGTATGTGATAACTCGACCGAGTAAGTACGTATACTCGACCGAGTATCTAGGATACTCGACCGAGTAGTCTTTACTCGACCAAGTATGGTTGTATACTCGGTCGAGTGTTCCTTTGGCGGAAGATCGTTACGTTTTGAGCCGTAGGCTTTCGTGCTTACGTTTCCTTATTTCTTGTCAGCTCAAAATGCCGCCCAAAAGAACTCCCGCGCAGATCCAAGCTTCTGAGATGACTCTTGATGAGGTTGCTCGCATGATTGAGCAACAAGAGTCTCTCCTTGAAGCTCTCAAAAATGTGGGAAAGGGGAATGAGAAGTCGATGGATGCTACTCAGCTCAGCATCATCATTGCTCGCTTCAACCCTCCCACATATGATGGGGTAGGTGAACCAAAGCTACTCGAGAAGTGGCACCGTGAGATCGAAGCTCTCATGGAAATGGTTAAGTGCCTCGAAGACATGATCGTCGAGCAGGTAGTGTACTACCTAAGAGGTGAAGCTGCAGTTTGGTGGCAAAACTTCAAGGAAGATGCTAGAGCTTTTTACCAGGCTGAAAAAGCTATTCCTTGGTCTGGGTTGAAGAGTGCTATGAGGGGGCAGTTTGTGCCGGAACATATCCGACACAAGATGAGATTCGACTTTGATTCCTTTACCATGACTGAAGAGATGACAGTCACTGACTACTATTATCGGTTCCTGGAGCAATCTCGTTATGTTGAGGACATGCAGCTAGGATAGAGAGGTTTGGCTCTCCGTTTTGAGAGGGGTTTATCTGCTAAGATCGTGAGTCGTATGCCAGCCGAGGATGCTACTGACCTCAAGGAAGTGTATCTGAGAGCGGGTCAAGCTAAGAGAATGGTAGATCTCTCAAGAGAGATCGATAAGAGGACTGCTGCGGAAAATAGGAAGGCTGACAGTGGAAGCAACAGTCAGTCGGCCAACAAGAAAGGGAACTTCAACCATGCTAAGGCTTTTTCTGGTGGAGCTGGTTTCTCGGGAGGATCTCGTGGCTGGGGAAAGAATGGAGGTCGGAGTGTGAGTGACAACTCTAAACTTACATTCTTCAACTGTGGTGGGATAGGCCACAAAAGACGGGAATCCACGAGCTACAAGCCCGGCACTGGTTCAGGAGCTCGGCCAGGGAATTTCTCTTAGGGGCCAACTCAGAGTTTTGCTAGTAACCGACCGGGAGGTTCATGGGGCAACAGAGGTGGACAGCCAGGGCGGTTACAACCGCGGTGGTAGTGGATCATATCAGCGCCAGAACAACAGCACCACCCAGGATTTGGCAGCCAAGCCAAGTACCTCCAATGCTTCAGTTCAAGGTGGAGGACAGAAAAACAGTGGGAATCTTTTCATGATGGACAAGCAGGAAGCACAAGATGATGCTCATGTAGTTAGCGGTACCTTTCTTATTCATAACGTACCGTTCTTTGTTTTGTTTGATTCAGGGGCTACACACTCTTTTGTGTCTAAGAGTCATGCTATGTCTATGGGTTTGGGAAAGTTTGAGGTTGTTAAAGATGACGTGTTCATACCTTCGGGAGAGTCTGTGTCATGTCTCAAGTTGTATAAGGGAGTGTCTATGGTAGTTAGAGGGGTAGATTTACCAGTAGACCTGTTAGAGTTTCCTATGGATGGGTTTGAGGTGATTGTCGGGATGGATTGGCTGGGTAAGTATGATGCCAGGATAGATTGTCAGCAAAAGAGAGTGTCCTTAAAGGGTCCCAAGGGTGTTAGGGTGTCCTATAGAGGGTTTGTGGTAAAGCCTAAGTGTAGGTTCATAGCTGTGATGACTTTAAAGTCATGTTTGAGGAAAAAGTGTCCCTTGATTCTCTGTCATGTGAGAGACCACCGAGTACTGGCCGCCGGCTTTCCGAGATATCTGTGGTGCGAGAGTTCAAAGATGTTTTTCCTGAGGAGATACCGAGTTTGCCTCCCAAGAGGGATGTTGATTTCAGCGTGGAGCTTCAACCAGGAACATGTCCTATATCCAAAGCACCTTACCGTATGGCACCTAAAGAGTTGGCAGTGTTGAAAAAGCAAATACATGAGTTGCTAGGCAAGGGTTATATCAGGCCTAGTGTGTCACCGTGGGGAGCCCTTGTTCTTTTTGTAAAGAAGAAAGATGGGAGTATGAGACTGTGCATTGATTACAGAGAGCTCAATCGTGTCACAGTGAAGAACAAGTATCCGTTGCCTAGGATTGATGACCTGTTTGATCAGCTAAGTGGAGCAGGTGTGTTTTCCAATATTGATTTGAGGTCAGGATATCACCAGTTGAGGATAGCAGATGAGGATATTCCTAAGACAGCGTTCCGATCTCGATATGGTCATTACGAGTACGTGGTGATGCCTTTTGGGTTGACCAATGCACCAACAGCTTTTATGGATTTGATGAATCGGATCTCTACACCGTTCTTGGATAGGTTTGTGGTTGTTTTCATCGACGATATCTTAGTCTATTCTAAGACTAAGGAAGAGCATGAGGAGCACTTGAGGATAGTCTTGCAGACTTTAAGAGAGAATCAACTATATGCCAAG
Source organism: Silene latifolia (assembly GCF_048544455.1). NCBI lineage: Eukaryota > Viridiplantae > Streptophyta > Magnoliopsida > Caryophyllales > Caryophyllaceae > Silene > Silene latifolia. Next base: position 332,042,124 of record NC_133538.1, on the reverse strand, counting down.
TTATCTAAGTACGAGTTCTGGTTAGAGGAGGTCGCTTTCCTAGGCCATGTGATATCTAAGAAAGGGGTCTCTATGGATCCTAGTAAGATTGAGGCCGTAACCAAGTGGGAATCGCCGAAGAATGTTGTTGGGATTCGGAGTTTCTTAGGCCTTGCTGGCTACTACAGGAGATTCGTGAAAGATTTCTCTACCATAGTGCGGCCTATGACATCTTTGATGAGGAAGGAAGTCAGATTTGTTTGGGATGAGAGTTGTGAGACGGCGTTTCAGACCTTAAAGGAACGCTTGACCACAGCCCCTATCCTAGCCTTGCCAGAGGGATGTGAGAACTTTGAGGTATATACCGATGCTTCAAAGAATGGTCTTGGTTGTGTTTTGATGCAGGAAGGGAAAGTCATAGCTTATGCTTCGAGGCAGCTGAAGCAATATGAGGAGAACTACCCTACTCATGATCTGGAGCTGGGTGCAGTTATTTTCGCTCTTAAGATTTGGAGGCACTACCTTTATGGAGAAACTTTTAAGGTGTTCTTTGATCATAAGAGTCTAAAATATATCTACACTCAGAAGGAGCTTAACATGCGACAGAGACGGTGGATGGAGCTGATCGGAGATTACGATATGGAGATCATCTATCACGAGGGTAAGGCTAATGTTGTTGCAGATGCACTGAGTAGGAAGAGCGTTCATTCGCTATGTACAGCCATGTCTTTGCTGAAGTTGAGGGATGAGATGTCTAGGATGGGGATCTTTATGATACGAAAGGGAGATACCATCGGGGATTTGACGATCGAGCCAGAGTTGTATGAGAACATCAAGAGTAAGCAAGAGCTTGATCCTAAGATTCAAGAGTGGAAGTCAAGGGTAGAGAGTAGAACAGTTTCCAGGTTTTCTATCAATACAGATGGGAGTGTTCGTTTTGATGGGAGATGGTGTGTTTCTGAGGATGCAGAGTTGGGGAGAGTGATCTTGACGGAGGCTCATTGCACTCCTTATTCAGTTCACCCGGGTGGTGACAAGCTTTACAAAGACCTCAAGAAGACTTTTTGGTGGCCAAACATGAAGAGAGATGTAGCTGAGTTTGTAGCCAGATGTTTGACCTGTCAAAGGGTCAAGGGTGAACAAAGGAGACCACAAGGTAAGATACAGTCTTTGGAAGTACCCGAGTGGAAGTGGGAGTCGATCTCCATGGACTTCATTGTGGGGTTGCCTAGGTCACAACAAGGTAACAACATGATTTGGGTGATTGTTGATCGGTTAACCAAGTCAGCCCATTTCGTTCCCATGAAAGATACTTGGTCTAAGATGCAGCTGGCATTGGGTTACAGGAGGCATGTGGTTCGGTTACATGGTATACCTAAGTTGAGACGAATTAACTGTCAATTCGTAAATTAAATATAATAAGTTATATTTAATTAAATATATATAAGGTTAGTTTGAAAGAATTAATCTGTTAATTCGTAATTAAATATAATCAGTTGTATTTAATATCAACAAGTTGAATGTGTCATAGTGGTAATAGTGAGGGTACACAAGCCAAGAGGTCATGGGTTCGATCCTCACTAGATGACAATTTAACACACTTTATATATTTTTGGAAAGACCAAAAATAAGGAAATATAATTCCTTATTTCGGATCACATTGGCCGAAATTAGGAGATAATAAGGAAATATAATTCCTTATTTCGGATCACATTGGCCGAAATTAGGAGATATAAATCTTTCCTAATTGATTTCGGATTTCGGTCTATATAAAAAGAAAGGTGGAGAATTATTTCTAACCTAATTCTTTTTCTGACCTAGCCTCCTCTTTCTCATCACAAAAAAAAAAAAAACACAAAGACAATAAAATTTTACAGAAAATTTTAGATTGATTTCTAGCATAATCAAAGGGTATATCTTAGATCGTCTTGGGTGCAACTAATAGGCGAATATCAATTTTGATATTGTTCTTAGGCCAATTTTGCAAGGACCCGAGGTTAATTCTAAATCTTTTTACTTATGCTTATGTATTTTATTTTATGACCATAGATCATCTTTATTATATCGTTATAGTCCTTCATGTTGCGATGGGTAATCTGGAAGGGCTACACACTTCGGTGTGTAGTCGGTTACAGTGTGAGAACGAAAGATTGGGATTGGACGATGATCAGTTGATTACTTCGTTTGTTTGTCTTATATTGATTGAGTAATCTCGACCCGTTGTTGTTTGTGGAATCTGCGGTGATCCATTCGGGGATGGTGAGCAGGCTTGACAGGTATTGCTAGTGATGAGCTTGGGGACAGTCATGGGAGTATTGTCATCACTAGTCATAGTATCACCGTCTGAGTCTTAGTTGATTTCTTTTACTGTCAGACATTGGAGTTGTATTTAGTTGAATCAGTTTTTGGATTTGGTTGATGTAAACTTTATACTTTACAATACTTTAATAAATGTGCTCAGTTCAGACGCTTTTGATATGTACTAACCTCGGGCAACCGAGATGGTAACACACTTTCATGGTAGGGTGGTCCTGGTAAGGCACCTTGGTATGAGGGGGTGTTACATCTTTGACCTTGGACACATAGTTTATGATCTTCCTCAAGATTGATTCTATGCATGTAAAATTCGGGGCTTATCCCCTTTAAATCATCAAGTTTATATCCAATGGCTTTCTTGTGAGACCTCAAGACATGAAGCCATTTAGACAATTGACTCTCATTCAATTTAGCACTAACAATTACCTGACACATCTCCTCATCATCTAGAAAAGCATACCTCAAATTGGAGGGAAGGGGCTTAAGTTCGGGTTTTTGTACCTCAAGGTCTTGAGGTGCAGCAACCAAACCTATAAAGTGTGAGCTTTCCTCCAATGATAGCTCTTCTCCATCCAATTCATACGCCAAAGCATCTATCTCCTCATTTCCAATCTCATCATCACCTGCAAAAGATTCCAATAACAAGAGTTCCTCCAAGGGATCTTTAGATAAAGATTGAGGTGTAGAGTCTTCTATGACAATGTCAACAACATCCAAAATGTCAATAGAATAACAAGACTTTTCTATCATGGGACTCTTTATGGCACTATTCAAATTATATGTGACCTTATCGTCACCCACTTCCAATGTAATTTTACCATTCTTGACATCAATTACCGCACCCGCGATATGTAAAAAGGGTCTTCCCAAAATGATTGGGATTTGGGCATCTTCCGCCATGTCAAGAACAATAAAATCAACCGGAATGAAAAACTTACCAACCTTCACGGGAACATCCTCCAAAACTCCCGAAGGGCGTTTTATAGAACGATCCGCCATTTGCAACGTGACACTAGTACATTTTAAGACTCCCATATTAAGCTTAGCACAAATAGAGTAAGGTATTACACTCGCACTAGCACCTAAATCACATAAAGCTTTATCAATTTGATAGGTGCCAATTGTGCAGGGAATAGAAAAGCTACCGGGATCTTTCAACTTAGGAGAAGACTTGTTTTGCAAAAGAGCCCTCACCGTATTGTTTCAACTTCGTCAAAAGTCCTCTTCTTAGTTAAAATATCTTTCATGAACTTAGTATAAGACGGAATTTGAGTGATTAATTCGGTAAAAGGAACGGTTACCTGGAAATTCTTCACAACTTCCATGAACTAACCGAATTGAGAATTCTTTTGATGCTTCGCCAATCTATGAGGGAATGGCACTTTGACTTTTTCTGGCACTTTTGTTTCAACATCCTTCTTTGGAGGAGCATTCTCCATATCTTTGACTTCTTCAACCACAAGTGGATCATCCACCTTCTTTAGAATATCTTCACTTTCCTTACCATTAGAAGAAATCTCCAACTCAACAAGTACCTCCTCATGTTCCTTGGGCATGGGTGGTCCATCATATTTTGTAACACTTCTTAAGGAGATAGCATTAAGGGCAGCATGTGGTTGCTCACCTTGAGGTGGTAATTGACCCGTTTTCCTTGAAGAGCTAGATGAGGCTAGTTGAGCCATTTGTTGCTCCAACATCTTGATTGTGGCATTGTGAGATTGATCACTCTTTTGGATTTGAGCCAATAATTCCCTTTGCATTTGAACCATCAAAGCCTCAAGTTTACCTCCTCCTTCGTTATTTGGTTGGCCATTTTGTGGTGGGCCTTGATTTTGTTGGTAATTTTGTTGAGGTGGTCTTTGTTGTTGGTTTTGATAACCCGGTGGGGGATTATACTTTTGCTGTTGAGGGACATAGGCATTTTGTTGTGGTGGGGGTTGAGGTTGAGGATTAAGCACATTATTACTTCTATAAGTCATATTCGGGTGGAATCTTGAATTCGGGTTATATGCATTTGAAAATGTACCCGGTGGATAAGAACTTTTTCTTAGAGCTTGAAAAGCATTTACCTCCTCAATAGTAGCTTGGCAATGAGCGGTGTAATGACCCGTACCTCTGCAACTGTCACAAACAATGATTTGACTCGTAGAGGACACGTCATTGAGTTGTTGAAGGGAATCTCTAGCATCTCGTTCGGCCAACTGTTGTTGGATTAAGGCAATTTGAGCTAACAAGACGGGATTGTCGGAGGATTATTCTTTAACTTTGAGTGGCACAATTCGGGAATTGACGTTTGCGCGTCGTGGATCGCCATAGATTCTATCGTGGCATGAGCAATATCGGTGTCAATTTGATCAAACCGCCCATTGTTGGCGGAATCAAGAATCCTTCGGGACTCGGCACAACATCCATTATAGAATGTTATAGCTAGAAACAAATCATCCAACCCATGATGTGGGCATTGCCTTTGCAAGTCTTTATACCTCTCTCAAGCCTGATATAAGCTCTCAAGAGCTTAGTGACAGAATCCGGTGATTTGGCTCCTCAAGGTTTGAGGTTTCTCTGGAGGAAAAAACATTTGATAGAACGCAAGAGCCAATGTCTCCCAATTGGTGATTCCCATAGCAGTGCGGTCAAGGCTATTTATCCAAAGCTTTGCCTTGTCCTTCAAAGAGAAAGGGAAAAGTATTTCCCTTATTTGGGCTTGAGTGACGCCCGTTTGTCGGATCATGGAGCAATAATCGTAGAAATTTTGAACATGCAAATTGGGATCCTCCAAAGGACTTCCCCCAAATTGCTTCCTCTCCACAAGGCTAATGAAAGCTGGCTTGATCTCGAAGTCCGGCACGGTAATTTGAGTAGTTGTGATACCGGCCGGAAGCATGGCCGCGGTGGGCTTTGAGTGATCGGAAAGTTTCACCATCTTTTTAGTTGAAGATGGTAGTGGAGGAGATGATGAACTTGAAACCTCCTCTTCTTCAAGAACTTTTAGATCGTGTAAGTAAGACTTTCTAGCACTTTCAACTTGCACGAGAGAAGCGACTTCTTTCACTTCTTTCCAAAAACGTCGTCTTCTCCTAAAGGTTTTCTCGGGCTCGAAATTCGGTGAAAGCAAATCTCCACTACGAGAGGACCAGGTCATAAGACATCAATTTCTAGAAAATGATAAGTAACGGTCTCAAGGAACAAGTGTTCCTTAAGACAAAAGAAAACAAGATAAAAATCGACAAATCAATACGCAATAAAACCGTGCTCCCCGGCAATGGCACCAAAATTTGATAGGCTATCGTACACCTATGCAAAGATAATTACCCTAGACACAAATTAATATAGTAATAGGGGTCGAACACAAGGAGACGGGAATTGCGTTTATGAAATACTATGGAAAGATTCTTATCAAGGTCGATTACGTTTGGTTTGGTTTGTTGGTTGGTTTGATGATTAGCAATTACAAAGATGTGAACTATATGATAAAAGGAGTCTAGAGGAGTCGGGTCACACATGCAAGGGTAAATATATGTTCATGTTAAACTCGGTAATAACAACATTGTCAATTGTTTAGGCTTAGAGACACCCACCTTACGATATTAGTGTCAACCATAGACCGGGTCCTAGAGAAACTCTCGTTTATGACTAGGTCGTCCTACTACACATGCTTAGTCTAATCCGATTCCGTGCCTCTCGACTTATAGAATGAATTAATAAACTAAATCTACGATTAGGTCAATAACCAAAGATTAAACGTTGAGGTGCAAACATGTGATAGAAACAATTAGACAATATTATACCAACCTAATTTATCATTTTACATATTTCATTTTACATGGCTTCCCTAGCCCCTAGACTAAGGGAATTTAGCTACTCATATTAAATTGTAAACAATAAACAATGTTGTAAGAAATGCTAGACATGATTTTAGAAATGATGTCAACTAAATGGTGAAACATAAAATGAGAATAATACTAATGTGATATAATAAAAGTGCTAATGATAACCTATGTGATAACTAAAATAGAAATGTAAATTAGTAAGCTAGAATTAGAAATACCGTAATGGAAATGGAACTTGAATTGCAAAGAATAAAGAGAACCAAGTGCTTGAATAAATAACCAAATGTTTAACAATCAAATGCTTAACAATATTGAAACCAAAGATGAAAACTATTGAGAGAATTTTGCTTAAGCCTAATATAGTGTATGAAAGACGTAAGGAAAAGATATCCCTAATGATGGATTAAGGCCCCTATTTATAAGAAAATAGGGGCGTAACTTAAAATTGCAAGAGGGGGTCAATCCCGATCGGGGTTGCCAGCCCCGATCAGGGGCGTAACATTCCGGGCATTTTGGCTTAATTCCTCGATTAAATGTTGAGGAAATCCAAAGTTCGTGATAAATGTCCCTTAATGCACCCGTGTAAATGCCTAATCTATCAACTTAAGAGCTTCCAAAGAGTACCCTAACCATGATCTTTTCCACATGAATTTGGACTTCTCATTGGGCTCTTTGTAGGATCATTTTGCATTGTCTCATACACTCTTGCTTGGGCTTGGAAACACACCTTCCATTGTCATACTTGGTCCATCTTGTTTCCACTGTGAACTTGGTGCTTGCTAATGTGATAGGAAAAAGCCTCTAAATACTTAGATTCCTATAAAATGTAACAAATACAAACAATACACCTAGAACACAAGATTAGCTCACAAATATACTAATTAAAGTATGATATACAATAAAAACCGAGCTAAAATGAGGGGTAAAAGTATATATAAAATGAACACATCACCCAATACATAATGTATTTTTTTGCAGGTTGTTGTTGTTGTTGTTTTTTTTTGTTGTTGTTGTTGTTGTTGTTGTTGTTGTTGTTGTTGTTGTTGGTGGTGGTGGTGGTGGCGGTGTTGTTGTTGTCGTCCTAAGAATATGGATATGAATGTTGTTACCATTTTTATTAATAATTGTTATTTGCCAATATATATGTAGATTTGCAATGAAGAGATTAGAACGAAACTGGATGTATGAAAGGTTGGATTCCAATAAAAAATGAAGGAAGGAATTCGTAATAGGGGTTGATAAATTCATTGATTATGTTAAGCAACAAGACGAATTCATTAGAAGTAAAGAAATTAGGTGTCCATGTACTAAGTGCAAAAATAAAAAGTATTTAGTTGAACAAGAAGTACGAAAACACCTTGGTCTAAAGGGTTTTTGTGACAACTATTATGATTGGGTGTGTCACGGAGAGAAATTCCCCGTTGAGGAAGAGGAAATGGCAATGCCCTCTGATAATCCTTATAGGGATATGGTAGAGTATGCGTTGCGCGATAGCATTGATCAAATTAGGGAAGAAGCTCTTAATGCCGAGGTGGTTGATGAATCTCCAAATCCCAATGTATTAGCCTTTTTTCAAATGTTAAAACGTGCCGAGCAACCTGTCTACGAGGGATGTAGACTCTCATTGCTACAGTCAGCTGCAAGGCTTGTCACTCTGAAATGTGAATTCAACTTAGCCCATAGATGTGTAGATGGTTTCACGTCATTTATGGGAGACCTTCTTCCTCAAAACCATGTTTTGATGCGTAACTTCTATGAAACCAAAAATGTTCTCAAAGCTCTTCAACTTCCTCATGAAAAGATAGATGCATGTTTTAATGGATGTATGCTTTTATGGATGGACGACGCTCTTCTTGACAAGTGTAAAAAATGTGGTAGAACTAGGTACAAAAGTGCAAAGAATACAGATGGCAAAAAGGTCCCCAAAAATTTCCAAAATTATTTCCTAATAGGGCCACGTTTGCCACGAATTTAAGCCACAAAATACCTCGCGGAAAAAATGCGTTGGCATTATGAAAAACCCCGTGTTAGTGGGACAATGTCTCATCCAAGTGACAGTGACGCTTGGAAACATTTTGATCGCCTTCATCCTTCTTTTGCATCTGAGCCTCGGAATGTTACACTTAGACTTTGCACCGATGGTTTCTCAGCTTTTAGTCCATTCGGGAAGTTGTATTCATGCTGGCCGGTGATGCTTTATCCTTACAATTTACCATCCTGGCTATGCATGAAAAGGCAATTAAGTTCTTAACATTAATTATTTCCGGACCAAAGAGTCCCAAACAAAACCTTGACGTCTATTTACAGCCTCTAATTCACGAGTTGAAGCAATTGTGGGACACGAGATTGTTTACATATGACGTGTCTAGGAAACAAAACTTCGACTTAAGAACCGCACTCCTATGGACGATCAACGACTTTCCTGCATATGGCATGTTATATGGTTGGTCAACTGCTGGTGAGAATGCATGTCCATGTTGTACGAAAAATGAGACTAAATCGATTTGGCTTCAGCATAGAAGAAAATGGAGTTGGTTTAATTGTCATAGACAATATTTAAACGCTGATCATATTTTTCGCAAGGATAAGGTCCACTTTCGAAAAGGAAGAATAGAGAACGATGTTGCTAGAACGAGGTTATCGGGCGAACAAGTTTGGGAATGTGTGAAACATTTACCAAAAATTGTGGATGCATCTGACCATGAATTGAGAACGGTTAAGGCGAAATGAATTGGGTGGTGGAAACAAAGCATTTTTTGGGAGCTTCTATATTGGAGCACACTACTAATTCGACATAACCTTGATATCATGCATATTGAGAAATTTTTTTTCGAACAAGTAATTCACACGGTGATGGATAGAAAACACATGACAACCTTTAACGCAAATTCAAAAAAAGACATGTTAAAACTTTGTTCAAGTAAGCGAAAGGTGGATTCAGTCATTTTGAAAAAGGAGCAGACGAAGGTGTTGTGTGATTGGATATGTAATTTAAAGTTTCCGGATGGCTATGCTTCAGATTTGAGAAGATGTGTCGATATGAATGTAATACTACGGTTTTATGAGTCTCTGGGTACTCTATCGAGTAGGCTTTACTCTGTCGAGTAAGGGTGTGTTGCGTTTTAAAAATAGTTTCTGACCTGTTGGGTACTCGATCGAGTAACGTTGATATTCGATCGAGTAAGGGGGCACTTGATCGAGTACCTCAGCTACTCGATCGAGTAGCCGGCTTACGGGGTAATGATTTATCGGGTTTTGTTAATAATGCGATTAAGTATATAATTACTTCCGTCACTTTTCTTTAAACACTTTTACAACCTAATTGATTTCAAAAGAGAAAACAAACTACGTTCTTCGCATCAATCGCATTGTTGACAAATCCCGGAGCTTGGAAGGTCGGTTTTTACCTTTCTTTATACCTTTGTGATCCTTGCGTCGAGGGTAAGATCTACGTACCGTTTTTATAGTATTTCGTTAAAGTTGGTTAAACCTTAATTTGGGATTTGGGGGTTTTTGTTGTATTTCGTGATTGGTAGTGATTATATGTTTGTATGTTAGGAGGAGGATTCGTAGAGGAAGCCTTTTGATATCAGCTGTGAGACCGTCTGATTGTGTTGCTTTCCAGGTAGGGTTTCCCTACTCAGTATTAGTCCCATAATGCATTGTTGGTGTTGTGTGATTGTTGAATATTATCGTATTCGTATTATGACAGTTGTTGGTTTTGATTGCTGCTTAATGGTTGTGATTGTTTGTTTTTGGTTCTCGAGATGCGTTCTCGGCTAAGTGGAGTCACTTGCGGGAGTGGCTTCACGCCCTAGTTTTGCCCTCCGTGGAACCCGCCACTGTAGGGGATGTGCACATTAATGGGATAGGGTTATCGCTCGGTATGATGAGCGAGGATTTGGTGAGTACGGCTGCGGTTCCCCACTGGCAGGGCTGGTCCAGTGGACAGTCGGTGACAAAGATTGATTGGAGTGGGTTTGATTGTGTGTCTGATCGTTGAGCTGTTTGTTTACAGTGTTGTTGGTTATATAAATTGTGTGATTAGTACTGACCCCGTTTAATGTTTTAAAAACTCTGGTGATCCATTTGGGGATGGTGAGCAGTTATTGAGCAGGTATGAGTCGATTTTCTGGGATAGCTGGGATGTGCCACCGTCTGATGATAGAAGTCTTCCGCTGTAGCTTTAGTAGTTTAATAAACATTTTATTTAGTTGATTAGACAGTTGGTTTTGAGAACTTGTATTCGTATTTTGGTTTTGGCTTTGAATTGTAACCTTTCACTAAAGTTATACTATTTAAATGCTGTTTCGTTATTGTCTGATGATTATCATCGCCTCGGTAACCGGATGGTAGCATCCTTATACCTGAGTGGTCCTGGTAAGGCACTTGGAGTATGGGGGTGTTATAAAATGGTATCAGAGCGACGATCCTGAAACCTGTAACCAATGAATCTAATGAACATAGGGAGTCAATTAAAATGAACCCGGGGTAAAGGTTGTAGGAGCTAATGCAAAGGCTTGGGAGACATCCTAAAGTCGCGAACTCGCCCTACAATTTTGGACCGGTCACATGGGGGATATATGTCAAGGTCGTATGTGATGCTTGTTAGCTTGTATGTGGATGTGATCAGGTATGTTGTAATTGTTGGATGTTTGGAGTAGAAGGTTGAGATTGTGAATGAAAGGTTGGTGAAGTATATAGAACTGTTGTTTGAACAAGAAGAATGTTGGATGTTTACTATGTGGCGTTTGATAATATGATATAGTTGTTTTGTTGATCATATGAAAAGCTTGGTAGAATTGCATCTTAACTATATTATAAAGTTGAGTTTATAAAGTTGCATAGAGTATGTTGGGATATGTGAGATAACATGCGGGTAGTATATATGAGTCAGCATGACTCGATTGAGTAAGGGGGTACTCGATCGAGTAGGTGAGGTACTCGGTCGAGTGGGTCTGACTCGATCGAGTGGGTATTTGGCGTTTTTACAACCAGAATCGTGTTTTTTGGCACTCGATCGAGTACATAGGGCACTCGATCGAGTAGGGGGGTACTCGGTCGAGTATGTTAGAGATCAGAAGGTCTGTTTGGGGTCTGATGTCGAGGCACTCGATCGAGTAGCCTCTACTCGATCGAGTAGGTTTAGGCACTCGATCGAGTGTGTTCTGGGCAGTCTGCTATCGTGTTTTGAGGTTTTAGTGCGTATGTTTATATTTACCCTTTCTTATATAGTTTCAAGATGCCGCCCAAGAGAAACGCTTTGTATGCGAGAGCTGAGACCATGAACTTAGATGATATCGTTAAGATGTTGGAGCATCAGGATGCTCTTACGGAGGCCTTAAAGAAAGTGGGAAAGGATAAGGAGGTTGATCACTCTAAGATCAACCTTTATATAGCGAGGTTTAACCCAAAAGAGTACAAGGGAACCAGGGAACCAAACCTTCTCGACAACTGGCATCGAGAGATGGAGAACATACTAGACCTGGTTCACTGTCCTGATGAGATGAGAGTAGAACAAGCTGTGTTCTACCTGAGGGAAGCAGCTAGCGAGTGGTGGGATAAGGTGAAGGTGCGTGCTAGGGAGATGTATGCGAACCAGGGCTTACCTGCTATACCTTGGGAAGAGTTTCAGAGGGCTATGAGGAAAGAGTTTGTACCGGAACATGTGAGGAGTAAGCTGAGAGAGGAGTTTGATGGGTTTAAGATGACATATGATATGTCTGTGGCTGAATACTACAAGCAGTTTAATGAGAAGTCTAGGTATGCTGAGGATATGGGTTTGAGTGAGGAGAACCTGGCGCTGAGGTTTGAGAGGGGGTTCACCTCTAAGATCATGGATAAGCTACCCGTGGGAGTCCTTACTGATGTTAAGGAAGCTTATGAGAGGGCTGGGAGAGCTGAGAGGTTGGTGGAGATGGCTCAGGAGAGAGTGGGTGAGAAAAGAAAGGCTGGGAGTGAGGGTGGTGGCCAATCTAGTCACAAGAAAGGCAACCACAATCAAACTAGAGGGTTTTCTTCTGGGTCAGGGTTCAGTGCTTGGACTTCCTTTGGGCGTGGCCGTATGAGTGGTAGTGGTAGCTGGGGGATGACCTGCTATGGCTGTGGCGGTGTAGGCCACAAGAGACATCAGTGCACGAGTATGCCTGGAGCTTTTCAGGGATCGGCTCGGGGGAGCTATTCTCAGGGACCTGCACAGAGTTATGCGAGCAATAGACCGTCTGGGTCATGGTCTAACCGCAGAAGTTAGAGCTATCAGGGTGGAGGTACCCGCAATGGCGGTAATTCTTATCATAAACCAGCTACGAACAACAACAACAATCAGGGGTCGGGTGCTAAGCCGACCACATCGGCCAGTACTGTCCAGGGAGGTGGAAAGAAGACCAGTGGAAAGCTGTTCATGATGGACAAGAAAGCAGCTGAGGATGATGCACATGTTATCACTGGTACTTTTCTTGTTAACGGTATTCATACCTTTGTTTTGTTTGACTCGGGGGCGTCTCAGTCGTTTGTATCTTCGAGTCATGTTAAACGGTTGGGTTTGAGGGTATATGAGTCTGTAAGTGAGAAAGTTTTTATACCTTCGGGTGAGTCTGTATCATGTGGGAGGTTGTATAGAGATGTGTCTATAGAAGTTGGGCAAGTTGATCTACCTGTAGACTTGCTCGAGTTTCCTTTTGACGGTTTTGAGATGATAGTCGGGATGGATTGGTTGGGAAAGTATAAAGCTAAGATAGACTGTCATCAAAAGAAAGTGTCTTTGAGAGGTCCTAAGGGTGTTAGTGTGTCTTATCGTGGGTTTGTGGTCAAATCCAAAGTTAAGTTGATTGCAGCTGTGACCTTGAAGTCTTATCTGAGGAAGGGATACCCTTTGATCTTGTGCCATGTGAGAGATGACCGGATAGAGAGTCCGACAGTTGAACAGATACCAGTGGTGGATGAGTTTACAGATGTTTTTCCAGAGGAGATTCCGGGGTTGCCACCGAAGAGGGAGATAGATTTCACAGTTGAGTTGAAACCGGGGACGGGGCCAATCTCTAAGGCACCGTACCGGATGGGTCCTAAAGAGATGGAGGAGCTCAGGAAACAGTTAGATGATCTGATAGAGAAGGGATACATTAGATCTAGTGTATCGCCGTGGGGAGCACCAGTTCTTTTTGTGAAGAAGAAAGATGGGAGTTTGAGGTTGTGCATAGACTACAGAGAGCTGAACCGAGTGACGGTGAAGAACAAGTATCCTTGGCCAAGGATAGATGACCTGTTTGATCAGTTGAGTGGTGCATCAGTCTTTTTCAAGATTGATTTGAGGTCGGGGTACCATCAGGTGAAGATTAGAGAGGTGGACATACCAAAGACAGCTTTCACGCCGAGGTATGGCCATTATGAGTATGTGGTGATGCCGTTTGGGTTATCTAATGCACCGGCTATGTTTATGGATTTGATGAGCAGAATCTTCACACAGTTTTTGGACAAGTTTGTGGTGGTGTTTATCAATGACATCTTAGTATACTCCAAGACTAAGGAGGAGCATCTGAGGATTGTGTTGCAGACTTTGAGGGAGCATGAGTTATATGCTAAGCTGCCCAAGTGTGAGTTCTGGTTAGAGAAAGTTATTTTTCTGGGGCATGTGATCTCTAAGGAAGGAGTAGTTGTGGATCCGGCAAAGATTGAGGCAGTGACAAAGTGGGAAGCACCAAAGAATGTTGCTGAGATCAGGAGTTTCTTGGGTTTAGCTGGATACTACAGACGGTTCTTGAAAGATTTCTCCAAGATACCTAGACCTATGACAGCTTTGATGAGGAAAGAGAACATGTTTCGTTGGGATGAGAGTTGTGAGACGGCGTTCCAAACATTAAAGGAGCGTTTGACCACAACTCCTATCTTAGCATTGCCTGAAGGGATCGAGAACTTTGAGGTTTATACAAATGCCTCAAAGAATGGGTTGGGATGTGTGTTGATGCAGAACGGTAAAGTGATTGCCTATGCTTCTAGGCAGTTGAAGGCGTGTGAGGAGAACTATCCTACACATGATCTGGAGTTGGGTGCAGTGGTGTTTTCTCTCAAGATTTGGAGACATTACCTTTATGGGGCGACCTTTAAGGTATTTTCGGATCACAAGAGTCTCAAGTACATCTTCACTCAAAAGGAGTTGAACATGAGACAGAGGAGGTGGATGGAGCTGATTGGCGATTACGACATGGATATTATCTACCATGAAGGGAAAGCCAATGTTGTTGCAGATGCTTTGAGTAGGAAGAGTGTGCATTCTTTGTGTACAGATCTATCTTTGATGAGGTTGAGAGATGAGGTGGGGAAGTTTGGGATACATATGATGCAGAGAGGGGATGCCGTGAGATATTTGACAGTACAACCTGATCTTTATGATGAGATTCGAGGTAAACAGGCGTTGAATCCTAAGATGGTTGAGTCGAGAGCTGGAGTAGAGAAAGGGACAGTGTCTCGATTCTCTATTCATACAGATGGTAGTTTGAGGTTTGATGGTAGGTGGTGTGTCCCTAATGATGAGGAGCTGAAAAAGACTATCATGATAGAGGCACATTGTACACCATATTCAGTACATCCAGGTGGTGACAAGCTGTACAAGGATTTAAAGAACACGTTTTGGTGGCCTGGGATGAAGAAAGAAATAGCTGAGTTTGTGGCCTGTTGTTTGATATGCCAGAGAGTTAAAGGGGAAAAGCGACGACCACAAGGTAAGATTTTATCGTGGGTTTGCTAAAGAGTCAACAGGGTAACAACATGATATGGGTAATAGTGGATCGACTGACCAAGTCAGCTCACTTTGTGCCAATGAAAGATACATGGACTAAAGCACAATTAGCTATGGCTTATCGGAAGAATGTGCTTAAGTTACATGGAGTCCCTAAGGACATAGTATCTGACAGAGATGCGAGGTTTATCTCAAGGTTTTGGAAAGAGTTGCAGGAATCTTTGGGAACAACTTTGAAGATGAGTACAACATTTCATCCTGCGACAGACGGTCACACTAAGGGAACGATCAAGACTCTTGAGGATATGTTACGAGCTTGTGTGATGGACTTTTGTGGTAGCTGGGAACAGAGGTTGGATTTGATAGAGTTTTCTTACAACAACAGCTATCACACTAGTATTGGCATGACACCGTTTGAGGCTTTATATGGGAGGAGATGTAGGAGTCCGATTTGTTGGGACGATAGTGTTGAGACAGTGGTTCTAGGACCAAAGATGGTACATGAGATGGTTGAACAGATTAAGATGATCAGGGAACGGATGAGAGCAGCTCAGGATAGGCAAAAGAGTTATGCAGATCTACATCGCCGGGATATAGAGTTTCAGGTTGGGGATAAGGTTCTTCTGAAAGTGTCTCCTATGCGTGGGGTTATGAGATTTGGGAAGAAAGGCAAGCTGAGTCAGAAGTTCATCGGGCCTTATGAGATCTTAGAGTGGGTTGGAGAGGTTGCATATCGTCTGGCTTTACCAGCTGCGTTAGAGAGAATGCATAACGTGTTTCATGTATCTCAGCTACGGAAGTATGTGAGTGACCCGTCACATGTGTTAGAGGCAGAGAGCTTAGAGCTAGATTAGTCCTTATCATATCTTGAGGTACCTAAGCAGATTCTTGACCGGAAGGTTAGGAAGACTAGGAGTGGTGAGACAGTTTTGCTTAAGATCCTTTGGTCTAACCACGAGACTGAGGAAGCTACATGGGAGGCAGAGGAGGCCATGAGAGAGCGTTACCCTTTCCTTTTTGACCAGGTATATATGGTTACGGGGACGTAACCTTGTTTCTTTTAAGGGGGTAGGAGATGATCGCGAAGAGTTTTAAGAGTTTTTTTGTACCCTTTATATGTTGTGTCGGTATGTTTGTTGTGGTTGAGTCGGGTTGAGTTTGGGTTAGTAACATGTTTTATGTTGAGTTTTGTTTGGTTGTTGAGTCGGGAGTGTTGTAGTGTGTGTCTTTGTTTTGTTGTGGTTTGAACTTCGGGGACGAAGTTCTTTTTAAGGAGGGAAGACTTTAATACTACAGTTTTATGAGTCTCTGGGTACTCTATCGAGTAGGCCTTACTCTGTCGAGTAAGGGTGTGTTGCGTTTTAAAAATAGTTTCTGACCTGTTGGGTACTCGATCGAGTAACGTTGATACTCGATCGAGTAAGGGGGCACTCGATCGAGTACCTCAGCTACTCGATCGAGTAGCCGGTTTACGGGGTGATTATTTGTCGGGTTTTGTTAATAATGCGATTAAGTATATAATTATTTCCGTCACTTTTATTTAAACACTTTTACAACCTAATTGCTTTCAAAAGAGAAAACAAACTACGTTCTTCGCATCAATCGCATTGTTGACAAATCCCGGAGCTTGGAAGGTCGGTTTTTACCTTTCTTTATACCTTTGTGATCCTTGCGTCGAGGGTAAGATCTACGTACCGTTTTTATAGTATTTCGTTAAAGTTGGTTAAACCTTAATTTGGGATTTGGGGTTTTTTGTTGTATTTCGTGATTGGTAGTGATTATATGTTTGTATGTTAGGAGGAGGATTCGTGGAGGAAGCCTTTTGATATCAGCTGTGAGACCGTCTGATTGTGTTGCTTTCTAGGTAGGGTTTCCCTACTCAGTATTAGTCCCATAATGCATTGTTTTTTTTTTTTTGGTGAAATGTGAGCTTTCCATTAATAGACAAAATAACATACATCAGGACTACACTTTCATCAGTTTTTTAACTTACTTTACAATACTATCATATACTAGCTATGAAAACTTAATCGGCAAATTCTGAAACCATTGTTGATCTGCCATCAACACTGGTCCCTTTAGAAGCAGCTGAACTCTTGCCTTCACAAGTCTCTGAATATCCTGCACTAGGATCTGAGGTTTAGTAATCCTATGTTCCAACCTTCCCCTATTCCTCTCCAGCCAAATTATATACCAGCAGGCTATTTTTGCCATCCTGGCCACCTTCTGCTGCAACTTAGTTAGGAGAGCATTCTGACCAGTCATACTGAGATGCAGCCATTGTTCTAGCTGCTCTATGATCCTCAGCACATACTGGAAATCCGCAAACAAATGCTCATGGGATTCTGTAGCAGCTCCACAAATAATGCATATATCATTATCACACAACCTTAGCTGGAACAGCTTTTGCTTGGTATTCAAAGCTTGCTGTTTAATTAACCAGCCTATAATAGAATGTTTAGGCACACACCAAGAATCCCAAATCTTCTTATGCCACTGTACAGAGAGGTGCACTCCCTATAACAAGGCATACCCAGACCCAACACTATATCCTCTAACATCCTGCCACACATTGTTCATATACCCCGCACTTAACAAACCTCTCACCTTGCATATGTTCCTCCAATTCCAATTAGAATCAGAAGGAGGAGTATATGTATACCAGTCCTGACCTTTTAAATACACATGATCAATCCACAGCACCCACAACCTATCTGCCTTATTATAAATCCAATCCACAAGCTTTCCAACAGTTGCTATGTTCCAATTCTCAGCATTTTTTACACCCAGACCACCTTCACTTTTACAGCAGCACACCTTATGCCAGGCCATCAATGGTGCCCTCTGATAATCAGTACCACCGTCCCAAAAATAATTCTTGCATACATTCACAATTTTCTGGACCACAGTTTTGGGGATAAGAAAAATAGAGCCCCAGTAGTTATGCAAGGTGTTCAAAACTGAGTTAACCAGAGTTAGACGGCCAGCATAGCTTATTTTCCTAGCACCCATCCCTCTAATTCTGGCAACTATCCTTTCAACAAGAATATTGCAATCCTGTTTAGTCAATCTCCGTGACTGAATAGGAATGCCCAGATATCTAAAAGGTAATGCTTCTTCCTTGAAACCAGATATCTGAAGAATATCACTTCTAACATCAGTTGACACTCCACTAAACACCACTTATGACTTAGCTTCATTAACTTTAAGGCCAGATGTAACAGAGAAAGTAGCAAATGCTCTGAGCAATAACATAATAGACTTCACATCTCCTTTACTGAACATAAGTAAATCATCAGCAAAAAGAAGATGATTCAATCTCAAGGCACCACACATTGGATGATACCTGAAGAACCAAGTTTGAGTAGCATACTCCAATACCCTAGTAAGGTACTCCATGCAGATAGTAAATAAAAGAGGAGAAATAGGATCCCCTTGTCTTAAGCGCCTCTTCCCAGGGAAATACCCAAACATAGCACCATTGAGATTCAAGGAAAAAGTAGTAGTAGTAACACACTTCATTACCAGCTTCCTAAAGTAATCAGGGAAGTTCAAAGCCACCAACATTTGATCAATAGAATCCCATTCTATTGAGTCATACGTTTTCTGCAAGTCCAGTTTGAAAAGGCATCTAGGAGAGGCATTACTCCCATTATACATCCTTACAAGGTCCTGGAAAACCAAAATGTTTTCCATGATACTCCTGCCTTGGATGAAGGCCCCTTGATTCCTACTAATTATGTCAGGGAGAATCAGGGACAACCTGTTGCATAGGATTTTAGAAATTATCTTGTACACCACATTGCAACAAGCTATAGGACGAAAATGCTTCACACTGGTTGGTCTATCCAGCTTAGGAATTAAGGTAATCAGAGTTGCATTAATTTGTTGTAGCAGTTGCCCAGTTTCAAAAAAATTCATCACAGCAACACACACATCATCCCCCACAATTGGCCAGGCATCCCTATAGAGTTGGCTAATGAAGCCATCAGGGCCAGGTGACTTATCCTTAGGGATACTGAACAAACATTGCCTTACTTCCTCAGCAGTCACTGATCTGTTTAGAATAGCCCAATGATCTTCAGTGCAGCATCTCCCTCTTTGCACAATCCAAACATGAACTGAATTAGTTTTGGTATTACTCCCAAGCAGGCTAATATAATACTCCAGAAAAGCTTCCTGTATTTGAGCCCCTTCAGTGCACTCAGTACCATGCTGATCTTCTATACTAAACACCTTGTTTTGCATCATACGTTTCTTGATAGAATTATGGAAGTATGAAGTATTAATATCACCTTGAAGAGACCATTGAATATTTGCCTTTTAAATTAAGAAGCTATCCCTAGCAGCCAAAAGCTCTTTTAATTCCTGAGCCACAATATACTCCTGCTGCATAAGCTCATGATCCCCTGGCTTATCAACCAAATCTTTTTGCAATTTTTCCAGCAAGGTACTAGCAATAGTAGAGCTATTTTCTATGTCAGAGAAACAACTCTTATTTAACTGCTTAAGAACAGGCTTCAAAGATTTTAATTTTTTAATCAGCTGGAACATCTTAGTACCTGCATACCTCCTATGCCACACCTTAACAACACACTCTTGAAATAACTCAGACATTCCCCACATGTTAAAGTATTTAAAACTCCTTCTACCAATAACATCTACTTTCCTATCCACAATGGTACATGGGCAGTGGTCAAAAAGTCCCTCAGGATGAAAATGGGCTATGTACTCCCCAAATTCCTGCTGCCATTCTTCATTACCCATGACTCTATCAAGCCTACTGTAAACCCTAGCCTCAGGCTCTTGTTTGTTAGTCCAGGTAAACAATGCCCATGTTGCCTGAATATCCTCCATGCTACAAAGTGAGACACATTCCTGAAAATGCCCCATTTCCACTTCTGTAGAATTTCCCTCAATTCTCTCAATAGGAGACAACACAGTATTAAAGTCCCCTGCCCATAGCCAAGGAACATTACAATTCAAAGCCTCAGTCTTTAGAAATCTCCAAAGTTCTTGTCTCTCAGTCACATCATTAAATGCATAAATCATAGTTAACATAAACTTCTTAGTATCAGTTCTAGACTCCACCCACATATGTATATGCTAAGATCCATAAGACAAAAATTGTATAGTAAATAAATCAGGTTTCCACAGATCCAAATCCTTCCCCCTCTATGCCAACTACAATTTGTAGAAATGCTCCAGCCATCACATATAGAGGTATTCTTCTTCAAAAGTTGAGTAGGTTTTATTTTAGTCTCTAAACACCCAAACAGTCCTACACTATTATTTTGCATAAACCATTTTACCATTTTCTGCTTATTTATATCATTGAGACCCCTCACGTTCCAAAACCCAATATTATGCATTAATGGGGTCTGGAGGGGGATCCTTACCACTAGTTTCTACTCCCCCCTTTGGAGTAGCTAGCTTATTCAGAGCTTCTATGAAAGTAAAAGGTTTTGAACTTCCAGTCAATCCTATTCCAGTCCCTCCATCCTGCCTATTCATCCTCATAATCTGCCTAGCAAGGGTAGATTTGACTGCTGATAGCGGTGGGAATCCCTCAGGTGTGAAAATTACATTTGGTTGGACCACTGGCTCAGTGACAGACGGTTTAGCAACCCAGACTTGCTTTGGTTTAGCATTCTGTTTTGGTTTTGGCACTGTCTTCAGTTTAGCCACCTTTCTACATTGAGTTTTGTCATGACCGAACCCTTTACAACCATCACAAGTAATTGGTTTCCATTCATACACCACTCCAACTTCAATAACTTTCCCATTCTCATCCAAAAACCTCACCTTAGCAGGTAAATGTTGGTTCATTTTGAGTTTCACCATTACTCGAGCATAACTCAATCGTACCTTATCAGAAGTAGCTCCATCCTTCATAACAAACTCTCCCACTAATCCTGCTATTTGAGGCAAACAGTCACCCCAAAATTTAACAGGAATACCAGAGAGTCGCACCCAAACAGGGACCTCGTCTACTACCTCCTTAATCAAATCAACATCCGGATTCCATGGTTTAATAACAATAGGCTTATTATCAAACATATAAAACCCAGATTTTAACAATGCATCCCTACTTTCAATGTGTTTAAACCGAACCAGAAAAATACCGTTGTCCATGAACGAGACTCTATCAATATCATAGCAACCCCAAGCATTGTGCACATAATCCTCAATGACCTCCCATGGAGGATTAGCACCCAATATGTAACAGAAAACAAAGTTATGCCAAAAGTCTACCTCTTTTTTAACATCCTCAGAAGTGAACTGCAATAAACCACAGAGTTCTTCATCCTCCTGAATTGTTTCCATGATTGGTATACTCTTTCCTCCTTTCCGAACAGACCATCCTGGTTGCTTTGCCACTACAGTTTCTTCAGGTAATTCCAAAACCGGTATCCCAATAAGCTCCCCCATGGTCTTAGTATGCCTTGCAGTCGCTGATGTGGGCCCCATCTCACCAGTTTTGGTACCAGCAGACCCAGTTTCAGCATCACCCTTACTCATTTTCTCATTATTTAGTTGTGATTGTTTTTTTGGGACAGTTTTTGTGTTTTTCGTTGTAGTTAGTTTAGATGAAGAAGCAGAATTTGAGAGAGGAGTAAAAGGATTCTCGGAAAAAGTCATGATCCCCATTGGTGCGGCTCTAAAATCTAGGTTAAAATTTCAGAGAACGAAATAAGCTTCTCTTTCTATCTCTAAAATCATTTTTTTTTGTTTTTTCATATAATGCATTGTTGGTGTTGTGTGATTGTTGAATATTATCGTATTCGTATTGTGACGGTTGTTGGTTTTGATTGCTGCTTAATGGTTCTTATTGTTTGTCTCTGGTTCTCGAGATGCGTTCTCGGCTGAGTGGAGTCACTTGCGGGAGTGGCTTCACGCCCTAGTTTCGCCCTCCGTGGAACCCGCCACGGGAGGGGATGTGCACATTAATGGGACAGGGTTATTGCTCGGTATGATGAGCGGGGATTTGGTGGGTACGGTTGCGGTCCCCAACTGGCAGGGCTGGTCCAGTGGACAGTCGGTGACGGAGATTGATTGGAGTGGGTGTGATTGTGTGTGTGATCGTTGAGCTGTTTGTTTACTGTGTTGTTGGTTATGTAAATTGTGTGATTAGTACTGACCCCGTTTAATGTTTTAAAAACTGTGGTGATCCATTCGGGGATGGTGAGCAGTTATTGAGCAGGTATGAGTTGATTTACTGGGATAGCTGGGATGTGCCACCGTCTGATGATAGAAGTCTTCCGCTGTAGCTTTAGTAGTTTCATAATCATTTCATTTAGTTGATTAGACAGTTGGTTTTGAGAACTTGTATTCGTATTTTGGTTTTGCTTTGAATTGTAACCTTTCACTAAAGTTATACTATTTAAATGCTGTTTCGTTATTGTCTGATGATTATCATTGCCTCGGGTAACCGAGATGGTAGCATCCTTATACCTGAGTGGTCCTGGTAAGGCACTTGGAGTATGGGGGTGTTACAATGAATGAGTTGAAGCTACATGGCTTGAAAAGCCATGACTGTCATGTGTTTCTGGAGCGTTTACTGACGATTTCTTTAAGGCACCTTCTCCCAAAAAATGAGTGGAATGCCATAACTGAGATTAGTCAATTTTTCAGAGATTTGTGCACTTCATCAATACAAATTGAAAAAATAACAAGTCTCGAGAAAAATATTGCCGAGATAATCTGCAAATTGGAAAAAATACTTCCACCTTCCTTTTTTAACTCAATGGAACATCTGCCAATTCATTTGCTGTACGAAGTGAAAGTGGGTGGTCCTGTGCAATATAGGTGGATGTATCCTTTTGAGAGGTAATATCAATATCTATTACGAAACCTTTTAAGGTTATTACTTGAATGTCATCCATTCTTAACCCATTTTTATGTAGGTTCTTGAAACATTTGAAACAAAAAATTAGAAATAAAGCTCGTGTTCAAGGGTCGTTATGCAACGCATATTTGCTTGAAGAAATAGAAATTTTTTGTTCTTTTTACTTTGAAGAACAGATTGAAACGAAGGCAAAAGACCTTGACATTGGTATGAAAAAGCCGGAGCATTCTACCTTGCCTGAGCTATTTCAAGATCACGAGGGCACTACTTCTGGAAAATGTCGTGAAAGATTTTTGGAAGATAACGAATATGAACGTGCATACCTCTATGTTTTATCCAATTGTGATTCTGATGAATTGAAAAGTAAGGAAAGGTAAGTGAAAAAAAAAATTAATTTTAAATATTGTTTCAAAAGTAAAACATGCAAAAATTAATTCGAAACTTAATTCGCCATTTTTGAATAGGTTGTTTGAGCATTATATCAAAAGAGAATATCCCGAGTTTTCTATGGCCGAGGATATTTGGAACAAATTTGAAACAAGATTTCCTGACTGGTTTAGAGGTCAAGTAAGTAAATAATATATATTCTATAATGCTTATTTAAATTATATTATTATTTGGTCAATAATTGGTTCATTATTATTAATACTAGGTAAATAATTTAAAAGATCCATTTTTAATTGCCTTAGAAATTGGACCTTCAAGAAAAGTAAGTACATGGAAGCGTTATTCCATCAATGGTTACAAATTTCGAGCTTTCACATATGGGAAAGATTTGGAAAAGTCAACAAATAACAATGGAGTATATGTGATTTCGACTGAAGGAGCTGACTACTATGGAACCCTAAATGAAGTTGTTGAGTTGTCTTATACTGGCGAGAAAGACACTTACGACGTTATTTTATTCAAATATAATTGGATAGATAAATCAGAAAGAGGAATACAAGTACATAAGGAATATAAACTCGTGGATGTTAATCGAAGCAAAAAATTTCCAAAATATGACCCATTTGTGTTAGCATATCAAGTGGAACAAGTTTGCTATGCTCCTTATCCAAATATCAAAAGAGATAAAGATCAGTGGTCAGCAGTATTTAAAACAAAGGCCAGATCACAAGTTGATGCTCCTACTGATGAATCTATCTTTCAAGAACATGTTAATAATGGTGATCCAACATTGACAATAATTGAAATAGAAGATGAGAACGAAAATGTGGAGGAACAAGAAGAAATGCAAGGAGAAGAAATGCAAGTACAAAATGATGGTATGGAAGAGGAGGAAGATGAGGAAGAGGAGGGGGAGGAGGCGGAGAAGAAGTATTTAGAAGAAGAAGATGATGAGGATTTTATAGATTCGCTTTTTAAAGGCAACGAAGACACTAATTTAAGTGATGATGATGATGATGATGATGATGATGACTAGGATTTATATTAGTTGTAGATGTTTTGTACCTTTTCATTCAATCTTACTTTGTTGGTACTATTAGTTGTAGATGCCGTATGGCTTAATTTTAATGAAATCTAGTTTGTTTTTTATTCAATCTTACTTTTCATTCAATCTTACTTTGTGGGTACTTAATTTGTTTTCTTACTTTATTGATTTATTAATATTTGTGCCAAAAGCAATAGATAACAATTGACTGAGACGGAGGGAGTTCTATTTAATTTCTTACTTTGTTGCTATTATTTAATTACTTGATTTCTTACTTTGTTAATTTCTTACTTTGTTGCTATTATTTGATTATTTGATTTCTTATTTTGTTGATTTCTTACTTAGTTGTTACTATTTAATTTCTTACTTGTTGCTATTATTTGATTTTTTATTTTGTTCCTACTATTTGATTTCTAACAATTTTGAAGAATTTAGTTGGTTTGTATGGCGACGAGGGGACGAAGAAGAGGTAGTTATAGTATTCTAGGAAACCGAGGAAATGAAAACGAGAATGAAAAAGTACCAGGAGGTCATCAAGAGCAACAACAAAATGCGCCAATTGAGAAAGTTCATCTCGATCCTCTTGTGCAAGATGGCATCTGGTAAGTATGTCATTTTTTTCGTAATTAATTATTTTTATAACGATTTATATATATATATATATATATATATATATATATATATATATATATTTATTATATTGTCATTTTTTATTTTTCAGGTTTAGTGATTCATCCGTTGTGAACTTGATATCGGACAATATTGGATGCAACTACAAAGAACATGCTCCTTGTTGGAAAATGGCGTCATCTACTATAAACAAGAATTGGTGGAATTGGTTTGAAGTATTAGCAATTGTCATTTATTTTAATATTAGGTATTTTATTCCTTTATTTTATATTTATTTACAATAAAGTTTATTTTCTAACTTTATCATTTATTGAACAGTGGCGTGTTAGTTACCATCCCCACGACAAGGCAAGGGTTAAGAAGGCTTGGGAAGAGGTCATGAAGACCCGTTTACGGCAAATGATTTACTGAACTTATCATAAGGAAGAGGATGAAAAGCCGGAATGGATTAGTCTTGACTTGTTCCGTAAATTGAAGAAAAGGCCAGTTGAAGAACCTTCTTTTGCGGAAAGATCGGAGCAGTATTCGGCTAACCGTAAGTCGGGATGTGACGAGAAGGGAAAGGTGTTGGATACTCACCTAATGGGTCGAAAAAACACCTTGCAATATATGAACTCAATAGTAATTTCTTCACTTGTTTTTTTTATTTATTACCTTTATTTTAACTCTATTTATAAGTTAGTAATTATATTTAACAAGTATCAAAATTGTAGGTCGATAAAGATGGAGTTGGGGAAATTCCTTCCGCTTTGCACTTGTTGGAGAAGACAAAGAATCATAGCACAAAAGGATTGTTAACCAAAAAAGGCAGTAAACTCTTTGTAAGTTACTATATTTATCTAATTTAACTCATTTTTTCAATCATGATTATTTAGTAGATGGTATCTAATCTTTCGCTTTTTAATGATGTAGGGTAAGATCATCTCAAAGAAAGCTCAACTTCAGAGTGAAGGGGTCGAGAACATCGATGATAATGAGATTTATTTTTAAGAACATGGAGGATTTGATGAGAAAGGTAGAGTATATGGCACGGGACCAGCAGCACCATACATTTGGGAGCACCACCGCCACTCGACTGGTACCGCTACTTCTACTCCTCATACTCCGGGTTTTGTTGGTAGAGTCGCAAAAGAGAATGCCCGACTTAAGCAAAAAGAGGTCGAACAATCTCAAAGGATTGCGGCAATAGAGGCTTTCTTGAGCCAACAAGGTTTTACTACTCAAACTTGTAACCCCGGAGGTGTATTTCAAGGTCGAAATGACTTTGATGATGATGGTGGCGACAATGCTAGGCCTAAGTCTACTCCTATCACCTTATTCACTCCCGTGCATTGATTAGTAACTATTAGTTGGTTTATAGACTTATTTAGCTTTATTTGTTGAACACGTATTTAGTTTATGTTTGTTGTGTACTAAACTTATGTAAACCTTTTATTTTAAGGTTATGAGAAAACGTTGTTTGGAAATCTCGTTTTGAACGAATTGTGAATTTGTCGAATGCTGGAATTTTCTGTATGTTTGCAGGAACCTTAGTAATTGATTTCAAAGCTTTTTGGGGGAGCTGAAAATGCTGTAAACTCCCTGGAACATTTTATCTTGCGGCGGAATTTGCGACGGATAATGTTGACTTTTAGTTTGACCTGGACAACCACGTGGCTTTATGAACAGTGATTTGCGATGGAAATTCTGTCGCATATATAGACTTTCTGTTTGACCTGACATCAGTTTGTGGGCCCTATATATAGTGCCTTGCGACGGAATGTCCGTCGCAGTATCTATTTTTGTGACGGATTTTAGCTACGCCTATGTCCATCGCAGAAATTTATTTGCTACGGAATTTCCGTCGCAGGCTTTGTTTTTGCGACGGTCGAAATACGTCGCAAGACCGTCGCAAATACTTATTTGCGACGGTATATCTGTATTTGCGACGGATTCCGCCGTCGCTATGGAACTTTTTTTGTAGTGACTTAAGGTTTAGTTGAACTCTTTTACAACTCAACCTTCTAAAACTGAAAATACCTTACGTACGGAAAGACTATTTCTGTAACATAATTGCCTTGACATGGAGTATTTTGTTGTTTAGTAATTTTAGCTTTATTATATTACTCCCTTCGTCTCAGTCTCATTTTTTTGTCTATTTTATTTTAAGTGTTTCATTTAATTTTTTATCTTTTTATTTTAGTAACAAACGACCAAGACGGGGAGAGGGTCATATACTATTACTATTGTGAGATTCTCATGTACAAATAAAGTACTCATATTGAAAGTCATCTCGTGTAATCTGTATAGTATAGTAATAATCAATAATAGTTTGAAATTAAGTAGGAGAATGGTCACTATAGCTTCAAACTAAACTCGCAATATTTCTTATTGTTAAGAGTATTTGCATTTGGGGCTAAGATCCCTTTTACAGACATTAGAAATTAAGAATACGTTGTTAATCAGACCATCAATCTTTAACCCTTATATACTTGAAGCATATCTGTTGATTTCTTTATTATTGCTAGAGTAAAACATCTTGATAGTAGTAGTTTCATTAATCTACTCCCACAAAAGAGTAGCCTTTGTAGTTGATTTGTCTTTTAAAAAATAACTTGTTACTTGTTCTTTGTCACAGGCCCACGGGTTGGTTGAATGATCACATAATTAGTAGATAATCTATAAAATATCCAAATAAAAGAGTATGAAAATTATTGGAAAACTATATATATACAAATTTTAGGAAACTTTTTATCATATACCATATGAGAAATTCACAAGCTTCAATTATTAGTGACATCGTTATAGAGAACAATTGTATTGTCCGATATTCACACCACATACAACTCCTACCATCACAATTACCAAAATAATGTAAGCCAAGTAACATTCATTCATGCAGTAAGTGAATTTTTTACCTTGGTATACAATCTATTCATAACGCTTTTGTCAATTTATATCTCCAAAACCTGCTACATAAAACAAATTAAACAATTAGTTCTCAATTTGCAAGTAAATAACACAATCAAGCACTAAACAAATTAAACAATTAGGCATTATACAAAACCAATGAACGACCTAAGATATGACTATTTATATTGGTTGAATGTTGTTTAAAAGTTTATAATTACTGATCTTTTAGCCTTGGTAGAATTCTTGAGCAAATACTATTCCTATAATTTGTCGTGATAATATTTTTAAGAGCTTCATTAATCACTTATCTATCTATTCCTTATTATATTATAAAATTAAGTAGTTCGTAATAGTGGAAGACTCTATCATGCTCGGAGTGTTTCACAAAAGTTGGACTCTGTGTAATGTTTGAAAAAAGCTTCCTTTATTAATATAGATAGATAGATAGATACTAGAATTAATGCCCGTGCGATGCACGAGCTTATATGTAATATCCTATTATATGATCCAATAATCCTATGACCACCCATAAACCTAAAGAGAGTAGGAAAATTTTAGTTACTTTTGTTATAAGACTGTTGTGAGTTTTGGCATCACTAAAATAACTAATTAACTGAATTTGGTTGATTTTATGCATTTTGCCAATAATTATTAAGATTCATTGTTACATTTAAAGTTATTCTCTTTGAATCAACCTCATTTGATAAGTCCAACCCTGATTTTAAGTGGTCGAATCGAATGACATAAATTAACCTAAAATTTCGAGTTCTAATATTTAGGACATAAAATGTTGCTCCACTCAAAAATTATTTCACTTCATTTAAACATATACGAAAACTTATGTGAGCCTATGGAGGGGCCGAAGAGGGCGAAATCCATGCTGAAAGGAAGCTTCCCATACTTTGTCAATGTCAAAGAGCATATCGCCGCATTCATTGACATTCCGTCCTTCTAAACCATGCAATATTCTGGCTACTCGCCACGTGCTCATCGCCTTCCTTGCCTCCTTGGTAGGCAGTTTTGTTCATACACACCACCAAAAGATATTTTAGTAAAAAAATAAGTTCAATTAGATAATACAATGACTTAGCCTTCAACATTACTACTGCATTACCGTTAATAACATCGACATTATAAGGAAAAAAATACTAATGTTGTTATTATTATTGATGATGTAATTATTCAACTCATGTCTTCGTGATGGTTAAATAGCACCCTTCACTAATTTCCTGGGAGCATTGAAGTTAATGGGAAGAAATTCATTTATAGTAGGATAGGATTTATATACATTTGGTAGTTTAGTTTACCTAAAAGATAATAGAACTTTATTTCTCTAAATTAAATGATTATATTGCAGTAGAATCCTTTATGACAATAGATTTCTAACAAATTGTTAATTTATATTCGAAAAATTTATGTGATTCTCCTAAACTTTGTCATTTTACAAGTAGTATCCAACTTTTTAAATTTGTGCACATGGTATCCTTAAACTTTGATTTTCATGTAGGATGTGCCCTTTTTATCGTTCTTAAAATTTTCAATCGAGAATAAATCGTAGACCAATAATCGGAATGGACCAATTTTTTTTTTTTAAACTGATTATCTCTTCGAAATCTATAATTTTATAAAACGAAAAAGGGTCATTCGGAAATTTAAGATCGAAGTTATGATCGATTTAAGATTCTCGGAAAAAAAACCCTAGAAAATGCTAGTCGAAAATTGTTTTTATCTCGAAACGTAGATTATGACAAGATAATCATTTTAGAACGAAAAAAATTGCTGATTCCGAATTTCGATGTAGGAGTTAGACTCGATTTAATTTTTTTATAGCGACAAAAAAAAGCATGCATGAAAATGAAATGTTGAGGGTATAGTGTACACAAACTTAAAATATTGGGTTTTATGTGAAAAGTGGCAATGTTCAGGGGTACCACATAAATTTCCGATTTATATTTGTATTTCTTAAAGGTTTTCTGTATTCTTTTCTTGCTAAAACAAAATAAGCAATCATATAGTGGTAAATCTCATACCCAACTCAATACAGTCAATAGGTATCAATATGCTAATTTTCCGATATACTCCATACTTAAAAAGAATGCAAATGGGTACATAATAGGAAGCTAAAATTTGTTACCCCGTTAGAGTTATGCGTGAAGTTTTCAACTTGAATGGATTGGATCTTCCGGTAAATTGAGACTAAAATAATCAATAACTCATTTATAAGTGTTATTCGCGGAAGCGTGTTGAGACGATATAATAACAATAGCAAAATAAAGAACACAAGAATTTACGTGGTTCACTATCAATATGATAGCTACGTCCACAAGGCCAGAGAAATATTTCACTATGTAGGGAGAGAATAAAAGATTACAAAAGATGAGCTCTCAAAATTGCCTCACCAAGTTTTCTACCTTTCTCCCTTAATTAACCTAGAATATAGTCGGATCTTTATATAATATTATTCCACCCAAAACTATATACCTAAACTAATTAGGAAACTAAGATGATCTAAACAAACTTAGGAAAAAACTAATCACAAGCTCATTAAATTAGAAATTAGTGGGGACCCACTAATTTCCTAATCCAAGCCATTAACGTAGCACAATACCAAGACAATTCCTCGGCCAAAGCAGACATACCAAATTAGCATGGGATCCGTTAATACTAGTGTTGGGTTCCTTATGTTGATGATAACATGCCCATTTGATTTGTGTTATCTTAGTTTACCTTTTCAGGATTAATGATGTAATCAAGCTTGGATTAAGAAGTGTTGAAGTTGTTATTAATCCCTTTGTAATTAGTCGTGTGTCATCTAATGTACAAGTGAGAAAGTTAAGTATATTAGAGTAATAGAAAGCAGTCCAGACGTGTTGTTGCTTTTACATAAAAAAACAATTTGTTTGGATTATGCCACAACTCGAGAAACTTGAAGTCCCTTTTATCTTTCAAAAGCTTTCACGTGATTATCATTTTACAAAGATAAAAATCAGATTTTTATTAAGGAGGTAGTATCCAATGAAGAGTGGTTTGAATTATTCAAAATGTTTCCTCTTTATGCAAATTCAATCCTTTGGTTTTTAAGAAAATAAAAGTTGCTTTTTGCCATATTTGTGTTAACTTGTCATCATGTGACTTGTCTCACATCCTTTGTTTTCTGAAATTGCATGAGCATTTAAGGTTGTCTTTCAAACCTTCTTTCTCTATTCCTTCCTTTGCAAAAGACTCCTTTTTGGTGCAAGTTATTAGGTGGTTGCTATTGTCCTTCACATGTGAGGTCTTTGACCCTTCAAAACCCTAGCAACCCCTTCACTCACCTCCTCTATATAAACCGTGCATCCTCCTCATTAAATCCCCAAGACTTTCTGATTTAATTCTTTCATGTTTTGCAAAGTGTTTCAAAAGCTTAAAATCGTGTCTCTTGCAAAATCCTTTTAAAAGTCTTCAAGTGTCTTTCAGTTTCTACAGTCGTGGCCACTGTTGCTTTTCTATACTAAACTCTCTTGCTTAAAAGTGTTGATCTTGTAAAAGTTGTCCACCTCTATTCTTTGTTAAGAATGTGTTAGTGGAAACTTGATCCTTTACATTTTAAGTGTGTTAGTAGAGTTTAGGACGGAGTAGTCTTTAACTCTTGACAACCGGAGTAGGTTGTGAGTTGTTGAGTTCTAGAACGGAGTAGTTCTTTAACTCTTGGCAATCGGAGTAGATTGCGAGTTAGCTTGTCTAGAACGGAGTAGTTCTTGTACTAGCTTTGCAACCGGAGTAGGTTGGCGTCTTTTATTACAAGGGTCTTTTAGTTTTCGGAGTAGATCACTAAAGGAAAGTAATAAAAAGTAGATTGGTCGTAGGCACTTGAGTTTCTTGCCGAACCAATTCAAAAATCTCGTGTTCAAGTGCTTATTTCATTTCCATTTGCCTTTTTACTTTGTTTGTTTGTTTTGTTTCGCTTAAACTTAGAAGTAATAGATTCATCATCTTTGTCGCATTTGGTGCAGTCATACTTCACAAACCGAGACAAATAGATACAGTCAGAACGATTGTTGCTTTCATACTTCAGCAAACATTCATCGAGATACTTGTTCAATCTTTCAATATTATTCAAAGTATCCTCTAAATCTCTTTTGTTCATTTAACTTACTTTAATCCAATAAAGTTGAAGTTAAAATTTTTAAAAGAGTACCTAATTCACCCCCTCCCCCTCTTAGGTACTTGAATCCATAAACTCAACAATTGGTATCAGAGCCTCGTGCTCTTGATCGAGGCTAACCGCCTTAGAGTTTGATTCGTGGGTAATGGATTCAGAGAAACACTCCAAGATCCCGGTCTTTACCGGTTCGAATTTTGGATGGTGGAAACTCAAAATGGAACATTACATCAAAAGTATCGATTATCAATGTTGGAACATCATCCAAAATGGACCTCTTGCCATTGAGGAAACCGATATTCTTAACGGTTTCACCAAGACAAAAGAGGAAAGAAATTACAATGAGAACGACTTCAAGCTTGCCGAAAAGAATTCCAAAGCAATGTCGATTCTTCAACGTTGTGTTGGTGAGGGGGAAGTTAGTCGAATCTCCGGGTGTCCTACGGCAAAATCTATTTGGGATTCCCTTGTACTTGCATATGAAGGGACGTCCCAAGTAAGAAAACACCGTATTGATCTTCTCATGCAACAATATGAAATGTTTAGAATGTCAAAGGACGAGTCTTTAAATAATTTTTCTTCTCGTTTTTCTTGTATTATTAATGAGCTTCAAAGTCTAGGAAGGAATTTCGAGTCCGAGGACATCATTCGAAAAATCCTTCGTAGTCTAACCCCTAAATGGCAACCTAAAGTCACCGCCATAGAGGAAGCTAAAGACTTGTCAACCCTATCTCTTCATGAACTAATGGGATCACTAATGGCTCATGAGTTTAATCTCGATAAGCATTCTAGTGAGTCATCAAAGGGAAAGAGTCTCGCCCTCACATCTTCTCCAAGTGATGAAGAAGATGAGGAGGAAGACGAGTTTGCTATGTTCACAAGGAACTTAGCCGGGTTGGTCAATGGCCAAGGTAACAAAAAGTTCACTAATAATTACTCTAAAAAACGCTTTCCTAAGAGACGACCTACTTCCACCATGGGATGCTTTAAATGTGGTGATAAAACTCATCAAATTAAAGAATGTCCCAAGTGGGAAGAAATCAAATCTAAGGAAAGAAGAGAAAAGGTTAAAAAGGACTACAAACATAGAGTCATGAGTGCTATATGGGGAATGTCCGACTCCGAGGAAGATGAGGAACTCATCGAGGAGGAACTTGAGGCTAAAATGTGTGTTGCAAATCATGGTAAAGAAAAAGTCTCAAAAACCTCAAAACTTGAACACTTAAGATGCCTCATGGCTAACCCCGACGATTCCGACTCCGATTCCGACAACGAGGTAAATCATCTAAAGGCCAAGGCTAGAACTTACTCCAAAGAGAAAGTATGTAAGCTTCTTGATCAACTTCTTGATAAGTGTCGGTCTCAAACTAATAAGCTTGATATAATGCAAAATGAGATTGAGGAAATTGCTCAAGAGAATTTTAATCTGAAAAATGAACTAAAAGCAACAGATCACAAGCATTCTTTGTCACTTCTGAGGCATATAATGAAGTCAAAAGAGTCAACAAGTTAAACAAGCATTTGACTAAAGAACTAGAGCGTCTTAGGTTGACCCCCACGGATGTCTCTGACCTTGAAAATGTCAACACAACTTTGGTGATGCAAGTTTCCCAACTAACCAAGGAACGTGATGACGTTTTGAAGGACAAAGATGGTCTTGAAAATGAGATCTATGACCTTGTAGTTGAAGTTGTTGACTTAAGAGAAATAGTCTCTAAGATCTGTTGCTTCGACCACGAGTTAGACAAGTTTAAAAGAAAAAGTGAATGGTTGGAAAATGAAAATGAGTGTCTTAAAAGTGAGGTTGTTTGTCTCAAGAATGAAATAGAAGATCTCCATGATAGGCTTACTTTCTTTCAAAAAGGTATGCCCGAATGTAGCACTTCTAGGTCTTCACCTCACCATAGATCCGATGAAGTCGTTGATCTAAGCAAGAGACTTGACGAGATGACATCTAAATATGAAGAGTCTAAAGAAAGAATCATTTATCTTGTGTCTAAACTCAACAATCACACCCATGACTTCATTGTTGAGAAAAGATTGTCCATAGAAAGTGCTAACAATGATGAACTTAAAAGAGAAAAAGAAAAGAATTTGCATCTTCTCTCACGTGTCAATGACTTGACCAATGAACTTGTTAATGCTAAGAACATCACTGAAAAATGGGAAGGAAGTCAAACCGTGTTAAACTTCCTCACGAATCAAACCGAGAAATGCGAGAAATCCGTTGGTTTGGGGTTCAAATGGAACAGTCAGACTGACTGTTGCATCCAGAAGCCTAAAAACGATTTTAGAGGAAGGAAGTATGTAGGTCTTCCCGAATACATCATTTGCAATTATTGTGGTGACAATGGTCATGTTTTTAATGGTTGTACAAAACGTTTTAACGACATTGATAAGAACACCAAAGCATTAAAAGAAATGGACATTAAGAAAGACACCACAAGTTATGTTGATCACAAAAAGGGACCCAAATTCATTTGGGTTCCTAAACTCAAAAACTAATCTTGTGTAGGGCTTGGTGAGGAGGCGCAATTGGTACTTGGATAGTGGATGCTCTCGTCACATGACGGGTGATAGAAGCCAATTCCTCTCACTTAAAGCGTATGATGGTGGCACGGTAAGGTTTGGTGACAACAAGAAAGGTGAAGTAATTGGTATTGGAAAAGTTGGTAAGTCATCCTTACTTTGTGTCGACAATGTGCGGCTTGTCAAAGGTTTGAAACATAATCTCCTTAGCATTTCTCAACTTTGTGATAAGGGTAATGTTGTTGAATTTCGTGCCAATATGTGTCGAATTTTTGATGCCACTACTAATGAACTAATACTCGAAGGAAGACGTGTCAAAGATGTTTACTTAACTAATTTGAACTCTTTATCCGGTCACACTATGTCTTGCATGAGTGTAATGAACAATGATCCTTGGTTATGGCATAAAAGGTTTGGTCATGTTAGTACAAAAACTCTTAATACCCTTAAAAGACTTGATTTAGTTGAAGGCATTCCTAATATAAAATTTGACATTGATAAAGTATGTGATGAGTGTGCTAGAGGTAAACATGTTAAAAGTTCCTTCAAATCCAAAAGAATTATGAGTACATCTCAACCTTTGCAACTTTTACATATCGACTTGTGTGGACCAATGAGAACTAGAAGTAGAGGTGGTAGTCGTTATGTGTGTGTCATTGTTGATGATTACTCTAGGTTTGTTCGGGCACTCTTCCTAAGCTCTAAGGATGAGACATTTGATGAGTTTCTAATTTGGTTAAAGAAGATTCAAAATAAACTTGGTTTAAAACTTGTTTCAATGAGAACCGATCATGGAACCGAATTCGAAAATTCATCATTTGGTGCTTATTGTGATGACAATGGTGTAGACCATAACTTCTCGGCTCCTAGAACCCCACAACAAAATGGTGTGGTTGAAAGGATGAATAGAACCCTTGAAGGAATGGCTAGAACAATGTTATTAACTAGTAAGTTGCCTAAGAACTTTTGGGCCGAAGCGGTAAATACCGCTTGCTACATTTATAATCGTGTCATGATAAGGAGTATTTTAAATAAAACTCCCTATGAATCATTACGTGGAAGAAAACCCAATATTTCATATTTTAGATGTTTTGGAAGCAAATGTTTTGTTCACAACAATGGTAAAAACAAATTGGGTAAGTTCGATCCACGAAGTGATGAAGGAGTATTTATTGGGTACTCCGATCATAGCAAGGCCTATAAAGTTTACAACAAACGAACCTTGTTAATTGAAGAAAGCATCCATGTCATTTTTGATGAATCTAGTGTGCTTGGACAGGTACAAAACATGGATGATGATGATGAGGATGAGGATGATGAATTTGAGATTGGTCTTGTTCGAAAAGACTTCGTGTTCACGGATGAAGAAGCTCCCAAAGATCTTTGAATTGCAATGCACACAGAGACTGCCGCCATCAAAGGAGAGCGCAACTCAGGGGGAACACGTAGTACTTCTGATTCCTCTCTGGAAGCAACAGACCCAACGACTGTTGCTTCTACCTCCAGAACTGAAGAAAACCAAAACAGTGAGGATGAAGAACCTTCCAGGCCAATGGAAACAATCCATCGTGGATCGATGCGGTGAGGGGAACAAGAAACCTTTGTTCCAAAGAAGTGGAAACATCAAAGCTCTCATCCACTCACTAATCTCACAAGTGATCTCAACTCGGGAATTCGAATAAGATCATCCGTCAACAAACTCGCTCACCTCAATGAGTATTGTGCTCATAATGCCTTCCTATCTCAAATTGAGCCTTCAAATGTAACAGTCGTCTTGACTGATGCATATTGGGTGCTTGCCATGCAAGATGAGCTCAATCAATTCAAAAGAAATGAGGTATGGCACTTAGTCCCTAGACCGCCTAATCGTACCGTCATCGGTACTAGGTGGGTCTTTCGCAACAAGCTTGATGACTCGGGAGAAATTGTAAGGAACAAGGCTAGACTAGTGGTGCAAGGTTACAACCAACAAGAGGGTATTGATTACGATGAAACCTATGCACCGGTAGCTAGACTTGAGGCCATACGATTGCTTATAGCTTTTGCGGCTCACAAAGGTATTAAATTCTTCCAAATGGATGTCAAAACCGCTTTCTTAAATGGATACTTGGAAGAAGATGTCTTTGTAGAGCAACCACCGGGCTTTGAGAACAATGATTTGCCTAACCATGTTTTCAAATTAGACAAAGCTCTTTATGGTTTAAAACAAGCACCGAGATGTTGGTATGATAGATTGTCTAAATTTCTTATTGAAAATGGTTTTAAAAGAGGCTCCGTTGACAAAACATTGTTCTTGAAGCAAACGATCAGATTTAACTGTTGGTTGTACAAGTATATGTTGATGACATTATATTTGGTGCAACAAATGAACTCCTTTACTTATATTTTTCGGAACTAATGAAATCGGAGTTTGAAATGAGCATGATGGGTGAGCTAGGATTCTTCCTTGGGCTCCAAATTAAGCAATCAAAGGATGGAATCATGATCCATCAACAAAAGTATATTAAGGAAATGCTTAAGAAATTTGGGATGACTAATGGTAAGCCTCATGATACACCTATGGTAGCCGGGTCCAAATTGGACAAAGATGAACTCGGTAAGAATGTTAGTGATAAGGTGTATAGAGGTATGATAGGTTCACTTCTTTACTTGACCGCAAGTCGTCCCGACATTCTCTTTAGCGTTTGCTTATGTGCTAGGTTCCAAGCAAATCCGAAAGAATCACACTTCAAAGCCGTTAAACGAATTCTTCGGTATTTGATTGGAACCCAAAATCTTTACCTATGGTACCCCTTATATTGTCCTTTTGATCTTATAGGCTTTTCGGATGCGGACTATGCGGGGTGCACGGTGGATAGAAAGAGTACCTCCGGAATTGCAACGTTCTTGGGTCCTTGCTTGACTTCTTGGGCCTCAAAGAAACAAAACACGGTAGCTCTTTCTACGGCCGAAAGTGAGTATGTTAGTGCGGCACATTGTTGTTCTCAACTCCTTTGGGTAAAACAACAACTCTTGGATTTTGGTATTATTTTTGACTCCATTCCTTTAATGTGTGATAATACGAGTGCAATAAATATTTCCAAAAATCCTATTCAACACTCTAAAACCAAGCATATTGATATTCGTCACCATTTTATT
The DNA here is from genome assembly GCF_048544455.1 of Silene latifolia. Taxonomy (NCBI): domain Eukaryota; kingdom Viridiplantae; phylum Streptophyta; class Magnoliopsida; order Caryophyllales; family Caryophyllaceae; genus Silene; species Silene latifolia. The sequence goes on along the minus strand of NC_133538.1, from coordinate 332,004,657 downwards.
CGTGATCATGTGGAAAAAGGACATATTAAACTTATCTTTTGCAAGACCGAAAATCAAATTGCCGATATTTTTACTAAACCACTTGCAAGAGAACATTTTGAGAAATTTAGACTAGAAATTGGGTTAATTAATAGCTTGTGATTTTGAGTATGTGTTTTACAAAATTCCCTAATTGATTAAATTAAATTTGGATATATGTTATTAAGTGTTCTAAGTGCATTGACATCATGTTTGGACCAAAAATTGACACCGTATTTGTGAGTCGGTAATCACTCAACCTCATATCTAAATTTACGTTTATTATATGCTACCTTGCGTTTTTATTTCGAGTGATTGAATTTGTCTAGATGGGCCAACTACCTTACTTACCTCATTAAATGGGCCATTAACTACCCCAACACTCCTACCTATCTCTACCCGTCCAAACCACCTAAACCCATTAACCCTTCATCTCCCAAATCCACAACTCCCTCATATCACCTACCCTAACCCACCATGGTAAAAACATCATTTAACACACCCATCAAACCCACAAAAATTACCTCCCTACCTGTCACATCCAACCCACCTACATCACCAACTCCAACCATGCCTCCAGTCAAAACATCTTACGCCTTTCCTCCACAAACCTCAAACACGACTTCGACAAACCCAGATCCACCTAGCCCTCAACCATCACCAAAACCCACTGACCCTCCATCATCCGACGACATACCCATCTCCACAATGGTAGGACGACGCACTCGTGGTGGTCGGAAGAAAAGCTCCACTGTTCCGAGCTCCTCCTCTGAACCGGTTACTGTTTTGGTTGAAGATGTTGAAGATGAAACCGAATTCGATTTGAACGAAAATCCATCGAAGTCTGGCGAGTCTGACCCGACTCCGGCGAAAAAGAACAACAAAAGAAAAAGCCTCCTCATCCCAATTACCCCCAATCTCCGAAAATGCTGAACAAAGTTACATTGATAATCCCATTGATGAAATCCCAATTGAAAATCCGAATGAACCTACCCAGAAAAAATCGAAACCTTCAAAGAAAAAGCTTGTTTACCTTGCTCCCTCTGATCCGGTCTCCCTAACCTCGAAGTGGGATCTAGCCATTGTTTGGGCTCACCTTGAGAGTCTCGACCTCCCTACTTCCATTTACAAAAATTGTGAAAGGTTGATGAACATTAAAGCAATTCACTCTCCTCGGGTGTATAATCAAAACTGGTTCGAGCCACCGGCTTTCCACTCTGTCCGTGACATGGTTTTAGCTCAAGGTTGGGAGAAGTTGTTGGAAATGCGTGAGCCGGTATTTGTGAGCGAAGTGATTCAATTCTTTGCAACGGTACGGGTTGATAAATCTGGTGAATTTGTTCTGACTAAGGTGAACGGTAAGCCTCTAAAACTGACTCAATCTGATTTCGCTACTGCTCTTAATATTCAAGTCGGAGGCTATGACAAACTCCCCTCTGAAACTTGGGTAGCCTTACCTTATGCCTCCCCTCTTAGCATTGCTCAAACCGTTTGTCCCAAAACTGTCTCCCCCGGACCCGTGAGCAACACCCAAATCCCACCTCCTCTTCGAATCATTTTTAACATGTTGTGTCGCTCAATTTATCCTTCGGGTGATAGAGGAAAACTCACCATTGCTTTACAATATTTAATCTATCACATTGCTACCCATAAGAAGGTGAACCTAGTTGGGCTAATGTTTAAACATTTTAATCTTATCTCGACCAAGCTTCGTCGACCTTCTTCTAGCTTGATTCATTTACCCTATGGAATGTGGTTATCGGTTGTGCTCAAGGCACACGGGGTTTTAGTGAATACTAGCTTGGGTTCGTTGGATATGTGTGATACCATGAGTGATGGGCAAATGGGGAAGATGTTGATCAAAATTGAGAATGATGAGTTAATTTCTGTGACAATTAAGAAGGACCCGGAAGTTGGGTCATCAAGTCAAGGTAACTCGGGTAGTATGCGGGATGTACTCAATGCCGTGGCTGAGTTAGGTGCGTGGATTAGGGAAGATGCTCGTCAAAAGGACTTGGCTATTTCGGCCCTTGCTTCTACTTTGGACCTCATCCGTGGAGAGGTGGATATTATTTCCACCCTTGTGTCAACAAAAGAGGTTGGTGAAGATGCTAATGTGGATGATGATCCGTTGGGTAGTGGCTCGGATGGTGAACAAGCCTCCTCTCCTTAGCCTTTCCATTTCCTCTCGGCCTTTCAACCCTCACCCGTGCCCCTTTATTTTGCTTTACCTTGGTTGTGCCTTTCTAAGACTTATTCTCTTGCTTGTTATTTTGAACATTTGGTGGTGTACTTTAAACTTTGTTTAGCTATGTTGAACTTTGGTTAGCTTATGCTTAATCCTTGTTGATGTTGACCTTGTTACCTTGTCACACTTCCATGTGTCTTTTTGTGTTTTCTTATGAAATATCTGCACTCTAATGCTTGTGACATCCCTATCCTTTTGATGATGTCAAGAGGGGGAAAAGGTAAACTCATGCTTTGAATCTCTTTGCTTATTGATTAACCTATTGGCTTGTCTAACCTTCTTAGCTTGATTCTTGTTTGGGGCAATGTAAAATTGTCTTGATAGTTTGATTCTAGCTTTTGCCCTTGGTAAGGTAATATTGTCCCTTCTCTATCTTTTGATCTTGCTTGTTAAAATCTTGAATCAGGGTGTTTACATTGCTTATACATTCGTTTGGGGCTTGTCATCATCAAAGGGGGAATTTGTTGGGTTCCTTATGTTGATGATAACATGCCCATTTGATTTGTGTTATCTTAGTTTACCTTTTCAGGATTAATGATGTAATCAAGCTTGGATTAAGAAGTGTTGAAGTTGTTATTAATCCCTTTGTAATTAGTCGTGTGTCATCTAATGTACAAGTGAGAAAGTTAAGTATATTAGAGTAATAGAAACAGTCCAGGGCATTTGTTGCTTTTACACGCAAAAAAATTATTTGGATTATGCCACAACTCGAGAAACTTGAAGTCCCTTTTATCTTTCAAAAGCTTTCACGTGATTATCATTTTACAAAGATAAAAATCAGATTTTTATTAAGGAGGTAGTATCCAATGAAGAGTGGTTTGAATTATTCAAAATGTTTCCTCTTTATGCAAATTCAATCCTTTGGTTTTTAAGAAAATAAAAGTTGCTTTTTGCCATATTTGTGTTAACTTGTCATCATGTGACTTGTCTCACATCCTTTGTTTTCTGAAATTGCATGAGCATTTAAGGTTGTCTTTCAAACCTTCTTTCTCTATTCCTTCCTTTGCAAAAGACTCCTTTTTGGTGCAAGTTATTAGGTGGTTGCTATTGTCCTTCACATGTGAGGTCTTTGACCCTTCAAAACCCTAGCAACCCCTTCACTCACCTCCTCTATATAAACCGTGCATCCTCCTCATTAAATCCCCAAGACTTTCTGATTTAATTCTTTCATGTTTTGCAAAGTGTTTCAAAAGCTTAAAATCGTGTCTCTTGCAAAATCCTTTTAAAAGTCTTCAAGTGTCTTTCGTTTTCTACGATCGTGGCCCTTTGTTGCTTTTCTATACTAAACTCTCTTGCTTAAAAGTGTTGATCTTGTAAAAGTTGTCCACCTCTATTCTTTGTTAAGAATGTGTTAGTGGAAACTTGATCCTTTACATTTTAAGTGTGTTAGTAGAGTTTAGGACGGAGTAGTCTTTAACTCTTGACAACCGGAGTAGGTTGTGAGTTGTTGAGTTCTAGAACGGAGTAGTTCTTTAACTCTTGGCAATCGGAGTAGATTGCGAGTTAGCTTGTCTAGAACGGAGTAGTTCTTGTACTAGCTTTGAAACCGGAGTAGGTTGGCGTCTTTAATTACAAGGGTCTTTTAGTTTTCGGAGTAGATCACTAAAGGAAAGTAATAAAAAGTAGATTGGACGTAGGCACTTGAGTTTCTTGCCGAACCAATTCAAAAATCTCGTGTTCAAGTGCTTATTTCATTTCCGCTGCCTTTTTACTTTGTTTGTTTGTTTTGTTTCGCTTAAACTTAGAAGTGATTCATCATCTTTGTCGCATTTGGTGTCCGCAGTCATACTTCACAAACTGAGACAAATAGATACAGTCAGAACGATTGTTGCTTTCATACTTCAGCAAACATTCATCGAGATACTTGTTCAATCTTTCAATATTATTCAAAGTATCCTCTAAATCTCTTTTGTTCATTTAACTTACTTTAATCCAATAAAGTTGAAGTTAAAATTTTTTAAAAGAGTACCTAATTCACCCCCTCCCCCTCTTAGGTACTTGAATCCATAAACTCAACAACTAGCGTCTCTCGTTTCCTTAGTTTATTTTTGCTCCATCTTTTAATCTCACTCTCATATACCCAAATTGAAAACGACTCGGACGAGTCATATTCTAACAATCTCCACCTTGACTTGGACAGTCGGATCTACAAACAACTTCCAGTCAACTGAGCCCTCCACCATAGTCACACTATGATTGCCGATACCAGTCTCAAACCATGAGACACCGTGCTAGCTCCACCTTAGCCAAGATGAGCTACACTATAGCCAGAACCTGACCCACTCCGGAGTCAAATGCTTACGCCGAGGCATGGACGCTCCCGTCGTGGCTCCTTACCTGTGCTCGCGCCGGAGCACTCACACCTTCGCCGGGGTGATCCCGCGCCCTCACCGGGACGCGCTAGCTAACTAGTGACTCCCCATAAAATCACCTCTCGACCCAACATCTTCTGGCTTAGACTTGTTGTCCGAGACAAAATAGCTACCTTTTAGTATACAAAGCTCGAAATTTCCAAACCTTATCATACCACTCCGCAACTGAAAGACTCTTTGTTGTTCTTCTTGACCATCTGTTTTATCAACCCGGCCTTTAGAAGTATCCCCTAACTCCACCTTCCCGTTGACACAATCATCCTCAACAAAAGATGAACTCTTCAATCCGGTTGTTGAACTTCTTCTTGCTGATCTTGATCCATCGACCACTAGAGCCTCGGCAAGCTCCACCTCACTTTCGACATCATCAACTATCAAACCAGAAGCAAGATTCAACCCCTAAAGACTAACATGCCTAGTATGACTCACCTCTACATTACCACAATGTTTAGAAGGTGACATCCCTCTAGTCAATTCCTTACCTTGTAAAAGATACAAGTTACCTGCACTTGACTTCACACCACGAAGCAACTACCATGGACCCTTGCACATACTCAATACTCCACCTTTTCCTTGAAATCGAAAACCCCTCCGGTCTAATATTCCAAGATAAATAAGATTATTCTTAAGTTGTGGAACCTGCCTTACACCCTTGAGATATCTAACCTTTCCATCATGCATTAAAAACTTCACGGAGCCTACTCCAACAGCCTCACAAACCGCTCCATCACCCATGGTAACAGTGCTCCTATGATGACTATATGTCAGAAACATACCCCGTTTAGAACACATGTGAGATGTGCATCCACTATCAAGAACCCATCTATCACCTAGATGCTTCTTTTCTTGGACCACCAATGCTAGATCATCCTCAGAGTCGTAATCACTTTTTGATTGTTTTGCAGCTGCAAAAGAAGCAAAATTTCCCTTCTTAGACTTAGGACATTCTAACTTCCAATGACCATTTTCCCCACAGTTATGACAATAATCACTAGAACTTGGTTCCTTTGACTTAGGCCTATAAGACTTCTTCTTTTTCCCTCCAGTCTGAACCGTTTCCTTTTCAGCTTTAGCAACCAATCCCAAAGCCTGATTATCTACCACAACATTAGTTGCCTTCTGGCGTAACTCCTTAGTGTGAAGCAACGACTTCATCTCCTCTAGGGTCAAAGTCTCCTTACCCACCACAAGTGACTCTACAAAGTTCTAATATGATAATGGTAAAGAAACTAAGAAAATAAGCGCAGCATCCTCATCTTCTGTCTTAACATCTAAATTACGTATATCTACTAAAATAGAGTTAAGCTTATCTAGATGATCCCGAAGTGACATACCTTCTTGCATTCTGAGGCCAAACAAACATTGTTTCAATAATAATTTATTGGTGCGTGTTTTAGTCATATAAAGACTCTCCAATTTTGCCTACAAGCCAGCTGCAGTTTCCTCACTTGTAACTTCTGTACTAACGTCGTCTGCCAGACATAATAAGATTGTATCATGAGCCCTTTCCTTCATTGTTACCAACTCAGGATCCTCAGTCACCGTGACTAAAAACTCAGCACCTGCCACCGCCCCTGCGGTAGTCTTTGTCACCTTTGTGGAGAAACCTTGCGTCAACGGTCTCCAGATACACTGTTGCTTAAGCAAAGCCCTCATCTTTATCTGCCATAGTCCAAAATTATTCCTTCCCGTAAATCTGTCAATCTTTGTAGCTAACTGTTGTGCCATCATCTATCCCAGATCAAATAACCTAGCTTAGATGCCAATTGTTATTCGCGGAAGCGTGATGAGACGATATAATAACAATAGCAAAATAAAGAACACATGAATTTACGTGGTTCACTATCAATATGATAGCTACGTCCACAAGGCCAGGGAAATATTTCACTATGTAGGGAGAGAATTACAGATTACAAAAGACGAGCTCTCAAACTTGCCTCACCAAGTTTTCTACCTTTCTCTCTTAATTAGCCTAGAATATAGTCGGGTCTTTATATAGTATTATTCCACCCAAAACTATATATCTAAAGTCCTAAACTAATTAGGAAACTAAGACGATCTAAACAAACTTAGGAAAAAACTAATCACAAGCTCATTAAATTAGAAATTAGTGGGGACCCACTAATTTCCTAATCCAAGCCATTAACGTAGCACAATACCAAGAGAATTCCTCGGCCAAAGAAGACATACGAAATCAGCATTGCATCCGTTAATACAAGCGTCTCTCGTTTCCTTAGTTTATTTTTGCTCCATCATTTAATCTCACTGTAATACTACGATTTTATGAGTCTCTGGGTACTCTATCGAGTAGGCCTTACTCTGTCGAGTAAGGGTGAGTTGTAGTTTAAAATAGTTTCTGACCTGTAGGGTACTCGATCGAGTAGCCTTGGTACTCGATCGAGTAGGCGGCACTCGGTCGAGTACGTCAGTTACTCGATCGAGTAAGTGTGTTTTACGGGGTTGTTTTGTCGGGTTTTGCTAATAACGCGAGTTTAATATAAAAGGTTTCCGTCAGTTTCTTTAATCACTTTATCCTTTCTAAACCTTTCAAAAGAAAAAGGAGTTACGTAGTTCTCTCTCGTTGCGTTGTTGGCAAATCCCCAAGGCTAGGAGTGTCGGATCATCTCGTTCTTTGCATCATAGTGTTCCTTGAATCAAGGGTAAGATCTACATACCAATTTTATGGTATTTTGTTAAGTTTCGTTAAACCATAATTTTGGGATTGGGGGTTTTCTATGTTTATGTTGATGTGGTAGTGATTGTATGATTATGTGTATAGGAGAAGGGTTCGTAGAGGAAAGGTTTTGAGACAGCTGCTAGATCGTCTGATGTTTGTGTTGCATTCCAGGTAGGGTTTCCCTACTCAGGATTAGTCCCATAATGCATTGTTGGTGTTGTGTAATTGGTGATTATTATCGTATTGGTTTTATGACGGTTGTTGATTGATTGTTGTTGATGGTTGTGATTGTTTGTCTTTGGTTCTCGAGATGTGTTCTCGGCTGAGTGGAGTCACTTGCGGGAGTGGCTTCACGCCCTAGTTTCGCCCTCCGTGGAACTCGCCACGAGAGGGAATGTGCATATTAATGGGACAGGGTTATCGCTCGGTATGATGAGCGGGGATTTGGTGGGTACGGCTGCGGTCCCCCACTGGCAGGGCTGGTCCAGTGGACAGTCGGTGACGGAGATTGATTGATGTGGGTGATTGTGTATGACTGTTTGAGCCGTGTTGTTTACTGTACTGTTGGTTATATAAATTGTGTGATTAGTACTGACCCCGTTTAATGTTTTAAAAACTGTGGTGATCCATTCGGGGGTGGTGAGCAGTTATTGAGCAGGTATGATATGACGCGTATGGGATAGCTGGGATGAGTCATCACGTGGCAGTTAGAAGTCTTCCGCTGTGTCAGACGGTGTTTTGTAGCTTTGATAGTTTTATTAGTAGACCGTCTGAGAACCTTGTATTTCAGTTTATCAGTTTTGGTTTTGATCATGTAATCACTTAAACTATGTTTACTTTTAAAGTACGTTTCTTTATTGCCATATGATTATCATTGCCTCGGGTAACCGAGATGGTAGCACTTCCATGCCTTAAGTGGTCCTAGTAAGGCACTAGGAGTATGGGGGTGTTACAAAATGGTATCAGAGCGACGATCCTGAAACCTGTAACCAATGAATCCAATGAACATAGGGAGTCAATTAAAATGAACCCGGGGTAGAAGTTGTAGGAGCTAATGCAAAGACTTGAGAGACGTCCTAAAGTCGCGAACTCGCCCTACAATTTTGAACCGGTCACCATGAGATATGAGTCGGGATCGCTATGTGTTTATCTTGTGAATTGTGTATCTATATAGGGATATGTGACATGAATTAGTGGGTGTACGTATGTGGATAATGGGGAATGTGTAGAAAAGATGGTGATGATGTGATTTCGTATGTTGTTGATTGAAAGCATGTTGCATGATAGTTGGTTTACAATGTTGGTTGGAATTGTTAGAAAAGTGTATGAGAATGATGAGTAATGTGGTGGAAAAAGGAAGTAGTTCATATGTGATATGATTATATATAATTTTGTTTGTGTAATTTTATATAATGATTTCTTATACATGTCTACTATTGTTCATATGTATATGTTGTATGAAGAATGTGGTGGAAATGGATGAATTGATTGGAAAAGATGGAGTGGCAATTGCACGAGGATATGAATTTTGTAATTATGAATATGTTTAGGTGAGGAAGTGTATTTGTAATATTGTTGTATTAGTAACATGGAAATAGGATTTGTAATGTATGAGTATGTTTTGTTTACGAAAAGTGATAGAATAAAAGCATGTACATAAGTCATGATTGGCAAGTTAAATAAATTATTTGCATGATGAATGTTGTTGCTTTGCTTTCGAAAATAGTAACATGTGATTGGGACTACTGGTTTTATGAGTATTGGGTTGTTTTTGTTTACCATGTTGTCGTTTAAGTTGTTTGGAGGTAAAATTAAGTAGTTATGTTTTTCGATTATAAAGAGGTTGTCTTTAAACTGTTATATCTTGATATGTATAAATGATTTTAATGTGATTCCAATTGGAGGTGATATCTTGTTCTTTTACGATTCTAACGATAGGTCACACGCCCAAAACGACCAAGAAATGAGTGAGTTATGGTTGTTTTACAAAAACTGGACAGTGTTGAGAAATGCGTAGGTACTCGATCGAGTAGCGTTGGTACTCGATCGAGTAGGCGGCACTCGATCGAGTACGTTAGTTACTCGATCGAGTAAGTCCCCTACTCGATCGAGTGGCCCGTACTCGATCTAGTGACCCCTATTTTGGGTCATATGCTTATCTTTAGACTTTGTTGCATATCATGTTTAGTTCAAAGGTGTTATTTTGCTTCTTTATGCATTGTTTTACATGTATGTTGGTCTTGACGCGTAAGTTACCCAATCTTGTGGTGTAGTGAGTGGCACCTGTGGTGAGTATGAATTCGGTGGGAGGACATGAGTTATATGTGGTTGCGATAGATAGTGGAAAAAGAAAAGGAAGATCGTTATGGCTTAATTGAGACATAGAGCATGTTTTCTGAGATGAGTGATATGATTGTGTATTGAGTAACGTAAAAGTAAGTGAATATGAGCAAGGGATGATGTGAGTCTAAGGAACGTGAGAATGAAAGGATTGAGAGTAAGGATGTGGATAGTGGTAACTTGAGATGTGTAAAGAATTATGGAGGGAGATGGTAAGGAGTCGTGTGGGTTAAGAATATACATAGTGAAAGTTTGTTTTAAAGGGGCTGAGAAGAGTGGTATATAGTGAACTTTGTAGAGACATGTCGCGAGGTGGATTTGTAGACAGTGAGTGAGTTTGGGAGATTTGGTATATTAAGAGGTGAAACTATTGTGGGATTTCCTTGGACAATTAGCGGTATGAAAGGAATTTTGATTTCTAGAGATGTAAAAAGGGAGATGCAATTGTTGAACATTAAACGTTGATTTTATGGATAGATTAGTGGCAAGTGTGAGTGATAGCATTATAAGAGAAGATCCATGGTAAGAAAGAGTGAGATGATATCGATATAAAATAATGAGATGTGAGTCTTGGAGCAATGGGAAAGTAACCGGAACACTAAAGAGTTAGGTAGAAGTGATAAGGAGTTGAATAGTTAATTGATTTTGTCAAGTGTAAAAGAAAAGAATGAGGGGAGTAAAACTAGGAAAATGTTGACCGGAGTTATGTGCCATAAAAGTAAGGAATCGTCGAGATGTATGATACTATCAAGAGTAAGTAAATTAATTGTTATACAGAAGTTTCAGGACAACATGAGTAATCATGAGTTTCGAGGAATTAAGGGAGTAAGAAGTTGGTAGAATATCTGCATGATATGAGATTTTGGTGGTGAGTCGGGTGACTATACAATTAAGGATAGTATTGGGAAGAATGTTGAGGTAATGTTGTTGATGGATTTGATGTTCGTTATTTGGGATGTTAACCACAGATAGGAAAGAAATCGTGATGTTTAGAGATGAGTGTAAGAGGTTTGATGCCCGGACAGTGGTAGTGTTATGGTTTGTGACTAGTGGTTACGGGTGATGGTATACTAGAAAGGTAGCAATTCTAATGAGGTTGATATTATAGAGGCCGGATTGATATGTATGGTTGTAAGGAAGTATAAGATGTGGTCAGATGAGGCGGGTGCTAATAGTTGAATAGTAATGGTATGGTTGTACTTGGCATGAGGTGATGGTTATGCGAATGGGGGAATATGTTATGAGGGGCATATGAGTTAAGCTCGGGCGACATGTAACCTTTATCGAGTGGTAACTTACGTGATCAAGACTGACTAGGTGGATGTGATTACGGGTCTATGATGTGTATAAATGTTTGTGTGAGGTTCTGACCTCACGGGAAGTGGTATGGTGTGATAGTTATAAAGCTGTTATCTGAATGTTCTATGATATATGTTGGACACGGTAATTTAATTGAATGATATTCAAAAAGTAATCATTTGATTGATCTGGCATGACTGGTTATACTTGTATATATTCATGATATATGTTATTCCGTGATGTGGTAAGGGGATGATGTTCATGAGGTTATTATCTGTTTAATTCATATAATATATTGCTTTGTGATTTAGTAAAGTGGATTTGAGTAAGTTTTTCTTGTCCGAGAAGTTATTTTGAGTCAGTGCTTATGGGATAGTGTAAGTTGTGATGACTATCGATGTGGATGTGGTGCCTCGGGTGGTGATCCGGGCACGGTATTTAGTGTTGTGATGCCGGTATTTTCGCACTGCGGTGTGGCTGTTGGTGGCGGTGTTGCGATGCCGTCACCGGTTGTGGTGGAGGAGGCGGGATGTTTATGATTCGAGTTTCGAAAGTACATACCAGTAACACATAAATTGTTGTTTTGTCTGATGTGGCTTCCTGTGAGTTTCAGTTTGTACAGATAGACAGTTGTTTTGTTTATTGATGTTTCTTACCAGTTAGGTTTTGGAATGAGGGTAGAGTATGATATGAAAGAGAGTTGTATATGTTTTCGTTGTTGTCATGGTATAGTGACATTCTGTTGATGGGACATAGTTGTGAGAAGTTGTTACAGTAATTTTGATCTTGTTTTAAGATGAGGCATCGGTAGTCATAGTCATGGCAAGTGATTCGTGGAACATGTGTTGTAATGATCTGAAAGCGGCAGGTAGTTCATAATCTTTTGTTGAGATCGTGAGTGCATGGTATTGGGATTTGGTGTCATGTTAAGTTATGTATGAGTTTTGTGGTAATGAAAGAAAAGAACTTGAGGAGCTAGTGTCAGTGTACGTAACAAGTGTGGATCGTGAGTTATGCTTTTGACGATGGGAGTTTTATATAGTTTATATAGAGAGGTATATGTCGTATTGCGGTAATGTGGAAAAGTTGAAGTTTTGGGTTAAGCTAAAGATTTTGAGGTACAGGTTAGGGGTGTGACGAGTGAATTGAAGTATGAGAATTGTTTAAGTAAGAGAGCCTTGGATATATGCATGACGAGTGTTTAGAGTATAGGTGGTTATCTATGACATGTGAGGGTGATGAGAATAATGAGAAGATATAACTAAGGATATAGTATTAGTGAGTTACGAGGACGTAACATTTATCTTAAGAGGAGTAGGATGCGATAAAAGAGATTTTGATAGTTGTGCATATGGTAGTATATTCACAGTAGAGTGTTGGTGTAGCATAAAGAATGAAGTTGTATATTTTGTGGTTGATGTTGTTAAAAGGCCATGGCCGTGCTTGTAGTAGTGTGATGTTTAGGAGTGTGAGAATATTTCACTAGTGTTGACAGTTGGATGATGAGGTTATGAGTGTGAGTAAACTTCGAGGACGAAGTTCCTTTTAAGGGTGGTAGAATGTAACATTCCGTTTAATGTCTATGAGTGTCTTGATTTTGGATTTGGTAGTGGATGATATATTATGGAGCTAGCAGCGTTAGAGGATGGTAGTTAGTAGTGTATGGAGTTAGTGTCAGGAGATTTTATGATGTGGTAGATACGATATCGTGAGTCATGTTGTGGAAGTAAACATAGTTGGTGGAGTGGGTGTTAAGAGTTCATGTTTTATGTTTGGTCGAGTTCTTGAGTTCTTAGTATGTTGTTGTGTCTTGGTCGAGTTAGTATGGTTGTTTTTAGGTATGGGTTGAACTTCGGGGACGAAGTTCTTTTTAAGGAGGAAAGACTGTAATACTACGGTTTTATGAGTCTCTGTGTACTCTATCGAGTAGGCCTTACTCTATCGAGTAAGGGTGAGTTGCAGTTTAAAATAGTTTCTGACCTGTAGGGTACTCGATCGAGTAGCCTTGGTACTCGATCGAGTAGGCGGCACTCGATCGAGTACGTTAGTTACTCGATCGAGTAAGTGTGTTTTACGGAGTTGTTTTGTCGGGTTTTGCTAATAACGCGAGTTTAATATAAAAGGTTTCCGTCAGTTTCTTTAATCACTTTTATCCTTTCTAAACCTTTCAAAAGAAAAAGAAGTTACGTAGTTCTCTCTCGTTGCGTTGTTGGCAAATCCCCAAGGCTAGGAGTGTCGGATCATCTCGTTCTTTGCATCATAGTGTTCCTTGCGTCAAGGGTAAGATCTACATACCAATTTTATAGTATTTCGTTAAGTTTCGTTAAACCATAATTTTGGGATTGGAGGTTTTCTATGTTTATGTTGATGTGGTAGTGATTGTATGATTATGTGTATAAGAGAAGGGTTCGTAGAGGAAAGGTTTTGAGACAGCTGCTAGATCGTCTGATGTTTGTGTTGCATTCCATGTAGGGTTTCCCTACTCAGTATTAGTCCCATAATGCATTGTTGGTGTTGTGTAATTGCTGATTATTATCGTACTGGTTTTATGACGGTTGTTGTTTGATTGTTGTTGATGGTTGTGATTGTTTGTCTCTGGTTCTCGAGATGCGTTCTCGGCTGAGTGGAGTCACTTGCGGGAGTGACTTCACGCCCTATTTTCGCTCTCCGCGGAAGCCGCCACGGGAGAGTATGTGCACATTAATGGGACAGGGTTATCGCTCGGTATGATGAGCGGGGATTTGGTGGGTACGGCTGCGGTCCCCCACTGCAGGGCTGGTCCAGTGGACAGTCGGTGACGGAGATTGATTGATGTGGGTGATTGTGTGTGACTATTTGAACTGTGTTGTTTACTGTACTGTTGGTTATATAAATTGTGTGATTAGTACTGACCCCGTTTAATGTTTTTAAAACTGTGGTGATCCATTCGGGGGTGGTGAGCAGTTATTGAGCAGGTATGATATGACGCGTATGGGATAGCTGGGATGAGTCATCACGTGGCAGTTAGAAGTCTTCCGCTGTGTCAGACGGTGTTGTGTAGCTTTGATATTTTTAGCAGTAGACCGTCTGAGAACCTTGTATTTCAGTTTATCAGTTTTGGTTTTGATCATGTAATCACTTAAACAATGTTTACTTTTAAAGTACGTTTCTTTATTGTCTTATGATTATCATTGCCTCGGGTAACCGAGATGGTAGCACTTTCATGCCTTAAGTGGTCCTAGTAAGGCACTTGGAGTATGGGGGTCTTACACTCACTCTCATATACCCAAATCGAAAACGACTCGGACGAGTCATATTCTAACAATAAGCAATATCAATAACTACTAATTACTTCGCTAAAATCAAAAACGAAATTTTATTAATTCAGTTAAAATAGGTACTTGCTCCGTCTCAATTATTTGTTTACCTTTTCTATTCTCCATGAGAGTTATTTGAATTAAAAAGTAAATTAAACAAATGAAGAATGAGACGGAGGAAGTATTATTTATGAGCGGTATTTTATCAAAAGTAAATTAAATAATTTAGACGAAGATAGTACTTTATAATTCTTGTGCTCGCACAATCCCGACAATATCAGAGATGTAATATACCATTAATGATCACACCTTCATAGTTATTGACACCTTCATCCTATAATCCTATCAACATAACAAAAGAAATGCATTAGTAAGAATATCTTAGTCAACATCGTCAAACTTAATTGAAATTAACATACAATTAAGAAGAACTGATAATTGACCAGAGTAATAACTAAGGGCTTGCTTGGGATGAGAGTAATTATTAAGGGAGTAATGGGAGCTAAAATAAGAAGAAATGGGAGGAGATTGGTGGTTAATGGTGGTTGTGGAGGGTGGAAATAGGAGGTGAGGGAGGAATTATTACCTCCACAAGGAGGTTATGCATTACTTGAGGGTGGAGGGGAGTAACAATTACTCCCTTAATGAAGGGACTATTACACATTATGTTTTCCCATTTCTATCAGTTTCTACCTCCAATCCTCATCCCTTCCCTCCATTTTTTAGTTCATTTGAGCTCTATTACTCCCTTAGTTCATTTTTTAGTTTATTTTAGCTATTATAGCTCGTTTGGAATGGGAGCAATTATTAAGGGAGTAATAGAGTTTAAATGAATTAGAAAATGGAGGAAAGTGTTGGAGGCTGGAGATAGAAATGAAGGAAGATAGTGTAATAGTCTATCCATTAAGAGGGTAATAATTATTCACCTCCCCCTCAAGTAATGCATTACTTTCATATGGAGATAATAATTCCTCTCTCATAACCTCTTTCCACCCTTCACAACCACCACAAACCACCAATCTCCTACCATTTTTTCTTATTTTAGCCTCTATTACTCCCTTAATAATTACTATCATTCCTAGCGAGCCCTAAATGTTAATTGGCCGGAGTAATAACGTAGTGTACATAATTCCACAACTAATAGTTTGCGCTTGCTTGTGTAATCCAATTCATCTGTTTTAGTAGCCTGAAATCATAAAAAGAATAAAAAACATTAAAACTTGTTATCAAATAATAAGCATTTAATAAGCTTATGTTGATGTAGATAGAAAGCAAATCATCAGAGAAAGAATAAACAAACTAACGATCAAGCTAGTAATAAGAATATGATCGAATACATGTACAAACAAAAGTTCTGCATGTTTAATAAAGTAACAGACTATTAGAGATATATTAGGTTAGAATTATATTGTTAGAGATAATATAAGAAAAGATAGAAGGGAGAATATTATGGGTATCATAATATCTCCGGAATATGCTAGGAATATTACTCAAGTCATTGTATTATAAATACCGTGACTATTTCATTAATAAAGGGCACCTCATTATATCGTATCATACTATCTTACATGATATCAACCTAAACATCGTTCCTCTCAAAAATTCTTCCGCTTGCTACAACCTTGTATGCATACCGCTAGCCGCTGCTAGCCGGAGATGGTGGTCGTATCACCATCTCCGGCTGGTCATCATTTTGTACCGCCTTATTTATTATATTAAGATTAGGTCTAATATTACATTTGTTAATAAACAAAACTAGGTCCCCATAACCTTCTTCTTTCCCGTACCCCTTCCCAGTGAAAACCAGTGAACCAAAAATCATCCCCTCAACCTATCCTTATCCATACGACCCTACCGCAGGCCGCCTCACCAACCGTAGTCCGACCACCTATCCATCAGCCTCCATCATCCCCCAAACCATGCTTCTCCAGTCTCTGGTTACTGAACCCTCATAGTGAACCTCCCAACCCAACCCCCCGTCACCGCCATTAGACCACCGCTTCCCCCGCCCTCGACCAACGCCATGTTTGTCGCCCTTTTCCTAATATCATATAATATCTAATATCTCTAATACATGCCACAAATAGTGACGTTAGAAATTTTGTACATCAGCATATTGATTTTTTTGGGTTCAAATATCCATATTTATATCCTAATTTGGTCTCAATTGTATTTGATTTGGGTTTGGTATCTATAAATTTTATCTCATAGTTTATTTAAAAATAATAATCTAATAATAATAATTTTTTTTTTAGTATTTCGAAAAAGCTGGAGACTCTAAAATCGCTCGGAAAAAGCTTCCTTTAATAATATTAAAGTTATAATCGCTATGCACGAGAAGCTAAATAGTGTTCTGTTTGTAAATGAGCTTGTACAAATGTAGTTTTTTTTGCATCTGAAAAATGTAAGTTTTTCTTCATAGAATAAATAATTAATGATTTAAATAAAGGCCTTGACTAATTCAATATTAATTGTTATATGTTATATTTTTGAAGAATAATTAGAAATTATTATTATTTTATATATTTTAATTACAAAAATAATTGAAAAATCAAGTTTATATATTTTATTAAATTAATATAATTTTTATAGATTCTTCACTTAAAGTATGGTAAGTAATATTAATTATAATATTATTATTATCATTGAATATGATTGCTTTTGACCTGATAAATAATTTGCTATTGCACGGGAAATCTCTACCCCTAGAATAACTTCGTGCATAATAAAACGAAGTTCCACCGGTGGATAGCTACCCCTAGATTAATAGTCTCATTTCAATTTTGATGTAAAGATAAAACACATTTGTTAATTACTATTAGAGATCTTCAATTGGACCTTATATAAACAACGTAATGCTAGTAAACCACCCGAAGATGAACTTATTTACAACGACAATAAAAAAAAGTGTATATAGCTATATTAGAAGTCAATGTAGTGAAACTCATTTGTTAAGACTTGTTTGGTCAATTCTTCTTCGCGAGAAATATAAGTCTCAAATGAACTCAATCATTACAAAAAAAAAATTATCATATATTTCATTATTGACCATAATGGGCTATCAAAAGTTTTAGGTAGTTTTAAATTGTCATATATTTTATCACAAGTTTCAGGATATAACTTTAAAAGCATTATCTTTTGAGGGAAAAAATATTATTATTGATCAAAGGCCGATACAAAATCGGCAGCGACACTGACGGATTAAAAGACTATAGTGTTTAGTGCCCTTAAATACACGTGTAATATGGTGAAAGAAATATAAATTTTTATAAGCTTTTAAATAAATTTTGTGGTCTTAATACTAAAAAATATACTCCCTCAAATGTACGCAAATAATCAATTGATATGACTTAAATAAATTATCCATCAACCACATAATGCGGATCCAATCAAACGTTTTTGTATCTTCACTGAAAAATTACACGCTTGCATGAAAATAAAATATATAAGATGCAATAATGTATACGTGTTATACTGCAAAAAAAAAAAACAAAGAAAGAAAAACAAACTAATCAATGTTAATGATTTACGTGGAAACAGTTTCGTAAAATACAATTCAATGGTCAAGCACTGATCAAGCTAGGGCAATTAATAGTATAATTCGTATATACTATATAGGCATGGGTGCAAGTCATAGTGGTGGAGCGCGGGGGGAGGGGGGGGGGGGGGCTAGCAGAGGCGGTCGCCCCCCCTGTCGGATGAAATTTTCGAAGTTTTTAGTTAAATTTTTCGAAATTTTTTTGGAGTACCTTATGAAATTAGTCGTTCGCCCCCCCGTTCAAATCCTGGCTCCGCCATATGTGTAATAAGGTTGCTTATATAAGATTGCCCATAAACTCTATCTTTTAATTTTATTTTAAGTTGTTTAAACTATTTTTTCTATTTTTGTATAATTGTATGTAAATTGTGAGAACTATTTTTTTTTCTTTATGATATTATGCATATACGGATATTGGTATAAGATCGTAGTATTTATAGCCTATCAAACTTTAGTTGCTATAAGATGCAATACGTTTTGCATAATGCTCAACATCTTGACAATAAGTTGCTCGTCGATGGGTACATTAAACTCGTCTAGTAATTCTATGGCTTTTAGTGAGATTATTAATTCATACAAACGTATAACTAAATACACGATTTAAAATCGTGTTAATCTAGACACCAGAGTTAATTAATAAGATCATCTTACGTGAATCCAATTTTAAACTCAAACCATCTACTTCTTTTGTTCCATTAAATTGGTTACGTTGTCTATGAATTGTGTTAATCTAGACACCAGAGTTAATTATATGGATATCTTTATATGGATATCTTTTGGCAATTAAATGACCCACATATTCTTATCGACTTTTGTACTTTTTGTACATGCGGGTATTTTGGTAAGTAATTAAAAGTAACACTCCGCTTTCTTCATATTTGTGCAAAAAGTAAACGAAAACAATTCGATGAAACGGAGTGGAAGTACTAAAATATCACTAATTTATATAGACTAAAATATACACAATGAGAAATATTTGACTTTATCTTGTAACGAAGCTCTTGGAATTTCACGTTTTCCTTGACAATATTTTTATTATCATAATCCGCTATCTTAATCTATCAACTGGGAAAGACAAATGCGTTGTAAGAGCATGCCAAGTTTAACTTGTTTTACTCTCACTTAAGTCGTAAACCATAACCATTAATATATACTCTTGAAAAAGCTTGCATTACTACATGTACGTATGATAAATAAGTCTTACGGAGGCTTCAAAACTCATTAGCTAACTACTTCAAGGAAAAAAATATAGAAAAGTAAGTAAGACAAAGCTAACTTTTAACTAATTCGGACAAGATATACTCTTACGGTAGTTCATCACAAAAAAAGTTAAAATCACTTACCAGAGAGTGTCTAAGGCAAGAGATGATCATTGTTCTTAGGCATGAAGTTGATCGAAACCGCTTAATCACTTAATTCTGGGTTGAAAGCAAATGTTAATCTTTGTTGTTCAACTCCCTTGTAAAAAGCCTTTTCATTGTCATAATAATTGTGCTTCATTATTCATACTCCCTACAATGAAAAATAATAAGGATCAAACATCATGAGATATATAATATTTATATATAGTATGCACCAAAAAAATTGCGAAAAACCATCGATTAGAACAAAAAAAATCTCAAATATTTGGGAAGATATACATATACATAATAAGCATATAAATTAGGAAACTTGTATGCATGCATATATGGTAATATGGTATCATATCAATCAATCAATATTTATAACAATAAGCAAAAAAGAGAAGGTAAATCCTATCAAAGTAGGTAACCACATATTTGTGAAGCGTAGGCCAGAAGGGAGATGCTTGAAATTTGTTTATATACATCATACATGCAAAGGGCGGGTTATTCTTTTTTACTGAAAAACAAACTCTATGAAAGATATATGCTGGCATTGTCAATCTTGACGACTTTAACATAAGTACAAACAGAATCAAATTGTTACTAACTTTTATCTTTTAACAAAAGAATTAGGTAGTTTAAACACGAAAGACATTTGTTAAGGTTGGACTCTCTGTAATCGCTCGGAAAAAGCTTCCTTTATTAATATAGATAGATATTGATTGATTGGTAGATAGATATTGATAGAACTTATTGGTAATTGCATACATACAATATATATTGTTGGGCTCCTTTGTTTGATGATAAGATGTCCATTTAATGTGTGTTCTCTTAGTTTACCTTTTCAGGTTTTTTGATCAAATCAAGCTTGGATTAAGATGTGTTGAATTGTTGGTCACCCAAAATTTTGAGTCATTTGTGTCATCTAATGTACAAGTTAGGGAGTAGACTATTTAAAAGCAACAATAACAGTCAAGACTACTGTTACCCTTACAAGTAACAATAGTCTGGACTGTCACCATGATCTGTAACACTTGAAACTCAATTTCACATTCCAAAATCCTTTTTTGTTTTTCTAAAGTGACTTGGACTTAAATTATAACCTTCAGATTTCTTTCTAAGGATTTGTGTTTTTAGAAAAAAAGGTTTAGCTAATTGTCAATTCAAATTGTTTCCTCTTTGTGTCAATTTGTCTCCTTGGTCTTTTGTAAAACAAGGATTACTTTTTGCCATTTTAGTGAAAGCTTGTCATCTTGTGACTTGTTTTCCACTCTTTGTTTTCTGAAAAACCAAAGGCTTCTTTTGGATAATTACAAACCTTTTTTTCTTCTTTTGCCTTTTGAAAGAGTACCCTCTTTTGTGCAAGTTTGGGGGAAGAGTTGGTCTTCATCACATGTGAAGGCCTTTGAATTTCAAAACCCTAAATCACCTACCTTGCTTGCCCTCTCTATATAAGGAGTGCCTCATCTCATCTTTTCCACAAGATTTTTCCTGGGAATTTAATTAAGTTTGCAAAGTTGTTTTTCAAAGTTTAAAACCGTGTCATTATTTTGCAAAGCTTTCAAAAGTCTTCAAGTGTTACAATCATAACCACTGTTGCTTTAGGTACTAAACTCTCTCACTTATGAACCGTTTGATCTTGTAAAGTTGTCCATATCAATTCATGTTAAGAATCACTCCGTGGAAACTTGATCCTTAAAACGCTCTAAGTTAGTGTGTAGAGTTTAGGATGGAGTAGTCCTTTGACTCTTTGGCAACCGGAGTAGGTTACGAGTTACCTTGTTCTAGGACGCGGTAGTTCTTGAACTTGTGTCACAACCGGAGTAGGTTGTTGGTCTTTTTATTGTACGGGTTTTTTAGTAGTCGGAGTAGATTAGTAAAATTAATCAATAAAAAGTAGATTGGACGTAGGCACTTGAGTTCTTGCAGAACCAATTCAAAACTCTCTTGTTTGATCTTCATTTTTTATTTATTCCGCTGCTTTTATATTGTTTAGTCTTATTATTTGCTTAACTCTTGAGTAACAGTTCCACATACTGTCACATTCGGTGTGTAGCATGTACTCCATACGCTGAGACGAATAACAACAGTCAGAACCATTGTTATCTTCAGACTTTAGCAAACTTATCTTTTAATACTCATTTAATCCTTCAATATTAATCGATGTATTCACTTATGTCCCGTATTATCAAACAACTTACTATAATTCAATGAAGTTTAAGTTGAAATTTTTAAATAATACCTAATTCACCCCCTCCCCCTCTTAGTTACTTGAATCCATAAACTCCTCAATTGGTATCAGAGCCTCGTGCTCTTGATCGAGGCTAATCGCCTTAGAGTTTGATTCTTGGGTAAAGGATTCCGAGAAACACTCCAAGATCCCGGTCGTTACCGGTGCGAATTTTGGATGGTGGAAACTCAAAATGAAACATTACATCAAAAGTATAGCCTATCAATGTTGGACTATCATCCAAAATGGACCTCTTGTTATTGAGGAAACCGATATATTAAACGGTTTCACCAAAACCAAAGAGGAAAAAGATTACAATGAAAATGACTTTAAACTTGTCGAAAAGAACTCCAAAGCAATGTTGATTCTTCAACGTTTTGTTGGTGAGGGGGAAGTTATTCGAATCTCTGGATGTCCTACGGCAAAATCTATTTGGGATTCTCTTGTACTTGCTTATGAGGGGACTTCCCAAGTTAGAAAAAACCGTATTGACCTTCTCATGCAACAATATGAGATGTTTAGAATGTCAAAAGGACGAGTCCATAAATAGCTTTTCTTCACGTTTTTCTTGTATTATTAATGAGCTAAAGAGTCTAAGAAGGAATTTCGAGTCCGAGGACATCATTCGAAAAATCCTTCATAGTCTAACCTCTAAGTGGCAACCCAAAGTCACCGCCATAGAGGAAGCTAAAGATTTGTCAACCCTATCTCTTTATGAACTAATGGGATCACTAATGGCTCACGAGTTTAATCTCGACATGCATTCTAGTGAGTCCTCAAAGGGAAAGAGTCTCGCCCGCACATCTTCTCCAAGTGATGAAGAAGATGAGGAGGAAGACGAGTTTGTTATGTTCTCAAAGAATCTAGCCGGGTTAGTCAATGATCAAGGAAACAAAAGGTTCAATAATAATTACTCGAAAAAACGCTTTCCTAAGAAACGATCTAATTCCACCGTGGGATGCTTTAAGTGTGGTGATAAAACTCACCAAATTAAAGAATGTCCCAAGTGGGATGAAATCAAATCTAAGGAAAAACGAGATAAAGTTAAAAAGGACTACAAACATACAGTCATGAGTGCTATTTGGGGAATGTCCGACTCCAAGGATGATGAGGAACTCATCGAGGAGGAACTAGAGGCTAAAATGTGTCTTACAAGTCATCTTAAGGACAAAGTCTCAAAAACATCAAAAATCGAACACCTTAGATGTCTCATGGCTAATCCCGGTGACTCCGAATCAGGTTCCGACAATGAGGTAAATCATCTAAAGGCCAATGCTAGAACTTATTCCAAAGAGAAAGTATGTAAGCTTCTTGACCAACTTTTTGATAAGTGTCGGTTTCAAAATGATAAACTTGAGGTCATGCAAAATGAGATTAAGGAAATTGCTCAAGAAAACTTTAACCTTAAAAATGAACTAAAAGCAACTGACAGCGTCACTTTCACCTCCGAGGCTTATGACGAAGTAAAGAGAGTGAATAAATTGAACAAACAATTGACTAAAGAATTAGAGTGTCTTAAGATGAACCCCACGGACGTTTCTGACCTTGAAAATGTCAACACTACCTTGGTGATGCAAGTTTCCTCACTAACCAAGGAACGTGATGATATTTTAAAGGACAAAGATGCTCTCGAGAATGAAGTGTATGACCTTGTGGTTGAGATAGTAGACTTGAGAGAAATAGTGTCTGGAACTGTTGCATCCAACAAATACTTAGACGAGTCAAATGAGAACGTTAAGTGTTTGGTCAATGAAAACGAGCGTCTAAAAGGTAATGTAGTCAATCTCAAGAAAGAAATAAGAGTCCTTCATGAAAGGCTTACCTTCCTTCAAAAGGGTATGCCCGAATGTAGCACTTCTAGATCTAATCTTCACCAAAGATCCGAAGAATTCGTTGATCTATACAAACGTCTTGATGAAATGACATCTAAGTATAAGGAGTCTAAAGAGAAAATTGGATACCTTGTGTCTAAACTCAATGCTCACACTCATGACTTCATAATTAAAAAAAGGTTGTCTATAGAAATTGTGAAAAATGATGAACTCAAAAAGGAAAAAGAAAAGAACTTGCATCTTCTCACCAAAGTCAATTATTTGACTAAAGAACTTGTGAATGCTAAAAATGTCACTGAGAAATGGGAAGGAAGTCAAACCGTGTTAAACTTCCTCACTAGTCAATCTGAAAGATGTAACAAAGTTGCCGGTTTGGGCTTCAAATGGAACAGTCAGACTGACTGTTACATCCAAAAGCCTAAGACCGATTTTAGAAGAAGAAAATACGTTGGTCTTCCCGAATACATTATTTGCAACTATTGTGGTAATAATGGGCATGTCTTCAATGCTTGTAGAAAAAGATTTAATGACATTAAAAAGAACATCAAAGTTGTAAAGCAAATATGGATTCGGAAAGACACCGTAAGATATGTTGATCACAAAAGGGGACCCAAGTTTGTTTAGGTTCCTAAACTCAATGTCTAATCTTGTGTAAGGCTTGGTGAGAGGCGGCCGCAATTGGTACTTGGATAGTGGATGCTCACGTCATATGACGGGTGATAGAAGCCAATTCCTCTCACTTAAAGCGTATAATGGTGGCACGGTAAGATTTGGTGACAACAAAAAGGGTGAAGTAATTGGCATTGAAAAGGTTGGTAAGTCACCACTACTTTGTGTCGACAACGTGCGGCTTGTCAAAGGTTTGAAGCATAATCTCCTTAGCATTTCTCAACTTTGTGATAAGGGTAATATTGTAGAATTTAGTGCTAATTTGTGTCGAATAATTGATGCCACCAGTCATGAATTAATTATCAAAGGAAGACGTGTCAAAGACGTGTATTTAACCAACTTGAACACATTATCCGGTCATACCATGTCTTTTATGAGTGTAATGAGTAATGATCCTTGATTTTGGCATAAAAGGTTTGGACATGTTAGTACTAAAACTCTTAACACCCTTAAAAAACTTGACTTGGTTGAAGGTTTTCCCAATATGAAATTTGACTTTGATAAAGTGTGTGATGAATGTGCTAGAGGCAAACATGTTAGAAGTTCCTTTAAACCTAAACGAATTGTGAGCACACTTCAACCATTACAACTTTTGCCTATCGACTTATGTGGACCAATGAGGACTAGAAGTAGAGGTGGTAGTCGTTATGTGTGTGTCATTGTAGATGATTATTCTAGGTTCATTTGGGAACTCTTCTTGAGCTCTAAGAATGAGACATTTGATGAGTTTCTAATTTGGTTGAGAAAGTTCAAAATAAACTTAATTTAAAACTTGTTTCCATAAGAACCGATCATGGATCCGATTTCGAAAACTCATCATTTGGTGCTTATTGTGATGACAATGGTGTAGACCATAATTTCTCGGCTCCTAGAACCCCACAACAAAATGGTGTGGTTGAAAGAATGAATAGGACCTTTGAAAGTATGGCTAGAACAATGTTATTTTGTAGTAAGTTGCCTATGAACTTTTGGGCCGAAGCGGTAAACACCGCTTGCTATACTCATAATCGTGTCATGATAAGGAGTATAATAAATAAAACTCCCTATGAATTACTATGTGGAAGAAAGCCCAACATTTCATATTTTAGATGCTTTGGAAGCAAATGGTTTGTTCACAATAATGGTAAAGACAACTTGGATAAGTTTGATCCACGTAGTGATGAAGGGGTGTTTATTGGCTACTCCGACCATAGCAAGGCCTATAAAGTCTACAATAAACGAACCATGTTAATTGAAGATAGTGCCCATGTCATTTTTGATGAATCTAGTATGCTTGGACAGGTACAAAGTGTGGAAGAAGACGATGATGATGATGAGTTCGAGATTGGTCTTGTTTGAAAGGACTTTGTGTTTGAGGAAGTGGAAGCAATGAATAATAACGCTGATCAGCAACAACCTCAGGGACTGTCACCTTCAAAGGAAAGCAACATTTCAGGGGGAACACGTGGTATACCTGCCACTGTTTCTTCTCAGGATACAACAGACCCAACGACTGTTGCCTCCACCTCCAGAAATGAAACAACTCACAACACTGCTGATGATGACCACTCTAAAGAGAAGGAAACAGTCACTGAGACTGACACTGCTAAGGGGGAACAAGAAACCATTGTTCCAAGGAAATGGAAACATCAAAGCTCTCATCCACTCTCAAACCTCACAAGTGATCTTAACTCTGGAATTCGAACAAGATCATCTCTCAACAATCTTGCTCATCTTGATGAGTATTGTTCCTACAATGCCTTCCTTTCTCAAGTGGAACCAGCAAATGTAACAATCGCCCTGACTGATGCTTACTGGTTATTAGCCATGCAAGAAGAACACAATCAATTCAAAAAGAATGAGGTATGGCACTTAGTCCCTAGACCATCTAATCGTACCATCATTGGTACTAGATGGGTCTTTCGCAATAAGCTTGACGACTCGGGAGAAATCGTAAGGAACAAGGCTAGACTAGTGGTGCAAGGTTACAACCAACAAGAGGGTATTGACTACGATGAAAACTATGCACCGGTAGCTAGACTTTAAGCCATACAATTACTTATAGCTTTTGCGGCTCACAAAGGCATTAAACTCTTCCAAATGGATGTCAAAACCGCTTTCTTAAATGGGGTATTTGCAAGAGGATGTATTTGTGGAGAAACCTCCGGGCTTTAAGGACAATGATTTACCTGACCATGTCTTCAAATTAGACAAGGCTCTTTATGGTTTAAAACAAGCACCTAGGTGTTGGTATGATAGATTGTCTAAATTTCTTATTAAAAATGGTTTTAAAAGAGGCTCCGTCTACAAGACATTATTCTTAAAGTCACAGTCTGCTAAACTGTTGGTTGTCCAAGTATATGTTGATGACATTATATTTGGTGCAACAAATGAACTCCTTTATGTGTACTTTTCGTAACTAATTTAATCGGAGTATGAAATGAGCATGATGGGTGAGCTAGGATTTTTCCTTGGGCTCCAAATCAAGCAATCAAAGGATGAAATCATGATCCATCAACAAAAGTACATTAAGGAAATGCTTAAGAAATTTGGGATGACAAATGGTAGGTCTCATGATACATCTATGGTAGCCGGGTCCAAATTGGACAAAGATGAACTCGGTAAGAATGTTAGTGAAAAGGTGTACAGAGGTATGATAGGCTCACTTCTTTACTTGACCGCAAGTCGTCCCAACATTCTCTTTGGTGTTTTTTTTATGTGCTAGGTTCCAAGCAAATCCGAAAGAATCCCACTTTAAAGCCGTCAAACGAATTCTTTGGAATTTGATTGGAACACAAGATCTCTACTTGTGGTACCCCTTACATTGTCCATTTGATCTCATAGGTTTTTCGGATGCGGACTATGCGGGTTGCACGATAGATCGAAAGAGCACCTCCGGAATTGCAACATTCTTGGGTCCTTGCTTGATTTCATGGGGGTCAAAGAAACAAAATACGGTAGCTCTTTCAACGGCCGAAAGTGAGTATGTTAGTGCCGCACATTGTTGTTCTCAACTTCTTTGGGTAAGACAACAACTCCTTGATTTTGGTATTATTTTTGACTCCGTTCCCATAATGTGTGATAATACGAGTGCAATAAATATATCCAAAAATCCGATTCAACATTCTAAAACCAAACATATTGATATCCGTCACCACTTCATTCGTGATCATGTGGAGAAAGGACATGTTAGACTTATATTTTGTAAAACCGAAAATCAAATTGCCGACATTTTTACTAAGCCACTTGCTAGAGAATATTTTGAGAAATTTAGACTTGAAATTGGGTTAATTAATTGCTTGTGATTTCTAACATGAGTCTTACTAATTTCTCCAAATGATTAACTAAAATGGACATATGTTATTGCTAGTTCTAAGTGCACTCATACCAAATTTTGACCGAAAATTGATACCATACTTGTGAGTCGATAATCACTCAACCTCATATCTAAATTTACGTTTACATTACACTACCTTGCTTTTAATTTTGAGTGATCAACCTCATTTATTGGGCCGACCAACTACCATTTACCTCATTTATGATTGGGCCATTATACCACCATAATCCTTTCGTCCAAAATCCCATAACCAACGAAAACCGGTCCCCTTCCACTCTTCCTCTCCCTCACCTACCTTATAACCTCATTTTACCCACTATGGTTAAAACATCATTCAACACCTAAATCCCCATCAAAGCCCCAAAAATGACGAACCCATCCACATCAACTGACCCACCACCTACCTCCAAAACCACTCAACCTCAAAAAGAATCCTATGCCTTTCCTCGAAATAAAAATCCAACAACAACCCCTGTCACTGAACCTGTAAATCCTCACCCAACTCCTATTACCTTCATCCCTCTAAATAAGGTCCCATCTGACGACGTTCCGATCTCCACCATAGTTGGGCGTCGAACCCGAGGCGGTTGCAAAAAAGGTACTGCAGTCTCAAGCTCCTCCACAGAAACAGTCACCATGGTTGATGATGAAAACGAGGAAATCTCTCCATCTAATGATAGTGTGAATCCTTCTGAATCTGTCGACCCCATTCCGGCTCCGGGAAAGAAAAATAACAAGAGAAAAGGGAAAACTTTTTCATCGTCCTTACCCCCTATTACTGAAAGTGTTGAGCAAAGTGAAATTGAAACCGGATCTACTATTCCAAATCCGACCACTGTTCCTCTAAATGAACCATCTCTTGATCTCCTTCCACAAAATAAAAACCCTTGAAGAAACAATTGGTGTATCTTTTACCCTCAGATTCCATGTCCCTCATCTCCAAATGGGATATGGTGCGTGTTTGGCAACAACTTGAAGACTTGGACCTCCCCACCTCGATCTACAAAAACTGTGAAAGATTGATGTCTCCTAAAGTAATTCACTCTCCTCGAGTCTATAATCAGTCCTGGTATGAGTCTCCTGCATTTCACGATGTGCGAGACATGATTACTGCTCAAGGGTGGGAAAATCTATTGGAAATTCGGGAACCAGTGTTTGGCAGTGAAGTGGTTCAATTCTTCGCAACTGTCAGGGTGGATAAGATGGGTGATTTTCTTACTGCAAAGGTTAATGGTAAGCCGCTAAAACTTTATCAATCTGATTTTGCCACTGCCCTTCAAATCCCAACCGGTGGGTATGACGACCTCCCCAAAGAAACATGGGTTGCCCTACCTTATGCCTCACCATTGGAGGTTTCAAAAATCATCTATCCCAAAGCTGTGACGTGTGGTCTTGTCGGTAATACCTTTATAACCCCTCCTCTCCGATTAATTTTCAACATGCTTTGTTGTTCTTTACCCCTCAGGTGACCGGTCAAAATTGTCCATAGCCCAACAATACCTCATTTATCATATTGCCACTCACAAAAACATTAACCTAATTGGGCTCATGTTCAAGCGTTTTGCCCTCATCTCGGCCAAACTTCGAAAACCCTCTACTAGTGTGCTTCATCTCCCCTATGGAATGTGGTTGTCAGTCATGCTTAAGGCACATAGGGTGCTTATTAGCTCTAGTGTGGGGTCCCTGGACACGTGTGATACGATGAGTGATGGTCAAATGGGAAAAATGTTAATCAAAGTGGAGAATGATGAGTTAATTTATGTGAAAATCAATTCGGATCCGGAGGGTGGATCATCTAGTCAAATTGGAATGGGTAGCATAAGGGAAATACTTTAAGCTATTGCGGATTTGAGTGCCTGGGTGAAGCAAGATGCGGGTCAAAAGGATGCGGCTCTTGCCTCCAACGTGGATATGATTCGTGGTGAAGTCGATATCATCTCCACTCTGGTTTCCACCAAGGAGCATGGTGATGATGGAGCTGCTGACCCGTTGGATGAGGATCCCTTGGGTGATGAGTCGGATGGTGACCAAGCTTCCTCCCCTTGAAACCCCTAACCCGTATATCTTTTGTCTGTTTTACCCTACCCCTTTTGCCTATTTCACCGCCGGTTTTTCACTCTAAATTTCTTTGTTGATGGTGTATTTTAAACTCCATTTAGCTTTGGTGAACTTTGGTTGGACTTTGTTTGAACCAAATGTTTGTGTTGACTTTGTTATCTTGTCACGTTTATGTGTCTTTTTGTGTTTTCTTATGCGTGTTTGCTCTTGAATGCCTTTGACATCCCTGCCCGTTTTGATGATGTAAAGATGGGGAAAAAGGTAAACTCATGTTCTTAATTTCTTTGCAATTTGGTTAACTCATAATTAGGCCTAACCTTCCCAATTTATACTTTTGTTTTGGGGCAATATAAACTTGTCTTGGTAAGTTTGACATAGGCTCTTGCTCCATAAGGTAATATAGTCCCTTCTCCTATATGACTTTGCTTGATTGACCTTGAAATTGGATTCTCTCTTAAGCTTAACATTCGTTTTTTTGGGCTTGTCATCATCAAAGGAGGAATTTGTCGGGTTCCTTCGATTGATGATAACATGCCCATTTAATGTGTGTTCTCTTAGTTTACCTTTTCAGGTTTTTTGATCAAATCAAGTTTGGATTAAGATGTGTTGAATTGTTGATCACCCAAAGTTTTAAGTCATTTGTGTCATCTAATGTACAAGTTAGGGAGTAGAGTATTTAAAAGCAATAATAATAGTCAAGACTACTGTTACCCTTACAAGTAACAATAGTCTGGACTGTCACCATGATCCGTAACACTTGAAACTCCCCCTCTTAGTTACTTGAATCCATAAACTCTTCAATTGGTATCAAAGCCTCGTGATCTTGATCGAGGCTAATCGCCTTAGAGTTTGATTCTTGGGTAAAGGATTCCGAGAAACACTCCAAGATCCCGGTCGTTACCGGTGCGAATTTTGGATGGTGGAAACTCAAAATGAAACATTACATCAAAAGTATAGACTATCAATGTTGGACTATCATCCAAAATGGACCTCTTGTTATTGAGGAAACCGATATATTAAAGGGTTTCACCAAAACCAAAGAGGAAAAAGATTACAATGAAAATGACTTCAAACTTGTCGAAAAGAACTCCAAAGCAATGTTGATTCTTCAACGTTTTGTTGGTGAGGGGGAAGTTATTCGAATCTCTGGATGTCCTACGGCAAAATCTATTTGGGATTCTCTTGTACTTGCTTATGAGGGGACTTCCCAAGTTAGAAAAAACCGTATTGACCTTCTCATGCAACAATATGAGATGTTTAGAATGTCAAAAGGACGAGTCCATAAATAGCTTTTCTTCACGTTTTTCTTGTATTATTAATGAGCTAAAGAGTCTAGGAAGGAATTTCGAGTCCGAGGACATCATTCGAAAAATCCTTCATAGTCTAACCTCTAAGTGGCAACCCAAAGTCACCGCCATAGAGGAAGCTAAAGATTTGTCAACCCTATCTCTTTATGAACTAATGGGATCACTAATGGCTTACGAGTTTAATCTCGACATGCATTCTAGTGAGTCCTCAAAGGGAAAGAGTCTCGCCCTCACATCTTCTCCAAGTGATGAAGAAGATGAGGAGGAAGACGAGTTTGCTATGTTCTCAAAGAATCTAGCCGGGTTAGTCAATGGTCTAGGAAACAAAAGGTTCAATAATAATTACTCGAAAAAACGCTTTCCTAAGAAACGATCTAATTCCACCGTGGGATGCTTTAAGTGTGGTGATAAAACTCACCAAATTAAAGAATGTCCCAAGTGGGATGAAATCAAATCTAAGGAAAAACGAGATAAAGTTAAAAAGGACTACAAACATAGAGTCATGAGTGCTATTTGGGGAATATCCGACTCCAAGGAAGATGAGGAACTCATCGAGGAGGAACTAGAGGCTAAAATGTGTCTTACAAGTCATCTTAAGGACAAAGTCTCAAAAACTTAAAAAATCGAACACCTTAGATGCCTCATGGCTAATCCCGGTGACTCCGAATCAGATTCCGACAATGAGGTAAATCATCTAAAGGCCAATGCTAGAACTTACTCCAAAGAGAAAGTATGTAAGCTTCTTGACCAACTTTTTGATAAGTGTCGGTTTCAAAATGATAAACTTGAGGTCATGAAAAATGAGATTAAGGAAATTGCTCAAGAAAACTTTAACCTTAAAAATGAACTAAAAGCAACTGACAGCGTCACTTTCACCTCTGAGGCTTATGATGAAGTAAAGAGAGTCAATAAATTGAACAAACAATTGATTAAAGAATTAGAGCGTCATAAGATGACCCCCACGGACGTTTCTGACCTTGAAAATGTCAACACTACCTCGGTGATGCAAGTTTCCTCACTAACCAAGGAACGTGATGATCTTTTAAAGGACAAAGATGCTCTCGAGAATGAAGTGTATGACCTTGTGGTTGAGATAGTAGACTTGAGAGAAATAGTGTCTGGAACTGTTGCATCCAACAAATACTCAGACGAGTCAAATGAGAACGTTAAGTGTTTGGTCAATGAAAACGAGCGTCTAAAAGGTGATGTAGTCAATCTCAAGAAAGAAATAGGAGTCCTTCATGAAAGGCTTACCTTCCTTCAAAAGGGTATGACCGAATGTAGCACTTCTAGATCTAATCTTCACCAAAGATCCGAAGAATTCGTTGATCTAAACAAACGTCTTGATGAAATGACATCTAAGTATAAGGAGTCTAAAGAGAAAATTGGATACCTTGTGTCTAAACTCAATGCTCACACTCATGACTTCATAATTGAAAAAAGGTTATCTATAGAAAGTGTGAAAAATGATGAACTCAAAAAGGAAAAATAAAAGAACTTGCATCTTCTCACCAAAGTCAATGATTTGACTAAAGAACTTGTGAATGCTAAAAATGTCACTGAGAAATGGGAAGGAAGTCAAACCGTGTTAAACTTCCTCACTAGTCAAACTGAAAGATGTAACAAAGTTGCCGGTTTGGGCTTCAAATGGAACAGTCAGACTGACTGTTACATCCAGAAGCCTAAGACCGATTTTAGAAGAAGAAAATACGTTGGTCTTCCCGAATACATTATTTGCAACTATTGTGGTAAGAATGGGCATGTCTTCAATGCTTGTAGAAAAAGATTTAATGACATTAACAAGAACATCAAAGTTGTAAAGCAAATATGGATTCGGAAAGACACCGTAAGATATGTTGATCACAAAAGTAGACCCAAGTTTGTTTAGGTTCCTAAACTCAATGTCTAATCTTGTGTAAGGCGTGGTTAGAGGCGGCCGCAATTGGTACTTGGATAATGGATGCTCACGTCATATGACGGGTGATAGAAGCCAATTCCTCTCACTTAAAGCGTATAATGGTGGCACGGTAAGATTTGGTGACAACAAAAAGGGTGAAGTAATTGGCATTGAAAAGGTTGGTAAGTCACCACTACTTTGTGTCGACAACGTGCGACTTGTTAAAGGTTTGAAGCATAATCTCCTTAGCATTTCTCAACTTTGTGATAAGGGTAATATTGTAGAATTTAGTGCTAATTTGTGTCGAATAATTGATGCCACCAGTCATGAATTAATTATCGAAGGAAGACGTGTCAAAGACGTGTATTTAACCAACTTGAACACATTATCCGGTTATACCATGTCTTTTATGATTGTAATGAGTAATGATCCTTGGTTTTGGCATAAAAGGTTTGGACATGTTAGTACTAAAACTCTTAACACCCTTAAAAAACATGACTTGGTTGAACGTTTTCCCAATATGAAATTTGACTTTGATAAAGTTTGTGATGAATGTGCTAGAGGCAAACATGTTAGAAGTTCCTTTAAACCTAAACGAATTGTGAGCACACTTCAACCATTACAACTTTTGCCTATCGACTTATGTGGACCAATGAGGACTAGAAGTAGAGGTGGTAGTCGTTATGTGTGTGTCATTGTTGATGATTATTCTAGGTTCATTTGGGCACTCTTCTTGAGCTCTAAGAATGAGACATTTGATGAGTTTCTAACTTGGTTGAGAAAGATTCAAAATAAACTTAATTTAAAACTTGTTTCCATAAGAACCGATCATGGATCCGATTTCGAAAACTCATCATTTGTTGCTTATTGTGATGACAATGGTGTAGACCATAATTTCTCGGCTCCTAGACCCCACAACAAAATGGTGTGGATGAAAGAATGAATAGGACCCTTGAAAGTATGGCTAGAACAATGTTATTTTGTAGTAAGTTGCCTATGAACTTTTGGGCCGAAGCGGTAAACACCGCTTGCTATACTCATAATCGTGTCATGATAAGGAGTATAATAAATAAAACTCCCTATGAATTACTATGTGGAAGAAAGCCCAACATTTCATATTTTATATGCTTTGGAAGCAAATGGTTTGTTCACAACAATGGTAAAGACAACTTGGATAAGTTTGATCCACGTAGTGATGAAGGGGTGTTTATTGGCTACTCCGACCATAGCAAGGCCTATAAAGTCTACAATAAACGAACCATGTTAATTGAAGAAAGTGCCCATGTCATTTTTGATGAATCTAGTATGCTTGGACAGGTACAAAGTGTGGAAGAAGACGATGATGATGATGAGTTCGAGATTGGTCTTGTTTGAAAGGACTTTGTGTTTGAGGAAGTGGAAGCAATGAATAATAACGCTGATCAGCAACAACCTCAGGGATTGTCACCTTCAAAGGAAAGCAATATTTCAGGGGGAACACGTGGTATACCTGCCACTGTTTCTTCTCAGGATACAATAGACCCAACGACTGTTGCCTCCACCTCCAGAAATGAAACAACTCACAACACTGCTGATGATGACCACTCTAAACAGAAGGAAACAGTCACTGAGACTGACACTGCTAAGGAGGAACAAGAAACCATTGTTCCAAGGAAATGGAAACATCAAAGCTCTCATCTACTCTCAAACCTCACAAGTGATCTTAACTCTGGAATTCGAACAAGATCATCTCTCAACAATCTTTCTCATCTTGATGAGTATTGTTCCTACAATGCCTTCCTTTCTCAAGTGGAACCAGCAAATGTAACAATCGCCCTGACTGATGCTTACTGGTTATTAGCCATGCAAGAAGAACTCAATCAATTCAAAAGGAATGAGGAATGTCACTTAGTCCCTAGACCATCTAATCGTACCATCATTGGTACTAGATGGGTCTTTCGCAATAAGCTTGACGACTCGGGAGAAATCGTAAGGAACAAGGCTAGACTAGTGGTGCAAGGTTACAATCAACAAGAGGGTATTGACTACGATGAAAACTATGCACCGATAGCTAGACTTTAAGCCATACAATTACTTATAGCTTTTGCGGCTCACAAAGGCATTAAACTCTTCCAAATGGATGTCAAAACCGCTTTCTTAAATGGGGTATTTGGAAGAGGATGTATTTGTGGAGAAACCTCCGGGCTTTAAGGACAATGATTTACCTGACCATGTCTTCAAATTAGACAAGGCTCTTTATGGTTTAAAACAAGCACCTAGGTGTTGGTATGATAGATTGTCTAAATTTCTTATTAAAAATGGTTTTAAAAGAGGCTCCGTCGACAAGACATTATTCTTAAAGTCACAGTCTGCTAAACTGTTGGTTGTCCAAGTATAGGTTGTTGACATTATATTTGGTGCAACAAATGAACTCCTTTATGTGTACTTTTCGTAACTAATGAAATCGGAGTATGAAATGAGCATGATGGGTGAGCTAGGATTTTTCCTTGGGCTCCAAATCAAGCAATCAAAGGATGAAATCATGATCCATCAACAAAAGTACATTAAGGAAATGCTTAAGAAATTTGGGATGACAAATGGTAGGTCTCATGATACATCTATGGTAGCCGGGTCCAAATTGGCAAAGATGAACTCGATAAGAATGTTAGTGAAAAGGTGTACAGAGGTATGATAGGCTCACTTCTTTACTTGACCAAAAGTCGTCCCAACATTCTCTTTGGTGTTTTTTTATGTGCTAGGTTCCAGGCAAATCCGAAAGAATCCCACTTTAAAGCCGTCAAACGAATTCTTTGGAATTTGATTGGAACACAAGATCTCTACTTGTGGTACCCCTTACATTGTCCATTTGATCTCATAGGTTTTTCGGATGCGGACTATGCGGGTTGCACGATAGATCGAAAGATCACCTCCGGAATTGAAACATTCTTGGGTCCTTGCTTGATTTCATGGGGGTCAAAGAAACAAAATACGGTAGCTCTTTCAACGGCCGAAAGTGAGTATGTTAGTGCCGCACATTGTTGTTCTCAACTTCTTTGGGTAAGACAACAACTCCTTGATTTTGGTATTATTTTTGACTCCGTTCCCATAATGTGTGATAATACGAGTGCAATAAATATATCCAAAAATCCGATTCAACATTCTAAAACCAAACATATTGATATCCGTCACCACTTCATTCGTGATCATGTGGAGAAAGGACATGTTAGACTTATTTTTTGTAAAACCGAAAATCAAATTGCCGACATTTTTACTAAGCCACTTGCTAGAGAACATTTTGAGAAATTTAGACTTGAAATTGGGTTAATTAATTGTTTGTGATTTCTAACATGAGTCTTACTAATTTCTCCAAATGATTAACTAAAATGGACATATGTTATTGCTAGTTCTAAGTGCACTCATACCAAATTTTGACCGAAAATTGATACCATATTTGTGAGTCGATAATCACTCAACCTCATATCTAAATTTACGTTTACATTACACTACCTTGCTTTTAATTTTGAGTGATCAACCTCATTTATTGGGCCGACCAACTACCATTTACCTCATTTATGATTGGGCCATTATACCACCATAATCCTTTCGTCCAAAATCCCATAACCAACAAAAACCGGTCCCCTTCCACTCTTCCTCTCCCTCACCTACCTTATAACCTCATTTTACCCACTATGGTTAAAACATCATTCAACACCTCAATTCCCATCAAAGCCCCAAAAATGACGAACCCATCCACATCAACTGACCCACCACCTACCTCCAAAACCACTCAACCTCAAAAAGAATCCTATGCCTTTCCTCGAAATAAAAATCCAACAACAACCCCTGTCACTGAACCTGTAAATCCTCACCCAACTCCTATTACCTTCATCCCTCTAAATAAGGTCCCATCTGACGACGTTCCGATCTCCACCATGATTGGGCGTCGAACCCGAGGCGGTTGCAAAAAAGGTACTGCAGTCTCAAGCTCCTCCACAGAAACAGTCACCATGGTTGATGATGAAAACGAGGAAATCTCTCCATCTAATGATAGTGTGAATCCTTCTGAATCTGTCGACCCCATTCCGGCTCCGGGAAAGAAAAATAACAAGAGAAAAGGGAAAACTTTTTCATCGTCCTTACCCCCTATTACTGAAAGTGTTGAGCAAAGTGAAATTGAAACCGGATCTACTATTCCAAATCCGACCACTGTTCCTCTAAATGAACCATCTCTTGATCTCCTTCCACAAAATAAAAACCCTCGAAGAAATAATTGGTGTATCTTTTACCCTCAGATTCCATGTCCCTCATCTCTAAATGGGATATGGTGCGTGTTTGGCAACAACTTGAAGACTTGGACCTCCCCACCTCGATCTACAAAAACTATGAAAGATTGATGTCTCCTAAAGTAATTCACTCTCCTCGGGTCTATAATCAGTCCTGGTATGAGTCTCCTGCATTTCACGATGTGCGAGACATGATTACTGCTCAAGGGTGGGAAAATCTATTGGAAATTCGTGAACCAATGTTTGGCAGTGAAGTGGTTCAATTCTTCGCAACTGTCAGGGTGGATAAGATGGGTGATTTTCTTACTGCAAAGGTTAATGGTAAGCCGCTAAAACTTTATCAATCTGATTTTGCCACTGCCCTTCAAATTCCAACCGGTGGGTATGACGACCTCCCCAAAGAAACATGGGTTGCCCTACCTTATGCCTCACCATTGGAGGTTTCAAAAATCATCTATCCCAAAGCTGTGACATGTGGTCCTGTCAGTAATACCTTTATACCCCCTCCTCTCCGATTAATTTTCAACATGCTCTGTTGTTCTTTGCCCCTCGGGTGACCGGTCAAAATTGTCCATAGCCCAACAATACCTCATTTATCATATTGCCACTCAAAAAAAGATTAACTTAATTGGGCTCATGTTCAAGCGTTTTGCCCTCATCTCGGCCAAACTTCGAAAACCCTCTACTAGTGTGCTTCATCTCCCCTATGGAATGTGGTTGTCAGTCATGCTTAAGGCACATAGGGTGCTTATTAGCTCTAGTGTGGGGTCCCTGGACACGTGTGATACGATGAGTGATGGTCAAATGGGAAAAATGTTAATCAAAGTGGAGAATGATGAGTTAATTTATGTGAAAATCAATTCGAATCCGGAGGGTGGATCATCTAGTCAAATTGGAACGGGTAGCATAAGGGAAATACTTCAAGCTATTGCGGATTTGAGTGCCTGGGTGAAGCAAGATGCGGGTCAAAAGGATGCGGCTCTTGCCTCCACCGTGGATATGATTCGTGGTGAAGTCGATATCGTCTCCACTCTGGTTTCCACCAAGGAGCATGGTGATGATGGAGCTGCTGACCCGTTGGATGAGGATCCCTTGGGTGATGAGTCGGATGGTGACCAAGCTTCCTCCCCTTGAAACCCCTAACCCGTATATCTTTTGCCTGTTTTACCCTACCCCTTTTGCCTATTTCACCGCCGGTTTTTCACTCTAAATTTCTTTGTTGATGGTGTATTTTAAACTCCATTTAGCTTTGGTGAACTTTGGTTGGACTTTGTTTGAACCAAATGTTTGTGTTGACTTTGTTATCTTGTCACGTTTATGTGTCTTTTCGTGTTTTCTTATGCGTGTTTGCTCTTGAATGCCTTTGACATCCCTGCCCGTTTTGATGATGTCAAGATGGGGAAAAAGGTAAACTCATGTTCTTAATTTCTTTGCAATTTGGTTAACTCATAATTAGGCCTAACCTTCCCAATTTATACTTTTGTTTTGGGGCAATATAAACTTGTCTTGGTAAGTTTGACATAGGTTCTTGCTCCATAAGGTAATATAGTCCCTTCTCCTATATGACTTTGCTTGATTGACCTTGAAATTGGATTCTCTCTTAAGCTTAACATTCGTTTTTTTGGGCTTGTCATGATCAAAGGGAGAATTTGTTGGGTTCCTTTGATTGATGATAACATGCCCATTTACTGTGTGTTCTCTTAGTTTACCTTTTCAGGTTTTTTGATCAAATCAAGTTTGGATTAAGATGTGTTGAATTGTTGATCACCCAAAGTTTTGAGTCATTTGTGTCATCTAATGTACAAGTTAGGGAGTAGAGTATTTAAAAGCAATAATAACAGTCAAGACTACTATTACCCTTACAAGTAACAATAGTCTGGACTGTCACCATGATCCGTAACACTTGAAACTCAATTTCACTTTCCAAAATCCTTTTTTGTTTTTCTAAAGTGACTTGGACTTAAAAGATAACCTTTAGATTTCTTTCAAAGGATTTGGGTTTTTAGAAAAAAGGTGTAGCTAATTGTCAATTCAAATTGTTTTCTCTTTGTGCCAATTTGTCTCCTTGGTCTTTTGTAAAACAAGGATTGCTTTTTGCCATTTTAGTGAAAGCTTGTCATCTTGTGACTTGTTTTCCACTCTTTGTTTTCTGAAAAACGAAAGGCTTCTTTTGGATATTTACAAACCTTCTTTTCTTCTTTTGCCTTTTGAAAGAGTACCCTCTTTTGTGCAAGTTTGGGGAAGAGTTGGTCTTCATCACATGTGAAGACCTTTGAATTTCAAAACCCTAAATCACCTACCTTGCTTGCCCTCTCTATAAAAGGAGTGCCTCATCTCATCTTTTCCACAAGACTTTTCCTGAGAATTTAATTAAGTTTGCAAAGTTGTTTTTCAAAGTTTAAAACCGTGTCATTATTTTGCAAAGCTTTCAAAAGTCTTCAAGTGTTACAATCATTACCACTGTTGCTTTAAGTACTAAATTCTCTCACTTATGAACTGTTTGATCTTGTAAAGTTGTACATATCAATTCTTGTTAAGAATCACTCCGTGGAAACTTGATCCTTTAAACGTTCTAAGTTAGTGTGTAGAGTTTAGAATGGAGTAGTCCTTTGACTCTTTGGCAACCGAAGAAGGTTGCGAGTTACCTTGTTCTAGGACGGAGTAGTTTTTGAATTTGTGTCACAACCGGAGTAGGTTGTTGGTCTTTTTATTGTACGGGTTTTTTAGTAGTCGGAGTAGATCACTAAAATTAATCAATAAAAAGTAGATTGGACGTAGGCACTTGAGTTCTTGCCGAACCAATTTAAAAATCTCTTGTTTGATCTTCATTTGTTCTTTATTCCGCTGCTTTTATATTGTTTAGTCTTATTATTTTCTTAACTCTTGAGTAACACTTCCACATACTGTCACATTCGGTTTGTAGCCTGTACTCCACATACTGTCACATTCGATGTATTCACTTATCTCCCATATTATCAAACAACTTACTTTAATTCAATAAAGTTTAAGTTGAAATTTTTAAATAGTACCTAATTCATCCCCTCCCCCTCTTAGGGTACTTGAATCCATAAACTCTTCATATATTGTTATAAAATAATACTCCCTCCGTCTTAAAAGATTCTTTACGTATATTCACATTTACCGAGACACATTCATAACTATATTTTCTCTTATAGATTGTTGAGAATATTAAAATTTTTTTGGAGTTATGAATAATGTCCAAAAAAAAAATGTAAAGAATCTGTTGAGACGGAGGGAGTACTTATAGAAGGTTTATTTCTTATATAGAAATTTCAAGATCGATTAAGGAATTACATATTGGGAAGTATTTGTGAAAAAGCACACTCTCATCTAATCGTGTGCTAAAACCAGTGAATTAACAAAATTATAACGTGTATTCATATCCTCATACTTAGCCATATATATTTATATTTATCAATAAAGCTTTGTGCTATCGAAAGTTATATTATTCGTACAAAAAAAAAAGGAAGTAGAAGTAAGAGTATCAATGCTTGACTACTAGTATAAAATTATCAATACTTATGCGTGCTTTATTTATCTTTGGGTGCAAATAAACATATCAATTAGGCCTCCAGCAAAAATGGACGAAACCAAAGTCACTAATTTAAACAAACTCACAAAGTTAGATCGTTATAACATCTTCGGTAATTCTTGTAGTATACCGTCTAATACAAAAACGAAGAGTAAGCATTTTTCGTTGACAATACCGTTGACGATTGCACTTTGGTAAACCATAGTTATTAACATCTTCATCCTATTAAACAAACAAAAGAAATCAGTTAATAAAAACACCATTTAACGTCTACTATATATCATAATGTGAAACTAAAAATCGACAAAAAAAAAGACAATTAACAATAATAATTTGATATCGAGGGAAGGGAGTCGTCTATTGTGGCTTAAAACGTAATAAGCGTTTATATATATACAAATAGAATTTGTATTCTACTCAAATAGCTAGTGTTTAGTTGTGTATAATTCACTTATTAAAAATACATATTATATTGTTGATCAAACTCTATCTTTAATTTTAGTTTTTTTTTTCTTATAGATTTATTTAGCTTTATTCATTAAGTTGGGGCGTTTTAGCAATGTTGGAGACCCTATAAACGCTCGGAAGAAGCTTTCTTTAATAATATAAACTAAATTTAATGCCCGGACGATGCCCGGGCCAATCTTTAATATCCTATGGTTATGATGTAATAAAGCTTTAAGGTTCTGTTCGTTTGACCTTAATTTTGCCGATTTGGACATATAGAATCTGAACTGAACTTATAGAAACTTAACTTTTCTAAATTGAACTTATATGAGCTAAACCGAACTTATATGAGTTTAACTTATAGAACTTTTTTTGTAACTGAACTTATATGAGTTGAACCAAACTTATTATAGACACTTAACTTTTCGGAACTAAAATTATAGGAGCTTAACTTTTCTCAACTGAACTTGTAATAGCTGAACTGGACTTAAAGAGAGTAACTTTAAATCCAAAAGAACAGGGCCTAACTACTAAAATTTTGCAACTAATTTAAATCCAACTCTGACTGCAAGTGACTAAATTGAATGACATAAGCTAAACTAAAATAGGCTTAGATCCACATTCTTATTTATAGTGTTCAATCATGTGTGATGTAGTAATTGAAAGATGTCAAAGTGTGATCCAAAATTGTGCTACTTCGTGTTGTCGTTCTACTCGTAAAGAAACTGACATTCGATTTGTATATTTTATAATTATATACTTTCTTTATAATCAACTTTACAAAATTTACTTTTGATATGCATAGAAAATATAGATCAATTAATTTATATGAAGGTAATTATTGTGCTTTTCAAACTTAATTAAGAAACTTATGTCCTACTCAAGCAAGCTAATCATTTTTGTACTTAGAATAGTGCATGACAC
This sequence comes from Silene latifolia, assembly GCF_048544455.1. Classification (NCBI taxonomy): domain Eukaryota; kingdom Viridiplantae; phylum Streptophyta; class Magnoliopsida; order Caryophyllales; family Caryophyllaceae; genus Silene; species Silene latifolia. The sequence continues at coordinate 331,963,031 of NC_133538.1, read as the reverse complement.
ATATTAAGTATATAGTTCACTTCTAATTACTCCTAAGTCCAAATTGAGTTTATTTATCTCTAAGTGTGTATATATCGGTTATGCCCTTCTCTCGATCGCTTTTAATAAACTAATCTATTAGGTATGAAAACATAACAAAAAAACATGATAGCATTGTAAAATTAATTCACATAAGGGATGGTAATTTGTATGAAATATTGTACAAAATAGAACTCCATATATGTCAAGATTGTCAACTTATTCTCCTATTACGATGGTGGTTACGATGTTAGTGATCTTGTAGTCATAATATAAGGTTTATAGGATTACTATTTAATAACACTTCCTTTGGTTTAATAATACTTCCTTTGTACCAATTATGCCTTTTTTATTCTTTTTTAGGGATATTTTTATTAAAGGCAAATAAATGATTGAAACGGAAGGGGTAACTCAAATAATCGTCTGTAGATGTTTGGGTCTTGATTAGTCTTAAGGTTATAAGTTGTTCAAGGGAAACTCACGTACTTCTCTTATAGTAATAGCTATTACGGACATATGAGGACGTGGTAAAACAAAGCATTATCGCAGTATTCGGTAAGGCTATGATATACTCCGTATCTCATTAGTATGATAATGATTTCCGCGAGTTTTTTGGTTTCCTATTCGAATACCAATTTACTACTCGATGTAAGACTCCACATCATTTTACTGAATCATATTTACCCGGCTAACACAAACAATATAAGAATCCTATCATGGTAAGCTGGTAACTATAGAATTATGAATGGTGTTATGTTTCTATACCAACTTTTACGACAGTTTGTATCCGAATGCTATTTAAGCTGACCAGTCATAAGTTACCCTCAACTAAAACATATAAAGTAGCTTCTCTACAAATTAACATTATCACAAAATTTACGATAAAGTCACCTCTTTGTATAATTATGTTACACCTGAAAAGAAACTTAAATTCTTATGTCATTGTTATTACTCCGTATGATTATTAGAAAATATTTTTTTTAAAGAGTTCATAAAAGGTTGAGCTTAGTATTCTAACTATGAATTTAAAAAAGTGATAATATTAAATTTTTAAAAAATTAATGAAAATTGCCTAAATTTGTATTATGATTACACCTAAGGTCCGTCATGTACAATATGTATAGATAGTTCTTAAAATAAAAAAATTTGAGAACATAAACCACAGTTCTTACGAATTTAAAGGAAGAAGGAAAAATAAAGTAGATTCCTATTAATTTTCAAATCGCTTTTATTTGAAGAATTATTTTATAAATGAGAAATAATATCTTTACAACACTCAATATTCGATACATATGAATATATCTTAGCATGGTAGTAAACTTACGACGAATTCATACAAAATACAATAATAATTAACTTCTAAATTAAGAGGTCCTAATTTAGAAATGAAAACCGAAAGTTTGTAGACGCTAAGTACTCCGACTTGTAGCAAGTTGGAATCACCATTATCATTCTAATGCATGCGTGTATTGGCCATTTGGTGGTTTCTCCTGCAACATATCTACCCACCTTACACTAAAAGTCCCCAATGATTGGCACTGTTCATATGAGCTGTATAAAACGACACCAAATCTGTCGTTCAGACTTCTTTGTTTCATTGGGCCTTGTTTGCTGCTGGGTTCTACAAGTTGGGCTTAATACAAACGCATCCACACCACTCCTTTTACGACAATTCTCTATGTTACTCTCCTCCACTCATTTGATTTCCATCTCATAAAGCCAGTTCGCTCTCCTTCATTATTCACTTCACTCTTCTATCAATCACGATGACGATGATGAACTGGCGGTGCTGCTGGTGATGATGGCGATTGATTTTTTCTTGGCCATTATAGATTTTCTTCATCCGTTTTAGGTTAGTTTACTCTTTTTTTTCCTGTGACCTGGGTTTGTATACTTCGAATTTCGCATTATTGGGGTTAATTTGTTTGTGTTTTCTCGGAGGAATTATGTCCTGTTGTGTTATGTATCCTAATCTATTTTATTTGTGTTAATTTATTTTGATCTTCTGTTGAACAACCTTCTCCATTTATTGATTATATTTAGCATTTTATAGGTTAGTGGTTGCAGTTGTTGCTGGGAATGGCGGAAGTTACCCCAAAGTTTAGGCTATAGATCGTAGCATTCCGGATGTTTTCCCATAATTGAAGCTTGGTCTGCACTATCTCAGGTCAGTTGAGTATGTTTTATCGATGGTGGCCTGTTGAGCGAAGATTCATCTAGCAGCCTACCCTTGCTCGTCGGGAGGGTACCTCCCAAAATCAGTTTGTATTTTGAGGAGGGATGTGAAGCTTACAAAGTGATAGAATCGTCTTTTGTTATTACGAATCATGCCTCATGACCCATGACATAATAATGGGATAGGTGTTCCGATTATAGCTTTTGTTACCTATTTATTATTCAGTTTAGATTATTTTTTGTCCGTTGTTTGTTTATATATTGCTTATATTAGCAGTTTTTGGGGGTTGTGATTGCAGCTTTTTTTTTCAGGGATACGAAAATCGGTCTGTAGTCGGGGTATAGATTGTCATTCATATCAATTATCTATGATGAAGTTTGGTGTGCACGCTTTTAGGTTAATTCTTACCCATTTGTTTCTTTCAAGTTGTGAGTGTGTATGTTGTTGGCGCTAAAAGACGCTGGAAAGAGTCAAAGAGGTATTGTAGGATGTTGAAGACCAAAAAGGTGAGTAGCTCAGGAGCGTGAGACAGAGCCGCACATATTGAAAATTGAGGTCGATATTTTTTTAGGCTTTTGTTTAACAACACATTACATGAGGGATGGGAATTTGTTTTTCTTTTTTGTCTATTTCCCTCGCTTACTTCGATTCCTTTTCCCTCACCCTCTACGGTTATGTGTATAACAAATGAAGCAGTTGATGGGAAAGGTAATATCTATGATAAGTCCAGACTCGATATTGTTATTGTTTGCAGTATATGTTTTTATAATGCGACATTTAGGTTGACTGTCTTGCATTGTTACTGTCTGCAGACGGGTATTGGGCAAGGCTATTGCATGAGAAACTCTCATGCTTTGGAGAGCCAGACCTTAATTTAGACAACACTAAGTGCTGGGACATTGACAGCTTATCTGGTGGGGTAGTAAAAGGATAGAAGCTCTTATTATTAGTTGCATATCTACTTGGATATTGATTTCGGTGGAAACTTTTCATGCAGGAGGATGATCAGCTTCAGGATGATCATCAGCATGCTGATAGAGTTCATGACTGCCAATTTATTAGGTTAATCTGTTTGGTCATTGTCGGATGTTAAATGATTTTTCAATTGATTAGTTTTAAAATAGATCAATTACTGAATTCAATCAAGTGTATAAACGGCTATGGCAGATTGCTGGACCTGCTATCTTCACTTCAATTACTCAATACTCCATGGATGCTTTTCCTCAAACCTTTGCTGGTCAAGTTGGTGAGTTTGAGCTTGAAGTTTTGTCGATCGATTATTTCAACAACATCGTTTTGGGTTTTTGATAAGGCTAAAGTCGTATCATCTTAATCAAAGTAAACCTAAACTACTACTAACAAAATAGCTAGCGGTAAGTCAGGGTCGAATCCACAGGGAGGCGGTGATTATCTAGTTTGTTTATATTTAAATCTGTCTTAAAGTAACCAATTGTGGGGGTTTGTTTTGTTTGTATGCTAACCAACTAATTGCAAGTAATTTAAAGGGCAAATAACAATAATATTAAAGGTCTAGGATTTCCGGTTCACTAGGTCAATTATATGGGGTCTATTAATCAATTGCTAGATGTCAAAATTTGTGTCTAAGGTCATAAGCTCGGTCGACTCTATTATGCCCTTTAGATCGATTTTAACATGCGGTCGCTATAATTAGATACAATCTATTTGATTATCGCAGCCTATCTTAATTCTAACCCGGTCGGTGAAAGGATTAATTCGCTACACTAATTAACAACTTAGGCCTAAGTTAATTAACTAGAATAAGAACAATAATCAAACGACAACTTATATGACTTCCCTAGCAATTAATCAATTTTCCCCTTTTAATTAACCTAGATCCCCTTCATCCTAGATGAGGAAATTAGCTACGCATAATAGAAAGAATAACAATAATAGTAATGGAAAACATGATGAACAATAATAAAGATAAACAAGTAATTGAAATAATAATTGAAGAAAGATTAGAACAATACCGTAATTAAAGGCAATAGATCCGAACAATAATTAAACTAAACTAAGTATTTTAGAGAGTTTTCTAAGGTAGCTATATTAAACCTACTGAAAATAAAGCATCCCTAACCTATGGTACGAGTTTTGGTATTTATAGCAATACATAACCGACTTAAGGAAAGTTGCGGAATATTGCGGAAACTAGTGGTTCCTCGATCGAGGCACCAATTCCCAGATACCCCAACTCTCGACGTTGCAAAGTTTATTGATTAGGTTGGTTCCTCGATTGAGTCGAGAGTGACTCGATAGAGCATGAAGTTCCTCGATCGAGCCAAGGTTGACTCGATCGAGGCACCAATTTCCTGCTTCGCGCACTGAACTTCAAACGGACGCCATTTCTTCGTTACTTGTCAGAAATAAGCGATTTTTGTGGCGTTGGAAAGCTAAGAGGATAAGCTTTCACATCCAATTAGAATCATTTAAAAATATGCTGTAGAACTTGAGATATGGCTCTTCAAAGTAGGCACTTGTAATAAGAAGCTCTTTTCTTCGCGTTTTCTTCTTAACTTCTCTTCCTTCATTCTTATGGATTCTCATGCCATGCTTCGTGTATCCCTTCATGATCACTCCGCGATGCCCATTTGATTCCTTTTCTCCTCAAATGCATCATTCCTGCATTAAACATCAAAAGGCGTAAGTATCAACACTCTAACATAAAAGGCATGTAAATGATATAAACTAACACGAAAACCGTATCAAAAGTAACTAAGGGGAGGCATAAATATGTATATATTTATGACTCATCAAACTCCCCCAAACCATCTCTTTGCTTGTCCTCAAGCAAAGCAACACACAATACAAAAGGCAATCATACAAATGGCGAATAAACGACTCAGAGCTAATGTTTAATGCACATACAAATCCCAAGCTATCCATATCTGTAACAAAGTAATGACTAAAGTGTACCAATAAAACTAATTCAAAGGTACGGGAAATAGAAAACGTAACTCAAGTCTCAAGTCACCATACTATATACAAATGCCAAATACCTTTCGATCTTGCAAGACAAATTAGTCGGATTCTCGCGGATTCACTCATGCACTCATAAGTATATAGGGTGAGTTATATGTAAAGATTGAAAGAAGTAGAAACACTCACTCAACTTATGAAACATGCATGCAATCTAATGTGATTGGGATTTCCCCAACTAATATGCAATCATCATATGTTGACAAAAGTACATGTATCAAGGACAATAAGGGTGGCAAATGGGTTAAAGGGATAGAAATGGTTTGTGCCTAAGCACGTTATGGATATGTGGAGCTAAGACGGTAGCCGCAGCGCTAACCAAAACAAAAACCAAATCTTTGATAATAAATGAACCCAACTTAGAGAAATGATCTCAACTTTTCAATATATGAGAGCTAATAAATTACTCTCCAATTATGCATTAGACTCTAACAACCATCCTTTTGATCCTTGACAAAACCAAATGAAGCAATCTTTTTTCTTTTCTTTTCTCTTTTTCTATTTTTCGATTTTTCTCTCTTTTTTTTCTTTTTTTTTTCTTTTTTTTTTCTCTTCATATTTTTCTTTTCCAACACAAGGATACAACACAATCGCTAAAAGTATTTTGCTATACCCACAGGACAACAATAAGTCCCAACCCAACCATAACAGCAAAATAAACATGATAAATAAGGAACTGCGACTGTCCCGATAAGGGTAGACAAATTTTAAATTGTAGCTCATAGGATGTAATTTAAGATTGGCTACAAGGGTTCAAACGGGCTAACAAAAGGTAATGTAAGGCTTATTTTTGAACGATAAGAATCACCTATCCACATGTACTTAGTCAAATGAAAGCAATAAAAGTATCAAGAAATCAATGTCACACTTATGCAGCTTGGTATTACACATTCCACAAGGAGAAACCACACTCAAGCCTAATTGACAATGAGACCAGTTTATTGATGTTCCTGGCCTAGGAAGCTCTATAGACCTCAGAATTTAAGTAGTTTACCAACGTAACTGTGTCAAATCTAATCAATATAAGGCATGTCAAATACGGTTAAGACTTGAATTATGAGCTTTGTTTTCATGGCTAACGAGTCAAAACAATGTACATGGACAACTATTTGAGATTCAAATGCAAAAACAATGCAATTTAACATCATTGTTATTCAATTCACCAACACTCGACCTAAAACAAAGGAAAAACATGTTTTTGTATTTTATAAAATTTTTAATTTTTATGGATTTTTTATATAAATGCACACAACATAATAAAAGACCCTCCCCCAAACCTAAATGTCACAGTGTCCTCATTGTGACGCCTACAGCATAGCAATCACACACAATTCCAGCAACCTAAAGGACATAACTAACAAAAGGAATGGAAAAGAAATCGATAATACAATTAAAGAAGGTACAAGGGAAGAGAATACCGGGTAAGAGCTTGTGATTCCCCCAAACCAGCTGCAAAACAGGGGAAAATATCAACCGCGCAAATCCTATCATCGTCTGGCTACGTTACTGACCCAAAATACTTGAGTACTCGATCGAGCCCTATGACACTCGATCGAGGATCCATTCTGTCGAGCATATTTCCTGCATTTAAAATAAATTCGCACACAAATCATAATCAATACAAGTTAAAGCTCGCAACAGTAAATCAAAAAGTAGCGCATGTGTTACACACAAACATAAGTAGCACCAATAAATAGTCCAAGTAAAGAATAAAAACAATGAAAAATGTCCTGGCTCATCAAACTCAAAGTCTAATGTAAAATAAGAGCAATGTTCATCGTTCTTCAGGTCATCTTCTTGAGGAAGGAGATAAGGCACTTCGTCTGTTATAGAAGCTTCATCAAAAACTCTAACTGGCTCCTCTCTGAAAATTTCAGCTTCCAAAGCATCCAACTCAGCTTCTATTTCAATACTCTCAACACAGCTGTAAACCATCTCAGGAGGAGGATCATCTCCATAAATCAGCTTCTCTATCTCATCCACTTCCTTGCTCCACGGATATGACGCAGCAGCAGGGGCGTCAGGTAAATTCCAAGAATGAACCGTGGGTTCGAAGTAACTTGCCAATATTGGCATCTTTGGCGTTGTAGAAGTCACAGCTGCAGAAATAAGAGTGTCCTCTTCAAAGGACGGATCTTCTGCAAAAGTATACCGCTCGTAGTCAAGTGTACTCAAGTCTTCCACTTGACTTACTTCTCTTTGAAATATTCGTGTGTACCGAAAAGTCTTTTCTGGCTCGGGATCAAACGGTAGGATCTCTAATCTGTTAGACCTGGGCATACACGAAAACAACAAGAAAAGATAAAACAGTGTCAAGGAACTAAAGTTCCCTGAAACAAAAGACAAAAATAAACAGAAACAAACAGAACAATTGTTGCCTTCCCGGCAACGGCGCCAAATTTGATAAGGCTAAAGTCGTATCATCTTAATCAAAGTAAACCTAAACTAATACTAACAAAATAGCTAGCGGTAATTCAGGGTCGAATCAACAGGGAAGCGGTGATTATCTAGTTTGTTTATATTTAAATCTGTCTTAAAGTAACCAATTGTGGGGGTTTATTTTGTTTGTATGCTAACCAACTAATTACAAGTAATTTAAAGGGCAAATAACAATAATATTAAAGGTCTAGGATTTCCGGTTCACTAGGTCAATTATATGGGGTCTATTAATCTATTGCTAGATCTGTCAAGCTTTCTAAGGTCATAAGATCGGTCGACTCTATTATGCCCTTTAGATCGATTCTAACATGCGGTCGCTATAATTAGATACTATCTATTTGATTATCGCAGCCTATATTAATTCTAACCCGGTCGGTAAAAGGATTAATTCGCTACACTAATTAACAACTCAGGCCTAAGTTAATTAACTAGAATAAGAACAATAATCAAACGACAACTTATATGATTTCCCTAGCAATTAATCAATTTTCCCTTTTAATTAACCTAGATCCCCTTCATCCTAGATGAGGAAATTAGCTACGCATAATAGAAAGAATAACAATAATAGTAATGGAAAACATGATGAACAATAATAAAGATAAACAAGTAATTGAAATAATAATTGAAGAAAGATTAGAACAATACCGTAATTAAAGGCAATAGATCCGAACAATAATTAAACTAAACTAAGTATTTGAGAGAGTTTTCTAAGGTAGCTATATTAAACCTACTGAAAATAAAGTATCCCTAACCTATGGTACGAGTTTTGGTATTTATAGCAATACATAACCGACTTAAGGAAAGTTGCGGAATATTGCGGAAACTAGTGGTTCCTCGATCGAGCCAAGGTTGACTCGATCGAGGCACCAATTCTCAGATACCCCAACTCTAGACATTGAAAAGTTTATTGATTAGGTTGGTTCCTCGATCGAGTCGAGAGTGACTCGATCGAGCATGAAGTTCCTAGATCGAGCCAAGGTTGACTCGATCGAGGCACCAATTTCTTGCTTCGCGCACTGAACTTCAAACGGACGCCATTTCTTCGTTACTTGTCAGAAACAAGCGATTTTTACGGTGTTGGAAAGCTAAGAGGATAGGATTTCACCTCAAATTGGAATCATTTGAAAATATGCTGTGGAACTCGAGATATGGCTCTTCAAAGTAGGCACTTGTAATAAGAAGCTCTTTTCTTCGTGTTTTCTTCTTAACTTCTCTTCCTTCATTCTTATGGATTCTCGTGCCATACTTCGTGTATCTCTTCATGCTCATTCCGCGATACCCATTTCATTCCTTTACTCCTCAAATGCATCATTACTGCATTAAACATCAAAAGGCGGAAGTATCAACACTCTTACATAAAAGGCATGTAAATGATATAAACTAGCACGAAAACCGTATCAAAAGTAATTAAGGGGAGACATAAATATGTTTATAATTATGACTCATCAGTTTTGGAGCTCGGTAACAGCCTTGTCTTTGAAGGTGTGGCTTCTTATTTTTTTTTTTATAATTAAGACGATTTGCTTTGTAGATCTTTGATGATTCCATAATATTGTGTTATTGCAAATGTTTGTCTATTGTTTGATTGAGATAAATTAGCAAGATAGGTGCGAGATTAGTTTATTTTAATTGTTAATGCTTAAGTGATACTCCATCATTGTAGTGCAATGAGTTTCTTTGACGTCCTTTGATTCATGGTCAGCGAGGAGTGGGCTGGGCAGAATATAGTAGATCGAGTTACCCATTATATGACAACCCATCGAATGGGAAAGAACTTAAGTTGTCAGTTCTTTGGCGATTAATCAACAATTCAAAGTGCTTGTGGCGGTTAGGATGAGGGTGAATGAGAATAGGTCGTTGATGAGGTGGGAGAATGGGAGGGAAGTTTGTCGGAGTAACGAAACGATATGAGGATTGTTGTTAGGCATAAGGATTTGTAAGAGATTGTCGGAAGTTTGCAGGATTTTTTTGATAAGGCAGCCACTGCTGGTGATCCGGTTTCGGGAAGGCTTAAAATCAGTTGTGCGCAGCTTGATCGGAGTTTTCGACAGCTTAAGAGTATATGCATTTAAACTGTAAGTTCGTCTTAAACTTAAACTGACAAGATAAGCTTTTAGATATACATAGCCTAATCCACCCCTCCTGCTGCAAATTATTTGCCGCCTAATCCACCCCTCTTGCTGCAAATTATTTGCCTTAATTCACAGATAACCTTTGGCGGTCATCTCCTTAAAAAAAAGTGTTGACTTATTAGGGAAGGAATTGAAGAAACTGATGTAATCCATCTTCTATCTCATCACCATCCGTCGATGAAATATATTTTATCACACTAAAAATGTCGATGAAATATATTTTATCACACTACAGCTTGTTCTAAATGAGTCGTCGTGACAGACTCGTCAATATTATGTTAATTGCAATTGGTATAGTAAATTATATCCTGTTTGATTTTTTTTACTTGCATCAATTGTTACTGTTAGGTGAGCTGCATAGACATTATAATGAATTGTTAGGTTGAGCTGTAATCCATCTTCTATCTAATCACCATCCGTCTACCATTCGGCCTGATTGTTCTTTATTCTTAATGTTGGATGTTTCTTAACATTATTTTTATTAAATGCTCATATTATCTATCCATTCAAGTACACATAATTGTTTTAATAGAATTTCTCTAATTTATCAGGGAGGGAATTGAATAAACTGAGGGAGTATTTATAGATAATGTTTAAAAATCGATAGCAATAGAGTTGCACGAATCTGATAACCTCCGAAGTGTTCGTTTTAGCTGTATTGTCATGTGAATTTGGATTTCGTTTTGGGTACTTAGTTACGTTGTTAGTGCAGAGACTATATATCATGCAAGGGGACTGTTCAGTAGCTTGAGTTCAAGCTGGACTTCAAAGCCGACATTAGCAGTGAAGTACAGGCTTGATGCGGCCGCGGTGGATGCAGCCAGAGTACATAAGAGTCTTTGTTCAACCTTAATGTCTTTACGCTTGGGAAAAAAAGCTTTATGAATAAGTAAAGGTGATTGTTTGCTTCAAGTCATTTTTTTTCCTTAATTGATCGTTGTTAGTTGGTATGGTATACTATTAACATTGCTCCTAAGACCAAGATTAGGATCAAGCTTTGTGATTCTTTTTATTTAATTTTAGTCTAAGTGGGTACATCATACTATCATAATGATAGCGATTACGTGTTAGAATATGCAGTTGCTCCGTTGATGATTTCCGCCTTTTAGTTCGATCTGTCTCTTTTTTGTTGGTATTATTGGAGGTTTTCGATATGGACTTTGTGGATAAATAAAAGGGTGAGAAGAAGCATATCATTTGCTGTAGCAAGGGATCTATTTCAGATAGTGAGGAAGTAGGCTTGAAATTTATCATAGTTGGGTTGTCTAGCCAGCTTGATTGGGATTGGACAAGTTGAGATCTATTTCATAAGAATGAATGAAATTTGATATGCATGTAAGACCGTCTTTTACAAGACTTACTTTTAGCTGATTTCGAGTGCTGAACATCGTGGAACATTTGAATTTTATTATGTCAGCTGAATATAAGGAGTTAGGGGTAGCTTGATCTAGGCTGATAATAGTCCTCATTGATGATTCTGATTTTAGCTTGAGATGATTGCGATTAAAAGCGAAAAGTTTACAACTTTGATAATCCAGTGCAAACTATTACAAGAGTGCTCTTACAATCGTACTCTTGGTTGAGTGCTCTTACAATTGTACTTATGGTTAGTTCTCTGTTTGAGGAACTTCTTATGCTCCTGAAATAATTGTAGGTAGATTTAATTTAGAGATCCAGGGGGCTCTTTATCTGATTTGTGTAGTTTTAAAGCTAATGAGATGCTCATAGTGAGATTTATTGTAGATATTGGACTAATAGTAATACTTTTCAAATGATGCATTGTATCACGTCTGTGCCATTTATGCCTTAAGATTCATTATATAAATTACTCGTTTCATTTCAAATTTGTTGTCTCATTTTCTACTTTGGTAAAGATTCAAGGAATAGTGGTAAAATATCAACCCCGCCCCTTGAGTAAAAGAGAATGTAGATAATGTCATTTTTGAGGGAGAGATGGTTAATTGCTTATTGGGCAAAATTGGTAGTTCACTCAAACCATGCTTATTTACGAAACGGAAAACTTAATTTGAAAAAAAAATTGGAAGGAAGGGGCAATAAAAGTAGGATTGAGGGGGGCAAAATTTGACTATATATGTCTTTATTTTGAAAATAGGAGATGACACTAGAAGAGTATATGAAGGTTTATAGGGGAAAGAGGAAGAGTTTTTCTTGGATGAGATAAACTAATTCTGTCCTGTTTATCTTTTCATATCTATAGGAGTCTTACTTGACGAATTCAGGCCCCCTTGCGCAAGGCATATATTCAGAAATAGGGAGAAAGTTTTGGCGTCAATGTGAACCCCAAGGTTTGTATACGAAACTTTGCGTCTCTTTAAATTAGAATAAAAATTGATGTTAACTTAGTTTAGAAATCATAGAAATTGTAAATTGTTTAGGACTTTAGGTTACTGTTAAGAGTCGAAGATTGGGAAGAAATGGAACAACAACTTCCTTAAAATAACAATCTTATAAATAAAGAGCCATATGATATTTAAAATGATGATAGTGCTTACTTCCTCCGTCCAATAATTTTTTCATCCTTTTTGGATATTTTGTGAAGATAGTTTAATCATATGTAAACAAATGACTGAGGCTGAGGGAGTAGTATCTAAAGTCCTTGCACCGGTTTGATGAAATTTGCTTATGAAATGGGGTTGTGACATGTTTGAGAGCATTTTGTTATTTTGATGTACAAAGGTCGACACTTACTCCGGAGTTCATTATCTAAATGTCTAATGGAATGTGGAGTTGACTTTCTTAGGTGCTTATTAGTGATGAGTTAATATAATCTTGACTGAGGTGTTGAGATAGTTGTAACTTAAATGCGAATATTTGATGTATTTACAATGTGAAGTAAATTGTTCATGGTTTATGAATTTAAACTGTTTTTTTTTTTACTATAATCTAGAAGGCTTAATTCAATTTCAGATCTGTTTGAAGTTGGACTGACCAGCAAAGTGTTGTCGGGCCTGCTGCTGCTAAAGAAGGATGACAATGTTGACAAGTTTTCTCTACGCATCTGATACGTTAACAAACAAGTTGATGCAGTGCATACAAATATTTGAAGCACTTATCACGTCTCTCTACAAACAAGCTTGGGATGGGGGTCATAAAACAGTTGTAGGTAAATTAGCTATCTCTACACCTTAATCAAAATCCCTCTTATTTCCTCACTTTTATCTAATCCTCTTGTGCACATATGTGAACTCTTTGGTACTTCTCAGCCTAAAGTTGTTAAGCGAAAATATCCTTTTCTTATTGGGATAAGAATAAGTGAGGTAGTCTATAAGTATTTTTTGGTGCCTCAAATAAGAACACACACCGGTGACTCTTCCAGTCTTGGGGCATTAACCCTCGCAATAGCTAAGGTAGTTTTACTATATAGTGCAAGTACTGACTTCCTCTTATGTTCATCAGACAACTTGACAACTTTACTCCACAGCCAACGTTTCAACAACATGCTATTTCACCGCATGAGGGAATATGTGTGCAAGGCAACAGAATACGCCTAGGTTCCAGCAGGATGCCAAGTTCCTAACTAGCTACTGCAGAGGTTAATAGTGCATATGATAATGTCAAGGCTGTCGTCTAGACAATGTACTCATAAAATCATCCAGAAAACCAACGCACTTTAAGAAGCCAAGTGAATGTCCACAGTGTCATGTACGATTTGTAGTGTCTTCCTATGTGTGCTCACTCCTCCATGTGTCAAAATCGAGGAGTAAAAAAAATAATTTCAGTGTTGCTCCTGAGGGTCTGTATAGAAGCACGTGTGTTGCTATTCTATGTAATGTAATTGTAAGATTGTCTTTTGAGTAATGCGACGTGTGTTGGTGTCGTTCTATTGTTATTACTCCTGAAATAGTTTTCATAGGTGGAATAAAGAGAAATGACGCGGTGTGAGTTAGGTACATATAAGAATTAATGCCTTCAACTTCAGTCTTAAGTTTTTAAAATGCTCGAGCTATGAAGGTATCCTCACCATCGATATTCCTAATATGTTCAGGTGTTCTTCAGCTCACATAGTAACCTCTCTTTGACTTGCAACATTTTATTTGTGGTCGATGGTAGTTCATGGAAGTATAGTGTCAAAGTAGCGTGTCTTTCTAATGTTACTACTATATGGTGTTAAGTTAAAATAAAAGCAAAGTAATCATCGAGCTTATGCACAATAGACAACAATTGAAACTAATTATTATAACGGTTCACGAGTAAACTACACTTTATGCATGAATCGAGACGAATCCAAATAAACGAGTCACAATATCTTGGGGTATTGCGCGCACCGCGCGCGATACAACAACTAGTGAAGTATAAATGAATATTTGTATTACTTATATATGATCCCGAGCTAAATTAGTATTAACATTAAGATATCATGGATAACCTAAAATCTATTATTTTCTTTGAATACAAAATCCTTCTAATGCTATTTAATTTTTGTATAAACTTGAATAAAAAATTTTTGTGAATGAATAGATGATAGTTTTTCAACAACAACGTACCCGAGTCGCAGCCAACACCTCATATACATCATCCAATATTTTTTGACATTGCACTGCAAGGAGAAAAAAACCGCAATTAGATAAGAACGTTGTAAACATAAAAACTACAATTAAAAAAGAGTGCAATAATAATAATAATTTAATGATAGATAGGAGTATTACAAAAGAAATCAATATGGCTAACAAATTATGGATTAATTGTTTTTATAGTGCTCCATACCATCATTAGAATTAAGTTAAGACTCTTATACGTTTGAGTAATTGTTTATCAAACAAACTTATATGCTTAGAAAATCTCTACTACTGATCAAGTTCATATATAATATTCAATTCTATCTTTTTTTATTTATTTTATATAGGAGTAATTCGGAAAAGGTGGACTCTCTGTAATCGCTCGAAAAAAGCTTCCTTTAATAATATAGATAGAAGATAGATAGATAGATAGATATGGATATTGATTGATTCCTCGTTTACTTACTGCTAACAAGTTGGTTTACATGTAAAATCATGTCATATGAATATACTCGTAATTTGATTCCATGACTAAGCGAAAAATTGAAATGGCTCTCATTGACACGATAATTTGCGAGAAACATAATTTTCTGAATCCGCTATGACTTGTATTCCAAATCCAAGTTGACATATATCCTAATTCCTAAACATTTCATGACAAATTTAATACGGAGTATAAACTTACTCTAATTCACAAAAAAAATACTAAACTTGAGAACCACATTGGCATTGTCGAAGATGATTAGGCGGAGCTGGGATTCCAGTAGCTGCAGCAAAATAAGTAGATTTGTCGTCACCGGCCATGATGATTACAATCTTGGGCTTGTTATCAAGCTCAACAAGGGTTTGAATCGCGGGTGCAATATGGACATCGTCATCAAAGGTCGGAGAGGAAGAAGAAGAGGTAGCTTTCGATACGAACAAGCAAGCATTAGCAATGCAGTAGCAATAAGGCCCATTATCACAACTAATCCACTAAATAAGTATGGTGTTGGAGAATTCCATCTCCATACTGCTAAAATTGTATGATTGTTTTTGCTTGTTTCTCTCTCTTTTTTTTTTTTTTTTTTTTTTTTTTTGTAGTTTACAGTTTGTTTATGTTTCTTGTGTTTGTAGAGAAGTGTAGTTGTTAATTGTTATAGTAGATTGTTAGGGGGTGTGTATTTATAGGTCAAAGAGTATGTAAAATGTGTGTATTTTTTGTTGGGTCTATATCATTCAGCCTAGTTCTGATTCGAGTCGGGTAGGAACATTAGAGCAATAAAGGTTTTTTTCTCCTCATGAATTTTAGTACTACTGTATTTCAAGGGTTCGAACTTAAAAACATTAGGTTAAGCAGAACAATTTCTTACTAGCTGATGTAAATGCGCATGGGTCTGTAAAATGTGTATAAAGTTTAATACGGGTAAGGATTTATCTTTACCATTCTACTCGACTCAAATCCGAACTAAATGAGATGGTATACACTAAAGAAAACGGTTTAAATATACAATTTTTAAAGGGCATAAATTTATGCCCTTTAAAAATTAAAAACTGTATATTTTTTTTGGCGCATATATTCCCTTTAAGGAGTATGTATAATGTGTATATAGTTCTCTAAAAAAAAATAATGTGTATATAGTATTTTGCTTCTTTGAACTTTGGGGTTCTTTAAGAGCATGTATAATAGAGAGGATTGTGCCTCCTCTAAGTACTCTCTCTCCTCTAAGAGGATGTTCACTACTTCCTCTAATTTTGGAGGAAGTAGAACATTGATCCTTGTGCAAACTATCCTATTATATTATTTTATGCTGATTATTTGCATTTTTTTTTTTCATTTGTTAGAAGTTGAAATGGAAATAAATGGTTAAAGGATGGATAACTATGCTCTCTGACAAAAATATATTCCCTCCTAATCTTGATAACCAATCCCATTCATGGGTGACACAAGATTTAAAGGTTTGATTTAAATAAACATAAAATATTGTTATGGGTGAGGTAATTGGATAGAGGTAAGGTATTGTGGGTATTTGAAGAGTCTATCGATCCGAAATACTCAAGAGAGGGGGTGGATTGAGTATAAAAACTTAGCCAACTTTTTCGATTTGTCTGTATGAGCGTGATGTGTTAATTAATTACTCGAAGTTTATGAATTAAACTCGACTAACCAATTAACAATGCAAGGGACACACAATTTTTGAAGTGGTCCAGCTTCACACGTCGAAGTCTACGTCCACTATTCTCGATTAATAATTTTAGTACCTTTCTACGGATTACAAAATTACTAACCCACTCGTACAAGTAACTCTAGTTGTAACTCAATTGAGTACCGTTAAATACTTGATTTGACTAACTTACGTTAATAAGAAAGTATTTGATTGTTCTTCTAGTGTTCACAATATGAACGAGTAAGAAACAATATTAAGCGCTATTATCCTAGGACGATACTTAAAAATAATTGCAATATAAGATAGCACACGACTTTTCAAAAACAATTTTAAATTGCAAAAAGAACAATGAACTTAAGCACGTTTGCAAAGGATGTTTTGTTCGAATATGGAAAAGTGGTTTAAATGAATTATCATGTGTAATATTTATAGTAGAGAGGAGATCTAGGTTTTTATCTAAGAAACCCTAGATGGCGTGTGGATTGTTGCACAAGGAAGGAATTAGGTTAATCTTATTTAAGCATTTACAACTCATAAAATCATGGAAGATAAGAAAGAATAAAATAAAAAGAATATAAGGAGATAAGAAATCTCTAACAAATATTATTTTGATTTACCATGATACTTATCCAAGCAAGAAAAAGATCTTAATCCATTTATTTATTTAAATAATATCTTAGTAAAAGATATGGAATAAATATAAGGAGATAAAATATGTTTAACAAATATTTTATCTAAGATCTTTACCTAAACCCTAGATGTGGAGACGATCTCGTGTAGCTTAAGGAAGGAATAAGATCTATCTTTTTCCAATTTTGATCCAACAATATTTTAGATAAAAGATATAAAATAAATATAAGGAGATAAATATAACAACCCGACCCGCCACCGTCGTAACACAACCCCAATAAGATGGGTGTGCACTTTTGGCCCCATTAATTGTCCTCACTTACGCCCAAAAGCACAAGGCCTTGTTATTAAGTGGTGGGTGGAATCCCTTATAAACATATCACAACCTCCTCAATTCCCCGATGTGGGACAACCTTACTCTCAATAACTTGGGGTGTTACAATCTCCCCCACTTATAGACCACAACGTCCTCGTTGTGCCTACAACTTGACCGCAGCCAACCCCAGAATCCTCCCCCGCTATGTGTGTGACCCGGGTACTCCCGACCACAAGCTCACCACAAGGTCGCAGGGTCGCTCTAATACCATTTATAACAACCCGACCCGCCACCGTCGTAACACAACCCCAATAAGATGGGTGTGCACTTTTGGGTCCATTAATTGTCCTCACTTAACCCCAAAAGTACAAGGCCTTGTTACTAAGTGGTGGGTGGAATCCCTTATAAACATATCACAACCTCTTCAATTCCCCGATGTGGGACAACCTTACTCTCAATAACTTGGGGTGTTACAATAATTGTAATAACCCTTTTATTTAGTCATTTTTATTTTAAGTTTATAAATTTATTTTAAGTATTTTAAATTGAGAAATAAATTAGAAAGCACATACTCTTATGTAAGCCGTCAATGATTTGTGTGGGTCTCGCTTATTGGTTTTTGTTTATGTTTATGATTAGGAAGTTCAATTGTTCCACTATCTATTATTCTTTAATCTAATATACTAGTATATGGTATTTATGTCTCCTTGGAAATCACTTTGTCTATGGTTAGACTTGTTATGCTGATGTGCCGTCATCTTCCCTTACCAAAAACATTAATAGCTTAATTTCTTTCATATAAAACAACCCCATAATTCTCGTCATCTCGTATTATGATTGCCTATATTTCCGTTAATTTTCTTAGCCGACTACTTTGTGCTTCCGTCTTTCTTTTATCAATTGATCGCTGACTGACATTCATGAACAATTCCTCTTGCGCGTATAAGATCATGTTTAAGGTAACACGATTTTATCGATCCTATTAATCTTATTCTTGTTCGGGGTTGTATGTTATATTTGTTGATTTGCTATCGACTTATTGGATTCATGTGATTAAGTTTTAAAAGAGATATCTGACTGTTGTTACTTACATAATATATTATTAGTTACGGTATATATTTTCTATTTAATATATTGTCTTTTGGTGAGATGGGATGGCTTATTCTAAGTGAGAGTATTTGCATAATGAAAAGTTTGGCCGCTGTACTTACATTCAGATATAAGCATTTGTGTTTGATTAGAAATTTAGGCAAAAGTATTACGTGGCTTTAATGGTGTATATCAACCAAGATTTGTTAAGCATTATTACGTACATGAGAATGAGATAAGCATTGAAATTTAAAGAGATGTCAGAGTTGAGAGTATAGTTATGACGAATTGGAATTTCAGAGTTTGGCTTCTAGTTTGTATTGATAATTGTTGTCCCTTTAATTTTGGCTAGCGGGTGAGTAGCTTAAAGTTCTATACTTTAAGTGTTGAGCACGGTTCTTTGAACCTTTGACAATATCGATATTGAAATTGAGATGGAAATTGGTTACTGGTATTGAGTTATGAGTTATGGGGTCTTTGAGCCGAGTTATGTTTACACTCTAGTGTGACCATGGTTATTGAGTTATTTGAGTTTGAAATCGATATTGAGATGGAAGTATTGTTTCGCGGTTTTATCCCACCAGTTCAGTCACCCCTTGTCCTTGATCTTAGGTTCGACGATGAGAATACGATATCTGGTTACTATGGAGTATTATATTATGAGACGGAGTAATAAGTGCGACGGAGTAATGAGTTGAGTTTGAGATTGAGTTAATTATTGGGATGAGAGTGTCTAAGTTTGAGTTTCATATTAGTCATGGGGAGTGTTTTTATTATTCTGTTTGTTTATTTTTATTTTTACATGTCTGTGTTTCCACGCCATGACCAAAAACTATTCTGCTTATATTGAGCTATTATCTGTTACTCAGCTTTTCGGCTGACGTGTTTTCTCCCTTCTGGGCTACTCGTCATGGGGGTAGTTCCTTTCTGTCTTCTGATTTATTTCAGGTTACTTCCGCTGCAGTTCAAAATGATTTTTATTTGAAGAGAACATTTTTATTAAAGAATTATAAAGTTTTGGCTCCATTTTGTATTCTTTTATTTTTAAAAGGATTTGTAATAAGAGACTTTGTATATTAATTATAATATCCTTGTATTTCGGCCATTTTTGTATGTAAAATTTAGTTTTAATTTAGTCGAAAATCAGGGGTGTTACAATAAAATATCTCTAACAAATATTTATTTAAGATCTTTACCATAAAACCATAGATACTATATAGATCACGTGTGAAGTATATAGTAAGTAAGAGATCCAATCTTATTATCTAACCTAACAATATCTTATTAGAAGATATGGAATAAATCTAAATAACCATAAAGATGTAAAATATCTTTAATAATAATTTTATTTAGATTTACCCTAATCTTTACTTGCACAAGGAGTATCACATAAGTAGGAGACGGCCGATAAGCCTACTACATCCAACGTGAAACCCTAGTCAGATATTAGGTTAAATAAATTAGGGTTTATATATGAATAAGTAGAAAACCCTAGTTAGCCACCAAGCAACAACCCATAAGTTGTCACATAAGTCGACCAAACTAAAAGGTAATTATCTATTCATAACCCAATTTAAGTACAAACTTCAATCTACTATAAAATAGGTTTTTTCATTTAAAGAATATAAAAATAAAATTAGAAAAACTATTTTCAAAACAATTTAAAACTCAAGTCGCGCATCTTTAATACTGCAGCTCAATGTTATAGCTAAATCACCTATAACATTGAGTTTGGTAGGCAATGTTATAACCAAAACATCTATAACTTTACTTACCAAAATCATTTCTTTAAATACCATTATAAGACGATGATCCACGCTATCCAATCTTCCTAGAGATCTTCAATGTAGGATTCATCTCTTCAATTTGATTATGAGCTCCTCTTGAGCATCACTTGATCAATGCTTGAGAACATAATCTTCAAACTTGATCGTTGACTTTACTACTGGATCATGAAATCTTCTTTAATATGAACTTGATCAACTAGTAGCTTTACTTGGTAACTTAGCTTGTTTACTTGAATTCACTTGGATAACAAATCATCTTATTGCTAAATTGTAATTGAGTCCAATCTATAAAGACTACAAAAACAATTACGAGTAACAAGTATATACAATTTATAACACTCTTGTCATCATCAAAACATAAACCTATATGGCTATATGGTCCAACAAATTCCCCCTTTTTGATGATGGCAAGTCTCCTATGATTTGTGACTAAAGTTCTAGTTCCCCCTCAACTTAATACTATCGAATTATAGTTCGTAGAACGCAAGGTGTCAACATTTGTATTAAAGTTATAGCAACTAAGGACCTTAAGAGATTAAAGGTCTTGACAAGGAGTAAGCTTAGGCAAATACGAAATCATGGTCAATTTTTTCCCCCTCTTGACATCATCGAAAAGACGAGAACAGACATAAAACGCCTAGAATAATATCAACCGAGGCAAGAAATGTTAAGGAAGATAAGTATTATACCATAAGAACAAATTCAACATAAGCAAGCCCTAAAAATAAAGTGTGTAATACAAACCAAGTTGATAGATTTTATAAGCGAGAATGAAAATAGTCACTTATGTAACTACGACCTACAAAAGCATGCATGCAATCTAACATGATAGATATCTCTAGTAACCGTACATATACACTCCAACCAAACGAGGTCCAAAACACATGCCGAGGACTTAGATATGAGTGTGAGGTGAGGTAATTGGGTAAGAAGGGGCAAAATAATTTGGATATGTGGAGGTAAAAGTCAAGCTAGCCCCGATCATAACCAAAAGTAGCCATATTCCACTTTTCAACCCAACATGAAAGATGATGCACCATGCCAAGTATGGAAGAAACTCACTCACATCAACAAGTACTTCTCCTCAAGTAATATGGAAATGATAAGAATAGGAGTAATAAGAGATTTCTGCTTTTCCATCTTTTATATCATTTTTCTCCCTTTTTTTTCACATTTTGTTTTGTCATTTTTTTCAGTCCATCTTTTTCTTCGTTCCTTCCAATATCCATCCCAAAAGAAATAAAATTGACCACAACAAGACTTCTAAACTTACCAATAATACTAGCTTGACAAGGGTAGGCCATATGGAATGTAATTGAATAGCGGTTGCGGGTTCCCTCGTCAAAAAAAAAAAAAAAAAAAAACGGGTCAAAACGAGGCAAATTTGGCTAATGTGAGGTTAGTGGGTAAAACATAAAGGAAGGGTCGCCTCCCTACACGTGTCACCACCACAAACCCGAGTGTATACAGGTAATAAGAGACAAATTTCATGCTTATGCAATTTAATGTTACATGCTATGTAAGGAGTACTACTCACATCCTAAATGAAACCAATCATGAATGTCATTGGTTTATGAAGCTCTAAACCTTAGAATTTATAAGTGATGAAAGGTATGGTTTGTATACAACACAAAATATAACAGACTAGCATACAGAATATTCTCATAAAATAATAAAATACTATTCAAGAATAAACTTGTAGCGGAAAATACGGACACAGACATACAATCTCGTCTTAACTAGTCAGTCATACGGTTTGGAAATATTTATAATATTTTAGGTGCCACTGATTAAACCAATTTCCAACCGCAAAGTCTCAAAACGTTCTCTAGCTAACGCCTTTGTCAAAATGTCAGCTCATTGTTTTTCAGTACTACAAAATTCAAGTTTTATTTCCCCCTTTTCTACTTGGTCTCGTAAGAAATGGTGTCTAATATCTATATGCTTAGTACGCGAGTGTCGTGCTCGATTCTTAGAGATAATAATAGCACTCGTGTTATCGTATAAAATACGAATGCATCCAACGTTCACACCATAATCAAAAAATGGTTGCTTAAGCCATAAAAGTTGAGAACATACCAAGGCAGCAGCAATGGCTTCAGCAGTAGATAAGGCAACTGAATTTTGCTTCTTTGAGCCCCACGTTATAATGCATTGTAATACTCCGTATTTATAAGTCTTTGGGTACTCTATCGAGTAGGCCTTACTCTGTCGAGTAAGGGTGAGTTGCGTTTTAAAATAGTTTCTGACCTGTTGGGTACTCGATCGAGTATCCTCGGTACTCGATCGAGTAAGGGGGCACTCGATCGAGTACGTTAGTTACTCGATCGAGTAGCCCTGGTGATTTGTTTTACGTGCTTCTGATCTTGACCTACTCGATCGAGTAAGTCCATTACTCGATCGAGTGGCCTGTACTCGATCTAGTGACCCCTGTTTTGGGTCACATGCTTATCTTTTGACTTCGTTGCATATTATGTTTAATTCAAAGTGGTTATTTTGCTTCTTTATGCATTGTTTTAAATGTATGTTGGTCTTGATACGTAAGTTACCCCATCCTATGGGGTGGTGAGTGGCACCTTTTGGTGAGCATGAGTTTGGTGGGAGGAGATGAGCTATATGTGGTTGTGATAGATAGTGGAAAAAGAAAAGAAAGATCGTTATGGCTTAATTGAGACATAGAGCATGTTTTGTGAGATGAGATGAGCGATATGTTTGTATGTTGAGTAATGTAAAAGTAAATGAATGTGGGCAAGGGATGATGTGAGTTTATGGAACGTGAGAATGAAAAGATTGAAATGAGGGACGCAAATGGTGGCAGCTTGAGATGTGTAAAGAATCATGGAGGGGGATGGTTAGGAGTCGTGTGGGTTAAGAATATACATAGTGAAAGTTCGTTTTAAAGGGGTTGAGAAGAGGGGTATATAGTGATCTTTGTGGAGACATGTCGCGAGGTGGATTTGTAGACAGTGAGGGAGTTTGGGGAGATTTGGTTTATTAAGAGGTGAAACCACTGTGGGATTTCCTTCGGCAATTAACGGTATAAAAAAGAATTTTGATTTCTAGAGATGTAAAAAGGGAGATGTAATTGTTTGAACTTTAAACGTTGATTTTTATGGACAAATTAGTGATAAGTGTGAGTGAGTGATAGCATAATAAGAGAAGATCCATGGTAAGAAAGAGTGAGATGATGTCGGTAGAAAATAATGGAATTTGAGTTTTGGAGCAACGAAAGGGTAACTGGATTACTAAAGAGTTAGCTAGAAGGAATAAGGAGTTGAGCTATTAATTGTTATTGTTGAGTGTAAAGAGAAAAGAAGGATAAAAGTAAGCTGAGAAAAAAAAAAATGTTGACCAGAGTTATGTGATATAGAAGTAAGGAATTGCGAGATTTATGATATTATCATGAGGATATTAGCTAATGATTATATAGAAGTTTCAGGACAATATGATTGATAATGAGTTTCGAGGAATTAAGGGAGTAATAAGTTGGTGGAGTATTGGCAGGATACGAGATATTTGGTGGAGAGTTGGATGACAATACAAATAAGACAGTATTGGGAATGATGTTGATGTAAATTTTGTTGGTGAATTTGATGATAGTTATTTGGAATGTTAACCGAAGATAGGAAAGAAATCGTGATGTTTAGAGATGAGTGAAAGAGGTTTGATGTCCGGACAGTGGTGGTGTTATGGTTTGTGACTAAGGGTTAAGAGTGATGGTATATTAGAAAGGTAGCAATTCAAAAGAGGTTGATTTGGTAGGGACCTGATTGTTGTGTATAGTTGTGAGAAGGTATAAGATGTGGTTAGATGAGACGGATGCTAATAGTTGAATAGTAATGGTATGGTTATACTTGACAAGAAGTGATGGTTGTGCGAATAGGGGAAAATGTTGTGAGGGGCATATGAGTTAAGCTCGGGCGGCAGGTAACCTATGTTGAGTGGTAACTTACGTGATCAGGATTGACTAGTTGGATGTGATTATGGGTCTATGATGTCTATAAATGTTTGTGTGAGGTTGTGACCTCACGAGAAGCGGTATGGTGTGATAGTTATAATGTTGTTATCTGAATTTTCTGTAATACATGTTGGATACGAGAACGTAATGGAATGATGTTTAAAAAGGGTAATAATTTGACTGATTTGGCATGACTAGTTATGCTTGTCTGTATTCATGATACATGTCAATCTGTGATATGGTAAGGGGATGATATTCACGAGGTTATTATCTGTTTAATTCATAAAATATGTTGTGTTATGATTTAGTAAAGTGGATTTGAGTAAGTTTTTCTTGTCGAAAAATTATTCTCGAGTCGTGTTTATGGGAGTTTGTATGCAGTTGTGATGTCTATCGGTGTGGTTGTGGTGCCTCGGGTGGTGATCCGGCACGGTACATAGTCTTTGTGATACGGGTATTTTCGCACTACGGTGTGGTTGTTGGTGACGGTGTTGTGATGCCGTCACCGGTTGTCGTGGAGTAGGCGGGATGATTATGATACGAGTTTTCGAAAGTGCATACCAGTTATACATAGATTGTTGTTTTCTTTGTTGTCGTTCTTTGTGAGTTTTGGTTGAACATGTAGACTGTTGTTTTGTTTGTTGATGTTTCTTACCAGTTTCAACTTGGGTGTGAAGGTAGAGTATGATATGGGAGAACGTTGTGTATGTTTTGTTGTTGTGATGGTATAGTGATTTTTTGTTGATAGGGCACGATTGTAAGAGGTTGTATGTAACTTTTGACCTTGTTGTAGATGAAACATCGGTGCACATAGTCATGGCAAGTGATTCGTAGAACATGTGTGGTAATGATCTGAAAGCTGCAGGTGGTTTTAATCTTTCGTTGGGCCAGTGAGGGAAGGGTGTTTGGATTTAGTGTCTTGTTAAGGCATGTATGAGTTTTGTAGTGATGAAAGAAAAGAACTTGAGGATCTTGTGTGAGTGTACGTAACACGTGTGGATCGTGAGTTATGCTTTTGGCGATAGAAGTTTTATATAGTCTATATAGAGAGGTATGTCATGTTGCGGTAATGTGGAAGAGTTGGAGTATTGATTATGCTAAGGGTTTTGCAGTATTAGTTAGATGGAGTGCAGAGTGAATTGAAGTATGAGAACTGTTTAAGTAAGAAAGCCATGGAAATAGGAACGGTTATAGAAATGAGGTTATAGGCAGTTATCTTTGACATGTGGTGATGATGAGGATTATGATATGATTTAACTAAGGATTTTGTATTAGTGAGTTACTAGAACGTAACATTTGTCTTAAGAGGAGTAGGATGCGATAAAAGTGAGTTTCATGGTTGTGCATGTTGTAAAATAATTGGAAGTAGAGTGTTAGCATAGCGTAAAGGAGGGATTTGTTTTGTGGTTGATGTTGTTAAAAGGCCATGGCCGTGCTTGTAGTAGTGTGATGCTTCGGAGTATGAGAATATTTTATATAGTGTTGACAGTTGGAGGATGATGTTATGAGTCTGAGTAAACTTCGAGGACGAAGTTCCTTTTAAGGGTGGTAGAATGTAACATTCCGTTTGATGTCTATGAGTGTCTTAGTATTGGGTTTGATAGTTGATGATATTATGGAGCTAGCAGCATTAGAGGATGGTAGTTGATTATGTATGGAGTTGGTGTCGTGAGAGATATATATGTGGTAGATACGATATAGTGAGTCATGTTGTGGAAGTAAACATAGTTGGTAGAATGGGGGTTAAGAGTTCATGTTCTATGTTCGGTCGAGTTCTTGAGTCCTTAGCTAAGTTGTTGTGTCTTGGTCGAGTCAGTATGGTTGTTTTTATGTATGGGTTGAACTTCGGGGACGAAGTTCTTTTAAGGAGGGAAGACTGTAATACTCCGTATTTATAAGTCTTTGGGTACTCTATCGAGTAGGCCTTACTCTGTCGAGTAAGGGTGAGTTGCGTTTTAAAATAGTTTCTGACCTGTTGGGTACTCGATCGAGTAACTAGGTACTCGATCGAGTAGCCGGTTTACGGGGAGTTTTTCTCGGGTTTTGTTAATTATGCGATTAAGATATATAACCTTTTCCGTCATCATTCTAAACACTTTTGCAAAACCTAATTTACTGTTAAAGAGAGAAAGCAAGTACGTTCTTAATCCTAATCGCATCGTTAGCAAATCCCGGAGTTTGGAAGGTCGGTTTTCATCGTTGGTTATACCGTTGAGATCCTTGCGTCGAGGGTAAGATCTATGTACCCTTTTTGTTGTCTTTCCTTTGTTTTGGTTAAACCCTAACATAGGGATTTGGGGGTTTTTGTGTAGATTGTGATTCGGTAGTGTTTGTATGTTTGTATGATAGGAGGAGGTTTTGTAGAAGAGCCTTTTTGATACAGCTGTAGAGACCGTCTAATAATTATGCTTTCCAGGTAGGGTTTCCTACTCAGTATTAGTCCCATAATGGGATGATTGTTGATATGTGAGATTGATTGTTTGATATAGTAATTGTATTGTGACGGCTGTGATTGTGATTGTACATTGTTGATAGATTCAGACGGTTGTTGATGTTGTGATTGTGATTGGTTGTCTATGGTTCTCGAGATGCGTTCTCGGCTGAGTGGAGTCACTTGCGGGAGTGGCTTCACGCCCTAGTTTCGCCCTTCGTGGAACCCGCCACGGAAGGGGATGTTCACATTAATGGACAGGGTTATCGCTCATTATGAGGAGCGGGGATTTGGTGGGTACGGTGCGGTCCCCACCGGGCGGCTGGTCTAGTGGACGGTCGGTGATTGAGATTGATGGGACTGGTGTGATTGAGTGTGTGTGACGGTTAAGGCATCATTTATCGTATTGTTGATATATATAAGTTGTGTGATTAGTCGACCCGGTTGTTGTTTTGTAAAACTGCGGTGATCCATTCGGGGATGGTGAGCGAGAATTGAGCGAGTTTGAGTTGAGTCACATGGGATTCTTTGGGATGTGCCTTTGTCGACGATAGAAGTCTTCCGCTGTAGCTTAGTAGTTTTATAAACTTTGCCTTTAGTTGTTTAGACAGTTGGTTTGAGAACTTGTACACGTATTTTGGGATTTGGCATTGGTTGTACTTTTCACTAAAGTTATATCATTGAAAGTTGTTTCATTATTGTCTTATGAATATCATGCCTCGGGTAACCGAGATGGTGGCATCCTTATACCTGAGTGGTCCTGGTAAGGCACTTGGAGTATGGGGGTGTTACATGCATGGTCCAATAAACGTAGCAATGCCGTAATTGCTTTTTCTATCAAGCGAACACTACTACAGGTACAGGCTATAACAACGGTTAAAAACCGTTGTTATATAAAAAAGCGGACATTGTTAAAGCGTCCGTTGTTAAAGGTTTTAACAACGGTTGGGTTTTCTAAGAAACCCGTTGTGAAAACTATTAACAACGGTTAAAAACCATTGTCGTTACGAGACATTCGTTGTGGAAAGTGTGACTAATTTTTGGTGGGAAAGTTATAACAACGGTTACAATAGAAAAAATTGTTGTTATAACTAAAGACAACGGGTTTTTTTAAATAGCCGTTGTTGTTGATTTTAAAAAATAAATAAATAAATTATATATTACTAGATGCATGCATTATTACTGCCCCTTATGCTTCCGATCCATGCATTATTACTGCCAAATCCCTACATATAAAAGGATACAATATATGGAATGAGAAGGTTTATAAGATTTGAAGCAGCATATGACACAACTTCCTAAACATATTAATTAAAAAAAACTCAAACGACAATTCATTCCACTATCTCAATCACCAATCCATTATATCACTATCTCCACCCTTAAACTCTAAACCCTAAATCTTTAAAACCTAATAAACTCCAAACTTCCTTCAACAATGAATGATACCATTCGTCTTACTTGCATTATGACCGAGTACAACAAAAGTTTCATACGCCGCTTGCTGGAAATCGAGAGGAAGTACAGGGTCTACCTTGAGGACTCTCGGATCGCACTCAAGGACGCCAAAAAAAATGGCTAGTTAGAGCCGCAGATAATGCAGCTATATGACGATATTGCATCTACGGAACGAAACCTCCAAATAACAAAGGAGAAGAGCGTGAATATCATAGAAGAGAATGCATCCCTATATGAACATCTAAGAATTGTATTTTTAGCAATAAAATAAGTTTATGTATATATATCAGTTAATTAAGTTTATGCATTCCTCTCCATCATCTTCTTTGTTTTATTTTATTTTATTTAATTTGTTTTACTAATAAACGCAGAAAAACTAATTAAGCGAATAATAATTAGAGAAAGAACAATGATAGAGAAAAACACATGCAAATAAAATAATTAGAGAAAGAACAATAATGACGGAGATGATAAAACCTAAAACCATAAAGCGATAGATATTTACTTGATAATTAGAGAAAGAAAGAGACAATGACAACAACAGTGACAGAGATGATAAAGCGACGATAAGAAAGAGACGATGAGAAAGAGTGTGATTGTGTGTTTGTGTTTGCTGCGTTTGTGTTTGTGTTTGTGGCTGTAGCTGATCTGTGTTTGTGTAGTATATATTGTGGTATTTGCTTGAAATTATTGACAACGGTTATTACACATATAACCGTTGTAATTAGATAATATATTAACAACGGTTCCTTAGAAAACCGTTGTTAAAAAGTATTAACAACGGGTTTTAATATAACTGTTGTAATTACTTTTTACTAATTTTGCGTCAAATTAATAGCAATGGTTATAATGTATTACAGAGTAAACTATTGTTATTAGTTTTTATATTAACAACGGTTGTGCAAGTTTGACCCGTTGTTAAAACCAATAACAACGGTTAACAACACATAACCGTTGTAATTAAGTTTAGTAAAATTCGCGCCATCCATTCTACAACGTCTTATGGTGATTTTTTTGAATAAGCGTTGTTAAAGGGCCGTTGTGGTTGCTTAGATTTGTAGTAGTGGAACAACCTTCATAATCTGCATCTGAATACCCTATGAGACCGAAATTACACTCAAGAGGATACCATAGATATAATTTGGATGTACCAATTAAATACCTCAAGATTCTCTTAACTGCTTTCATAAGCGATTCTTTAGGGCACGATTGAAATCGAGCACATACGCATACATTAAACATAATATCTGGTCTACTTGCAGTTAAATAGAGAAGTGAGACAATCATACCTCGATAAGTGTTTCATCAATAGACTTACCATCTTCGCCTTTGGTTAACTTCTTATCTATGACTATTGGAGTGGCCTTTGGATGAGAGTTTTCCATACCAAATTTTCTGATTAGCTCTTTGATGTATTTTTGTTAGTGAATCATAATTCCTTCACTTGTTTGTTGGATTTGAAGTCCTAGGAAGAACTTGAGTTCTCCCATCATGCTCATCTCGAATTATGAGGTCATCAAATCTAAAAAATACTTACACAACCTATTATTAGTTGATCCAAAAAAATATCATCAACGTAAATTTGTACAACTAATAAATCGGAACGCTCGGATTTTAGGAACAGAGTTTTGTCAACAGAATCTTCTTTTAAATCCACTATCGAGTAAAAATTTGGACAATCTGTCGTACCAAGTCCTAGGAGCTTTTTCAAACCATATAAAGCTTTATCTAATTTATAAACGTGGTTTTGACACTTGCTGTCTAGAAATCCAAGGGGTTGCTCTACAAAGACTTCTTCATTCAAACAACCGTTAAGAAATGCATTCTTAACGTCCATTTGAAATAACTTCATTTCTTTGTAAGATGCAAAGGCTATTAATAATATGATAGCCTCAAGTATGGCCATGTAATACTACGGTTTTATGAGTCTCTGGGTACTCTATCGAGTGGGCCTTACTCTGTCGAGTAAGGGTGTTTTGAGTTACGAAACAGTAGTCTGCCTATAGGGTACTCGATCGAGTAGTCTTGGCACTCGATCGAGTAAGTGGCACTCGATCGAGTACGTTAGTTACTCGATCGAGTAGCTCGGTTGACGGGTAATATTTTGACGGGTTTTGTTAATGACGCGGATTAGCATATATTTTATATCGTCTTCTTCCCTAAACACTTTTAATAATTCTAATTCACTCAAAGGAGGTTTAAAACTACGTTGTTCTCTTCATCCGCGTTATTGAAAAATCCCGGAGCTTGAGAGGTCGGATTTCATCGTTCTTTGTGTCCTTGTGATCCTTGCGTCAAGGGTAAGCTCTACATACCAATTTTATAGCATTTAATTAACTTTGTTTAAACCCTAATTTGGGGGATTGGGGGTTTTTATGGTTAGTTGTGCTAGTAGTAATTATGTGATCATGTGATATGAGGAGGATTCGTAGAGGAGAGGTTTTGATACAGCTGTTGACATCGTCTGCTTCTGTTTGCATTCCAGGTAGGGTTTTCCCTACTCAGTATTAGTCACATAATGTGGTTTGTTGTTGATTGTGATTGTTGTTAAAGTATCGTATTTGCATTGTGACGATTGTTGGATTTGGTTGTTGTTGATTGTATCTGTCTGTGTTCTTCGGCGTGCGTCCCTGGCTGAGTGGAATCACATGCGGGAGTGGCTTCACGCCCATAATTTGCCTTCTGTGGAACTCGCCACAAAAGGGATGTGCACATTAATGGATTTGGGTTTATCGCTCGACGGAGATGAGCGGGGCTTAGGTAGGAACGACTGCTGTCCCCCACTGGCGACGAGGAGTAACCTGTTGCGATGGGTACTCTGGCAGGGCTACACACTTTAGTGTGTAGTCAGTATTGAGGAGTTGCTGGTGATGGAGTTCGGGTTGATGTGACAATTGAGCTGTGTTGATTTCTGTCTTATTGTGATTATATAATTGTGTGATTAGTACTGACCCCGTCTTTGTTTTGTAAAACTGTGGTGATCCATTCGGGGATGGTGAGCAGTGAATAGGTAGGTATCATTAGAGGCATATGGGCTAGCTGGGATGTGTCACCACGAGCAGATTAGAGTCTTCCACTGTCGTACTTGAGTAGTTTTAGACATTTAGTTTTTAGAGAACATGTATTATATCTTATCAGTTTGGTTTTTGGATTGTAATCACTTTAAACTTATTACTATTTAAATTATGTTTCGTGACAGGGCAGTCATATACCTATCAAAACTAACCAACATGCTCTAACTAATATAGCTAGGGAAGTCGGGTTGATCTCCACAGGGAGATGGGAAAATGTCAGTTTTGTCTAAGTTCGTCATGGTAACCAAAATGGGGGTTTTAATTGGGTTGTTGTTCTAAACTAATGAGAATGAGAAAGAGACAGAGAAAAGGGCATAGAAAAAGGATTAAGCAGATAAAGAGAAAGCAGCTAAGACAATCGGTTCACCATGATCATTTAGTCAAGCAATCTAGGTCTCAGGTCAATGCAAGTATGGTCTGAGGAGCAGTGAATATCTCCTTCCGGTCTCAATTCTCCCTAAAGAACAAATAGCTTAGCTTCCGCCCTCACTACAGTGCTCTAATGTTCGCTACAAGTCTCTTCCTTTCCAACCTTCCGGTCTAGGTCAAGGTTTACTATGATAAAATGCCTAATTGCGTCGATTCAATTAGACAGAAACTGTTAAATGCAGCGATTAACAACAGAGGCCAAACAAGCACAAGACCTAATACGACAATTACTATTTATTCATAATCATGGATTCCCTAGCCTTAGCAAAGGGAAATTAGCTACACATTACAATCGAATCAACAACAATAATATATAGATAATAGGAATTAAACATAATAACAACAGAAATGGAAAATCGAGTAAACAGTAATAAAGCAATGGGAGAAAGGTAGAAACAGAATTATAATTGCGATTAAGGAATAAAAAGGAGAAATAATACCAATTACAAAACCAAATCCGAGTAGAAAGGAGTAGAAGAAGAGTAAAATGAAGAAGCAATAGAAAAGGGATAAAGTAGAAGTGAACTAATGAATAAGTGAGGAAGAGTTACGCAGTCTACTGTATTTAGTAGCATACTAAAATCTCTCCCTTAAACCTAATCCATAGCTTAATTACAAAAGCCCGTACGAAATTAGGCGGAAAAAACTCTTATAAGGGCAAAACCACTCGATCGAGTGGAAATAAACCACTCGATCGAGCAACTAAGCGACAATCCCTTCGATCGAGTGGAAATAAACCACTCGATCGAGTAACTCCTTGTATTGCCTTGTTGATTGGATACTGGAACTGCTCGATCGAGTAACCTTTAGTATATAAAGCATTCGATCGACTAGAAAAGTAGTCGATCGAGCTATTTTGGCACGTTAGACACTATGACACCTTCCGAAACCAGCTCGCGCGTCTTCAAAGTGATATATTCAAAGCCCCGACTCCTTGTTCTATATAAATGCATGCAAATGGGACAACTTTAGGTTCGATTTATCTCCTCTTTGGTTTATTCCTGCAATTTATACAAAACAAACCAAAGTAGAAGATTCGGGGGTATTTGTAGCTAGATGCCACATAAATAGTACAGAAATGCGTGTAAAAATGAGGTTAAAACCTTATATAAAATACACTCATCATTTCGTTATTGTAATTTGATTATCATTGCCTCGGGAAACCGAGATGGTGACATCCTTATACCTGAGTGGTCCTGGTAAGGCACTTGGAGTATGGGGGTGTCACAAAGTGGTATTAGAGCGACGATCCTGAAACCTGTAACCAATGAATCTAATGAAAATAGGGAGTCAATTAAAATGAACCCGGGGTAAAAGTTGTAGGAGCTAATGCAAAGGCTTGGGAGACGTCCTAAAGTCGCGAACTCGCCCTGCAATTTTGAACTGGTCACATGGGGGTACGTGTCAGGGTCGTATGTGTTCTCTTTTGTTCTGTATGTGTACCTAATAACATGTGTTGTGAACTGTTGGATGTTGGATGTGGAGAATTGGAAGTATGGATAAAAGTTGTAGGAGACGTGTTTGCATGTTGAATTGAATGAAAAGTATGTTGCGTGTTTATAATGTGGCATTTTGATAACATGAATAGATTGTTTTAATGATTATATAAGGAGTTGCGCGTATTTGCATGCGTAGTTATGTTTATTTTGTTAAACTTATAAAACTTGTATATTATGTTGGGAAAGTGAGATGAACATGCGGGTAGTTTATACGAGTCTGCATGACTCAATCGAGTGGGGGGCACTCGATCGAGTGGGTAAGGCACTCGATCGAGTGGGTAAGGCACTCGATCGAGTGGGTGTGACTCGGTCGAGTAGGTAGTTTGATGTTTTCTGGACAGAACCGTGTTTTTGGGTACTCGATCGAGTACGTAGGGACACTCGATCGAGTAGGGGGCGCTCGATTGAGTGTCTTGTCAGCTCGGTCGAGTATGTTTTTGGGCAGGAGTCTATTTAGGTTCTGGAGTCGAGGCACTTGATCGAGTAGGTTGGGCACTCGATCGAGTGGCCTCAACTTGATCGAGTGGGTTCCGGTACTCGATCGAGTGGGGTCTGTGCTGGTGATATACGTGTTTTGGGTTATAGTATGTATGTTTATATCTACCTTTTCTTATATAGTTAAAAGATGCCGCCAAAGAGAAACACCCTTTATGCTAGAGCTGAGAGCATGACCACCGATGACATAGTTAAGATGTTGGAGCACCAAGATGCTCTTACGGAAGCTTTAAAGAGAGTGGGGAAGGATAAGGATATTGATCATTTAAAGATTAGTCTCTACATAGCGAGGTTTAACCCAAAAGAGTACAAGGGGACCGGGGAGCCAATTCTTCTGGATAATTGGCACAGAGAGATGGAGAACATCCTGGATTTGGTGCAATGCCCGGATGAGATGAAAGTGAAACAAGCTGCGTTCTACTTGGGGGAGGCGGAAGGTGAGTGGTGCTACAAGGTATAGGTGAATGCTAGGTACATGTATGCGAGGCAGAGGTTACCTGCTATTCCTTGGGAAGAGTTTAGAAAGGCTATGAGGCGAGAGTTCGTGCCGGAGCATGTGAGGAGTAAGCTGAGAGAGGAGTTCGATGGCTTTAAGATGACAGCTGACATGACGGTGGCTGAGTACTACCGAAAGTTTAAGGAGAAGGCTAGGTATGCTGAGGATATGGGATTGAGTGATGAGAACCTAGCTCTGAGGTTTGATAAGGGCTGACCCCCAAGATCATGGAGAAGTTACCCGTGGGAATCCTTACGGATGTTAAGGAAGCTTATGAGAGATCTGGGAGAGTTGAGAGGCTGCTAGAGATGACCCGAGAGAGGGATGCTGAGAAAAGAAAGGCTGAGAGTGAGGGTGGTGGCCAATCTAACTACAAGAAGGGCAACCACACTCAGGTTAGATCATATACATCTGGTTCAGGGTTTAGTGCTGGGGCTTTCTATGGGCGTGGCCGTGGGAATAGTAGCAGTAGCTGGGGAATGACCTGTTTTAACTGTGGCGGTGTAGGCCACAAGAGACATGAGTGTACCAGTGCGGTGCCGGGAGGTTTTCAGGGATCGGCTCAGAGAAGCTTTTCTCAGGGTCCGACACAGAGTTAAGCGAGCAACGGACTAGCTGGGTCATGGAACAATAGGGGAGGTCAGAGCAACAACGGTGGGGGCAACCGCAATGGCGGTAACTCTTATCAAAAACCAGCTACGAACACCAACAACAACCAGGGGTCAGGTTCTAAACCGGCAACTTCAGCTAGTACTGTCCAGGGAGGTGGGCAGAACACCAGTGGCAAGCTGTTCATGATGGAGAAGAAAGCAGCTGAGGACGACGCTCATGTTATCACTGAGACTTTTCTTGTTAATGGTGTTTATACCTTTGTTTTGTTTGATTCGGGGGCATCACAGTCGTTTGTATCTTCGAGTCATGTTAAACAGTTGGGCCTGAGAGAGTATAAGTCTTTAAGAGAGGAAGTTTTTATACCTTCGGGTGAGTCTGTATCGTGTGGGAGGTTGTATAGAGATGTATCCATGATAATTGGGCTAGTTGATCTACCTGTAGACTTGCTAGAGTTTCCTTTAGACGGTTTTGAGATGATAGTCGGGATGGATTGGTTGGGAAAGTACAAAGCTAAGATAGACTGTCATCAAAAGAAAGTGTCTCTGAGAGGTCCTAAGGGCATTAGTGTGTCTTATCATGGGTTTGTTGTCAAACCCAAAGTTAAGTTAATTGCAACTGTCACCTTGAAGTCCTATCTGAAGAAGGGGTGCCCGATGATCTTGTGCCATATGAGAGAAGATATGATGGAGAGTCCGGCAGTTGATCAGATACCAGTTGTGGGGGAGTTTCCAGATGTCTTTTCAGAGGAGATTCCGGCGTTGCCACCGAATAGGGAGATAGATTTCAATGTGGAGCGGAAACCGGGGACGGGGTCAATCTCTAAGGCACCGTACCGGATGGGTCCTAAGGAGTTGGAGGAGCTCGGGAAGCAGTTAGATGATCTGATAGAGAAGGGATATATTAGACCTAGTGTAACACCGTGGGGAACACCAGTTCTTTTTGTGAAGAAGAAAGATGGGAGCTTGAGGTTGTGCATAGATTACAGAGAGTTGAACAGAGTAACGGTGAAGAACAAGTATCCTTTGCCAATGATAGATGACTTGTTTGATCAGTTGAGTGGTGCAGAAGTCTTTTCCAAGATTGATTTGAGGGCGGGGTATCATCAGGTGAAGATTAGAGAGGAGGACATACGAAAGACAGCTTTCACGTCGAGGTATGGCCATTATGAGTATGTGGTGATGCCGTTTGAGTTATCTAATGCACCTGCTATGTTTATGGATTTGATGAACAGAGTCTTCAGTCAGTTTTTGGACAAGTTTGTGGTGTTTTTCATCGATGACATCTTAGTCTATTATAAGACTAAAGAGGAGCATGAGGAGCATCTCAGGATTGTGTTGCAGACCTTGAGGGTGCATGATTTGTATGCCAAGTTGTCCAAGTGTGAGTTCTGGTTAGAGAAAGTTGCCTTTCTGGGGCATGTGATTTCAAAGGAAAAGGTAGTTGTGTATGCTACAAAGATTGAGGCAGTTACCAAGTGGGAAGCACCAAAGAATGTAGCTGAGATCAGGAGTTTCTTAGGTTTAGCAGGATATTACAGATGGTTCGTGAAAGATTTCTCCAAGATTGATAGACCTATGACAACTTTGATGAGGAAAGAGAACATATTTCTTTGGGATGAAAGTTATGAGACGGCGTTCCAAACATTAAAGGAGCGTTTGACCACAGCTTCAATCTTAGCATTGCCTGAAGGGAGTGAGAACTTGGAGGTTTACACAGATGCCTCAAAGAATGGTTTGGGATGTGTGTTGATGCAGAACGGTAAAGTAATTGCCTATGCTTCTAGGCAATTGAAGCCTTATGAGGAGAATTATCCTACACATGATCTGGAATTGGGTGCAGTTGTGTTTGCTCTCATGATTTGGAGACATTACCTTTATGAGGCGACCTTTAAGGTATTTTCTGATCACAAGAGTCTCAATTACATCTTCACTCAAAAGGAGTTGAACATGAGACAGAGGAGGTGGATGGAGTTGATTGACGATTATGACATGGATATTATCTACCATGAAGGGAAAGCCAATGTAGTTGCAGATGCTTTGAGCAGGAAGAGTGTACACTCTTTGTGCACAGCTATATCCTTGATGAAGTTGAGAGATGAGGTTGGGAAGTTTGGGATACATATGATCCAGAAAGAGGATGCCATGGGAGATTTGACAGTGCAGCCTGGTCTGTATGATGATATTCTAGGTAAACAGGTGTTAGATCCCAAGATGGTGGAGTGGAGAGTTGGAGTAGAGAAAGGGACAGTGGCTAGATTCTCTATTCATACAGACGGTAGTTTGAGGTTTGATGGGAGGTGGTGTGTCCCTAATGGTGAGGAGCTGAAAAAGACAATCATGACAGAGGCACATTGTACACCATATTCGGTACATCCAGGTGGTGACAAGTTGTACAAGGATTTAAAGAAGACTTTCTGGTGGCCTGTGATGAAGAAAGAAACAGCTGAGTTTGTGCCCCGTTGTTTGACATGTCAGAGAGTTAAAGGGGAGCAGTGATGACCACAAGGTAAGATTCAGTCTTTTGAGGTACCTGAGTGGAAGTGGGAATCCATTTCCATGGATTTGATCGTGGGTTTGCCAAAGGGCCAACAGGGTAACAACATGATATGGGTTATAGTGGATCGACTGACCAAGTCAGCTCATTTTGTGCCAATAAAAGATACATGGACTAAGGCACAATTAGCCATGGCTTATCGGATGAATGTGCTAAGGTTACATGGGGTGCCTAAAGACATAGTATCTGAGAGAGGTGCGAGGTTTATCTCAAGGTTTTGGAAAGAGTTGCAGGAGTCTTTGAGAACGACATTGAATATGAGTACAACATTTCATCCTGCAATAGATGGTCAGACAGAGAGAACAATCAAGACTCTTGAGAATATGTTACGAGCTTGTGTGATGGATTTTGGTGGTAACTGGGAACATAGGTTAGATTTGATTGAGTTTTCCTATAACAACAGCTATCACACTAGTATTGGCATGGCGCCATTTGAGGCTCTATATGGGAGGAGATATAGGAGTCCGATTTGTTGGGACGATAGTGCTGAGGCAGTGGTTTTAGGACCAGAGATGGTACATGAGATGGTTGAGCAGATTAAGATGATCAGGGAAAGGATGAGAGCAGCTCAGGATAGGCAAAAGAGTTATGCAGATCTACATCGCCAGGATATAGAGTTTCAGGTTGGGGACAAAGTTCTTCTGAAAGTGTCTCCTATGCGTGGGGTCATGATATTTGGGAAGAAAGGCAAGCTGAGTCAGAAGTTCATAGGACCATATTAGATTTTAGACCGGGTTGGAGAGGTTGCTTATCGTTTGGGTTTACCGTCTTCTTTGGATAAGGTGCATAATGTGTTTCATGTATCTCAGCTGCGGAAGTATGTGAGTGATCTGTCACATATGTTAGAAACAGAGAACATAGAGCTAGATGAGTCCTTGTCTTTCCTTGAGGTGCCTAAGCAGATTCTTGACCGGAAGGTTAGGAAAACTAGAAATGGCGAGACAATCTTGCTTAAGATTCTTTGGTCTAATCATGAGGTTGAGGAGGCTACATGGGAGGCAGAGGAGTCCATGAGAGAGCGTTATCCGTTTCTTTTTCATCAGGTATGTATGGTTACGGGGACGTAACCTTGTTTCTTTTAGGGGGGTAAGAGATGATCGCGAAGAGTTTTTACATCTTTTTATGTTGTTTTTGGTATAGTTAGTAGTGAGTTGTGTCGGGTTGAGTTTGGGTTGGTAGCATGTGTCGGAGTTTTTGTTTTGCGTTTTGTTTTGGTTGTAGTGTCGGGAGTGTGGTACTATGTTTTTATTTTTGTTATGGTTTGAACTTCGGGGACAAAGTTCTTTATAAGGAGGGAAGATTGTAATACTACGGTTTTATGAGTCTCTGGGTACTCTATCGAGTGGGCCTTACTCTGTCGAGTAAGGGTGTTTTGAGTTACGAAACAGTAGTCTGCCTGTAGGGTACTCGATCGAGTAGCCTTGGCACTCGATCGAGGAAGTGGCACTCGATCAAGTACGTTTGCTACTCGATCGAGTAGCTCGGTTGACGAGTAATATTTTGACGGGTTTTTTTAATGACGCGGATTAGTATATATTTTATATTGTCTTTTTCCCTAAACACTTTTCATATTTATAATTCACTCAAAGGAGGTTTAAAACTACGTTGTTCTCTTCATCCGCGTTATTGACAAATCCTGGAGCTTGAGAGGTTGGATTCATCGTTTTTTGTGTCCTTGTCATCCTTGCGTCAAGGGTAAGATCTACATACCAATTTTATAGCATTTAATTAACTTTGTTTAAACCCTAATTTGGGGGATTGGGGGTTTTTATGGTTAGTTGTGCTAGTAGTAATTATGTGATCATGTGATATGAGGAGGATTCGTAGAGGAGAGGTTTTGATACAACTATTGAGATCGTCTGCTTGTGTTTGCATTCGAGGTAGGGTTTTCTGTTGGAGCGTGTGTCCTCCACAAATTAGTGTGATAACATTTGTAAATCTCTTACAGGTTCACAAGGGTATACTTCGTATATTTAATTAGTTGATTAACGTTTACCTAATAACGGTTGGCTTGCTAGAAAGTTTGACGATATTATCATACATATGGCGGTGATCAACTGGTCCCTAAAGGTCACACCTATAGGATGTGTTCGAGAGATGTGGTTATAGAAATATGATCACATTGATGCCTAATATGACTAAACAGTTAGTCAATGTGTTGATGAGACAATTATTTAATGAAGATTAAATAATATTAGTTGAGACGAATTAACCGTCAATTCGTAAATTAAATGTAATAAGATATATTTAATTAAATGTTTGTAATGTTAGCTTGGACGAATTAATCTGTTAATTCGTAATTAAATGTAATCGGTTATATTTAATATCAACAAGATGAATGTGTCATAGTGGTAATAGTGGGGGTACACAAACCAAGAGGTCATAGGTTCAATCCTCACTAGATGGCAATTTTAACACTTTTTATACATTTTTGGAATAACCACAAATAAGGAGATTATACTCCTTATTTCGGTTATAGTGGGCCGAATTAGGGAAGATTATATCTCCCAAATTCACTCCCATATTTCGGTTACAAGAAGAAGGAAAGGGTGATAATGATTCTACCCTAATTCTCTTTTAACCTAGCCTCCTCCCTCATCAGAAAAACACAAAAACAACCTAATTTTACAGAAAATTTTAGATCGATTCTAGCATAATCAATAGGGCATATCTCATATCGTCTTGGGTGCAACTGATAGGCGAATATCTACTTTGATATTGTTCTTAGGCCGTATTTGCTAGGACCGAAGGTTATTTCTGAATCCTCTACTTTTGTTTATGTATTTTATTTTATGACTAGTGATCGTCATCATAAAATTCGTTATAATCCTTAATAATAAGGGAAGTATACAGATTATTTCCCACAAGTGGTATCAG
Source organism: Silene latifolia (assembly GCF_048544455.1). NCBI lineage: Eukaryota > Viridiplantae > Streptophyta > Magnoliopsida > Caryophyllales > Caryophyllaceae > Silene > Silene latifolia. Next base: position 331,922,901 of record NC_133538.1, on the reverse strand, counting down.
AACCAAGGCCACGATTTTTATTTTGATGATTTTCATAAAATTGAATTTAAACAATAAAATTTGAAGGATCGAAAATTTTTTCCAGCCGTGAAATTTTTTTTTTTTTTGCCGTCTGAATTTTTTGCCGAGATGAAAATTTGGCAGCCGTGTATTTATTCTTCTTTTGATACGATATTTCCATTTTGATTTTTTCATATTGTTGTTTTAATCAGTTAGAATGCTTATATGAAGAATTGGTAGAAGCTTTGATTTAATTCGGAATTAATTAAACTGTAAATGGAATCGTCTTGTTGATGATATAAAAAATTGTTTTTGCTATATAGTTTTGGCATATACAGTTAATCATGTTTCATTAATCCATATTCTAATCTCGTTCTAATAGCATCTATAAACGATTTTTGTTCATCTTAATGTTTTTGTTTAGGGCATGTTTGCCGCAAAAAGAAAAAAAAAGGCATTAGGGTTCCTGTTTTTTTAAACCGTGGAATTTTTTTTTTTTCGTTTCTGTACTGTTCACGTACAGCAGATATTAAAAAAAAAAATTGTTTTTTTTTGTTTTTTTTTCATTCGGTTTTAGCTGTAAAACCGAGAAAAGTTTTTATTATTGGGTTTTTCGGTTTTTGGCCGAGAAAAATTTTTAAAGGAAATTTTTTTGTTTTTTTTGTTTTTGGCCAATAATTATAATTATACATTTTAATGTATGATTATTTGTAGTGAAAAGGTTCACATATAAAGATACCTAATTATTTTAAAGCGGTTTAAAATAATGATTGGATTAAATTCATATTACAAGTTTAATATGAATTAAGATTGAAATTAATGTGATTAATTGAGGAATTGTCACTTAATTTGATAATTTAAATAGGTGGTATGGATAAATTAATCCACATAATTAAGGAATTGTGTCATGTATTATTTTTAGTTGATGCATTTTATTTTTGTTGAATGAATCGTTGAATGAATTTATTTACGTATTTATTTTTGCAATCGGTTGTAATTTGTAATACTTAGTGTGGCCTTAGTCAAATTATGTTTTCGTAATGAAGGAAACATGATTTTTATGTAATTATGAGATCTCGAATCTCCTTTATTTTTCTTTAATTTTGGGTTTTGAAATTACAATGTAATAAATAGGTTTATTATGTAAATTTTATTTATTGTATTTTTCAAAAGAAGACTAAAGATGGAGATTGGAGCTCACTCCCGCTACATGGATCAAGATGGAACATCAAGACAAGCTTTTCGGGTCCAAGGATGGATTCCAAACTTGTATTTATTGTTCATTTTGATAGGATCGGCCACACTAGGACTTTTACTGTTTTTACGTTTTCATTCTTATTGCTTTTCATTCACATGATAGTTTATGCATCATATTCCGCCTAAAACCAAACCACCTACTACTAAAATGCATGAAAATTGACTCATATAGGTTGTATGTTAGTTTTCATGGACAGACAGATGTCGATGTCTTTAAGCCATCACCTTAGTTTATTCATTCTCGCATGCTAGATATTAGTTCACTTAAAATGAATTAAAATAAAGTTGATGGGATCTTCCTCTAAAACGGAAATTGAGATTAGTCTTTATAAGGGCAAACAACTATGAATCCCTTCTTCATCGGTAGGCATAATATGACCTCTTCTACGTTGGGTAAGTAGTTGTGTTGACTTAGTTTACCTCAACATCATAGTCCGAAGAGTTTCTCGTGATTATGATGGACTAAAGATAGAATTTACAGAAATTTATCGACCAAGAATTCTAATGGTAGAATTAGCTAAAAGGTTAGCTTATCAATTTAAAGAGAATTGAGTCTTGAGATCATTTATATAATTCTTGAGGGAGATCAATTGTATAAATGTTTTGAGTCTTCGCATTATGACAGTAGTTCATTAGACTTAAAAATATAAACGATGCACATGCTTATTATTTTTATTCTTCTTCTCGCAGTGTAGAACACGTTTATTTTCATAATACTGTTACAACGAAATGGCTGGAAATAACGCAATCCCAATGCCTAGTGCCACACTTGATCGCGCGTCCTGCCTTAAAATTTTTATGGACCAGATGAATCAGTTCACATATCTGAAAAACGACGGGTCCAACTTTGCGGACTGGGAGGCGGCACTACGGAATGCTGCCATTGCTGACGGTAAGCTCAAGTACTTAACTGAGCCAATACCGGTCAACCCAGGCCCAAATACAGGAGTCAACGAGTCACTAGCTTATAGTGACTTTGTTATGGAAGCGGGTGCGATAAAGAACGTACTCATCTTTGCAATGGAAACCAATTTACAGAGACGCTTCATTGCCCAAGGCGCAAACAAGATTTTTACGACACTCACTAACGAGTTCTCAAAAGCACCGAGAATCGTTACATGTGAGCATACCTGTCGCTTCTTTGATGCGAAACTCCAGAAGGGCCAACCGGTTAGCCCACACATTCTTCACATGATTGAGAATGTCGAGAAGCTGGAGGCACTGAATTGTAAAATCAGTGAGAGAATTGTCATTGACCGTATGCTTCATTCTCTTCACGATGGTTTTGCCCTTTTCAGGGCGAACTACTACATGAATAACTTGAAAAAGTGTCCTCATGAGCTACACTCCCTTCTCGTACAGACCGAGAAGGATATGAAATAGAGTGGGAGCATGAAGCAGGATGTTCTCATGATTTCAAACAAGTGTAAAGGTAAGGGCAAGGCTCATGGCGACCTAGCTGTAGGTAAGCTAAAGTTTAAAAAGCCAGGAAACGGTAAGAGTGGGCCCGGTGAGACTAGTGGCTCACAGGGCAAGGCAAAGAGCAAGGGCGGTGACATTGAGTGCCACCATTGTCACAAGACTGGACATTGGAGGAGGAATTGTCCCGTGTACCGTGAGGACATCAAAGCAGGCCGCATCGTTCCTGTTGGTATGTGATCTTATATTCATATGATTGAGATTAACCATACAAGTTTCGGAACTTGGGTACTTGATACTGGTTGTGGTTCTCATCTGTGTAATAATTTGCAGGACCTAAAGAAGGTCATACCTCTCGAAAAGGGTGATGTGGACCTGCGAGTCGAGAATGGAGCACGAGTTGCTGCAGTCTCGAAGGGAACATATGTAATCCAACTCCCTAGTGGTTTTGAGTTATTTTATATAACGGTTACTATGTACCCAGTTTATCTAAGAACATTATTTCTATTTCCGTACTCGATATAGACGGTTTTGCATTTTCAATAAAGGATAATACCTGTATTTTCTTTTTAATGAAATGATTTATGGGAAAGCAGTTTCTATGAATGGAATTTACATCTTAGATCAAACCACGGAAGTATTACACGTGAATAATAAGAAATTAAAGGTTGGTGACAAAGATCAAACCTATCTATGGCATTGTCGAATGAGACACATAAATGAGAAACGCGTGAAGAAACTCGTCGATAATGGGACTATTCCCGCATTCGAATTTTCTACATATGGCACGTGTGAATCATGTCTCATTGGCAAAATGACTCGAATTTCCTTCAAAGGTGTTGAAATGCGCGCTAGTGACCTATTAGGACTCATACATACTGATGTTTATGGACCTATGTCAATTACCGCTAGAGATGGCTATAGATATTTTATCACTTTCACGGACGATTTGAGTAGATACGGATATGTCTACTTAATGAAGCATAAAAGTGAGTCCTTTGAGAAATTCAAGGAATACCAGAACAGGGTTGAAAACCAACTGGGTAGAAAGGTTAAAGCACTCCGTTCAGATCGGGGTGGCGAATATCTTTCAAATGAGTTTAATCAACACCTTAAAGACTGTGGAATCGTTTTGCAGTTAACTCCACCTGGAACACCTCAATTAAATGGTGTGTCCGAACGGAGAAATCGAACCTTACTTGATATGGTTCGATCCATGATGAGTCATACGGTAGTGCCTGATTCATTATGGGGTTTTGCTCTTTTGTCAGCTGCTCTTATACTTAACCGAAGTCCGACTAAAGTTGTCGACAAGACTCCATATGAAATGTGGAAGGGAACGGTCCCTAACTTGTCCTTTATTCGGGTTTGGGGCTGCGAGGCGTATGTCAAGTGGAGACACAAGGATAAGCTCGGCCCGTGATCGGTCAAGACATACTTTATAGGTTATCCAAAAGGAACATTTGGTCATTACTTCTATTCGCCTACCGAACATCGAGTTTTTGTTGCAGCTAGTGCGGCGTTCTTAGAGAAAGAATTTCTCGAGAACAAGACGAGCAATAGAACCTTCGAGCTGCCGGAGATTCCAGAACCAACAACCGAGGAACGGATGGAGGATGTTGTTCCTCCAACTGATGACACGGTTCATATTCCTGAGGAACCTAGGAGGTCGGGTAGAGTCTCTAATCCTCCGTAAAGATACATTGGTATGGTCGAGGAGAATGACGTTTTAATCCTTGAGAGTAATGAACCCGTTACCTATAAAGGTGCTATGACCTGTTCCGACTCAAAGCTATGGCTCGACGCCATGCAATCCGAGATGGACTCCATGTATGAGAATGACGTATGGGATCTAGTTGATTTACCTAATAAGGTAAAACCTCTACAGTGCAAATGGCTTTACAAAATAAAGCGTTCTATAGACGTGCAACCAGATACCTATAAGGCACGACTTGTGGCAAAAGGTTTCACTCAAGTGCACGGATTGCATTATGATGAAATTTTTGCACCTGTAGTCATGTTACGTTCCATTCGGATAATCTTAGCGATTGCCGCATTTCATGATTATGAAATTTGGCAAATGGATGTGAAAACCGCCTTCTTAAACGGTTATTTGGAGGAAGAGTTGTACATGGTGCAACCCGAAGGTTTCATAGATCCTGAACATTCTAAAAAAGTATGCAAGCTTAAGCATTCCATTTATGGACTTAAGCAAGCTTCTCGGAGTTGGAATCATCGTTTCGACCAGGTGATAAAAGAGTATGGTTTCACTCGATTGGTCGAAGAACCATGCTTATATATCAAGTCGAGTGGGAGCAAGATTGTATTCTTAATATTGTATGTTGATGACATACTTTTGATTGGGAATGACATTTCCCTCCTATCTTCGGTTAAAGAATGGTTGAAGAACCATTTCCAGATGAAAGATCTGGGTGAGGCACAACGCATTTTGGGAATACGTATCTACCGAGATAGATCACGACGGACGTTATCACTTAGTTAGGAGTCTTATTTGGATAAGATTCTTGAGAACTTCAGCATGACCAACTCAAAGAAGAGGAACCTTCCAATGACGACTGGGATGCAGTTGAGCAAGTCTCAGTCACCCACGACGCCTGAAGGGATTGAGCGCATGAGTCGTGTTCCTTATGCATCTGCAATAGGATCGATCATGTATGCCATGATATGCACACGTCCAAACGTGGCATATGAATTGAGTATGATGAGTCGATACCAAAAGACTCCAGATGAAACACACTGGATAGCTGTCAAAAACATCCTCAAGTACTTACGGAGGACTAAGGATTGGGTATTGACTTATGGAGGCGATACTAAGCTATGCGCAATCGGTTACGCAGATGCTAGCTTCCAAGTGGATCGAGATGATTCAAAATCTCAGTCCGGGTTCGTCTTCACTCTTAATAGTGCTGCGGTCAGCTGGAAGAGTTCCAAACAGAGTGTTGTAGCAGATTCTACTACTGAATCGTTGAATTATGATAAGCATGTAGGGCACGTTAATTCCATGGGAATTAAACGTGTTCCTGAGTTGTAGTACTTGATTATGGATTTGATACATTATCTTTTTCATATACTATTTATAACTTCATCGTTTTATATATAATATTTTGTTTTTCATGTGGATTGTCTTGTGACAACATTGAACGCCACAAAGTGAACTGAATTACATCATATTTGTTTTGGTCCGTAATCGCCAATGTGAGCTGATAACTCCGGCTATTATATTGTGCAGTCGATTGATGATGGCTTCAACGAGCCATAAGTCAAACGGTTGGCTGATCGATCACAGATGCGAGATTATAACGATACCTCGTAGGACAACTTTTTGTGACAACGTAATGGAGTCCTAAATGTTTAAAAACATTAGGTGCGAGGTCGTGGATAGGACATCCATTGTGTTCCTAGAGTCGATTCTTTTGACTATCGACTGTCTCTTGAGATTAAGGCAGTTTTTGGGTGACTTTGGTTTCTTTCTCACGGTCTGTAGAATCGGAGGCTAAGTAGATTTTTTTGGGTCATTTCATCTTGTGCTTACATCTGCAGGATTCGAGTTGAGGAAAATATCCAACCCTTATCAGGTATAGTTATTTCTCAGGGCCACTCGAGGAGTTGTAACTGAAATGCATGGCCATGCTCGAATGTTGATTCGTTTATCAGTTAAGTTACTCTCTAGTCGGGGAAACCACTCTTGATAATGATCGCTTGTAAAATACGACCTTTGTGAATACGGATTTGCAAATTGTTTTACATTGAGTGGGAGAAATTTTAGGATATGAGAATCAGTTATCGCACATACACTTGTGAGGACAAGTGGGAGTTTGTTGGAGCTTGTGTCCTCCACAACTTAGTGTGATAACATTTGTAAATCTCTTACAGGTTCACAAGGGTATACTTCGTATATTTAATCAGTTGATTAACGTTTACCTAATAACGGTTGGCTTGCTAGAAACTTTGACGTTATTATCATACAGATGGCGGTGTTCAACTGGTCCCTAAAGGTCACACCTATAGGATGTGTTTGAGAGATGTGGTTATAGAAATATGATCACATTGATGCCTAATATGACTAAACAGTTAGTCAATGTGTTGATGAGACAATTATTTAATGAAGATTAAATAATATTAGTTGAGACGAATTAACTGTCAATTCGTAAATTAAATATAATAAGTTATATTTAATTAAATGTATGTAATGTTAGCTTGGACGAATTAATCTGTTAATTCGTAATTTAATGTAACCGGTTATATTTAATATCAACAAGATGAATGTGTCATAGTGGTAATAGTGAGGGTACAAAAACCAAGAGGTCATGGTTCGATCCTCACTAGATGGCAGTTTTAACACATTTTATACATTTTTAGAATAACCACAAATAAGGAGATTATACTCCTTATTTCGGTTATAGTGGGCCGAATTAGGGAAGATTATATCTCCCTAATTTACTCCCATATTTCGGTTACAAGAAGAAGGAAAGGGTGATAATGATTCTACCCTAATTCTCTTTTAACCTAGCCTCCTCCCTCATCAGAAAAACACAAAAACAACCTAATTTTACAGAAAATTTTAGATCGGTTCTAGCATAATCAATAGGGCATATCTCATATCGTCTTGGGTGCAACTGATAGGCGAATATCTACTTTGATATTGTTCTTAGGCCGTATTTGCTAGGACCGAAGGTTATTTCTGAATCCTCTACTTTTGTTTATGTATTTTATTTTATGACTAGTGATCGTCATTATAAAATTCGTTATAATCCTTAATAATAAGGGAAGTATACAGATTATTTTCCACATTTTCCCTACTAAGTATTAGTCACATAATGTGGTTTGTTGTTGATTGTGATTGTTGTTAAAGTATCGTATTTGCATTGTGACGGTTGTTGTTGATTGTATCTGTCTGTGTTCTTCGGGGTGCGTCCCTGGCTGAGTGGAGTCACTTGCGGGAGTGACTTCACGCCCATGATTTGCCTTCTATGGAACCCGCCACAGAAGGGATGTGCACATTAATGTATTTGGGTTTATCGATCGATGGACATGAGCGAGGCTTAGGTGGGAACGGCTACGGTCCCCCACTGGCGGCGAGGAGTAACCTGTTGCGATGGGTACTCTGGCAGGGCTACACACTTTAGTATGTAGTCAGTATTAAGGAGTTGGTGATGGAGTTCGGGTTGATGTGACAATTGAGCTGTGTTGTTTTCTATCTTATTGTGATTATATAATTGTGTGATTAGTACTGACCCCGTCTTTGTTTTGTAAAACTGTGGTGATCTATTCGGGGATGGTGAGTAGTGAATGAGCAGGTATGATTAGAGGCATATGGGCTAGCTGGGATGTGTCACCACGAGCAGATTAGAGTCTTCCGCTGTCGTACTTGAGTAGTTTTAGACATTTAGTTTTTTGGAGAACTTGTATCGTATCTTATCAGTTTGGTTTTTGGATTGTAATCACTTTAAACTTATTACTATTTAAATTATGTTTTGTTATTGTCATTTGATTATCATTGCCTCGTAAAACCGAGATGGTGACGTCCTTATACCTGAGTTGTCCTGGTAAGGCACTTGGAGTTTTGGGGTGTCACAGGCCATGGGAGCGAAGGTCTCGTCATAGTCGACCCCTTATTGTTGATTGTATCCTTGAACAACCAAAAGATCTTTGTTTCGTACTATGATTCCCGTGTCATCCAGCTTATTTCTCAACACCCATATGGTGAGAATAACAGATCGATCGTCAGGTCTCGGAACTAAGTGCCAAACTTTATTCCGTTCGAACTGTTGAAGCTCTTCTTGCAAAGAGACAATCCAATCTAGTTCAGCAAGAGCTTCCTTGATATTGGTTGGTTCAATGGTGGAGAGAAAGGAGTAGAACAAGCAAAAGTTGTTCAACGTTCTACGAGTTTGAACTCCCTTCTTTAAACTTCCAAGAATACTCTCCATGCGATGAGAATCTTTATATCTCCATTTATTATAAGCTGGAGGCACATCATTGTCATTTGAATTGGGTTCACCTTCTTCGAATGAATGGGATCCAAGAATTATTCCCCCCTGAATCCAATCCTGGGGTTGTAGCAGAATCAGGTATAACTCTGGATTCTGTACCTTGGTTTGGATTCGAAGTTATAGCTTCATCAGTTATAACTTTAGTTTTCAAATTCTTATTTTGAGAGGAGGTTATAGTATCATCAACTATAATCTCAGCTCTCTTTCCCTTGTCATTTGAAGGACTTCCAAGTTCATCTTTAGTGCCTTCAATTTCTTTATCTCCCTCATCCAATTCTGGAGGATCATTTGTAGATAATCGGAAATCAGGTTCATTCATATCTTCTTCCTCATCCTGTTCAGCTTTATCAAACAGATTATTCTCATCAAAAATAACATGAACACTTTCCTCGATGCATAAAGTTCTTTTATTAAAAACTTTATATGCTTTACTATGATTAGAGTATCCAACGAAAACAGCTTCGTCACTTCTGGGATGAAATTTGCTTAAACAGTTTTTGCCATTGTTATGAACGAAGCATTTACTCCCGAAGCAATGTAGATGAGAAATGTTAGGTTTTCATCCTCTAAGAAGCTCATATGGAGTCTTCTTAATGATAGGTCTAATCAAAGCTCGATTGTGAACATAGTATGCAGTACTAATAGTTTCAGCCCAAAAATTATGAGGTATACCACTACACAATAGCATAGTGCGTGCCATATCCTCTAGTGTACTATTCATACCTTCAACAACACCGTTTTGCTGTGGGGTTCGTGGTTCATAAAAATTATGTCCTACACTATTTTCCCTACAGAATTCTATAAAAGCATTATTATCAAATTCGGTGCCGTGATCAGTATGTATAGAAACTAATTTTGATTTATACTTATTTTGGGCAAGCTTCATTAGAACTACAACCTCATCGAAAGTTTCATCTTTTGAACTTAGAAAAATAGGCCAAACATACCTTAAGTAGTCACCAACTATAACTGTTCCGGGTGTAATTCCGGAGCAGGATTGTTACCACTTGGGCTTGTAGAATGATGTCGTTGCTTGTCTCTTCCTTTCACTCTTTACTGTCAAGATGAACAAACTGAGGGCTCGGCTTGGGGCCGAACGTACTCACTCCGACGCTCAAGTCAGTAAACTTAGAGAGATAAGTTGTATGTTAACTTGGCAAAGTATATTGTAGAGAGATAAGGGAGTTTATACCAGATTATTCAGTTAGTTTCTCAATGAGAGGTGATGAGTATTTATAGACTTTCACCTTTTGTCACGTAGTGGCCAAGTGGCCAAGGGGCTAGCAGGTGGAAAGACTATCTTACCTTCGGCCGAGGGACCCATGACAGGCCGGCAGGCTTGGTTGACTCCATGCCGAGGGGACTGGATGTGAGTACGCGGATATGCCTCTCGGCCGGCTAGTTGCCGAGCCGAGACCCAAGTGACAGGCCGACAGGCTTTGTCGGTTAGGCTATTAATATGTTGACTTGCTGTCTTTTATCTTTGACCTTGCTCAATATGTTGACTCGGTCAGCGGGTGCAGAATATGCCCCATCAATAACAAAAACATACATGGATCCACCTTTACTTCTTACCTACATTGGGCCAAACAGATCCATATGTACTAGTTCCAGTGGTTCTTTGGTGCTTACCACTCTCTTATATTTGAATGACGATCTCACATATTTGCAACGAGCACACGAGTCACATAGCATTTCTTAGTCAAATTTGATTGACGGCAACCCTTCAACCAAATCTCATTTCTTGTGTTTATTCAGTATGGTGGAGCTAATGTGAGCAAACCTTTTATGCCACAAACAAGTATCGTCTAAAGTAGCTTTCATGCATGTAAACGAGTTAGTAGGAATAACATTCAAATTAATCATGTAGACATTCTTTTTACGTTGACCCTCAAGAATAACACTACTTGTTCCTTCAATTATTATACGACAAATATATGAATGAAAAACGACTTTATTTCCCTTGTCATATAATTGAGAAATACTGAGTAAATTATGCTTGAGTACTCTATCAAGATATACATCACTAATTGCATGAGAAGTTGAAATACCGACTTTACCAACACCAACAACCTTACCTTTATTGTTATCTCCAAAAGTAACCTTACCTCCATCAAATGGCTCAAGTGAAAGAAACAGGTTTATGTCTCCAATCATATGCCTTGAGCAACCGCTATCAAGGTACCATAGATTATTTTTTTTTCCACAACCTGGAAAAGGATTAGATACAATTTTTAGGTACCCAAGCAAGGTTGGGTCCTTTAATGTTAGTCACCCTAAAGATTAAATCTTTTCTAACCCAAACTTGTCTAATGATTTTTCGTTTTATGGACGAATAAGTTTGTCTTGGAGGTGACCTTGTCTTAGGGTAAGCTCTAGGTATTTCACGTGGTTGCTTTTCAGGTTGTTTCATGGGAGCCTTAGTCTTATAAGACTTTTTAAGCTTTTGTGGCTGTTTAGGTTCATTGTTCTTTTTCTTGTAATCTAAACTCATATCATAGAACCGGCGAAAGTTATTATTTTTTCTTCATTCAAGTTAGGTTCATTCGTGGGAATATCATTTTCTTCAACTACTCTGTTAGATGCTTTAACAAATTGAATGCCTTTGCGTAAATCTTGTACCCGTTTAACACAGTTGTCTTGAATATGTCCCATATGACCACAGTAATTGCAAATCAAGTACTCAGATAAATTAACATATTTTCTCTTCCTGAAATCTCGTTCGGAAGGAGTTTATTTGCACTTAGAGTGGTCTCTACGACCATAACACTCATGTCCTAAACCCATTTTCATATTATTGTCTGATTGCTCAGTTAGAAAGTTTAGGACTTTCGTGCTTCCTCCTCATTTATCATTAACCTTTTTAGCATGTAAGAGCAAATCCTTTAAAGATTGAATTTCTTTTAAGTATTCGGAATGATCTAGTTCTACATCTTTAGAGGAATTATTCTCTTTATAGTTGTCACAAAAATCGTGGAATCTTTTGTTAAGAACTCGTACCATCTCAGAGTGTAATTTCTTAGTATCGGATAGTAGAGTTTTAGATTCTTTCAATTGCTGATTCAGAGAATATATTTCCTTCTTTTGATCTGAAACTATATCTTCTCTAGCTATAGCCTCAGATTTAAGAAGCTCTTTGACTTTTCTCAATTCTAATGTTATAGCTTCATTAGCTATAACCTTGGCTTGGAGATGCTTAATGTTGAGTTTTAGTTCTGAGGTTATAGCTTCATTAGCTATAACTTTAGACTCAAGAGCTAACTTCTCAGCATTTGTCGAATCTGAAGTTGTAGCTATATTAGCTGTAATGTAACACCCGCTATTTGCGAACTTGTTAATATTTATCACGAGGCGATTCATAATCCTATTTTTTTCCCGAGTATTATATATTTTGAAACCCATTTAATGATTTTGGATTGAAAATTCATTTTATATAATTTTACTCAAAAATATTTAATATTTCCCCTTAGACTCATTTTTTATTTATTTAAACTTACTTCGAAAATACTTTTTCTTGTCGTAAGAGCATTTTTATACTTTTGGTCGAAAATTGTAATAAACATTTCCGAGGCACATTACTACGTGCGTGGTTTTATTTAAAAGCTCGAAATGACATAAATTCTTTTCTCCGATTTAAATACTTATTTATTTTCTATTGCCGTTTTGACGACATTAATTATGGTCATGATTTTATTATATGGTCCGATATACCACATTTACGTTTTTACAAAAAAAAGTCACTTTGACCATTTTATAGTCTAAAACCGTGTACATCAATATTTCACTCGTTTGTTTTGCATTTGGCCTAATATTTTGTCTACATTCTTCTTGATCACTACTTAGTCAAATCTTGTAAAACTTGTAACACCCGCGAATTTCCCATTTTGACATTTAAAATTTATTAAACCGTTTGATTACTTTATTTTATATTTTTGAATTATTCAATTTAATTAATTTTATGTCAAACACGATTTTTATAAACGTATTATGTAAAAGCTCATTTTTATAAAAATACGTATTATTAAATTATATTCTTGAGGAATAATTTATATACGAATAAATGTATACATATTTTTGGTCAGATAATAATAATAGTGACAGTAATAATAATAATTCCCGTCTCAACATCCGTCTAGCTATAGACCGTCACATTTCACTTTGCACCTGCTTTAACCCGGACCAACCAGAATTCGACAACACGCTCACCTACCCTCTTACACTCTACCCCTAAAATATCTCTTTTATATATGTTATATATTATTTTTATTTTTATTTTTATTATTATTATTACTATATTATTGTGGTGGTTGTTACTTTACGCATCCCCAGCCCCACACCCTGCGTCCTATCTCTTTCTTCTTCTTCATTTGGAAACAACAAACGAGCAGCAACAACAAACTAGAGTAAGCAATGCCATTTTCGCGGAGCTCAAACCCAGATTTCTTCCTCGTTTCTCAACCTTTCTCTCTAATTTTCACACCATTCTCTTCCTCCCTTCTTCCTCCTTCTTTTAACGTAAGCAAGTCTCAATTTTTTTGAGGTTTCAAAAATGGCATCTTATGACAACTCGGTTTTGGTGACTCATATGACTCGATTTTCCACCTTTTTAGTCGAAGACCTTGAAGACTGAAGATTAGCTCGTTCTTATGGACGTTTTCGCTCTGAAATTGAGAAGTCAAAGGTAACGGTGATAGGTTACCCTACAATATGTCGGGAATTCGCCCTTCTCCTCGGTTTTCATCTTTATTTATCGTAAAGTTTCAACCTTTATGTGTTTTCTCATGTGTGGTGTTGCTCGTGCTAAGCTTGTGGTCAATTTAGTGGGTTGATAGTCGTTCCAATGGCTTAATTATCACGGTTTTGTCGTCTTTGAACCCGAGTGTTGCTTCTTGTCACTTCGAATAATCTGTATGCTTTCCTTGCTGGTGTTCTGGGCTCGTTTGTGGCAGGGCGTTATCTTGTTTTAGTCGTACTCTTTTCAGCTCGAATTCGTCTTTTGCTTTTTGTCAGAAATCGTGTATTTGTTGGCTGGTCACCCCGAGTTTTGCCCTCCGTTTTACTGCTCGTGCTCTCTGTTTTTGGACTGTCGTAGTTAGGTTTTTATTCTCTATTTGGAGGGTTGTTTTTGAGCGGGAATGGTGGCGTGAGGGGCTGTGCTTGGTCGCGGCTGTAGCCTGACCATGAGTGGCTGTGGCCATGGCGATAGTTGTGTGCTGAACGGCCTCAACCATGACTTGGCATTATCGAGTTGTGGTCTCGGTTGGGAGTGTGTACTCCTCCCTTAGTCTCTTCTTGCTTTTGTGTCTTAGTAGTATTTTATGAATAACATGTTTTGGGGTCATATTTGTTTGATGGTTAGGCTCATTCTTGCTTAAAGGTTGGACTCAAATCCTTCTTTCTTTTGGGCTCAATTTCTTGGTTCGTTTGGGCTCAACATGTTAAGTTGTTGGGCTTGACTTGAAGTTTTTGGGCCACACTCGTGTTATGAGTGCATTCGGCGCTAATTTGGTTTATGTAAAATATTATTATTTCCCGTCTCGTGCTTTATATAACGTAATCCGTTAAACATTGTTCTTTATATATATATTTCTTTCACATTATCAAACTGTTGGGTTTAATGAGATTTAATTGTCGGACTCCTTATAATTTGTCTATTGGGCTCATAAATAAGTCACTTGGGCTTGGTCACATTTTATTCCGTAATTTCATGTAACGTAATTTAGTCATTATCATTTATTATATTTTATTTAACCGGCATGTTAAATTAGAAAATGGAATATTTTTTAATCTAATACAAGTATGAGATATCTATTATAAATAGTTACTTGTAGAGGGTCGTACTCTAGATAATGTCTAGTATTGTTCGGTTGTGAGGGTCTTGGTTCTACCCAATACTAGGGGTGAGCCAGAGGCCCTCTAGTTGCGGTATGAACGTCGGGAGTGATGTTCCCATCCGTACTTATGGTGATGCAGGCCATAAGTATGAATGTGACATTAATCATCTCGTCCCTGAGTCTTGGTCCTATCGGATACTAGGGGTGAGCCAGAGGCCCTCTAGTTGCTATATGATTCGTCGGGAGTGATGTTCCCATCCGTACTTATGGTGATGCAGGCCATAAGTATGAATGTGACATTAGTCATCCTGTCTCTGAGTCACGGTCCTATCGGATACTAGGGGTGAGACATAGGCTCTCTAGTTGCGATAAGGTCGTCGGGATTGATGTTCCCATCCGTACTTATGGTGAGATACAAGCCATAAGTATGAATGTGACATTAATAATCCCGTTCTATGTGCTTGTTTGTTGTGCTTATTTGTCGTACTTGTTTGTTGTATTTGCCCACGTTTTAAAGGTAACCGTTGAGCGAGATACTTGTTTGTTGTGTCTCGGACATGTTTTAAAGGTAACCTCTGAGTCAGACACTTGTTTGTTATATTTGGCCATGTTTTAAAGGTAACCGTTGAGCCAGATACTTGTTTGTTGTCCCTCAGACATGTTTTAAAGGTAACCTCTGAGTCGGGCACTTATTTGTTGTATTTGGCCATGTTTTAAAGGTAACCGCTGAGCCAGATATTTGTTTGTTGTGCCTCGGACATGTTTTAAAGGTAACCTCTGAGTCAGGCACTTGTTTGTTGTATTTGGCCATGTTTTAAAGGTAACCGCTGAGCCAGATACTTGTTTGTTGTACCTCGGACATTTTTTTAAGGTAACCTCTGAGTCGGGTACTTGTTTGTAGTATTTGAACATGTTTTAAAGGTAGCCGCTGAGCCAGATAGTTTATGTGTTGTGCTTCGGACATGTTTTAAAGGTAACCTCTGAGTCGGGCACTTGTTTGTAGTATTTGGTAATGTTTTAAAGGTAACCACTGTGCCAGATACTTTAGAGGTCATGCCTTGGACATGTTTTAAAGGTAACCGCTGAGCCAAGGTACTTTAGGACTTGTGTCTCGAACATGCTTTAAAGGTAGCCTCTGAGCCGGATGCTTTGCTTATTATATGATGTTAGTAGACCTATTTCATGTATTGTATGTTGTTTGGTTTTCAAAGTTGGATGTATCATATGCCTTATCTCTGATTGACTACGCCTGTTTTGAATGTTAGTCTCATGTCTGAGTGCTTGCAATAAATGGTTATATTTATGATGTTCTAATATGTTCTTGTATATCTGTGTTTCGACATTTTGTGGCTGGGAGAACCTTGAGTTACTCGCCACTGACTGTGGCGTTCATGTTTACATGAACGACAAGTTGTGAAGACGCTTACGTGGGGAAGACGTGTGGGCTAGCTAGAACTAAACCCTTGGACCTTAGTTTTCTAGTTTAGAAACCCTTTATTTGTTTATTCGTGGGATATCTTTTCCCCGTCTTCTAGACTTGGGTTGTAATAACCTAAGCTTTTCTATTGTAGTACTTGTTTCATTTCATTTTTGGCACCCGCGTGTAAATCTTTAACTAGTAGTAAAAAAAAGTTTTGAAAATATCATAAATTTCCGCTTTAATTTATTAGTTATATTTTCCGCTTTATCGCGAGGTGTCACAGTTGGTATCAGAGCCTTTGTTTCTCCCGACGCACACACGTGTACCCCAAATTTAAATGTGAACTTGACCTTGAATAATGAATGAGAGATGGGTAAACTTAAGGACCTAAGGTGGTAGTCTGTAGTGTGTTTGCTCTTTGTTAGGTTCTAACATGTTTGTTGATTGTCATTTAATAACTGTTGTGCCCTTGGATCTATAACCGTAAACCTACCAACGTGAAGATCAAGCTTTGGTGCTATTGCCGGAAATTGAAGATTTGTTCAACCTTGAAGAATGCTTCTACTCCTATAAAGATATTTCTCATTCTTTGTTTACCTTGCCTTATTCTTTATCTCTTGATGCTTATCCTTCTTCTAAACTCTCTTCTGTTTTGCTTAAAAGCTACTCTTGTACCCCTAGCTTGTCCTTTGATCCTTGATAATCCCCCCTTTTACGCCTTTTGATAGTACTCTTTCTTTTGAGGAATGTTGACCTTGGTTGGAAAATTTGACTTTTGAGGAGATTGTTGTGTTTAACCCATAACCCTGGTTTTGAGAGGTTGTGATGTGGGAAAGACTTAGGTAGTGTGGTGAGACATACTTAATGATTCTTATACCTAGACCCTTGATAAAGTGAGTATAATTAATTGGTGGATTCCGTGTGACAAGTGTGAGTGGCATTTGTTACTAAGGTTATAGAACTTGGCTTTGTTGTTTATGATTGAGATTTGAAAGGCTTGGGAAATGTAGTGAGACGTGTCTTGGGATACTAGTGCTTAGTACTTGACCTAGAATGGATGAAATATAGTGGTGGATTTGAGGATGTAGGATTGACTAAGTAAGTCGAGTTTGTGATTGGCTTTCGTAGTCGCTTTGGACATGAGAGTTTGATAATGTATACGTTACCATAGGAGAAATGCTAATTGTGGAATTATTAGTTGGTCTAAGTGAGTTATCTTGATTACTAATTGAGGTATGATGTGAGAGTGAGACTGAGCTACATTGTTGGGGAATCTTAGCGCTTGTTTTAGTAGCTAGAAAGGATAATGGTATGGTGGACACTAGTTGGATATGAGTATAGCATTGTTGCAAACTTTGACCTTGATCTTGTGGAAGTTGTTTCTCGATGTTTGGGGATTTGGAGTGATGAGATCACACTTATAGTGGAGTACCTTGTTTCAGGGAATGAATTAGGATGAGGTAACATAAATGATTTGAGGAAATCTTTGGGAGCTATGTGGTTATAAGCTTTGTGTATAGGAAGTTTTCGGAATAGTTCATGACGATGTTGTTGCTGAGGTTTGAGTACCTGGCGTTTCCTTGTTGTCTAATTTCCTTTCTTCTTTGACCATAAGTGTTACCGCTCATACCTCTTTTTCTCGCTACATCGTGGTCCTCCCTTAAGTTTGATGTTAGTGACCTATAAAAACTTCATCTTTGACATCCTTGTTGACCTAACTTTAATTCTTACCCTATGAAGTTCATCATAGCTCTTTTGTTAGTTAAGTTTGGGTCCTCTTAGCATACTTGTATCTATGATGTCTAAGTTACTTTTCTTCTGTCCAATTCCTAAACATTTCAAGCTACCATTTTTGATTCGTTGTTAAGAATCTATATTACTCTTACAAAATTTACCTATTTTAAAAGGGTTGAAAATGAAAATTTGATTTAGTTCCATATTTGTTCTTTGAGTATAGACTTCTTTATCATGATTTTAATTGCTAAACCCGAGATTTCTTTAAATTTTATCCAATTTCTATTAACTTTGATTTGTTTATGATTTCTTTGTCAAAGTTTAATACTATATTTTCAGGAATTTAACTCCCTTTTGAATTTAAAGGTGAAACCTTCATTTTTATTTCGGCTTTTGCAAAAGAAAATTTGAGTAGATTATCTTTTTCTTTTGATTTTGACGTTGATCGGATGTTTAAACTGGTTATTAGAGACGTTTAATAACTTGTCCTACGCCTGTCGGCGAGTGATTTTTGTTTTAAATTGTCTTTGACTTGGAAAGTTAGTGTTCTTATGTGCACGACAAGAGCAATTTCGTTCCATGAATGAGACTTATACTTTTGAAAACTCTTCGTTAATGTTTTTGAAAGTATTTTGATTTTTAATTTAAGCCAATTATTTACCTTTAAATCTGGTTCTGTCGGAAAATTTTATTTGAAACTTTCGAAGGAATTTAATTTTTATGATAAGTAACTGATACGTGCATTTTGTATAGTCATTTTAGCCTATTTTAGCACGTATTTCTATGTATTTTTGTACTATTTATATTGCATTTTGCCCCCGAATTGGCTACTTTGGTTCGTTTTGTAGAAATGAACGCGAAAGTAGTGGAATCGTACCATTTTCGTTCTTTTTGCATGCATTTTGAGGAGACGGGATTTTTCAGAGTGAGATCTTGCATTGGGATGCGTGAAGGAACGGTCTACGAGGCAGTCGGTCACGAGTTTGAGCTGATTTGAAGGAAGAATACTCGATCGAGCTTTTTTATCACTCGATTGAGTGGTTTCTATGGCTGGAGTTGGTCGATCGAGAAGTTTTATACTCGATCAAGAAGTGCTGAAAATTGAGGTTTCTCGATCGAGTAACAATTCTACTCGATCGTGTAGATTATCTGGAGGAATGCTCGATCGAGTGGTTTCAGACTACTCGATCGAGTGATTTTGGCTGGCGTGGGCTTTAATTAGCCAGTGAACTTGTTTTAGTTTTTGGATTTAGTAGTTTTTCTATTTAAGCGCATGTTAACTAGGTCATTAGCATCATATTCTATTCTATCTAAGTTTTATCTATTATTCATCTTTCACAATAAAGACTGCGCTTCTCTTTTCCCTTCACGGTAACTTTGTTTTCAGGGTTATTTAGCTCGAATTTGTTTATTCTTTACGCCGGATTCTTGCGATTGTAATCTCTTTCTCCCTTTTAATATTAATCTTTCTTTTATTCATCTTAATTGCATGTTTTGCTTCCTTCTAGTTTCTGCCCTAATTACCTTTTATGCAATTTGATTATTGTTTTATCATGTTGAATATTAGTTATTTATTTGTTATTAGTATTGACAGTATTAATAGCATGAGTAACTAATCTGTTTCGTGTTAGGATTAAGGGATCTACGGTAGAAATGTGACGATGTAGTGAATCGGTTAGATAAATTATTTGTGAGACTCTGTCACCATAGCAATATAACTGTATTTACCGACTTGGTTGAGTGCACGCTTCTGAGTCACCTTTTTAATCTGGTTAAATTTAATCCTGGATCGGAAGATTGGACTAAATAGACCTGCTATGAACAGTAGACTACCCTGACGAGGACGGAATTTAAGTTAGTGGGAGTCTAGGGTAGAAAGTGGACCGGAAGGACCTTTCCATATCTGTCTCGCAGTAATTCATGTAAGTAATTTTACAGTTGAGTCACTGGACTACCGTAGTGAACCGAAATCCTGACATGTCCCTTCTCTACTTGATAGTTTAATTCTATTTTTCTGCCTTAATTGTTCTTTCCTTATTTCTCTTGCCTTAAAGCTTTTAGTTTTAGGAAATCAAATTATAAACCCCCACCATTTGTGACCAAATAGACGGACTCTTATAGATATCTTGCCTCCCTGAGGAGATTGACCTGACTTCCCTAGCTATATAGTTAGTTTAGTTAGTTATTTTTGATAGGTACACGTCAGCCCTGTCAAATTTTTAGTGCCGTTGCCGGGGAGGCAATTGCCCTATCTGTCTTTGTTTCGTTTATTTTATCTGTCTCAGGGAATTTTTATTCCTTGAGGCAGTTCTTATTCATTTTCTTTTAGTGTTATGTATGCCCAGGTCACACAAGTTTGAGTTAGTTTTAGCTGATTCTGAGCCAAAGAGACTGTTCAGGCATAGACTCCGTCTGCAAAGAGAATCACGAAAGGAAGACTTGAGTACTTTCGAACTAGAGCTTCAGCATTTCATTTTTACAGAAAATCCATCTTTTGAAGAAGATACTTCCAGTTCTGTAAGCCAACCAGTAAAGATGCCGAACATTGCTAGTCATTCGGAGCCTAAAGCATCATCAATTCCAAAGGGTTTTAATCTCCAGACTGAGGATGGGAATACATTTGACATCCGTCCTTCCTATATCAATCTGGTGGAGAGGAATCTCTTTAGAGGTGTGGCAGGTGAAGACCCGAGGAAGCATATGGAGGTCTTTACGGACTACTGTTCTACTATCCCTGCCACAAAGGGGGTAACTCAAGACAAGATTAAGGAGGTTCTGTTTCCTTTTTCTTTGATTGACTCAGCCAGGGAGTGGCTGACTGATTTGGACCGCACGGCCGCGGGGGTCACAGACTGGTAGACCGTTGCTCTTGCTTTTTATAAGATATATTTCCCTTCGCAGCGCACTAATCAGCTGAGGGCTAAGATTACCAGTTTCAAGCAAGCACCTGATGAAACTTTCTATGAAGCATGGTGCCGTTTCAAGAGGTTGGTGAGGTCTATTCCTCACCATGGTTTTGATCCGTGGTTCCTGTCCAATCAGTTCTACAATGGGCTATACGATGATCACAAAGCCATACTTGATGCATCATCTAACGGAAGATTCCAAAAGAACACTGACGATGATAAGGGATGAGCTCTTATTGAAGAGATGGCGACCCACTATGCTGAGTATGGAAACCCGAGGGATGGTATTAGAATAGTTCATGCAGTCGATAAGCATGTTGTGGCTCAGCTGGAACCCATGAATGCTAGGCTTGATAAGTTGGAGCTGCATTCTGCTGGGGAGCCTCAGACGGTCCATTTGTTTACAAGAGGGGAGACTGTCACATGTGAGAGGTGTGGGAGTAATGACGGTCACACTGTTGTTGGCTGTCTTACGGAGAAGGAGCAGGTCATTGCTTTTCAACAATACAGGCAAAGAGGGGGTTCCTATTATAACAACCAAGGAGCAGTCTATCCCAATTTGAGGTGGACAAGTCAAAATGTGCTCAATCCTACCCCTCCTTTGCAGAAGCAGCCATTTGTCCCTCCTCATAAGGCATAACAAGGCTTTCAGAAGCCTCCTTCCTTTCCTGCACCTAATCAAGGTGCATCATCTTCTGGTGGAGTAAGTGAGCTAGGTGAGTTGAAGACGATGTTGCAGTGTTTGACAAAGCAGTGGCAGCTGAGTGATCAACAAAAAGATGCATCTATCAAGGCACTTGAAACTCATGTTGCCCAGTTAGCCGCGAACCAATCCACAAGGAAAATGGGACATTTACCGTCACAAGCTGATAAGAACCCACATGAGATGGTGAATTTAATCAATTTGAGGAGCAGTTATTCATATAAAGGACCGAAATCAGACCCGGGGAAGGTAATTACTGCTGATGAACAGTGTTCTGTCGAAGAAAAAGAGCTGACGACAAAGAAAGTACTCGATCGACTAATTTCTGGTGGTCGATCTAGTGAAAGTGCTGAAGAAAGGACTCGATCGAGTAAAATTTCTACTCGATCGAGTGAACAGGAAAAAGATTTTACTCGATCGAATGAAATTTATGGTCGATCGAGTGATTTTGTTGAAGAACCTGCTCGATCGAATGGTATTTTTCTTCGATCAAGTAGTTCAGATAAAGAACAACTCGATCGAGAGCCAGCTAGTGCTCGATCGAGTGAAATATCGCCTGAAAGACCTCGTTCGAGAGGAAAGAAGCGTTCAAAGGATTTAGAGCTTGATCCGGCTGATACATTGGAAGAGAGGAACAAAGGGCTTGAGATACCCATCACGGTGCCCTTCCCCATGCGTTTGCAAAGTACTAAAGCTAATAAACAATTCGGCAAATTTGCCGAAATCCTGAAAAGCTTGCGAGTCACTGTGCCATTCGCCAAACTGCTGACACAGGTACCCTCTTACCTTAAATTTATGAAAGAAATTTTATACCGTAAGAGGCACATTAATGACCATGAGACGGTAGCTTTGACCGAGGTGGGGACGACCCTAGTTCAGAATATGTACCTCCCAAACAGTCAGACCCAGGTAGTTTTTCGATTCCGTGTCATATTGGTACCCATTTGATTGATAACGCATTATATGATCTTGGTGCTAGCGTGAGTTTCTTACCGCTGTCTCTGGCTAAGAGACTTGGTTTGACCAAGTTTAATTGCACAAACATGACTGTTCAGATGGCCGACCGTAGCATATCACGGCCACTAGGTGTTATAGAAGACTTACCTGTTAAGATTGGGAGGTTCTTTATTCCCATTAACTTCGTTGTACTTGACATCCCCGAAGATGCCCATACCCCTATTATTTTAGGGAGGCCATTTTTATTCACTGCCCGTGCAGTAATAGATGTCGAGGGCAAGACATTGACTTTTCAGGTTGGGGACGAGGAATTGAAACTCCATTAGTCTAAGTTCCGAAGGGCTCCCATGCAAGCTCAGCTTTGCAATGCCCTCTCTTTTATTGACCCTCCTATCAACACTCCAAACGAGAATTTGGAATATTGTGCTGCTATTGTTACCCCTCCGCCTTAGGTTGAGAGCAAAAAGGAGGAAAGTTCGTCTATTTTCCTTGTTGCAGGTACAGATGAAAATAATGTAGGAGCTGTCAAAGGGTATTGTGCAATCAATGTCAGTCAAAGTGGGAGTGACGATGTCAAAGCCGATGTGAAAGGAGTAAGGATGAGAAAAGTTCGCGCGTACGTGGACGTCAACTATTCTCCTCCTAATAATTCAAATGCAAGCTCGTGGAAATTGAAGAGGACGATTAATGTTGCTGAGATGACGTCCTCCAGTCAGGAGCCCTCCGAGGGGCTATTGAATTGCTTCGAGAAGTGAGCGGGGAAATGCCCCGTGTAACAAATTGTAAAAACAATTTTAAAATTTTCCGTTGAATTTTATTTATTGCTTTTAATTAGGACAATTAGAATTTAGATATTTTTAGCGTAAATTAGAGACTATAGACTGTTACTTTACGTATTTGGTATTTTGCGATATTTTTGCGAGTGTTTTTATACAGGTTTGGGGAATTATACGCAAACTCAAAGGAATTATACGCAAATTAAAGAGCTTACACGAGGAAAAGAGCTCGATCGAGTACTTTTTGTACTCGATCGAGTGGAATTTGTTCGATCGAATGGTTTCCAGCTACTCGATCGACTAAAGCTGAAAAGGGGAGTTCTCGATCGAGTAACTTTTTACTCGATCGAGTGGATAAATGCAAGAAGTTCTCGATCGAGTAGTTCTAAATCACTCGATCGAGTGAATTTGGAAATTACACGCAGGGAGTCTTTTTAACTCCCTCTTTTGTTTTATTTCTTTCATTTCCTCATCATTATTACGACCCCCTTCTATATTTGCGATCAAAAAACCCCAATTCCTCCATTTTTCTTGCCCATTTGCCAAATGCACCACCTACATTGTGTTTATTGTTAATTAATCGTCCATTGCCCTCTATTTTCCCCTTGATTATTGCTATTTTTGCACGATCTATTAAGGGTATTAGGGTTTGTGATTTTTCGATCATAAAATCGCCTTTGTTGCTTGTTGATTGTCGATTAATTGCTATTTGTAGGTTCCTAATCAACAAGTAAGTAATTCCTACACTTCTTTGCATTATAATTTCATTAATTTTGCCTTTTATGAAGTGAATTAGGAATTAGGGTTTCGATTTTCCGTTTTGGGTCGAAATTTTCGACTATAATTTTGATTCAATGCTTCATTTGTCTTACTTGATGCTTAATTCCCTTGCCTCGTTGATATTTACTTGTTTAATTCGAATTTTGCGAGAAATTTGCGATTAGGGCTAATTACAGTCGAAATTTTCGACTGTAAACTGGGTTTTGCTGCTGCCATATGCTTAATTCGCGTTAGTTGTTGCTTCATTTGCTGCCATTGATGCCTGCTACCCTTCCCCTATCGTTGTTTACTTGTTACCATTCGAATTTTTGAGGAATTTTTGGGAATTTTTGGGCTGTAGATCGAATTTTTTCGACTGTTAGGGAATTTTCATGATGAATTCACGCTGCTTTTCATACTGTTAAACTGCTGTCTCTTATCAAATTCCCCTGCCCAATTTGTTTAGGATGGACTCTAGCTCGATGCCCTCTTCGAGCTCTGCTGCCAGTCCGTCCCTATCTCTGTCTGAGACGGTAGTCCCAGCTGCTACTACCGTCTCCGCACCTACCAATACCTCTGTTTTTCTAGTCTCTGCTGCTGGTACGGTTTTTACTGCCGCTAGCACTGGTGCTAGCCCTTAGTCACAACCACTACTACGGCTAGCACTGCTGCTAGTCTTTCTTCTTTATTGGCGGTCACAGCTGTAGCCACAACCTCTACTTCAGCCACGGTGAGCACACCTGTGGCGGACTCACCCGCAGTCGCAGCTGCTTTACGGGCGGCCCTAGTTCCTCGTACCGTCACTGGACGGTCTTCTACCTCAGGTTCTAGAGGCCGAGGCCGGGGTCATGGTCGTGGTCGTGCTACACCTGCTTCTAGCATCTCTGGTGGCACAGTTACCATCCGAGGGGACGACTCCCTCGACTCCCACCCTGAGTACCCGCAGGTAATTTTTGTTAATGGTTTACATCGTACTAGATTTTATAACTTAGTTAGCTGCAAGTTTATCCCTACGCGTTTTCTTTGTCGTACGTCACTTCAGAGGCTCGGTTTCTATGAGCCTGTTTGTGAGATTTTACGGGGCACGGGGATGGCCGGACTCATCACTATGAGTGGCCACACCTTTCTGGAGCTGAGTCTCGAGTTCTTCAGCTCCTTCACCTTCTCCTCCGGGGCACATTACGATGTCCCTAGTCTTTCTATGTCTTTCCGGTTGTTCAACCGGACTTTTTCGATGACATTGGAGGAGTTTGGTACCAGACTCGGACTTTCCTTTACGAGCGCCACTGTTGCCCCTAGGAAGGTCATTCGTCAGCTTTGGCGGACCTTGGCCCAGACCACTTTTCCCGAGCGAAAGCTCGCTCAGGTCCACCTTCCCCTTGCCCATTACTTTCTTAGACTGATGGGCAGTACCATTTTTGGCCGGAGGGAGCCAAACAACATCAACAACAACGAGCTCTCCATCTTAGGCGGTTACCTGAACATTGATTGCGAGGGTCTTTTTACCCTCAACATCGCCTATTTGACCGCCCAGTACTTCCAGGCCCAGGGGGAGAAGGTCACAGGATCTATTTTCTGCGGTGGCATAGCCACCATTCTTGCCCGTTCCCTATTCCCTGCCTTGCCTCGTGACTTACCGTACCTAGAGGGAGATAGGTACCTGAGCCTAGCGTCTATGCACTCTCAGACCTGGCTGACTTCCGACTACCGGACTTGGAAGATAAACGGTTCCTTGTCCGTGGACCTACCTTGCATCACTCCTCCCGTCTAGCCCCTTTGCCTACTGTTGCAAGGGGCGCCCGTCTACCACCCTTACCTAACTACCACCTCTAGGTCTGCCCACCTACTACTTTACCCGCTGCTAAAAAGCGGCGTAGACTTGAGACCTGAGAGGGATCCGCACCTCCCACGGGTGGTCAGACTTCCACGGCCACACCTACCCCGATCCCTACTCCTACTCCTACTCCGCACCCGCCAACCAGACACAGACACAGCTGGTCCTACCGGCTAATTTTGTACCTCCACCACCCTTTGAGCGTCCTTGGTCATGGACCAAGGGCGCCGTGACGGTTTGCTAGTTGAGATTGCAGAGAGACAGGCTCGTATGGAGCGGGACTTAGCTTTGACTTTGTTCCCTCTATACGACTATCACATGCGGCGACACCGTCCGATCCCAGAGTGTGGACAAGGCCCTCGGGAACTGCGTCCGCGGGATCCACACTAGGCATAATCGACTCGAGGTTCTTTCGAATCGAATTAAGACAAATTAGAGTCGCCACCAAGTTTTTTGGGAACTTGGAACCGTTCAAGTCAACTTTACACCTTTCATCGAAAAGCATAAAGCCAATCGAATACGAGTGATTAAAGATAAAGACTTGTACCCTATATCACTCGATTTGAATGACTCTCGTAATCCAATGGTATTTAGACGGATCCACAAACCATAGATCTTGAGTAAGGGGTGAGGGTACGTGTTAGGAAGCCCATAAGGACACCTAACCCCGCCCGTCAATAACGGCCTCTACTAAGTCAAGTGTCGGATTTCAAACAAGGTCATAGCTACTACGATATATGATATGCAAACATCGTTTTCAAAACCCTAACATGTGAAGTTTCTATGTCGATTTAGATGCAACTAAACTAACTTTGTCAAAGTTGTAATTTAGCATGTGGGTTGATTGATCTAACAACATACAAAACAAAACAAACAAGGCTTGATGGGAATGGGGGAGCCGTTGGGATCTACCCTATTACAACCCAGGCATTTCATGCCGATACAACGAGGAATTAAAGATACAACTCGATCTAAATACAATCGCTATATACAACACCGTACATGACACATTACACGGCCATTCGACCTAGAAAAACGTGCACAAAGGGGTGGCCCACGGCTTACATGACTCACGGCCTTGGGTCACTCCTCGTAATGTGTGCTTTCACTTAATCTTATCGAATTAGACATTGGGTCACACACCAAAGCATGCATTAGCATAAATCGGGCCATGTTGCTTTAAACAACATGCGATTTACTACGCTCTTACATGCATTGGGGCACAACCATCTAACCAAGCAGGACTAAGGTTTTTAGAAGAGGTTTTGACTCGATAAAAGTAAATCTAATTACAAACAAACTACCAAACATGACTCGATAAACAAAGTAATTACAAGATACGAAATAACGAGATAAAGATAAGAAAATAACGAGAAAAGGACCACAAGGACACGGCCAAACACGGCCTACACGTTCTAGCCTACCCTTATTCTTAGGTTAGATTCATTAGGTTAGATAGATGATTGCGAAACGGGTTAGGAAACAAGTTAGAAAACAAGTTAAAAACGACGTTGATAGATTGAGATGATGTCGCGCCAAGGTGTATTCTACACGGCCTAAAGGGGTCAAATTAGGTCAAGGAGTTACGATATTAATGCTACTCATCGAGTGTTAATAGGAAGGTGCTAATCACGCACTCCTATGCTAGCGAGAAATCGAGTGAAAAGAGAGATGCGCTCAATTAAGTTATAGAATTGTTAGTTGATTTTTAAAGCTATGTCGATGTACCCTAACGTGTCTAATTAGGTTATTAAATTGATCTAATGTCGTCTAAATGAGTTATATGTTAACAATCAGAGGTCAAACTAACATGTGAATGGTCCTAAGGTGGGTCGAATCACACGAAACAAAAGAGGGGTCAAAAGCGAAGAGCGAAGTTAGAATTCGTTTTATTAATGCCCTACCTTGAACACGAGGATATGTAAATGAGACGGGGGTTAGGACCGAATGATGTAGTGGTTTCCTTCCCATCTCAAGTCAACGCGGGTGTTCATGGTGGTACTTTAACTCATACTCGGACTAAACTAGTTTCATAGTTAATGACAACAATCGATAAACAAAAACGATAAACAAACAAAAACGAACTATAAGAAAACAAACATAAAAAACGAAATAAAAGGGAGAAAGAGGAGGATTTGATGCATCCTCAACCTACATGTATCGTTGACACCGTCTTGGGTCGTAATCGATGGTAGATTTTATCTCGAGAGGCCGTCGTCGACGAAGAAACAAAGCAAACAACACATTTTTTGCAAATCTGGACAGCTCTCTCTCGTTTCATGGTGAAAATTCGATTTAAAAGATGTTTTGAAAACTAGAAAGAGAGGAGAACAGAGATCGTAAAATAATCCCTGCTCGTTTTGAATTATTGGGCACGAAAAACGAGCACAAACAGAACTGGACAGACAGGAAAAGCCGCGAAAACAGAGTGTATAACACTCTGTTTTTCGAGGGGATTCGTGTACTCTCAAGGGCAATTTGGCTCGTAAATCTTTGTCTAATGTGTAGATGGATGTTGTATGGTCCATTTGGAACAAGAAACTCGAATTTTAATGGAGGTTTGAAGGGAGAACGAAGGGTTTCAAAGAGGACACACAAACTGATTCTCAGTTTGTAAGTCGGTTTTGTCGAGGGTTTTTGAGAGGCAATTAGGGTTTCTTTCTTGGGTTTAAAGCTTGTGAATGATGGTAGTATATATGGAGAACTTAGAGGAATGAATGTATGGTGAAGGGGGGGTATTTATAAGGAGTTAAAGTAGGGTAAAAGGGAGCCATAATCAGTCGGGCTCGGTTTGCATAGCTGCTGCCCATCAGCTATTCGTGGGGTTTTTAAGGGTTTGTATAGGAGGTTTTCTTGGTGGTTAAGCTAAGGTAATATGGGTAGGATACTAGGGTATGGATTAGGGTTAATGGGCACGGGTTTATGTGGTATTTGGAGCGGGTTTTGGGCTCGGGATTTAGCACGCAAAACAGGGGGAGGCTGTTTGTTATGCGGGCTGTTTGGGGAGGATTTGGGACGGGATTTGGGCCGTGGTTATGGGGGTTCGAACTGGGGTTGGATGGGTAAAGGCTTAGGTTGGTTAGTGTACTCGAGATTCGTGCCAACTCGTAAAGAAAACGGGCTCAAAAACCGAGCTATAATCGAGCTCCAAAACGCGTGGTTAAAACGAGTTTTCGATTTTCAAATCGATTTTTCAAATCGATTAACACATTAAAATAAATGATTTTTCAAATCAAATACGCTCATAAAATGATTTATCAAATCAAATATTTATTTTATTTTTAAAAAAATAAACTTGAGAAAATAAATTCAAAATAAAGTTAAATTAATTCACCTTAAAAACTTTAACTTAAATATCATTTAAATTAATAAAATACTCCGTCGACAACACTCATTCTACATCGTAAAACAAACCCAAATAATGACAATGGCAACTAATAAATACATGTGTCCTATCATCATCGGGTGTTTGTCGGGTTCTCTATAAATTCCAATATCGACGGATATGGGTATCTACACAGAGGGTTGGCCACACCCTTCCTTTTACCGGTACCCAGCTGAGGGGTACCCGGAGTCTGCTAGTGAGGAGGAGGAGGAGGAGGACCCGGCGGCGGCGGCGAAGAGAGCTCGAGCTGAGCAGAGGAGAAGGAGAGAGCAGGAGGTAGACCCGGACTTCACGTTGGAGGACGTGCGTGACAGTGACGAGGAGGCCGACGAGTAGCTGCTGGTCTACTCACTTTCCCAGTTTTCTGGCTGGTTTGGGGAAGTTCGTGTTTTGTATGTTTATTCTCGTTCTTTTATTTATTTTGTCTCCTTTTTTTTCATTCTTTACTGGTTGTATATTCCCGTTCCCCTGTATATATCTGCTGATGAATGCTGGAGGACAACGAGGGCGTTGTCCGTTTTGGTTTGGGGATGCTATTGCATCCTTTTGAGTCTGCATTTGCATTTGTTTTGCATTCACGTTTATTTATTTCAGCTTGCGTTGTTTATTTATTTCATCGAATATCCAAAAAAATTCAAAAAAAAATTAGAAAATTTCAAAAAATTTCAAAAAAATTCACGTTTATTTTTGCATATAGGTTGAGTCGGAACGGTTGATTTCCGTGATGATATTGCACTATAACTTGTCATTTTACTTGAGCCTTGCACTTCTGTTGGTAGTTATTAGCTTTGTCATATGCATAGTCTATGAGTTTTTGTTCAAATATAGCTGACTGTTTAGACTTGACCTGATAAATTAGCAATCTACTTTACAATTTCTGAGGTTTAGAGCCCATAACTGGTGACATTCATGACCAGTTCATTAGGAATTGAGAGTAGTACTCCTTGTATAGCATGTTCATCATTTTTGCACTTTTATGACATTCGATTTCTTGTCAAATGCACACATTCGGGTTTGTGGTCGGTGTCAGATGCAGGGAGGTGCTTGCAAATTTTCCCCTTTTCTTATATTTTTCACCCATTTAGCTCCACTTAAGCCAAAACTTGCCTTTTTGACGCATTAGCTACATCCGAAAATGAGCCTGCCTAGTCAAGCTAGTTTAGTATGTCGTTTTGTGGTATGATTTTCCATCTGCAGTTTGATTCATATCATTTGATTGGACTTGGTGAAAATAGAGGAAGGAGAAAAAAAAAAGAAAAAAAAAGAATTGAAAAAAAGAGAAAAACGTGAAAAGAATAAAAGAAGAAAAGAATTAAGGAAAAAAAAAAGAAAAAAAAATGGAAAAAGTGTGTGAGTCACGTGAAATAGAAAGAGTTGAAAAAAAGAGTTGAAAATAAAGAGTTGAAAAAAAATATTTGATTTGTTTCAGTTGATTCATTTAGACGGTATTAAAAAAGGGAAGTTTGTGACCGTCTAACTCCTCCATTTTATTCCATATCTTTGAGGAGATTGTGTATGTGATTAGTGAGCTGTGTGCCAAATGAAGGGCACGTGTACTCTATTTTTCAGTCAGTTGAGATTCGGACGGTCTTATATGGTCCTGTTTAGGAACTAGCTTAACGCTTTTACCTCCACTTTACCATAACTTGTTTTGCCTTTTCTCACCTGAACCTCACTATTCCCATATTATTTGTAAGCCCTCGGCTGTGACGGACATTAATGGTTGGAGTATGTGCATTAGTACTTGAATTGTCTTTCATTTTTGTTGCATGCATGCTATGTAGGTCGCAGTTAGGTGAGTGACTGTATCTCCTTCTCTCTTTTACATATAATATTCACCCTTTGCTTCATGAGAGAGGAGTGACCACGTGAGAGTCCGATTTTGTTGGTCTTGCAAGGTCGATAGGTTGGATATATTTCTGAACAGCTTATAACTCGTTTGCGTATTGACTGCATAACTATAACTGTTAATTTTTTTTGCATTAAATTTGTTCAAGTAGACAAGTTAAGCTAGCTTTGAGTTTTCATTTCCGTTCTATTAGTTGCATTTTAGTTTACTCGAGGACGAGTAAACGTTCGATTTGGGGAGATTTGATACATGCATTTTGTATAGTCTTTTTAGCCTATTTTAGCACGTATTTCTATGTACTTTCGTACTATTTGTATTGCATTTTGCCCCCGAATTGGCTACTTTGGTTCGTTTTGTCCATTTTGTAGAAATGAACGCGAAAGTAGTGGAATCGTACCATTTTCGCCCTTTTTGCATGCATTTTGAGGAGACAGGATTTTTCAGAGTGAGATCTTGCATTGGGATGCGTGAAGGAACGGTCTACGAGGCAGTCGGTCACGAGTTTGAGCTGATTTGAAGGAAGAATACTCGATCGAGCTGTTTTATCACTCGATCGAGTGGTTTCTATGGCTGGAGTTGGTCGATCGAGAAGTTTTATACTCGATCAAGAAGTGCTGGAAATTGAGGTTACTCGATCGAGTAACAATTCTACACGATCAAGTAGATTATCTGGAGGAATGCTCGATCGAGTGGTTTCAGACTACTCGATCGAGTGATTTTCGCTGGCGTGGGCTTTAATTAGCCCGTGAACTTGTTTTAGTTTTTGGATTTAGTAGTTTTTCTATTTAAGCGCACGTTAACTAGGTCATTAGCATCATATTCTATTATATCTAAGTTTTATCTATTATTCATCTTTCATAATAAAGACTGCGCTTCTCTTTTCCCTTCACGGTAACTTTGTTTTCGGGGTTATTAGCTCGGATTTGTTTGTTCTTTACGCCGGATTCTTGCGATTGTAATCTCTTTCTCCCTTTTTAATATTAATCTTTCTTTTATTCATCTTAATTGCTTGTTTTGCTTCCTTTTAATTTCTGCCCTAATTACCTTTTATGCAATTTGATTATTGTTTTATCATGTTGAATATTAGTTATTTATTTGTTATTAGTATTGACAGTATTAATAGCATGAGTAGCTAATCTGTTTCATGTTAGGATTATGGGATCTACGGTAGAAATGTGATGATGTAGTGAATAGGTTAGATAAATTATTTGTGAGACTCTGTCACCATAGCAATATAACTGTATTTACCGACTTGGTTGAGTGCACGCTTCTGAGTCACCTTTTTAATCTGGTTAAATTTAATCCTGGATCGGAATATTGGACTAAATGGACCTGCTATGAACAGTAGACTATCCTGACGAGGACGGAAGTTAAGTTAGTAGGAATCTAGGGTAGAAAGTGGACCGGAAGGACCTTTCCATATCCGTCTCGCAGTAATTCATCTAAGTTGTTTACAGTTGAGTCACTGGATTTTCGTAGGTAACCGAAATCCTGACATGTCCCTTCTCTATTTGATAGTTTAATTCTATTTTTCTGCCTTAATTGTTCTTTGGTTATTTCTTTTGCCTTAAAGCTTTTAGTTTTAGGAAATCAAATTATAAACCCCCCCCCCCCCCCCTTTGTGACAAAATAGACGGACTCTTACAGATATCTTGCCTCCCTGAGGAGATCGACCTGACTTCCCTAGCTATATAGTTAGTTTAGTTAGTCAATTTTGATAGGTACACGACAGCCCTGTCAGTAACCTTTTAAATGTTTTAGTTACCGATTCCAAAGTTCAGTTTTATTTTATATAACCATTCATTTCTACTTTGAAGTTTCGAGGACGACGAAAGTTTTTAAAACATGGGGTGATTGTAACCCCCGCGAATTTCCTATTTTGACATTTAAAATTTATTAAACCGTTTGATTACTTTATTTTATATTTTTGAATTATTCAATTTAATTAATTTTATGTCAAACACGATTTTTATAAACGTATTATATAAAAGCTCATTTTTATAAAAATACATATTATTAAATTATATTCTTGAGGCATAATTTATATACAAATAAATGTATACATATTTTTGGTCAGATAATAATAGTGACAGTAATAATAATAATTCCCGTCTCAACATCCGTCTAGCTATAGACCGTCACATTTCACTTTGTACCTGCTTTAACCCGGACCAACCAGAATTCGAAAACACGGTCACCTACCCTCTTACACTCTACCCCTAAAATATTTCTTTTATGTTCACAACTTTTATGGCTTAAGCAGCAACAATGTGATTATGGTATTAATGTTGGGTATATTCCCATTTTATGTGATAATACGAGTGCTATAATAATTGCTAAGAACCCAGCACAACACTCTCGTACTAAGCATATAGACATTAGACACCATTTTCTACGTGACCATGTAGATAAGGGCAACATAAGAATGTAATTTTGTAGCACAGAAAAAAAAAAACTAAACTTGTCACAAATATTTTACTATCCTTATGACTGATTAGATTTGACGAGATTGTATGACTGTGTCCGTATTTCTCGTTGCAAGTATATTTATGTTAATTGTCATATTATATTTGTCATATTATATTACGAGAATATTCTGTTTGCTAGTCATATATGTTTTGTGTCTTATTACGAACCACCTTTTCGGTTATAATTTTCCTTATAATCTTTTATTTGGACGAAAATCCTATCAAATTTATTCACCAAAATCTTTACCATATCCTACCCATGTAAACTACTTACCTAAATGATTTACCCTAAATTATATATATATATATATATATATATATATATATATATATATATATATATATATATGTAAAAAAAATAGGGGATCTTTCCTTTACCCACTTCCACATGCCGCCTACCCACAATCCTCCACTTACCATATCTCAAAAAATTTAATTCTTTAAACACACTTCACCCCCCTCATGTCACAATCACTATAATTACCTCTCCATATTTGTCTTCTCCTCAGAATTTCCAAACACTCAAATCTCAAACCTTCATCACCATGACCCTCAAACCAAAAACCCATTTTCATACACCCACAACTCAGTCGTACTATAAGACCGATACCTCAAAACCCACATGCAATCCCTCCGATCAACCCAAAAACACTCCTTCACCCCCATCAAACTCAAAACCGACCAATCTCGAACATAACCGGGAGGAAACGAGAGTCGAGGGGAAGCGTCGTATGCTAAATAAAGGGAAGAAAAAGATGGTAGTGGAATAGGAGTCAGTGGAGAACGTGGAAGTCGTGATAAGTCAAGACAGTCATTAAAGAACTTTGTTTAAGGAACATATGGCGAATGCTACGACGGTTTGGTTGGACAAGCTTCGTCTCATAAATCTTGAGAGACAACGAATTAATAGTGTCTCTCGATATCACATTCATGAAGGACGATCCTACCCACTGGCTTGGTATGAAAAAATCGAGGATTTCTTGAAATTTCAAGAATGGAGGAAGATATGTGCATTGACCGGCCCGATATATCCCATTGAGGTAATTCAATTTTATGTTTCGGTTTCATTTAAGAAGGGTGTGTTGCATGCGGTTGTTAATAGGTCGGAGATGACAATCTCCGTTGATGATTTCTGTACTCTGTTTTCGGTCCCTGGTGATGGGATTGAAATTAATCCGAGTACGGAATGGGGAGATGTGTCGGCTGAGGAGAAGCTAGTGATCAAGAAGTCGTTTGATGATAGTGCTACCGACACTAGTAACATGTTTGCGATATCTCTCTCCGCAAAAAAAAAAAAATTTCTTGAATTTTATGTGGAATACGGTGGTTCCAGCCGTGGAGGACATGACAAGCTTTCAAGCTATGAGATGGTGCTCATGTATAGGTGGTTGGAAGGATAAAAAGTGAATCTCTCTATGCTTGTTTTTCATCGTATTATTCAAACGAGTATCCAAGTTACCGAGGACAAGTTCTACACTACTTTGGACTTGCCCTATGGTGTTTGGATATCTCGGTTATTAGAGTATAAGGAAGTTGTTAGTCGGGAAAGCTACGGTGTTTCGATCAAGGATAAAATGAATGATATCGGTTTTAGGAATGATTAAAGTAGGCGCAATAGGACCCTATTTGGTGTTCTTGTCGAAAGGGGTTATGTTGGATAAATCATCCAATGTTGTTATGGCTTTGGAGAAGAAGGTGGACTCGTTTATGGAAAGTATGGATGCTCAAACCAAGTTATTGGAACAATTGGTTTTATGTATGGCTAGGGAATGGATTGTGGCTCCTATGGATTTGGGCCATGGTAATGACGAGGTGCTTGCTCGATTAAAGGAGTTAGAGGAGCGTCTCACGGTTGTGGCTAGGGTTGCTGATTCGTGGATGCATGAGGCTATTCGCCAATCAAGCTCGGTGGCTAATTTAGTTAGTCAAGGAGGAGCGGTGATGCTAGCAGGACGAGCCATGAGAGCCGAGATGGGGCAAATCTTTGAGGCTGCTAAAGCATTATCAATGATGGTGCTTAACTTTGATCAGTGTCTCACCGCTCAAGTGGCTCATGTTAGCTCTTGTCTTGATCGTCTTACATCGCTTGAGTTTTGCACCAGTCCCGGTTATGTGAACCCCCACCGTGTCAACTACAACATTCCCTAGACCGTTCTTATCTTTGCCGTGCTTTTCTTTCTGCTCCTTAGACGTTTATTTTGAATAATTGTCTAATTCGGCCCATTTTGACACTTTCTCATAAATCGGCCCATAGGCATACAACAACTCGGTTTATATTAGACATATCTTATGATGCATGCTTATCGTAGATTTCTGTCTTGTGTTATAATATGTGTTTTCATGCTTATTCCTTGTCTCGGTCTATAGCACCCTAGCATTTTATGTTTGTTCTCGTCTTTTCGATGATGTCAAGAGGGGGAAGAAAATGACCGTGACTTAAGTGTTTGCCTAAGCTTGCTCCTTGTCAAGACCTTCAATCTCTTAAGGTCCTTAGAAGCTATACTTTATATATAAGTTGATTGTTCTTGCGTTCAACTGACTACGAATTTTATAGTATTATGTTGATGGGGAACTTACACTTAGTCACAAATTGTAAGAGACTTGTCATCATCAAAAAAGGGGAATTTGTTGGACCATATAGTTATATGTTTTGTTTTAAAAATGACAACTATGCCTTATAATGTATATACTCTTTGCGCATAATCGTTTGTTATTCTTTGTTAGATTTAATAAAGGTTAAACAATGTTAAACCATCCATGGCTATAACTTTGAAGATTTGTGAAGCATCGTTGAAGTAATGTTTTAGCTGCTTGAGCTATAACATTGAAAATTCCTAAAGCATCATTGTGACTACTTCATTCACAAGTATGATGATCACTCAAGCAAAAGGCATGATCAAGTCTATAAGAAGCTCAAGATGAAATGATCAAGATGAA
This sequence comes from Silene latifolia, assembly GCF_048544455.1. Classification (NCBI taxonomy): domain Eukaryota; kingdom Viridiplantae; phylum Streptophyta; class Magnoliopsida; order Caryophyllales; family Caryophyllaceae; genus Silene; species Silene latifolia. The sequence goes on along the minus strand of NC_133538.1, from coordinate 331,886,649 downwards.
GAGATGATCCTACTACTGAAGAACTCCAGGAAGATTAGCTAGTATAAGACGTCATCTAATAACGATATCTGTGGAATTAATATTGGGAAGCTAAAGTTACAGATACTTCACCTATAACTTTACTTAACCAAGCTTAATGTTATAGTCTTTTGTTCTATAACTTTAGGTTGTTGTTTGAAGGCACGATTTTAAGGTTTTAAAATCCATTTTCGAAAGCTCAAATTCTTTATATATTTTCGAAAATATGTGTATGTATGATAGAGATGAGATACGAGGTTAATTAGGTTGAATAATTTGAGTACTAGGAGGCTCATTTGGTTAAAGTCTTGGGTTTGCATTGGAAGGAGGTACTCTAATTTGAGTACTAGGAGGATCATCCAAAAGCTTGTAGACATTCTACTTGTTGTTGTTCTAATTGCCTCTTTACCCAATGTGAGAAAATTTATTCTTTTCTTAACTTATTTTTAGCATATAGCTTGCATGCATGTCTTTGAGTCCAACTTTAACTAAGTTAATTATTAATTTAGCATTTAATTAGAGCAGTCTAATTAAGGTCTTAAACTAACGATTGGTATCAAAGCATTGTTAACACATGCATGTCGATTTTGCAACGGTCTTATCACTTTATATGATAATTTGATAAAATTTGAATTTTTGGTGTTAAAAATAGTTTTTACTCGAAATTTTCATTTGAATGTTTAGGGTCGAAGTTTTATATTTTTCGGAATTTTGTAGCATATAATTACCTATTATCGATTAAAACCGAGTTAGAATGCTTTAATTTTGGTTAAATATTAACAAAATTATATTGCATGTTAATTTTGGGCATGGTTACCTACAAATAATCACTTTCATGTGTTACTTATGAGAAGTAGAATTTTCAAAATTAATATGATTAATTTTAGAAGTTTATTGATTTTTATTTCATGAATATTGATAAATAATGGTTATTTTGTCAATAAATATTAATCAAAATTTTTTTGTCGAAATTTTTTCATAATTAGCTTCTGGAATTTGTTCCAAAATGTTCAAAATTTTATTTTGAAGTTTTTATAATTTTTTATGATTTAATTTGGAAATAAATCGTACTTCCTCCATTTCACTCAATTCCATACATTGCCCTTTTTAACACTATTCATAAGTAGGGATAATTTTCGATACAACTTCTAATATATTGCATAAAATATAGTCATGTGTAATTTTGTTTTAATTGTCTTACCGAGTACAATGTGAATAACAAATTTCGGTCCGTTTTTCTTATGACCATTGCTTTTGGTCTGAAATAAGACGGGTAACATGTCATTATTTAATAATAAAATATTGTTATTTTTTGATAACATGTTACCATTATTTTTCACATCATTTTCAGGGTAAAAAATGACACCTCTAGTCATAACATTTTGTGAATTAATTGGTTACATTTTCTTAAAAAATGGCAACATTTTATCCGTCTGACAAATAAAACCAAAAGTGTCCGTCTGAAACAAGAATTTGTGAACAAATTTTTATAATTTTTACTAATATGTAACTAAAGATATGAATAAAAGAAAACGAGCATTGATATACGTGTATAAAGCAAATGTATGGAATTTAATGAAATGGAGGAAGTAATAGTTATACAATTATCAATTAAATTGCGAAAATGCTAGAAATCGATTTTATGGGATAAATTTTACACATTCACATCATTTTGGTAAGGTAGTAGAATGTAAAGAATTTTTAGGTTAAACTTTTTGTGGACATGGGCCACATGCACGCCAAGCCAATCTGTGGACATGCGGCGGTCTTTTGAAAGCCACGTTCGGCGGCATAAAAATTCTTTCGACCGGATCGCTTTAGATCAGTCGGTTTCCTTTTGGAAAGAGTCTCGAAACGATGCAAGAGATGTTCGGAGTCGCCACCAAGCATTTGTGGGATGCTTGGAACCCGTTCGAATCCACTTTATACCTAGGTCAACCAAGGCAAAAAGCGGTGTTTGACATAGGTACTAAAGATAAGTAGTCGTCCCTCTTTAGCATCATATCTCTAGAATGACTCTCGTACGCCCTGGATAAGGTCATCTACTTTTTAAAGTTTCTAAGTAAGAGGTGAAGGTATGTATTGGGAAGCCCTTTAATCGGACACCCAATCCCGCCCGCGGTAGCGGCCTCTACTTATCGATCTTGGTTGGTTAAATCCAAAAGTTGATAAAACGGGTAAATGCATGAATGCGCATCTACAAGTTTAAACGTAACACGTGAGCTTTCTATGTCGGTTTGTTTATCCCAATATCAGGTAATTGATGTCAAGTTAGATTTAATGTTGATTTGCATGCCAGACAGAAATTAAGCATCCATTTACCGAGTTAGGTTTATGGTGCATAACGTGATCCATTTGTCTTAGTAAGGCGTTATGAAAATACAATGTGAAAGAGGAATATTTGTCATGTGATCCGTCCTGTATTCGGGTTAACCGAAGTCGGAATCGTCATAGACAAGTGCTGGAAGGGAAACAGGGTCTGCATCTGGCAGCCTATTGAGGCGCGAGCCGTCAGGCGATGCAAACAGGCCTATCCTGGTTTGAAAATTGGAAAACAGTTGGCCTGTTTAGGCGCGAGTCAGCAGACTGTTCAAGGGACGTCTTCTGACTGTTAAAATGTTTGTAAAATAATTTGAAAAGAGGGTGTTTGAACCCGTCTTGATTTGAAAAGGCCGTTTAGCCAACTTTTTATGCTAATGTGAGGAACGGGACTTGAATAATCGCCATTGTATTGATGATATTCGATGTCGGGTTCGGTTTTGCAAACTTGACATGAATAGTTTTGAAAATGATTATGAACTAATTGTTTTAAGTTCATTTGTTTGTAATTAGTCAATGTTTATCATCGTACTCGGGTTTAAAACCAACATGGTATGTGGAACCAAGGATGACTTTGTATTTATGACCAATATTATTGTTCTGAAATGTAAAGAAATGAAATAAAAGGCTTTAAAATACCTTTTAAAATGTAGTTAACCAAATATTATCACCGGAACACGGATTAAACCGTCATGGTATGAGGAACCAAGGGTGAAAATGTGTTATGGTTAAAAGTTTATCATGAAAATGTCATGAAAACGATTTGAAATATTTGAAAAGGTATAAACCGATTGCAAATAAGAAATGAATTAAAGAAGGAAAGATGAGACCAAACACGGCTGGATTAAGGCCTGAGAGGGGAATGAGGTGCAAGCCCTCCTGCTATACAAGCAGCCCCTGTCTCCAGCCAAAATCCGGATTTGGCTCATCTAACCTATATTTAAACCATGTTATGCATGTTTTAGCATGTTATAGTTATAAAATAGATGAAAAACATGAAATAAGAGGATTTTTACACCTCGTACTTAGATGCTAGGCTTGAGACGAGATATCGACGAAAGTGTATCAACTTGTTTGGTCGGAAAACTCGGTTTAAAAACCAGTTTTAGCAATGTAAAAGAGTGTTTTGTTAAGTTTAGTGATGGTGTAGTGGTCGAGATGGTCGGTCAAGTGATTTAATGCACGATGACGGTACCAAACAATGTGTAAGGTTTGTGTTCTTAATCGGTAGGTCGAAAACACGTGTCGGTTTGTGACTTAAGAAGTCGAGTCTAGAATTTTAAGGGTGAGATGAGGGGGCGGACACTCGCGTAAGGATTATGGTGTGTGAAGGTCGGTATTTAAGGAGAAATGGGTGGTTGTGTGCGTTTTGAGCGACGTGGCCGCATGGGCTACTCGAAGAGGCGCGAGCTATTTCGCGGGTCTTCGAGTTGTCTTGTCACTATCACCCAATCGAAATCATGATTTGTTCTATCTTATGTTTTAGATGACATGATTTGTACTTGACCTTGAAGCATTCTAGGAATACTTAATATGGAAGTTTTGAGAAGTTTGTGTTTGACTTGGTTTGACTCGTTGTTGGAGTCGGGATTTCAATTTTGAGCTGGTTTTTTGTCCGGTGTCGGTTTTGACTCTAATTAGTGTCATTGCGACCCCATAATCGTGCATTAAACACTCGGGTACTTTTGAAAAGTTTTGAAATATTTTGTTTTTGAAATCGTTCTGAGTTTTTCGACGTATAGTTATACAAAAACTGTCGATTAAACGCTGCGATTCCTAAGCATTTTGTAGTCCGATAATCATCGGGTGTTTGCTAGAGACTCGACAGATACTGGATATCTACAGAGCCCCCACTTCGACTGAGGCTTGGACAGGGCGAAAGCCAACGTATAGCCCAGAGGCCAATCGAAGATTACAACCTAGAGACCGAAGCAACGTTGAGGCGGCTTGAAAGGGTTCGGATCAAGGACCTGCCATCGGGAAGGGTGACGCCAAGGCGACTAGGGGAAACGATTCAAGCACCTATCGTCGAGAACAATTTATAGTCTATCGACTGTTCGTATAGGTCATTTTAAGTCCGTTATAATACGTACGAAGCTTCGCCAACCATAAGAAGGAGTCATACCTGAGGTATCTTCGGGATATCTCCTTGAGTTATTTATTGTTTGCGGGCAAAGGCTCGCCACTCGTGCTGCGGATATGATGGGGCTCGCCAGCCGCGTTGAGGTTATGTTGTGAGGCTCGCCAGCCATGTGGAATGTGCGTTGTGTGGCTGGCCAGCCATGTCGAATGTGCATTGTGAGGCTCGCCAGCCATGTGGAATGTGCGTTGTGAGGCTCGCCAGCCATGTCGAATGTGCGTTGTAAGGCTCGCCAGCCATGTTGAATGTGCCTTGTGAGGCTCGCCAGCCATGAGAAATGTGCGTTGTGAGGCTTGCCAGCCATGTCGAATGTGCATTGTGAGGCTCGCCAGCCATGTCGAATGTGCGTATGTTGAAGGCCGAATGCTCGACCGTGGGAAATAGCCGTGTTGGACGGGCCTATTTCGAGAGGTCGTTTAAGTTTAGCGGGTTCCGTGGGGAGGCCTCCGATATCCTGCTGGGGAATTTTGGTGTTTAAATTGGATGTTTGCGGTGCCGGGAAGGGATATGTTTGTGAGCCTGGCTCCCGTGGTTGGCGGTGATTTTCAATCTCGAAGTGAGGTGACGGTTTTTGTTGCCGCTTGTTGGAAATTTGTAGAAAAGCGCAGATGTGCGTTCCGCCATTTGATGTGTGTTTAGGAGATAACGGTTTTGGTTCCGTCTTCTTGAGATTTGAAAATTTGTAAGTAATAGTGGATTTGAATTTCACTTTCCCGCTTGCAGCTGTGACGGTTTTTAATGTCGTTTGTTTGAAATAAAATAGCGAATTTGAATTTCACTATTCGTTTTCTGTGATTTGAAATTGTTGTTGAAAATTTTGTTAAACAACGAACTTGAATTTCATTATTTTGTATTTGTTTGAGAAAATGATGTTTTTTAATTCCGTCGTTTGAAAATTTGTGAAATAAGCAAATTTGAATTTCACTGTTTTGTATTGGATTGAGAAACCGACGGTTTTTAATTCCGTCGTTTGAAAATTTGTGAAAGTAGCGAATTTGAATTTCACTATTTTGTTTTTGTATTTCGAGAAATGACGGTTTTTAATTCCGTCGTTTGAAAATTTGTGAAAATAGCGAATTTGAATCTCACTATTTTGTATTTGTTTGAGAAACTGACAGTTTTTAATTTCGTCGTATGAAAATTAGAAGCTTGTGTGGGAATTGGGCCAAAGCCCAAAATTCCGCTGAATAAGCAGGGAATACCCCATTGAGGCACGAGCCTTTTTGCGAGGGAATGGGGCTCCCCTTTTTTCTGTAAAAAGATGCGAGAGCAGGTTGCTCTCATTCCACTTCGTTGTTTAGGTCACTTTGAGACGTGATATAATCACGTTGTTTTGTTGTGGTCGTATTTTGAATTTTTGACCTGTTTGTGCCAGAATTGGCATAAAATTGCCTTTTTTTAGCTGCGAAAAATACTCAATTGTGTTGGGAATTTTTATTGTTTATTTTGCTTGCCTTGTTTGGGCCATGAGGTGTAATACCCCGTATTTTATATAATCGAGTAAACGGATATTATTATATATTAGTTATTATACATTTTATATTGGTTGCATCGTAATATCGTGAATGTTATTAAGTCGGGTTTATATCGTATATGTTGAGTCGGGTTACATCACATTTTGTCTTTTGGGTCAAGAATCATATCACCCATTTACATTGTAATACAACGTATTTTAGTTGGAGTACTCGGTCGAGTACTTGGTTGGTACTCGGTCGAGTGTGTGTTACTCGGCCGAGTGCACTTGACCGAGTAAACCGGTTCAGCGGGTTGGCGGTTTCTTTTATGTTTTGGCCAAGGTTTTTATTTTTAACAGTTGGGTCATTTCTAATTTCATTTTATCATTCATAAAACCATTTCTAAACCTAGAGAGAGGGAGAGGAAGAACAATTGTCGAGCCTTTCAATTGATTGAAGATTTCTCATCGATTTCAACCTAATTCGATTTCCCAGTTTGTAAGTCGATTTCATTCCATTGTTTATACTGTTTTAAAGTCGTCTTCTTCGAAAAGTTTGAAAAGAGAGTCCTGTTTATTTGATGTCTAGTTTATGCATATAAAATCTCGTAGTCAAATTCCTTATGGTTTGTCCTAGGTAAATTATTTATGAACATGTCACTGAAAAGTCCGCGAATCTGATTTGGTTGTGGAAAATTATTTGAAACCCTAATTTTTATGTTGATTCAGTTATGAGGCTTCTTCATACATCATATTTGTATAGTCTAGATGATAATAGGATTTGGAATTTCTGAAAAAGAATGTTTTAAACTCGTTTTATGAATCAATACTTTTTATGCGACGGTTTCTGTCAGTTTTTGGAAATCAGTCTGAAAACCCTTGATAAGTTTGGAATTTGAGAAACACACGTTAGATATAAATTGTAGCTAAGACTCATGGGGTTCCAATTCAATTGGCCTTGCATCAATTCGAATTTTCTGGAATTAATTATTCATTTTATACCGAGTCTGCCATGAGCAGGAAAATCAGGAAAAGTCGTGTTTGTTCTTTAAATTGATATTCCTATTAAGTTATGATGAGTCTAGGTTATGTGCATGATTAATTGACTGAGTAGATGGTAATTATACATAATTATGTTATGTAGGTGATGGATAAGTGAAGGATCATAAGTGATTGCTTGTGTGTGCTTGGATTGCGAAAAGGTAGGGAAATACACTTGACTTATTATCGTTGATGTTGAATTGTGTTGACTTGTTTGTGTTTCGTATGACCAAACTGTGAACGTTGACTTGCTTTGTGGCTGTTGATTTACGTTATGATTCATATCTTTGGAAGGTGATTGATTGAATTGATCGTATTGAGTATGTTATCACAACATTTGGTAACCGGCATGATTTTATGATTGATCGGTTCAAAGATATATATATTGTGTTGCATTAATTTCTTTTGAGCATTCATATGCATTGGAGATGGAGGATGTTGTGGTGATGTGGTGTGGTGAAGATGATGTTGTGATAAGGCCCAGGCGGGTTTTGCAGGACTTGCCCTGGTGTCCTCGGTGCAAGGAAGTGGGCGGATCGGCTACGGTCGATATATAGTCTAGGGGATCGGTATGGGCTGGGTGTTCGGGTTATGAGATATGAGTTGAGATGGAGATGGAGGTGACGGAGGAGCATGCATATCATATTTTGTTGTTTCATTGTATTCCCTACTCAACCTCGTGGTTGACCCTGTGTATTCGTGAACACTTGTGACGATCCAAATATTGGGGAACAGGCTTGACGAGTTTATGAGATAGGTGGGAGCTTGATGGGCGTGAGACACTGGATCAAAAGACTTAGTAGCTAGATCATCATTTAGAAGACTTTCACTTTCATTTATGTTAGTTCCTTGTAATTTGATGTAAAAGAGGTTTTGTAATAATTAAGTTAAAGTAATTATATATTTTGCCTTGGGGTTTAATTTGTTATTCACTACCTCGGGAAACCGAGATGGTAACAGTCCGGTTTATTAGGGAATGTCTTGCTAAAGGCTCCTTCATAAATCGGGGTGTTCCAAAGTGGTATCAGAGCGAACGATCCTCAGGCCTAAACCAATGAACCCAATGAACATAGGATGTGTCTAAATAAAATGAACCCCTGGGTAGGAACTGTTAGGAGCTCACAGTGCGGTTAAGAAGGCGCCCTTAATACGTGCTCTTTTGCCCTCTCGTTTTGAACCGGTAACCCGAGAGAAAATTGAGTGAATGGGGTAGTTAGAAGGAAAACCTTGGATATAATCGAGTTGATGTATACCTTGAGACCCATATATTCTAACCATTCTGCAGGACAACGTTACGGTAAGTATTTTGTATGAATGATGACGTGATCATATGATGTTGTGGAGATGAGAAATAAAATTTTCGTGTTCAGATTGATAATCAATGAAGTGTTGGATTGTGGTAATCGTGAGCGTGAAAATAATTGCGAATTAATGATATTTATCTGGATGGATGTGAATGACGTGTTGATAGTGCTATTATGTCTAGTGTTATGCGTTATGTGATCCTGAAGCCATGCTAGTATAGTATTGTGATAGTAATCAGAAACACTATTGAATTGCTTGTTTCTAGTCATAGCAATCGTGATTTAGATGTAAGGAGTAGGTCGAGATGCGAAGGGATTCTATGGGATAGATGTTTACGTAAGTACAAAGTGTGAGATTTAAGTTGGGATGGGTTAGTATACATAGTATGTTCATAAGAGCTTGTAACATAGTAAAGAATGACCTAGTGCTGAAACTCGTTTTGTTTGATTTTACTCTTTAATTGACCTTACTGCCATTTTTTTTCTGTTTATTGCCTATGGATGAAAATTTTATGAGAGATAGCCTCGTGAGTTAGTGTTCATTTGGCGTTGGTTTCATACTTATAGGATATACGGATTAGGAGTAATAAATATTTTAGTGGACTGTGGTCAGGAAGTTCCTGTGCAGTGATGTTTCGACCAACGATTTTGTAAAAATCCTCATTTAAATTGTATTAATAATTTTTGCATAATTCCAACTCCATCGATCAGAAGATTCGCATATGTTTTCAAATTGATAAGCCACGAAAATTCTTGATGTCTCTATATTAAATGGTAAGTTTTGCAAACTGACCCAAGTTTCGGACCAATTGCTGTCACATACTTGTTTGGACCAACTGAGTTGTAAAATTCCTTAAAAATGGAATTTTTGTGCTTTAGACCTAATTCTTTTTTCCCTGTGTATTTAACTCTCCATATTTTATAAAAGTAATATGAATCAAGTTTTAATCGAACGGTTATTTGTTCGTGGTCTTTGGAAGTTACAACGTGAATCATGACTTGTAAAATGTGCGTTCTATGTTGAGTTTTCATACAATTGTTTGGTTATTTCATGAGCCTTATTAATGTGACCTTATAATGTTTTTTATATGATGATAGTAGCACGCATGTTCAGTAGTTATGTATCTTAACAAGTGATAAAATTAAAGTAGTTATGTATCTTAACAAGTGAAATATTTTATACGAGTCCAGTTGTTTGCATATTTTATATATGCTTGGCATGTTGTAATATCTCTGGTGTGTTCATCATATTTGTGTAGTGGTCGGATATATATAAATATAAAACTATATTGTCATATCTTGGTAAAGTTGGTGGCGTTAAATGTTAACTTGATTGTTCTAATATACTCGCATGAATATTTATAATAATTATGTTTAAATGTTTACACATGGATGGTAGTAATGAGTATGTCTAAATGTTCACACATGTAGGATGTCATCTGAGTTCTAATGTCTTTTATGTGAGTCTGTGTGCCTATAGTTATACTTATTACTTTCATTGCATTAATTTATTTCAGTTGAACCTAAACTTATGATAATAAAATAGTGTTGTTGTTCCTTATTGGATATGTTCATAGTTGTATTGTCATGAAATGCTAAGGTGATTGTTGCAATTGTCACGATATTTGAAATATAGTTTGATATAGTTACGATATAGTTACGATATTTGAAATATATTCTCGAACCGTCGCTATGAATTATAATGAGATAACCCTTTGATGATTCACATGTTATGCGTATGTTTAAATGATAGTCGTCATAGTTACGTTTAATTGAGCCGCGAGTTGCCTATTTGTTCAAACCGTGCAAACCAGAGAACTTGTTCACCTTGCTAATCTTTTGTCATAGATAATGTTTTACAAGTTATATGATGGTATATGTACATGTTTAAGTTGTTTATGCGATATCTTTTATTTTGCTGAAAATGAATTATACTGAGTTAATGGATACAATTGAATGGTATGGTTGCTAAAATGTTAAACATATGTGTGATATGGAAGTAATTTTGTTGTTATTGTGAATCATATAACCATTAATACTCAATTGTAATTTCAGTTGTTTGACTTCTACATTATTAAGTTAATTACTCATGACCTTACGATCGATGGTTCCGTAAAGAGTTTAACAGGGAATTTTATAATGTGCCTCCGATCTAAACTAATAATCTGCTTATATTGACTATATGGTTAGACTCTTGTCTAGTTCTTATGACGTGATAAATCGTTTTAAAATTTAACATGTGATTGAGTTGGTACTTATACTTTTGTGTGACCATGCAACCCGTGATAAATAGATCTATAATAAAGAGGTAAAATTTTGATTGAACACAGTTAATTTGTAGTTACTTCCTTTACATCATGGTACGAATCGTATGCTTTGATGAGACGTCACCAGGGAATGTGTACTATCTAAAAGGTCTCCGATTAAATGTTGTAGTCGTGTTAGCCGTGAATATAACTGAGTAAAGAAGTGCAACTAAAATCCTGATGTTGAGGTAATAGTCGTTCATTAGTAAAGATAGGACTGGAATGAATAAGATGAACCTGTAAATTACGAAATATGAGTCGACACCTAAGCTTGTATTGTTTGAAGGAATTGAATTAAGTTTATCTGATTTTGAGTTTCGTAGTAAGCTGTAAATGGATTCTATTGACGGCTCTGTTATAAGATTTATGTTAAGAAAGTTATTCATAGTCAAAGTATGAAAATAAAAGTTTTGAAAATGAAGTTAAATTTAGTCATGTTGTTCGTTCATGTAGTGAATTGGTGGGTTGTGGTTAGTTACGAATGTCAAAACGGGAAATGTAATGTGGTGATTTAAGTGAGTTATGTGTTAACATGGTATGTTGATATTAGCATGATATGTAATGAATATTTGTAAAATTGGTGTAGTTAAATACATTTAATCTTTTATGTCATTGTCTTTGGTGCGGTTTAAATATATTTAACACCAAGAACGAAATTTTATGTATGATAGTCTTGTATGTTAACTTTCTAATATCGCTGTTTACTCACTTGATTGACTCGACCAATAAGTTTGTAAAAATTGCCAATCAATGTGCATTCGTCATTCGTGAATAAATCCCAAACCCTTGTTATGAGGATTAAAAAAAAATATTTCTAGGATGATAAGTCTTTAAACTGGTTGTCTTCATTTTATTGGTGATTCGTGTCTTGACCTAAATCTGTACAGATTATGTAAAGGAAAGTCGATGGACCTATTAGGTTACAAATTTTCATAAATCGATTTATTAAGTTTTGACCCTAATTCTTTTCTTATGTTGATTGATTCCCTATGTTTCTAAGGTATAAGATTACAATGATTAGTGAAATGAATAATTACTAATGATTTTTACTGGTAACCTTGTAAAGCATTGTTCCATTCATAATTTGATTATTCACATGAATAAATGTTACCAATATTTCTTAGAAAATATGCTGCCACGAGAATACGCCGGATAGGATTATCGTGGTATGTTACGTTAGTGATCTTGCTTAGTAACCTTGATGAAATGATGTTATTTGACATGAACCATATGTGAGCACCTAGGCATCTTCATCTTTGTAACCTGAGTAGTAATGTATAAATTAGATTGACAAGCAGATCCTGTGAATGTTATTGCATGTATTGATTGATATGAAGAGTGTCTAGATTAATACTGAAATGTCTTAAGTTATTCAACGTGGCTTTTGCTCCGATCCGTGGCGATGTGCTGTAGCAGCATTAACTGTAGCTTCCTTGAGAGAGCTTGTATATTGATTGTCTTTAGTAGGGATTAGTTAACTTAAGCGTGAGTTGTGAATCTTTTATCCTCTTTCAGTTGTTAGCAGTAGTTTGAGAACTTTTGTTATAATAATGAAGGTTACGGGGATGTAACCATGTTTAAGGAGGGTAGGATTGTAAAATCTTTATACCTTCATGTGTGATTTCTCAGTTTTGCTATATTGGTTATGCGTTGTGTGGGTTATGTTGGAGTGTTACATGATGTGTTTCTGTTATGGTTAAACTTCGGGGACGAAGTTTATTCTAAGGAGGGTGGAATGTAATACTGCGTTTAATATTCAATTTGGTGGGTGCCTTACATACTTCTGTATATGCGTTTCATAATTAGTTGCGTTGGTTGGTAGGAGAGGGTAAACTTCGGGACGAAGTTTCTTTTAAGGAGGGTAGACTGTAATACCCCGTATTTTATATAATCGAGTAAACGGATATTATTATATATTAGTTATTATACATTTTATATTGGTTGCATCGTAATATCGTGAATGTTATTAAGTCGGGTTTATATCGTATATGTTGAGTCGGGTTACATCACATTTTGTCTTTTGGGTCAAGAATCATATCACCCATTTACATTGTAATACTCCGTATTTTAGTTGGAGTACTCGGTCGAGTACTTGGTTGGTACTCGGTCGAGTGTGTGTTACTCGGCCGAGTGCACTTGACCGAGTAAACCGGTTCAGCGGGTTGGCGGTTTCTTTTATGTTTTGGCCAAGGTTTTTATTTTTAACAGTTGGGTCATTTCTAATTTCATTTTATCATTCATAAAACCATTTCTAAACCTAGAGAGAGGTAGAGGAAGAACAATTGTCGAGCCTTTCAATTGATTGAAGATTTCTCATTGATTTCAACCTAATTCGATTTCCCAGTTTGTAAGTCGATTTCATTCCATTGTTTATACTGTTTTAATATCGTCTTCTTCGAAAAGTTTGAAAAGAGAGTCCTGTTTATTTGATGTCTAGTTTATGGATATAAAATCTCGTAGTCAAATTCCTTATGGTTTGTCCTAGGTAAATTATTTATGAACGTGTCGCTGAAAAGTCCGCGAATCTGATTTGGTTGTGGAAAATGATTTAAAACCCTAACTTTTATGTCGATTCAGTTATGAAGCTTCTTCATACATCATATTTGTATAGTCTAGATGATAATAGGATTTGGAATTTCTGAAAAATAATGTTTTAAACACGTTTTATAAATCAATACTTTTTATGCGACGGTTTCTGTCAGTTTTTGGAAATCAGTCTGAAAACCCTTGATAAGTTTAGAATTTGAGAAAAATACGTTAGATATAAATTGTAGCTAAGACTCATGGGGTTCCAATTCAATTGGCTTTGCATCAATTCGAATTTTCTGGAATTAATTATTCATTTTATACCGAATCTGCCATGAGCAGGAAAATCAGGAAAAGTCGTGTTTGTTCTTTACATTGATATTCCTATTAAGTTATGATGAGTCTAGGTTATGTGCATGATTAATTGACTGAGTAGATGGTAATTATACATAATTATGTTATGTAGGTGATGGATAAGTGAAGGATCATAAGTGATTGCTTGTGTGTGCTTGGATTGCGAAAAGGTAGGGAAATACACTTGACTTATTATCGTTGATGTTGAATTGTGTTGACTTGTTTGTGTTTCGTATGACCAAACTGTGAACGTTGACTTGCTTCGTGGCTGTTGATTTACGTTATGATTCATATACTGGAAGGTGATTGACTGAATTGATCGTATTGAGTACGTTATCACAACATTTGGTAACCGGCATGATTTTATGATTGATCAGTTCAAAGATATATATATTGTGTTGCATTAATTCCTTTTGAGCATTCATATGCATTGGAGATGGAGGATGTTGTGGTGATGTGGTGTGGTGAAGATGATGTTGTGATAAGGCCCAGGCGGGTTCTGCAGGACTTGCCCTGGTGTCCTCAACAAGGAAGTGCGGATAGGCTACGGTCGATATATAGTCTACCGGGGATCGGTATGGCTGGGTGTTCCGGGTTATGAGATATGAGTTGAGATGGAGATGGAGGTGACGGAGGGGCATGCATATCATATTTTGTTGTTTCATTGTATTCCCTACTTAACCTCGTGGTTGACCCTGTGTATTCGTGAACACCTGTGACGATCCAAATATTGGGGAGCAGGCTTGACAGGTTTATGAGATAGGCTGGGAGCTTGATGGGCGTGAGACACTGGATCGGAAGACTTAGTAGCTAGATCATCATTTAGAAGACTTTCACTTTCATTTATGTTAGTTCCTTGTAATTTGATGTAAAAGAGGTTTTGTAATAATTAAGTTAAAGTAATTATATATTTTGCCTTGGGGTTTAATTTGTTATTCACTACCTCGGGAAACCGAGATGGTAACAGTCCGGTTTATTAGGGAATGTCTTGCTAAAGGCTCCTTCATAAATCGGGGTGTTCCATGAGGTGTTGGGTGGTTTTTGAAATTTATAATGTTGTTTTGACTCGTCTTTTGCTTGAAAAGAAGGGCGAGTCATTTCTGTTGAAGTATGTGTCCTCAACAATAGTGTGATTACATGTTTAAATCTCATATTAAGAATACGTAAGGCATGATTCATTATATAGTCAACTGATCATAGTTAATCGGTAATGATTGGCTAACTAGAGTTTGACATTACTCTCGTTTGACGGTGGTGGTCAGTTGATCCCTTAAGGTCACACATAAAGGACAATTCTCTTAATAGACAAATTGATTAATTGTATGATGATACAAGTTAATCAATTCCATAAAATTGAACAATTCAGTTGTGAGAGAGATTATATATATCTTATTGTAATGGGATTAAAGAAGATTTATTTTAGTAATTGAAATACTTTATTACTAAAAATATTTACTGTTTGTAAAAAAATAGAGATGAGTATGAATGGTTAATTATACTTACAAGATGTTGTGAATTATAATCATATGACCCATTTTATTTATGTGATCAAGTATCACTAGTCAATTGTTTTATGTAATTTAATTAATTTATAAAATGATATTTATTTGATAAATATGCATTAAATTAATTAATAACATGTGACATACTACATGTGACATATTGTGTGACAAATGACAAATTGACAAAATAAAATGGTAATCCATTTTATGATAAATGGACCGACAATTTGATGGTGTAGGGTGTGAGGATGATGTTATTTTATTAGATAAAATAGATCTCATCATGGCTAGTGCATACTAGCTTACATGCCTATTGTGTTGTGAAGAGAAAAAGTGAAAAGCAAGATGCCAATTTTTTGCTCGTCCCCCTTGCCTCCACCGGTTTTTCTACTCTCTTTTAAGAGAGTTTTGTTCTCTTATAATCAACACTACACTACCACATTCATTCTTGCATGCAAAACTCTCTACTACTCTCACAACTCTCTAGAATGTTTTAGAATCCTCATAAATTGTTCAACACAAATTCTAAATACAATATTAGATTACTAGTGTAGTAATAATAAAATTATTAGAATTATTTTAAGGGTACTAGTGTATTAATCTAGTTAATTAGTATACTAGTTTAAGGGATTAGTCTTGGGTGCAATAAAAGGAGAATCTCTACATTGGAATTTTTGGAGGATCATCCAACATATTGTAGTCAAGAAAAAATAAGGAAGGTGACCTTATTTGTGCCCTATTTCGAACCATATCACAATGTAAGGGACATTGTTTTCTTACAAATCTCTTATTTTGTTATGCATGCACTAGATCTAAAGAATAAATAATTAAGAAATTAATTAGTTCACTATTAGAAGAGTCTAATAAGAGGTATATGAACCTAACAAGTGGTATCAAAGCATAGGATGTTGCATGCATAATCGGTTATTGTTTTTCCGAGTTAAAATGTTAACATATAAAACTAAAAATTAGTGATTTCTTTAATAAAGCCACGAAAACATAATGCATATTATATATTCTAGTCCTAAAATGTTTTTAGGTCATTTTTATGATTTATGGTAATTTATTGCTCATTTTAATGATTTTTGGTTATTTTATTATATTTTTATGACTAAAATGGGAAATAAAATGCTAAAATTAGTTAAATTAAGTTTCTGACCATGAAAATTTTATATGACCTCACACGCATATTTTAAAAATTGTGTGTAAAATCTCGTATTAATTTGATTAATATTGCATGATTTATGATTTTCATGAGATAAAAATGGATTAAAAGAGGTAAAATGGTTAAAAATAGTTAAAATTCAAAACATGCCATAAAACTTTAATATGCTGTCACATGCATGATTTAAAAAGTGTATGTAAATTTTGAGATAAAATGATCTCATTTAGCATGATTTATGAATTTTTAGAGTAAAAATGGCATAAATAGTGACTATTTTAGCATAAATAGCTAAAACGAATTGCATGGCATGAGAAAATTATTTTAGGTTGCATAAATATCCCAATTATCAGATCTAAGGGTGTAAAATTGATTGGATTAATTTTTGTATACTTTAGATGTTTTATGAGATAAAACCGATAAATTACAACTATATTTTTTCGAAATTAATTCAAAAATTTTAACCATGATTTTTGATATTATGAGTATCATGGAATTATTCCATAAGTTCAAAAATTTAAAATTCAAATTTTGAAATTATTGTAATTTAATTTGGATTTATTTCTTAAATATTATGATT
Organism: Silene latifolia; assembly: GCF_048544455.1. Lineage (NCBI taxonomy): Eukaryota > Viridiplantae > Streptophyta > Magnoliopsida > Caryophyllales > Caryophyllaceae > Silene > Silene latifolia. The sequence goes on along the minus strand of NC_133538.1, from coordinate 331,869,944 downwards.
TTATGGTAAAAAAATGAGCATAAAAATTAAATCAAGTTGAATAATTTTCAAAAATTGAGTGATGACTAATTTTTGAGTCCTAAGAGTGTTAGGATAATTAACTTGAGCTTAGATGTGATTTAAGTGTTAATTTTTGATTTTAAGAAGTTATTATCACGTATTTCCATAAAACCTGGTTATATATACGATATACGTTAAATAGGGCAATTTGGCACTTAGTTTGGCATGATAGGTACATATTATAATGCTTCATATTTCAATTGCTGAATGTCTTTTATTTATATAATTTTGAATTATGTATTTTATCTTAGTACGGACTTAGTTTTAATCGATATTACCCGTAATGAAAGGGAATATTGATTCAGTTGTAAATTAATGTGATCTCATATCACTTTTATTTTTATTAGTTTTTTTTCCATTTAAAAAATGTATAATAGGAATAGTTTTGTATTTTTATTATTATTTGTAATTATGGAATTGCTTCAAGACGGTGCCATTCGGAAAGGATATCTCGACAAAGACGATGTTCTTGGGAGGCGTGCCACTTGAAGATTTAAGGGACCGAAGGAGTTGGTTTCCGAATATGTAATAGATTATTTGATTTTCTATTTTAGGAAGGCCATACTAGGAATTTATTATTATTGCTTTGCATTTATTTTAATATGTTGCATGCATTGCCAAATCGCCATAACAACACATGCATATCATATCGAGTCATCGACCGTGTCAATTATAATTGTCGTAGTTCACCGCTTTAGTTCACTTAAAACGTTATAGATAATAAATAGACAAGACCTCTCACTTATAATAATTGAGAATTAGCCTTACCAAATGGTAGAAACCATGAGTCCCAATTTCATGAGGAAGTAGGCTCGGCTCACCGGAGTACTAAACTTGTTACGTTGGGTAATAAAATGTTATTACATCGAAATTTGGATTGAGCTCAACGGAAGTATTCGTGACCGTAGTCGCATGTGTTCCGGGCTAAAGATAAATATTAAATTAATTTTTATCGATCGAGAGTTCTAGAAGTAGAATCGATTAAGAGGTTGATCCACCGAGTTATATTAATACGGGATGAATCGGCTCACCGTGCCCAAATTAATATGAATTTGGATCTCGGATTCATTTATGATAGTTGGGTAGATGCCACTATATAAATGTTAAAACTTGTTTAAAGTGTTTACAAGTTTGATTAAAATGATAAATGTTAATATTTCCTTTACCTCCATGTTTTTAGTTTATATATATCGCAATGGATCCTACACATGCAACAACACCAATTACCATTGAGTCTTGTCAAAACTTATTTGACGAAATTTGATCCAACAACAATCTTGATACTACTAGAGAGATTCATTTTGGGATCGGTTCCGATGGAAACCTTAATTTAATTACTTCCTCCATACCTCTTACTATGACTAGGTCTTTTGTGAATGTGTCTCGGGTAGACCATATCACTAAAACTATGGGATCCTTATCTTTGGAAGAAAGGGATGCCAAAACTAGTGGGAATCCTAGCAAGCAAGTTCTTGCAACTAAAGGAAATGGTTCAAAAGGAAGGGAAAGAAAGGTAGAAAATTTAACAATGGAAACACGATGGCTGGTGGGACTACCAGAGGAGCCAAAGTTGATGATGAATGCCATTATTGTCATGACATGGGACATTGGATGAGGAATTGCTCCATATATTTGGAAATATTAGGGATTGACTTGTTATTCCACTTGGTAAAATCCCTTGTGAAATTTATGTTATTGATGTAAATTTCACTTCCACCACAACATGGGTATTAGATACCGGTTGCGGATCTCACCTTCGTAATCATTTACAGGGGCTAAGAAACATGGAAAAGCTGAGCAAGGGCGATGTTGGTCTCCGACTTGGGAATGGAACTAGGGTAGCGGCCAGATCCAAGGGTACTTATGTACTTGTTCTACCAAATGGATTTGAGTTGTATATGCATAATTGTTTTTATGTACCTTCTCTTTATAAGAACATTATTTCAGTTGCTATGTTAGACATAGAGGGCTTTAATTTTGCCATTAAAAAAAATTGTCGTATTATTTCTAGAAATGACTTGGTCATAGGACGAAGCTCTTCTATAAATGTCATTTATGTTCTAGAGACTTCAAATCCAAAGAATGACATCTATAACATACAAACCAAGAGACTCAAATCAAGTGATCCAAATGAATCGTACATTTGGCATTGTCGATTAGGTCATATTAACGAGAATCACATTAAAAGATTAGTTTCAACTAATGTTATTAAACCATTTGATTTTCAATCTTATGGTATATGCGAATCTTGCCTCCTAGGCAAAATGACTCGTAATCCTTTTAGTGGTAAAGGGACTCGAGCTAGTGAACTTTTGGGCCTTATACATACCGATGTGTGTGGACCAATGAGTGTCACCACTAGGGGTAATTATGTCTACTTCATTACCTTCACCGATGATTTAAGTAGATATGGGTATATCTACTTAATAAAGTACAAGAGTGAAGCTTTTGAGAAATTTAAAAAATTTCAAAATGAAGTAGAAAACAAATTGAACAAGAAGATAAAAGCACTACGATCGGATCGTGGTGGAGAGTATCTTAGTAATGAATTTGATTCACACTTGAAAGATTGTGGCATTGTGTCACAACTCACTCCACCCGGTACACCACAACTAAATGGTGTTTCCGAGAGGAGAAATCGAACCCTACTAGATATGGTTCGATCTATGATGAGTTAAACCGAGTTACCCAACTCGTTTTGGGGATTTGCAATCCAAACCACAATCAAATCATTGAACAATAGTCCATCAAAAGCAACCGAAAAGACACCATATGTGATGTGGAAAGGAAGGGTTCCTAATATATCCTATATGAAGATTTGGGAATGTGATGCTTACGTCGGGATAAAGACCGACAACAAGCTAGCCCTGCGATCCGAAAAATGCATCTTTGTAGGTTACCCTACTACCTCCCGAGGCTATTACTTCTACAAACCTCAAAAAAACAAAGTGTTTGTGTCTAGTGAGGCTGTATTCTTAGAAAGTGAGTTTATTTCTAAGAGATAGAGTGGGAGAAATTTTGAACTTAATGAAGTTCAAGAGACACAAACCGAAATAGAGACACATGAAGAAACACGTGAAGATGTTCCTTTGTCGTCAAATTCGGTAGTTATTCCTCAATTGAGGAGGTCAGGTCGAGAAACTCGCTATCCGGATAGATATGTTGGACTTATCCAAGAGGATGGGAGTCTTGATGTGTTGCTTCTAGAAAGTGACGAACCCGCCACCTACAAAGCTGCAATCTCTAGTCCTAATTCAGCTTTATGGCTTGAAGCCATGGAATCCGAAATTAGTTCTATGCACGAAAATCAAGTTTGGAACTTGGTGGATTTGCCTGAAGGAGTGAGACCTCTTCGATGCAAATGGATCTTTAAAGTAAAGAATGGCATAGAAGGACATGATGGTGTCTACAAGGCTAGGCTAGTGGCAAAGGGTTTTACCCAAGTTCATGGTCTTCACTATGACGAAACCTTTACCCCCGTAGCCACACTAAGATCCATTCGGATATTGTTAGCGATTGCCGCATTTCATGACTATGAAATATGGCAAATGGATGTAAAAATCGCTTTTCTAAATGGGCATTTAGAAGAGGAGGTGTACATAATAAAACCTGAAGGTTTTGTAGATCCCAAAAATCCTAACAAAGTGTACAAGGTTAAGAGATCCATTTATGGTCTTAAGCAAGATCGAGAAGCTGGAATCATCGATTCAATCATGTTATAAGAGAAAATGGTTTTGCTCGAAGTGTTGACGAACTGTGTTTATACATGAAGTTCAGTTGGAGCAATGTTGTGTTCCTAATATTGTATGTGGATGACATACTACTTATTGGAAATGACATTCCAATGTTATCCTCCGTCAAGGAGTATTTGGGAAATTATTTCCAAATGAAGGATTTAGGAGAAGCACAACGCATATTAGGTATCCGGATCTATAGAGATAGACCTAAAAGGATATTGGCATTAAGTCAAGAATCTTATATTAAACAAGATTCTTCGACGCTTCAACATGGATAAGTCTAAGAGAGGCTTAATTCCTATGGGTAGTTGAATCATTTTGAGCAAGTCTCAATCTCCCTTCGAACCCGAAGATGTTGAACGTATGAAGTTGATTCCCTATGCTTCCGTTGTTAGATCAATCATGTATGCTATGATATGCACCCGTCCAGATGTCTCATATGCTTTAAGCATGACTAGTAGATATCAATAGAATCCAGGTGAGAGTCACTGGATAGCAGTTAAGAATATCCTCAAGTACTTGCGAAGGACTAAGGATTATATCTTAGTATTTGGAGGTGACTCCGAGCTATGTGTTAAGGGTTACACAGACTCGAGTTTTCAAACAGATAGAGATGTTATGAAATCCCAGGCTGGATTTATATACATACTCAATGGTGGTGTCATAAGCTGGAGAAGCTTCAAGGAAGCTGTGATTGCGGATTCTACTACGGAGGCTGAGTACGTTGCAGCATCAGAAGCTGCCAAGGCATCCGTGTGGATTAGGCAATTCGTGGAGGGGCTAAGGGTAGTTCCCACTGCCAAAGATCCTATCACGATCTTCTGTGAAAATAGTGGGGCAGTCTTTCAAGCTAAAGAGCCCAAGTCTAGCAACAAGTCTAGACACGTACTTAGAAAATTTCATGTAATTTGGGATTTCATTGAAAGAAAGGAAGTAGCGATTTATAAGGTTGGGAGAGATGACAACATAGTTGATCCTTTAACCAAACCTTTATCGCAGACAAAGCATGACCAACATGCTGTTTCCATGGGTCTGACGCGCATGCCAAGTTTGTATTAGATTATAAGAGCTGAAATGAAAAACCTTTGTTTTTGGTTCATATATGATAATCGCTTTTGTCGTTTGAGTTTATTTGTACAAACTCGTTTATTAATTACTTTGTTGTATCCAAATGGGTTGTTGAGACAAATTGAACCCCATTAAATTGAACTGGACTGACATAGTATTCGCCCCTAGTTACTTAAAGGAGGTGACGTCTCGAAGTAACTAGAGTGTGATGCGATTGATGGCAAGTTCAAGTGCCATAGAGTCATATGGGATGACTAGTGGATCACATAGGCAGACTGTGTAGGACACTCTGTCGGGCAGTGACCGCTTATAGAATTATGGTAATTTATAAAGCCTTGCCGTGGCAAGAGCTGCTATAGTATTCTTATGAGTCAATTCTTTTGACTAGAGACTATTCGCCAAGTTGGCACAAATTTCTGATTGGTTTTGATTTATGCTCTACGACGTTCGTAACTGAGGTCAAATGAGTATATTTTGGGTTATGATGAACTGTGGCTAAGCAAAGGGAATAGTGCGATTGGAATTATCTACCCCCTTGTCAGGGTTGTTTAAAATATCAAGGCCACTCGAGGAGCAGTGAACTGGAAATGTGTGGACACGCTCGGAAGGTATCTGATACGTGCCTAATGTATAGTCTTTTAGCCTATTTCAGCACGTATTTCTATGCATTATTATACTGTTTTTATAGTATTTTGCCCCGAATTGGCTACTTTGGTTCGTTTAGTCCTTTTTATAGAAATGAAGGCGAAAGTAGTGGAATCGTACGCTTTTTCGTCCTTTTAGCATGCATTTATAGGAGACGGGATTTTCCAGAGTGAGATACTGCATTGGAGTGTGTCAAGGCACGGATTACGAGGCAGTCGAACGTGGACTTGAGCTGAATTGAAGACAGAAGACTCGATCGAGTAGTTTTACCACTCGATCGAGTGGTTTTCAGAGTCCCAGTTGGTCGATCGAGTGGTTACTATGCTCGATCGACAGGTGCTGAAAAGAAAGTTACTCGATCGAGTAACTATTCTACTCGATTGAGTAGATTGTGCTGAGGTTTGTTCGATCGAGTGGTTTTATTCCACTCGATCGAGTGGTTTCTGATGGCGTGGGCTTTAATTAGCCCGTGAGTTGTTTTATTTCGCTAAACTAAGATGTTTTTCTATTTAAGCACGCATTTACTAGGTTATTAGGTATCGAATCATTCATTATATATCATTTTACTTAACTTTTATCTATCAAACTTTACTGCGTTCTACATTCCTCTTCACTGTAACTTTACTTTGGGATTTACTTTGCTCGGATTCGATTGTTCTTTACGCGGGATTCGCACGATTGTAATTCCTTTCTCTTCTCTTAATAATAATCAATCGTTTGTTTGTTTTAATTCCTTGATTACTTCATTTATTCCTTTGCCCTAATTCTCTTTTATGCATTGTTAGGGTGCAAACTCTTGTCCCACATCGGTAGAATAAAGATGAAAGCTCATCTTTATAAGTACCTACTAAATATAATAGTACGAGGCCTTTTGGGAAGGAGCCCAAGAGTAAATCCGTGAGGGCTTGGCCCAAAGCGGACAATATCGTACTATTATGGACAGTGGACACCGGTGCAGCAGAGGCCCAACACGGGGATATTCACGCTTCCGCACAACAAGTGGTATCAGAGCCCAAGGTTCTACTTGGGCTAGACACAGAGATTCATCAGGCCAAGACTTGAAGGTGGATGTACACTATAAGACGTGGAACTCCTATAGCTCGAGGGAGAGCTAATATGTTCGCGAGAAGCGACATGGTCTCACGGTGATGAGACGACAGGCCTTCCAAGAGAAGATCGTCAGCGACCCGGCGAGGTGGGCTGAGGCTTAATGGAGGCAACAAAAGCGGTTCATGGTAAGTCCGAAGGCGGTCCGGTGTGGCGCGCTAAGGCAGTGGATTCGGACCCAGTCCAGGGTATATTGGATGCAGAGGAGTTTGGTACGCAAGTGTAGCACAAGCCCCGTAAGACACATGATGTGTCGTTTAAGGGGAAGTTATCAAGATTTGGTGATGCAGGTGTCTAGAAGTTGGGGCTGTAGAGTGGGAGAGTCCTCCATGGAGGTCAAGGTCCGACTCAAGATGATGGTCCTTGGTTTGAGGGGAGGATTGTTAGGGTGCAAACTCTTGTCCCACATCGGTAGAATAAAGATGAAAGCTCATCTTTATAAGTACCTACTAAATATAATAGTATGAGGCCTTTTGGGAAGGAGCCCAAGAGTAAATCCGTGAGGGCTTGGCCCAAAGCGGACAATATCGTACTATTATGGACAGTGGACACCGGTGCAGCAGAGGCCCAACACGGGGATATTCACGCTTCCGCACAACATGCATTTTATTATTTATTTCATTATGTTTATTAATAATTCGTCATTTGTTATTAGTTTTGATATTGATAGCGATATGAGTAGCTAAATTTAATGCATGTTGGGATTAGGGGATCTGCGGCAGGAATGTGACGATGTAGTAAATGAAATAGATGAATTAATTGTGAGATTTTGTCACCATAGCAATTTAATTGTATTTATCGACTTAGTTGAGTGCACGCTTCTGAGTCACCTCTTTAATCTGGCTAAAATTAATCCTAGATCGAAAGAATGGACTAAATAGGCCTGCTATGAACAGTAGACTACCCTGACGAGAATGAAAGTTAAGTTAGTGGTATTTTAGGATAGAAAGTGGACCGAAAGGACCTTTCCACATCCGTCTTACATTAATTCGTCTGAGTTGTTTACAGCTGAGTCACTGGACTACCGTAGTGAACCGAATTCCCGACATGTCCCTTCTCTATCTGATAGTTTAATCCTAATTTCTTGCCTTTATTGCTCTTGTCTCTACTTCTCTTCCTTTAAACTTCGTAGTTTAGATAACAATTCAAACAAACCCCCCCATTTGTGACCAAATAGAAGGACTTCTACAGATATCTTGCCTCTCTGAGGAGATCGACCTTACTTCCCTAGCTATATAGTTAGTTTAGTTAGTTTATTTTTGATAGGTACACGACAGACGTATCAAATTTTGGCGCCGTTGCCGGGGAAGCAATTGCCCTATCTGTTTTTGTTTCGTTTATTTTTTTCGTCTCAGGGAATTTTATTCTTTGAGGCAGTTCTTATTTATTTTCTCAGATAGGTTTGAATAAGTTTCAGCTGATTCAGAACCAGAGAGATTGTTCAGGCATAGACTCCGTCTGCAGAGAAAATCACGAAAGGAAGACTTGAGTACTTTCGAGCCAGAGCTAGATCATTCTCTTTTCGCAGAAGACATTCCTATTTTTGCCGATCAACCAGTAAAGATGCCAAAACTTTCTAGTCATTCGGTGCCTAAAGCAACTTCAATTCCAAAGGGTTTCAATCTCCAGACTGAGGATGGGAATACATTCGACATCCGTCCTTCCTACATTAATCTGGTGGAGAGAAATCTTTATAGAGGTGTGGCAGGTGAAGACCCGATGAAGCACATGGTGGTCTTTACAGACTACTGTTCTACTATCCCCGCCACTAAGGGGGTAACTCAAGACAAGATTAAGGAGGTTCTGTTTCCTTTTTCTTTGACTGATTCAGCTAGGGAGTGGTGACTGACTTAGACCGCACAGCTGTAGGGGTTATAGATTGGGAGTCTCTTGCTCTTACCTTTTACAAGAGATATTTCCCTCCACAGCGCACCAATCTGCTGAGGGCCAAGATTACCAGTTTCAAGCAGGCTCCCGATGAGACTTTATATGAGGCGTGGTCCCGATTCAAGAAATTGGTGAGGTCTATTCCTCACCATGGTTTTGACCCATGGTTTATAGCTAACCAAGTCTACAATGGGCTGTATGATGACCACAGAGCCATACTTGATGCGTCATCTAGTGGGAGAATCCAGGAAAATACCGATGATGATAAGGGATGGGCCCTTATTGAAGAGATGGCAAATCACAGTGCTGAGTATGGAAACCCCAGGGATAGTATAAGAACAGTTCATGCAGTCGATAAGCAGGTCGTGGCTCAGCTGGAAGCCATGAATGCTAGATTTGACAAGTTGGAGTTACATGCTGCTGGGGAGCCTCAGACGGTCCATTTTCTTACTAGAGGAGAGACCGTCACATGTGAGAGATGTGGGAGCAATGATGGCCACACTGCTGTTGGCTGTCTTACGGAGAAGGAACAAGTCCTTGCCTTTCAACAATATAGGCAAGGAGGGGGTTCCTATTATAACAACCAAGGGGAAGTCCATCCCAATTTGAGGTGGACTAGTCAAAATGTGCTCAATCCTACCCCCCCTCCGCACCAGCAGCAGCCGTATGTTCCTCAACATATGAATCAACAAGGCTTTCAGAAGCCTCCTTCCTTCCCTCCTCCCAATCACGGTGCATCATCTTCCGGTGCGATGATTGAAATAGGTGAACTTAAGTCTATGTTGCTATCCTTTACAAAGCAGTGGCAGCTGAGTGATCAACAGAAAGATGCATCCATTAAGGCTCTTGAAACTCAAGTTGCCCAGTTAGCCACGAATCAATCCACAAGAAAGCAGGGTCAGTTACCTACTCAAAATGAGAAAAATCCACATGAGACGGTAAATTTAATCAATTTGAGAAGCGGTCGTTCATATGAGGGACCGAAAATGCAAAAATCAGACCCAAGGAAGGCTATAACTGATGATGAACAGTGTTCTGGTGAAGGAAATGAGCTGACGGCTAAGAAAGTGCTCGATCGACTGGTTTCTGGAGGTCGATCGAGCAGATTTGATGATAACAGTACTCGATCGAGTGGATTTTCTACTCGATCGAGTGAACAGGAAAATGAAGTTGTTCGATCGAGTGAAAATTCCACTCGACCGAGTGATGTTGCTGAAAAAACTACTCGATCGAATGGGATTTTTGGTCGATCGAGTAGTTTGGATGACGGGCAGCTTGATCGAGAGCATGCTAGTGCTCGATTAAGCGAAGAATCACCGGAAAGACCTCGTTCAAGAGGAATGAAGCGTCCAAAGGATACATAGCTTGCTCCGGCTGACACATTGGAAGAGAGAAACAAGGGACTCGAGATAACCATCACGGTTCCCTTCCCGAGGCGTCTACAGAATACTAAAGCTAACTAACAGTTTGGCAAATTTGCCGAAATTTTGAGAAGCTTGCAGGTCACTGCACCGTTCACCGAACTGCTGACACAGGTACCCTCTTACCTTAAATTTATGAAAGAAATTTTGACGCGTAAGAGGCATATTAGTGATAATGAGATGGTAGCCTTGACTGAGGTGGGGTCGGCCCTAGTTCAGAATAAGTTACCTCCGAAACAGTCAGATCCGGGTAGTTTCTCAATTCCGTGTCATATCGGTACCCATTTGATTGATAATGCGCTATGCGATCTTGGCGCTAGCGTGAGTGTCTTACCATTGTCTTTGGCTAAGAGACTTGGTTTGACAAAGTTTAATTGCACCAACATGACTGTCCAGATGGCCGATCGTAGTATATCACGGCCACTAGGTGTAATAGAAGACGTACCTGTTAAGATCGAGAGGTTCTTTATTCCCGTTGATTTCGTTGTCTTAGACATCCCCGAAGATGCAGACACCTCTATTATTTTAGGGAGACCATTTTTGTCTACTACCCGTGCAGTTATAGACGACGGGGGGAAGACTTTGACCTTTCAGGTAGGGGACGAGGAGCTGATATTCCATCAGTCTAAGTTCCAGAGGGCTCCCATGCAAGCTCAGCCTTGCAATGCTCTCTCTTCTATTGACCCTATTATTGACACTCCAGATGAAAATTTGGAATATTGTGCTGCTCTTGTTACCCCTCCGCCTCAAGTTGAGAGCAAAAAGGAAGAAAGTTCGTCTGTTTTCCTTACTGCAGGTACAGATGAAAGCAATGAAGGAGCGGTCAAAGGGCATTGTGCAATTAAGGTCAATCAAATTGGGAATGACGATGCTAAAGCCGGTGATAAAGGAGCAAGGATGAGGAAAGTTCGTGCATATGTGGATGTGAACTATTTCCCTCCTAAAGAATTAAATGATTCAAATTTATGCTCATGGAAGCTGAAGAGGACAATCAATGTTGCTGAAATGACGTCCTCCAGTCAGGAGCCCTGATACCCGTCGTTGTGAGTACCAAAGATAAAATTTATAATCTCCTATTAAGACTAACCTAGGCTAGTGGTAACAGGGTCGAACCACAAGGAGGCAGTTGTAAACTTTAGTTGATTTATGTTCAGTCTGAGGTAACTATTGCGGGGGTTGATTTGAATAAGTCTAAGACTAAGAGCAAACAAAGATAATAAACTAAAAATACGATTTAAACAGATAAAAGAAGGGTACTAGGATGGTCGGTTCATTATAGCTTCGGCGGCAGCAAACTAAGTCGGTCTAAATCAAACACGGTAAGGGCGGGAAATAAAGAGGTCCTCTCGGTCCACTCTTAACAAATAGCATCTCTCGATCTCGCTATAGGTCCCTAATGTCACTAATACTAACTTTCGTCCTGAAAAGTGACTAACGGTCTAAACTACACCTATCTTTCGATCTTAGCACAGTCTAGTCGATTTAATTGATGGTCTAATAACCTCCCCTACCTTTCGATCTAATGGGTCGATCACGAAATAGGTATCTAATCGGTCGCATGCATTCGATTCGTTAAATACAAGATTAAAACAATTAAAACGAATATAAAACCCTACGAGGTCGGTCGATCGACCGCAATGTCGATCGATCGACCAACACGCGAGACATTCCTTTCTAATCTAATGCCGCCTATGCCATAAATCGCCTACATCCTAGCACTATAGAATTAGCTACTCATGATGAAGGTAAAAACAACAATAAAACTAATAACAATTCCTGAATTCATGCTTAAAGTAAATAACAACAATGATAATACGATAAGCGGCTTTGGGGACACTAGCTATCAAATCTATACTAATAACGAAAGTAAAACAATAAACTAAAATTAGAGCAGAATGAATACCGAGATTTAAGAGAAAAGATTAGGAACAAAGGCAGAATTCCAATGCTAAAATCGATATCCCAAACCCTAGTTACTCGAAATAAACTAAAAGCGAAAGCACTATCTTGTGTTAAAAACTTGGATAAAAGCTTAGATCGAAAAATTGATGGTTTTATGTTACGTTATATAGCAATCAACGTAACATCTTATTTCCTAAACCTAAACTTCACGGGCTTCAAGATTCACGGTCTTTCAATTCACGCCGGAATAGAAATCGGTCGATCCGATAAGGCGGTCGATCGATCGCTCCTCAAGAAACAAGAGCTTCGGAACCGAGCATTGGTCGATCGATAGAAGGTGGTAGTCGATCGACTGGCTGAGCTGCTACTTGACTTCTTTTAACTCGTGGACTTGTCTTTTGGGCCTTGGATTGCGCACCAAGCTCGTTCTTTAAGCAGTTCCTTTACGTCATTTGCAATGCAGATTACTCGGGGGCGGATTTGGCTTGATTTCCTGTTGAATTCTTCACATTTCTGCAATAAAGTACAAAATACGGAAGTAGACGGAAATAGGTAGAAATGTAGCATAAACTACAAGAATGAGCTCTGAAATGCGTGTAAAATGGGATGTAAAACATCATATAAATGACACGCATCAAACTTCCCCAAACCAAACCCTTGCTTGTCCCCAAGCAAGAACTAGACTCGATCTAATGACCTAATGGAACGAGTTCAAACTCAGAGCGAAATGCAAACTGTAAGGCCTAAACCAATTTAATGCACAACCAACAATCAATTAGTAGTGCGAATCATGCAAACGAATATAAGGTCGTCAAAAACTGCTGAACCGTTGACTATAGAGACTTATCAAATTGGACTCTCGCGGGTCGCTCAAATCACTCAATTAAGCACAGGTGATATATTTGTAAGATAGAAAGAATTAATTTTGTAGTGACTCTCACCTAACTACGACCTATGAGGACATGCCAGCAATAAAATATGAAAATGACCTTTACGACCGTACATACGCATTCCAACCGAACAGATGACCAATGACACATGCCGAGGTATATATGGGATATGTGAGGTATGGGTAAGAAGAGGCAAAACATTTTATGGTGAAGTGGAGGTACAGATGATCAAGCTAGTACCAAAACGGAACCATATGGCAACATCCTTCTTCTTGCTCAAAGACAAATGGAACGGTGCTATAGCAAGCACAAATCTCACAATTTCCAGAGATAAAAGTAATCAACTAACTCCCCATAAAATATGAATAATACATGGGAGCAAAAATCGCCAAAAGATAAAGGCTTGAACTATGCGAATTTGATTTCTTTCTCTTTCTTTGAACCTCGTCGATCGACCAAAATTTTTAGTCGATCGATCGCATGCATAAAGATCTGAGAACTCATTTTTTTTTTCTTTTCGAATCATTTTTTTTTTCATCTTTTTTTTTTCTTTTCTTTCTTTCCTTTTTTCATTTCATTTCCCAACCATCGTCTCAACAGAGCAAATGCCACCAAAAACGTAGTGACAATCCCAAGAACACAAACTACTAGCTTGACAAAGGTAGGCTAAATGTAGGATGTAGTAAACGGGACAAAAGGGAATTTTTGGCGCGGTGTGGAGCTTATGGGTAAAATGGGAAAAGGAAACCTCTACCACATGTGTCAACAAACCACAAACCGAATGCATACAGGTATTAAGTAGATCAAATTCATAATTATGCAAATTAAGGAAACATATCTCATAAGGAGTACTACTCACATTCTTAAATAAACCGGTCATAGATGTCACCAGTTATAAGCTCTAAATCTTAGAAATATGATGTAGCTTGCCAATTTTCAAAGTCAAGTCTCAAGTTCAAAAGCAAATAAATTAACGAAAACTCGTAGATATGCATTTATGATTCTACTAATAACATGTTGATCTAGCAAGGCTCGTGCAAAACAGTGCAAATGCAAAATCATCATAGAAATACTACCGTTCTGACTCGACCTATATGCTAAAATAAACGTGCATTTTATAACAATTTTTTGGAATTTTTCAATTTTTTGATTGAATTTTGTGTAAATATGAATAAAGAAACAATAATGCAAAAACATAATATAAACGTGAATGCAAGCAAATGATATGCGACGCAAAATCCTTCCCCAAACCAAATCGCACAATGTCCCCATTGTGCAAAATCATGTAGTGAAGAAAAGAGAAATGGGAATTTGCGAGAAAACAAATAAGTAAGACACAAAGGAAAGATATGGAACTCACAAGACTCTAAGCGCTGCAAAGGAAACCTCCCCAAACCAGCGTGAGCTAGGAGGTTTCAGTAGCCAGCAGTGCTACCAATAAGGACCTGAAAAGGCAATTAAAAACCACGCATAAGACCGAAGAAAACAATTTTGAAGCGTAAAAATTGTGCACAAATGAGGCAGTAGAAGAAATAGATAATTCGACGGAAAATAAAGTTGAGTAGAAGACTCCCTTAGGTCCGCATATCGACCAAACACAGCAGGGGAGAGGTCGTGAACGAATATATAAAGGCGGTGGTCGATCGACCTCGGAGATCGATCGATCGACAGGTGGGCGTGAACGTAGCTTCAGTAAACCCGCAATTCATCGATCGACCAATGGTGCCGTCGATCGATCGAAAACATCTTCTGCGCGTCTTATTTCTTCGTAATTGCTCAATGATTTGGGCTAACAAGCTCTAAATACCTGCAAATGCACAATAATACGCGCCAAAATTTGCGCAAAACCCGATTTAAGTCTAAAGTACTTAAAAATCCTAAGCAAAATAAAATAAAAGCGAAGTTTTCGCGCACACAAAAAGCAATAAAATTGTCTTAACAAAGAAAATAAAAAGAAGTTTATAACGAGCTCGATCAACTAATAGTTGATCAAGAAGGACCACGGTATGGCCCACTTCGTCGGCTTATGGCTACTAGAGGTAGCCTCAATGGTGCTTATGTTATCGGTTGCACCCTTCTTAGCTTTGATGAGTCGGAGAGCTTAATGGAGCAACTTCGTCATCTCCCCAATCAAGGATTTCCTTGGACTCGTCGGAATCCAAATCAGACCATCTCACCTTGGCTGGCTCATCTTCCACTTCCTCATCAATCCCATAGCTTAGGCATCCAAGGCCTCCTCTTTGAATGATAGGCTTCTTTATTGGTGGCACAACTTGCAAGACTTCCTTCCCAAACCAGCTCCTGCATTATCTAAAACAAAAGATTCTTCCTCCTTCTTCCTCCCAATCTGGGGCGGAGGGGTTAACACAGCAGTAGTAATAGGGACAGACAATTCAGGAAGCACAAAGTACGATCTCTTTTCAGAGACCGTATTACAAGTAATGTGAGCCACATGGCGTCCTTCTTTTTAGCGAGGTTGGGCAAAAATGATAGAATGTTTCCCAACTTTGAAAGTCAAAGTTCTAGAGCCTACGTCAATAATCGCACCAGCGGTGTGCGTAAAAACGGCCTACCCAAAATAATGGGAATATGGTCATCCTCAGGCATGTCAAGGACAACAAAGTCAACAGGGAAGAAAAACTTCCCTATCTGGACGGGTATGTCCGCTAGGACTCCTATGGGCTCGACCGCAGATCGGTCAGCCATCTGAACTATCATCTCAGTTATTGCAAACCTGGTCAACTTAAGTTTCCTAGCTAGACTCAAGGGCATGACACTTATGCTAGCTCCTAAGTCACATAATGCCTTTTCGATGGAAAAGGTGCCTATGCTGCAAGGAACTGAAAAACTGCCCGGGTCTTCTAACTTATAGGGCGCAGTGTGAGATAAGTAGGAGCAAGACTCTTTAGTTAACGCAACAGTGTGAACATGTTCAAGCGATTTTTTCTTTGACAACAACTGTTTCATAAACTTAGTGTATGCTGGCACTTGGTTAACTAACTCAAGGAAGGGTACCTGAACATTTAAGCTACGAATAACTTTCTCAAATTTACTGAAAGATACCTGTTCCTTCGTCGGCACGAGTCTCTCCGGATATGGGGCTGTAAAGAGTACCTTGGCTCTCTCCTCCAATTCACGCGCACCGGCATCCTTGGACTTAGGGTGAAAGTCCGTCACCTTCTCTTTGTTGAAGCTAGACCCTTCCTCAGACCGTCTCAGATGAGAACCATTGACCGTCATTGGGTCGAACTTCGGGGCCGGGACTGACCCATCAGCACTCGGGTCTGCCCCCAAAATTTTCGGGACGGTGGTTCCCCGAAACAAGTGGTCTCGTAGGTTATTTGGCATTAAAGGACGAAATTCTTCAGCATCAACAGCGATCTCAGTCGATCGACCACTGTCCTCAGTCGATCGACTGAGATGTACAGTTCCAGAAGCTCCTGTAACCCGTGAGTCAGTCGATCGACTAGGTACTTCAGTCGATCGACTGAAATGCCTGGCATACGTCTTTTTCTTTGATTTGTTCGTTGAAGCTTTCTCTTGACTCGTTTCCGGCTCATCTTTCTCAACAGCATCCTCAACCATGGCAGGACCATCAAGGGTGGACCCGCTCCTCAAAGTGATGGCATTTAGGGTCTCCTTTTGTTCCGGTTGAGTGGGCAAGTGTCCGGGAGCTCGAGTGTTATTTTTGCTAGCCAATTGAGCAATTTGGCTCTCTAGTAACTTCATCCCGGCCTCTCTTGCTTGGGACTCCTTTAGCAACAGATTCTTGAGCTCGGAGAATTGAGTCTGTGATTGTTCTTTCTGCGGCACATAAGGAGGTTTTTGGTATTGTTGTTGCTTTTGATGAGGGGGCACATAGGGTTGTTGCTGCGGCGGATGTTGGGTTGGATTTTGGACATTTTGGCTCCTCCAACTCAAGTTTGGGTGGCTTGGCTCGTAGTAGGTGTTTGTCTGCCTATAGTGTTGAAAGGCAGCACAAGATTCAAAGGGGCTAGGGCAGTTTTTCGAGACATGGCCCTCAATTCCACACCTTTCACAGACGAAGGGACCGTCTGACACTGCATTGACTTGGTACATCCCACCCTTAGAAGCTCCTCCTAGCTCATACTTGTCAAACCTCGCAGTAAGAGCCTCAAGTGCAGCAACAGAGGAGGATTCAGCAGCTCTCCTCTGGTTCCCTCTCGAATTCCCATACTCGGCCTTGTGGGTAGCTAGATCGTCAATGATCTTCCACCCCTTGGTTGCTCCCAAATTTTCAGCGAATCTTCCATTGGTTGCAAAGATCCAAAATGGCCCTCTGATCGTCGTACAACCCATTGTAGAAATGATTGCACAAACTCCACTTTTCAAACCCATGGTGCGGTATGGTTCGCACTAACTTCTTGAATCGGACCCATGCCTCGTGGAAATTCTCATCTGGCCCTTGTTTAAAGCCCGTGATTTGAGCTCTAATAGCGATCGTCCTTGAAGCATAAAAGTACTTCTTGTAGAACGCCAATGCCAATGTATTCCAATCGGTGATCTCCTGAGCGGTCCGGTCCAAATCTCTATACCACTCCCTTGCAGCATCACGAAGGGAGAAGATGAACATGGTCTCCTTGATTTGATCCCGGGTCACGCCCTGGTGGTGGGGAATGGAGCAGCAGAGTCAATAAAGGTCTCCATATGCCTTTGCCGCATCTTCATTTGCAGCTCCCCAAACCGATTTCTCTCGACCATAGTAATGTAAGCGAGGCTTTGGTTCGAATTTCCGGCATCTCCTCGTAACTCGAACCCCTTATATAGATTGTCATTTGTCGGCTCAGAATAACTAGCTATACATGCTTCCTCGGCCATGATTTGGAATTTCCAGAGAAGTAACTGTCTCTGAAGAAGTGGAAATGGGCGAAGATGGTGGATTATCTTAGAACAGTTCGTTCTCGTAATAGCTTGACAGAGTACTCAGCTCTTCCTCTCATCGGTAATACTCTTTGTGTTCGTCTCAACTCGCGCAAGGATCTTTCAAGTTCAGGGTTCAACGGTACTAATTCTCCACCCTGTGACCTGCGCATAAGAAGAAACTACAAAAAGAATATAAGAGAAGTTTAAGGAACGGATGTCCCTTAAACTAAGAAAGACTAAAAAATAAAAACAACTAAAATTAGGACTATTGCCTCCCCGGCAACGGCGCCAAAATTTGATACCCGTCGTTGTGAGTACCAAAGATAAAATTTATAATCTCCTATTAAGACTAACCTAGGCTAGTGGTAAGTGGTCGAACCACAAGGAGGCGGTTGTAAACTTTAGTTGATTTATGTTCATCGAGGTAACTATTGCGGGGTTGATTTGAATAAGTCTAAGACTAAGAGCAAACAAAGATAATAAACTAAAAATACGATTTAAACAGATAAAAGAAGGGTACTAGGATGGTCGGTTCATTATAGCTTCGGCGGCAGCAAACTAAGTCGGTCTGAATCAAACACAGGTAAGGCGGGAAATAAAGAGGTCCTCTCGGTCCACTCTTAACAAATAGCATCTCTCGATCTCGCTATAGGTCCCTAATGTCACTAATACTAACTTTCGTCCTGAAAAGTGACTAACGGTCTAAACTATACCTATCTTTCGATCTTAGCACAGTCTAGTCGATTTAATTGATGGTCTAATAACCTCCCCTACCTTTCGATCTAATGGGTCAGTCACGAAATAGGTATCTAACTGGTCGCATGCATTCGATTCGTTAAATACAAGATTAAAACAATTAAAACGAATATAAAACCCTACGAGGTCAGTCGATCGACTGGCAATGTCAGTCGATCGACCAACACGCGAGACATTCCTTTCTAATCTAATGCCGCCTATGCCATAAATCGCCTACATCCTAGCACTATAGAATTAGCTACTCATGATGAAGGTAAAAACAACAATAAAACTAATAACAATTACTGAATTCATGCTTAAAGTAAATAACAACAATGATAATACGATAACTGGCTTTGGGGACACTAGCTATCAAATCTATACTAATAACGAAAGTAAAACAATAAACTAAAATTAGAGCAGAATGAATACCGAGATTTAAGAGAAAAGATTAGGAACAAAGGCAGAATTCCAATGCTAAAATCGATATCCCAAACCCTAGTTACTCGAAATAAACTAAAACTGAAAGCACTATCTTGTGTTAAAAACTTGGATAAAAGCTTAGATCGAAAAACTGATGGTTTTATGTTACGTTATATAGCAATCAACGTAACATCTTATTTCCTAAACCTAAACTTCACGGGCTTCAAGATTCACGGTCTTTCAATTCACGTGCGGAATAGAAATCCGGTCGATCGATCGATAAGGCGGTCGATCGATCGCTCCTCAAAGAAACAAGAGCTTTCGGAACCCGAGCATTGGTCGATCGACCGAAGGTGGTAGTCGATCGACTGGCTGAGCTGCTACTTGACTTCTTTTAACTCGTGGACTTGTCTTTTGGGCCTTGGATTGCGCACCAAGCTCGTTCTTTAAGCAGTTCCTTTACGTCATTTGCAATGCAGACACGCGGGCGGATTTGGCTTGATTTCCTGTTGAATTCTTCACATTTCTGCAATAAAGTACAAAATACGGAAGTAGACGGAAATAGGGAGAAATGTAGCATAAACTACAAGAATGAGCTCTGAAATGCGTGTAAAATGGGATGTAAAATATCATATAAATGACACGCATCAAGCCCTCCAAGGGGCTACTGAATTGCATTGTGAAGTGAGCGAGGAAATGCCCCGTGTAACACCTTGTAAAAACCAATTTTTGAATTTTCCGTTGAATTTCTTTTATTGCTTTTAATTAGGACAATTAGATTTTTAGAAAGTTTTTTAGCGTAGATTTAAGACTATAGACTGTTACTTAGCGTATTTGTATTTTGCGATATTGTTGCACGTGTTTTTATGTAGGTTTGGGGAATTTATATGCTATTTCAAAGGAAGAACGACGAAATTAAAGAGCTTACGCGAGAAAAGAGCTCGATCGAGAACTTTTTTACTCGATCGAGTGAAAAGTTGACGATCGAGTGGCTCCTGTTCAGTCGATCGAGTAAAGCACTTATGGGGAGTTCTCGATCGAGTAGATTTTTACTTGATCGAGTAAAGGGATAATAAAAGTGCTCGATCGAGCGGTTATAAACCACTCGATCGAGTAGATTGGGAAAGGACGCACAAAGTTTCTTCCTTAACTTCTTTGTTTTTGATTCTAATTTCTTTTAACCCCACTACTACAAATACAGGCAACTACAACGGCCCTTTAACAACGCTTATTCACGAAAATCATCAAAAAACGTTGTAGAATGGATGGCGTGAATTTTACCAAACTTAATTACAATGGTTCTGTGTTGTTAATCGTTGTTATTGTTTTTAACAACGGGTCATACATTCAAAACCGTTGTTAATATAAAATCTAATAACAACGGTTAAATTTTAACCGTTGTTAATAATTTGGCGCAAAATTAGTGAAAAGTAATTACAACGGTTTGTTTAGAACCCGTTGTTAATACTTTTTAACAACGGTTGTAGACTCAATAACCGTTATTATTAATGTTATGAAAATCTTAAAAACAACAGATTGCTTTATTCTGCTATACGCTACAAAACACAAACACAAGCTAATACTGCTACTATATCATCCTCCATTCCTCCTTGATCGTCTCTCTGTCTTCATCTCCGTCACTGTTGTCACCGTCTTCTCTCCCTCATCGTGTTTATCTATCAGGTATATATATGTTTCTTAGCAACGCTTATAGATATAGGATTTTTTTGGTTATTATCTAATTTGTTGATAATTTAGCTTAATTGCTTTCCTGAATTTCGTTTATTTGTTTGCTTATTATTGTATTTTCTGAATTAGTTGCCTATTATTACGAATGTAGAATAATGACTCGAACTTGGATGATTGATGCAAATATGAGTGACCGCACCTACAAGGATGGTTTAGCTAAATTTTATGAATTCGTTTCGAACAATTTGAAAGGTTCTTCTAGTATTGCATGTCCTTGTGAACGATGTGGTAATATTAGCGATATGGCTTTTCCGGAAGTTAAAATAGACCTAGAAAGTGGAGATTTAGTCGATCCTATACACTTTGGATTTTTCATGGGGAATCATTAGAGGAAGAGAATAACTCTGAAGAAGATGATGTTGAGGTACACGAAAGGCTAACTGATGATCCTGAGTTTGCCGAGTTTTTTGAGTTGGAAGAGTTGGAAGTAGAGAAGTTGAATGTTAGGTCTATAGATTATGAAGAGAATGATGATGAGTCGATTGCTTTTGAAGATGTAGGTGATGACACTATTAATTGGGATGACCTTAACAACATGTATGAGAAGTTGTGTGAGTCTGAAGCACCTCTGTATCCTGGTTGTAAGTTCACAAAAATGTCTATTTGTGGTGAAGTTGTATAATATCAAGGGGGCAAATGGGGTGAGTGACACGTGTTTCACTAGTTTTTTAGCCTTGATAAAGGAGTTGCTTCTTGATGGTAATGTTCTACCTGTTAAGACATATGAGGCCAAAAAACTAATAAGAGGAGTGGGTATGAAATATGAGAAAATACATGCATGTCCAAATGATTGCATATTGTATTGGAAATTATATCAAAACTTAACCAATTGCCCTAAATGTTTGGAGTAGCGTTATAAGGATAAGGAAGGGATCCCGGCTAAGGTGTTGTGGTATTTTCCATTGATACCAAGAGTCATAAGGATTTATGCGAATCCCGATGATTCAAAAATGTTAACTTGGCATGAAACAGGAAGATCAAATGATGGAAAGCTAAGACACCCAGCAGATGGTATGCTATGGAAATCGTTCGAAGCTAAGTATCCCGAATTCGGCAATGAACCTAGAAACTTACGTCTAGCGCTGTCCACTGATGGAATGAACCCACACGGAAACATGAGTAGCCAACATAGTACTTGCCCAGTAGTGTTGGCTATTTATAACTTACCTCCATATGTGTGCATGAAAAGAAAGTATTTGATGTTGTCGTTGTTAATTTCCGGCCCTAAACAACCTGGAAATGATATAGATGTATATTTGGAACCTCTTCTAGATGATTTGCGATTGTTGTGGGATAGTGGGATAGAAGTATTTGATGCATATAAGAACGTCACTTTCAATTATAGAGCGATGTTATTGTGTACAATAACTGACTATCCGGCTTACGGCGACCTTTCTGGGCACACAGTTCATGGGAAAGGGGCTTGTCCATTGTGTGGGGAGGATATCGAGTCTGAATACTTGAAGTCTTCTCGTAAGTATGTGTATATGGGAAATAGGAGGTTCTTGTATCATGACCATTGTTATCGCAAGATGCAGAAAGCATTCAATGGAAGACAAGAACTTCGTCAACCTCCTAGAATTTTTAGTGGGCATGAAGTTTATCAGAAATTAAAGCATATTGAGATATATTATGGGAATAAGAGCAGCTCTAAATTGTCTACTCGTGGGTATAAGAAAAGATCCATATTTTCTGATAAACTTCCATATTGGCCTGACCTGGAGGTCAGGCATTGCCTCGATTACATGCACATTGAGAAAAATGTCTGTGATAATATTATCAATACCCTTCTGAATGTTCCTGGTAAAATAAAGGATAACGCCGCAGCTAGGGAAGATATGAAAGGTATTAGGCTAGAGTTGGCACCACAGAAGAGAGGTAATCGTACATTTTTACCCCCAGCAGCTGATAACCTTTCACGGAATGAGAAAAAAGAGTTATGTGCATGCTTGAATGGAATTAAAGTGCCACATGGTTATTCGTCGAACATCAAAAGCCTAGTGTCGATGCAAGACCTAAAACTCACCGGGTTAAAGTCACATGATTGTCACACTTTGATGCAACAATTACTACCTGTGGCTATTCGTTCCATTTTACCTGAAAAGGTAAGATATGCTATAACTAGATCCTGTCTCTTCTTCCAGTCCATATGCGAGAAAGTCATTGTTCCCGATGACGCGGATTCATTGCAGGACCTCGTTGTAACCTCTCATTGTCAGTTGGAAATGTATTTTCCACCCTCTTTCTTCACTATCATGATTCATCTGACCATTCACTTGGTTAGGGAGATTTTTTACCTTGGGCCCGTGTACTTGAGATACCAGTATCTTTTCGAAAAATTGATGAAAATCTACAAGGACTATACATCTAATCGGTATCGTCCGGAAGGTTGTATTGCTGAACGCGCTATTTTAGACGAAGCTCTTTCATATTGTTACGCTCATCTCTCCCCTGAGGATTTGATTGGCGTTCCTAAGAATCGTCATAGTGACTGGATGACCGGAAAAGGTATTAGGGGCCGGGTAAAAAAAATTGTGACACGTGAAATGTTGCATTTAGCACACACGTATGTGCTAAACAACGAAGATGAGGTGCAACCTTATATTCAACAACAAAAAGATGAGCTCAAATAAGATCACCCAAACAAGACCGAGAAGTGGATTGCGAACGAGCATACGAAGACGTTTGCAGAGTGGTTTAGGAATATTGTCTTAGAGTGTATGGATCAAACTGGTGATGACATCTCTCCTAGGTTACTACGTCTTGGTTTAGGTCCAAATGCCAGGGTCACCTTTTACAACAGTTTTGCCATTAATGGATATACTTTTTACACCCGCGAGCAAGATGAGTTGAGCACAATGCAAAATAGTGGTGTGAGTTCTGAATTTGAGGCAATGCACTTTGCTACTTCAAAAGATAAAAAGCCTATTTGCGGAAAATGCCTTTATTATGGTGTTATTCAAGAAATATTGGTACTAGATTACATTGATTTCACAATGCCTTTGTTTCGATGTAACTGGGTTGATAAATTGTGTCCGAAAGGATAAGATGGGATTTACGTTGGTCAATCTGGGTTAGGTTGGCAATAATAATTATGATCCTTTCATAATGGCATCCCAAGCTAAACAACTGTTCTATGTCACCGATCCTATGGATAAGAAGTGGTCTGTTGTACTGTCTATAAGGAATAGAAGGAGTAGTCCGTCCGATAATGGTGATGATGATCAGGATTTCGTTTTTTAGGGAATGGATCACTCTACCACTGTATCTTATTTCGACGATGTTGACACTCATCATGAGGACACTGAAAGCATCTATATGCGTGATGACCATGGTGAAGGTATTTGGGTTAACGAAGAAACTATGACATCCAAGAAACGTCCCCGATCCTGAGATAGTTCATCAGGACACAATGATATGGACGACCAACATTTTGAGTCATTTTCAGACCAATAATTTGATGGTTTAATTTATTGGTAAATCAATAATGGTCATTGTTAAATAAAAATTCCCAAATTTGCATGGCATGGTAAATCCTGTAGCTTAGATATGCAGTATGCATGCATGCTGGTGTTGTCGTATTTTCTTGATCTTATTATTAGATGTGGATCTTGATGTTGAAATTCTTTGAATAACGTTGCAAAGTATATGGTGTTTCGCCATTCGGTATGTATTATTGAGGTTTGGACTGTAATGGTATTACAGTAATTTAAAAAAAGAAAAGTTTCAAAAATAACAACGGTTATATTTAAATTACCCGTTGTTAATACTTTCAACAACGGTTATAGTTACACTACCCGTTGTTAAAACTATCAACAACGGTTGTAGTACCCCTACCCGTTGTCATTGATTTGTTTGACATATTTCATTTTGGCGCAAATTTAGTGAAAATATATTACAACGGGTATATTTTAACCGTTGTAATAAAGTATTGACAACGGTTGACTTTTATTGACCCGTTGTTATTAACATATAACAACGGTTTTGCTTTGAGAACCCGTTGTCAATAGTTTGTCTTAATAAAAAACTAATTTACAAACACATACAACATACCATACACAAACACACACAACACCAGTTCAACCGTTGGTATCCTGAGTTTATTCTTCTCTCTTCCTCGCTTTCTACATTCTCGTCGCCGGCCGTCGCCCAGTTTCCGACGCCCAGATTCCGTTGCCTTCACTTATCATCCTGCTCGCTCTCTTTATCATCATCATCATTAGGTAAATTCACTTTAGTTTTGTGTTTCGTCATTAGGGTTTTAAGACGATCATCTTTTTTCTTTTTCATGCATCTGTTTGTTTTTCGTCTTCTTTGTTATCTTTATCATCCCGCATCATCAACTTCACTCCTCTTATTAGGGTTTAGGATTTTAGAATCCAATCTGTTGTTTTAAATTTTCATTCCTATTAGGGTTTAGGGTTTTAGATAATACTCTGCATGTACGTTGTTAAGTTGTTCATTTCCTATATCATTCATATTTGGGTTTTAGGATTATCATGGGTGAAAAACGGAAAAGAAGTCAAAAGAATAATAAGCCTAGGGATAATAAGCCTAGTGAGAGGGGTGCTACGAAGTGCCCGAAAGCCCTTGCAGCTATAGCCACTAAAGAACCGATGGAAATAACATGGAGCTCGAAGGGTTTCCCTACTGGTCCAAATGCGGGTTTTTTATCCAGTTGGATTGGATGTTGCACAAGACAGTTTGTGCCTATCCATTTAGATGATGTTAGAACTTTGAATCCAAAATTGGCGGAGTTATACTTGGCTCGTGTAAAGGAAGCCTTTATTATACCCGATGAAAGCCATGATAAGTATTTAATGCATAAGGCAGCGGATGTCCAAGGGCAGTGGAGGTGTGACGTTGCTAGGGATTGGTTGTATGTGGACAAGGCAACGGGGGAGATGCGTATGAGCCCACCGGCAAACAAGTGTCCCACCATTAGTCAGGAACAATGGGATCTTTTCAAAGAGATAAGATCTACTGAGAAGTTTCAGGTTAAATATCCTCGCCTTTTAACGATTTACCTATCATTTTTTTAATTAATGAGTCCTTTATATAATCTTTTTATTACCTCATCTACTTGTGCTTTTATATAATTATTTGAAGGCCGTTAGCAGAAGAAATCGTGCTAACATTTCATGCAAGAAGGGAAAATGGTATGGTTCTCGAGGCGGTTACAGAAAGATAGAAGAGAACCTCGTAAGTAGCATGCATTATTCCCCGGCCTGTGAGACTTTATTATTTTAATCACACTTGGACTTGCATTGATACACATTTACATGTATAAATGTTACCATGTTAATGTGTAGGTGGCAAAGGGAGTGACTAACTTGGATCGACATGTAACTTATAAAGAAGGGCACACGCCTAAAGGATCCCGGTCGTCGTCTGACAAATATGATGAGGAATTGTTGGCCAACATGGTAAGCTTTATTTTATTAAGACGAGTTCATTACTAACTTTATTATTTTAGTCACAAATATAATTTGAAGTTTATTTAATATATTATAGGACAACGTATTGAAAGAGGTAGAAGAAGGGAAATTTACTCCCAGTGGTCGTAATGATTTTCTTGCTAGAGCGATCGGCCGACCCGAACATCCAGGTCGTTTGAGGGGCGTCCCGTTACAGGTTGGATTAACGAAATATTATGGGACAACTGCCCCGATAAAGAAGAAAAGGAAGACTAAGTCTGAGAAGGCTGACATGGTGCCATTTATTCTATTATTTTCATTTAAGTTCAATTCACATGTTATTGTTGGGATAAAAATTGCTGAAACATTAAATTCTTGGCACGCAGCTTCAGTTAATGGCATCCGTACTACTAAAGTTGAATGCTGGAGGCAAGCTTTCCGAAGAAGAAGTGAAGATGATGGAGGATGTCATTTACAAAGGGGGTAATAAGGTACAACAGATTGGTTAAGAGGCCGCTACTACCTTGGCAATACATGAGAAGTAAGTATCGGTCAACGAGATTCAGAAAGATCAGGTACCTAATGCTTCTGAAGTTGTAACAACTAAAGCCGATCAGGTAACTAATACTTCCTTATTTTTCTTTTCTTTTTTTGGGGTAAGATCAAGGGGTGTGTTCCCTGCCAGCTCTAATGCTATAACTTTTGACATCGTGCCGTTGGTTAATTTTATTAGGTAAATAATGGGTCTAAAAAGGAGATTCAACTTGAGAAGACGGCTGATTGAAAACAGCATACATCCCCTTCAAGTCAGTTCCCTGTTTTCAGTAAGGTATGCATGAAGTGTTTAATTAGTTAAATTTATATGAATTCTATTAAATTTTGGGATATAATAATGTATGTGTATATTCTTCAGGCCGTAAACAAGAGGCCAGTTATTCTTGATGACCCTAAATTCGAAAATCCATATGTGCGTGTTGGCCAGGGTCTCGTCGAAATGCACACCAAATCAGCAGCGGTAACTGTAGTAGTTCATGGCGAAAAAATTTTGCCGAATCATAGAAAAGTAGAGATAACTACAGTCTTTCCAGGCCATGAAAACTTTGAACTGCCTGTCCCAGTTCGTGACGACATTACCATTCTGGGAGATGCGGTTGGGAGTTTCATCCAATGGCCTGAAACTCACATCTACTTGGCTCGGTCGTCTCGCCTCAATGTAAAAGCGATTGGGGTTAGAAGAAATACCTTTATATATATGTTAGATTTTTAATTGTTGAATGTTTTTATATATTAAACATATATGTTATTTTTTTTTGTAGGGAAAAAAAAGCCGGCTTTGGCGGATAAGCCTAATGTCCGGGGACTTGATGAGGTATTTAATTAACTTCTCCATTTTTATGAAAACCTTCCATTAATTTTTTTTATTTCTTTATTTCTAAAAAGCATGGAAATTTTTTGTATGTGTAGGGAACAGAAAAGCCGGCTAAGGCGGATAAGCCTAAGTCCCCAGACATGCCAACTACCTCGTCCAGACAACAACTTGATGAGGTATTTAATTAACTTCTCCATTTTTTTTAAAAACCTCGCTCCCTTATATTTTGTCTGTATTTCTAAAAAGCATGCATGGTAATTTTGTGTAGGGGACAAAAAAAACTGATAAGCCTAAGTCCCCAGTCATACTTGCTACTACTACCTCATCATTGAAAGAGCAGGTTGATGAGGTATTTATTCAAGTACGCTTTTATTTTTATTACTCCAACTAGGATATGTTACCTTTGGATTTTTTATTATTTTAATTATCTACATGTGTAGGCTGGTGGTAGTAGCACAAAATCAAAGAATCATTATTTCCTCGACCTGAAAGAAGTTAGGAGTTTAAACGACTAACAATATTCAAGGAAGGATTACATGCGAAAATTAAGAACGGTGACGATGAGGAAACTGCATGAGGAGGCTAACCGCCGCATAGCCACCGAGCAATTGATAGTTATTCCGCTCGAGGAGGATACTCTAGGGGTTGAGCGCAAAGCACTTATGTCATGGGATATGCTAGCCATTTGGGCTGGCCTAGACCAGATTGATGTCCAACACCTATTTGTTTGGATGAAGTAAGTTTCTTAATAAATAATTTCATATTCTAATATTCTGACTACTAGATAGTGTTTTAAATACCAGAATTAATACCCTAATATTGTAGGAAATTGAGAGTGCTCCCCGAGAAGAAGATTCCATCTGATCAATACGGATTCCTGTGCCCCTATGTTTTATCTTTATTTATTCTGGAATTCTTGTTTGAAGATCGGGTAGATTATATTGCTCAGCAATTGGCGACAACCAAGAAACTGATTTTTGCCCCTTATAATGAAAAAGGGTAATAAACAAATTAATATTACGTTTCCCCCTACAATTGCATTTTCATAACTAATATATGTACTTGTTAATAATGATGATGTCTCTTGATGTAGGACTCATTAGGTGCTAGCAGCCATCTTGCCGACAAAGAAGAAAGTTTTAATTTTTATTTATAGAAAAAAGCTCATTTTTGCCCCTAAAAAAATGAGTTTCTGCCTCCTTTTATCTTTTAAAGAAAGGGCCTTTGAGAAGAGAAGAGCTAACGATCAGGATCAACCCACGAAAGATTCTGATGATGGCCCTGATTTTATTACGACAACAGGGGTATGTGCTCAAATACAATACATTAAGTGCAAAAATTTGTGTTTAATACTAATACAATACCTAAAGTTCAAGATTCTGATGTGAGCCCTCTCTCGTCTGTTTGTTTTTATGTAATAATAGGCCCCTCGCCAGCCGGATAGCATACAATGTGGATACTACGTTTGTCGGTTCATGTTGGAGATTATTAGGCGAATATATATCCTTATTCCAGAAAAGGTTAGTAATTTAATAATGTGTTTATTACTTTTTTTAAATTAGAGCTGATGTTGTCTTGCTTGCTGCTATACCATGATGTTGCTATGTAGTATTTGATGTTGTTACAATAATGTCTTGTCTTTGTTTTTTCCGCAGTATGTAATCAACCCGTCACAAGAGATTCAACAGTACTCAAGTGTAGATATAGACGAGGTAAGGGACATGTTGGGCAAATACGTCATAGAAAATAGAAATGCATGATACTCAGAGTTTACATCAGCTTATTAGTAAATTTTTTGTTGAAGTTAGGGAATGATTAGTTCATGTAAATTTAACTCCTTGTAAGTATATATATATATATATATATATATATATATATATATATATATATATATATATATATATATATATATATATATATATATATATATATATATATGATCTTTGGTGTTGTGGTTGAATTGAATCTATTGAGTTCGATGAACCCATTTGTGATTTATCTTTGGTCTTTGGTATATGGTCTTTCTTGATATATGCAGGTTTTTGAATGGCATGAAACAAATTTAATTTTTAAAAACATTAGGAGTTCGTAATAAAAACGGTTACTAAAAAAAACTGTTGTGAAGACCTTTAACAACGGTTACTACAAAAAAACCCGCTGTGAATAACTTTCACAAATACCGCGCATAATATTCAACAATAGGTTTTAAACGAAGAACCGTTGTTAAAAGTCTTCACAATTTTGGAGGGAAAGTTACAACAACGGGTTTTAAACTAAGAACCGTTGTTACTAAAAATTTCAACAACGGGTATGTATCATATAACCGTTGTTAAAAGTCTTCAGAATTTTGGAGGGAAAGTTACAACAACGGTTATACATATGACAACCGTTGTTATATTATTCCCACCAAATTTTTGAAACACTTTCCACAACGGCTTACACGCAACAACAACGGCTTTTAACCGTGGTGAATACTTTCGACAACAGTTTAAGTAAATAACCTAACCGTTGTAAATACCTTTTACAACGGCCGCTTTAACAACGTCCGCTTTTTGTTTTTACAACGGTTTTTACCCGTTGTTATAGCCTGTATCTGTAGTAGTGCCCCAATTATTTCGTCCGTCTTCCCCTAATTGCGACAAAAAATCCCCAAATCCCCATTTTAATTGCTCTAAATACCAAATCCGTCACCTACATTCTCTTGCTTGCTAATTAATGTTTCAGAGCCCTCTCTTTCCCCCATGATTTGTGCTAGTTTACACGGTTTTATAGCGGGTTTAGGGTTTGCGTTTTTTCGAACAAAAATCGCCATCTTTGCTTCTTATTGAAGATTAATTGCAATTTATAGGTTTCTTCTCATCAAATAAGGGATTTCTTTACCTCATTGCATTTCAATTTAATTAATTTTGCATTTTTATGAGGTAATTTGAAATTAGGGTTTCGAAATTCTCTGTTTAGTCGAATTTTTCGACTTTAATTGTCTTTGTTTGCCCTTACTTGTCTTGCTTGATGATCATTCCCGTCTCCTCGCTGTTTGTTTCACGATTATTTCGAATTTTATACGATCTTTGCTAGGGGTTCTCACAGTCGAAATTTTCGACTGAAATTTAGTCTTTGCTTCTGTCAAATGCTTAGTTAACTTTGTTCTTTGCTTAAATGCTGCTGTTGTTGACTGCTATCCCGCCCCTATTGATGCTTACATATTGTTATTCGAAAATTTTGAGGAAATTTTGGGAATTTCGGGCTAAAGTCAAAATTTTTCGCCTATATGGGGATTGTCATGCCGTCACATGCTGGTTTTTCTTGCTTTTTAGCCGTTGTTATCTTATCATGTCCCCTGCCCCTTTGTATATATGATGGATTCTAGCTCACTACCTTCCACCAGCTCGTCTTCTAGTCCATCCCTGTCTGAGACGGTGGCCCCTACCGTTGCCACTGCCTCCGCTTTAGTTAGTACCGCAGCTTCTGTTTTCCTAGTTTCAGCTGCCGTTACCGTTTTCACCCCAGCTAGCTCCGCTGCTAGCTCGGTTTCGGCTGCCACTTCCGTTACGGCCACCACCACTGCTAGCCTTTCTTCGTCAGTGGTGGCCACATCAGCCACTTCTACTACTCCAGCCGCCGTTTTCACACCTGTGGCGGACTCGCCGGCAGTTGCAGCTGCCTTTAGAGTGGCCCTAGTCCCTCGCACCGTCACTGAGCGGGCTTCTACTTTGGGTTCTAGGGGTCGGGGCCGAGGTCGTGGACGTTACCGTTCTACATCAGCCCCTGCTACCTCTACTTCTGCTGCTACTTTTACTTCTGGCACAATTACTGTTCGAGGGGACACTTCCCTCGACTCTCAGCCACACTATCCGCAGGTAATTTTTGTTAACGCCTTTCATCGTAAGAGGTTTTATCACCTCTTAGGTTTCGAGTTTGTACCTTCCCGGTTTTTAAATAAACCAGCACTTGAGAGACTCGGTTTTTACGAGTCGGTTTGTGATTTACTACGGGGCATGGGGATTACTGGCCTCATTACTATGAGCGGTCGTACCTTTCTGGAGCTGAGTCTTGAGTTCCTCAGCTCCTTCACCTTCTCCTCCGGGGCATACGATGCTGAACCCGCTAGTTCTTCAGTGTCTTTCCAGTTATTTAACCGGACTTTTCAGATGACTTTAGAAGAGTTTGGTAGGAGACTTGGCCTCTCCTCTACGGGCGACACTACCGCCCCTAGAAGGGTCATTCGTCAGCTTTGGCGGACCCTGGCCCAGACCACTTTTACCGAGCGAAAGCTCGCCTAGGTCCACCTTCCCCCTGCCCGTTATTCTCTTAGGTTGATGGCGAGCACCATCTTCGGCCGAAAGGAGCCGAACAACATCACAACCACCGAGCTCTCCATCTTGGGCGGTTACCTGAACGTTGACTGTGAGGGTCCTTTTACCCTCAACATATCTTACTTGACCGCCCTGTACTTTCAGGCCCAGGGGCTGAAGGAGACGGGATCTATTGCTTGCGGTGGCATAGCCACCATTCTTGCCCGTTCCCTCTACCCCGTCTGGCATCGGGACTTGCAGTACCTCGAGGGAGAGAGGTTACTGAGTCTGGATGCCATGCTTTCTCGGCATTGGCTGACCCTAGACTACCGGCCATGGAAGAAACACGGTTCCTTGTCTGTGGACTTACCTTGTGACACTCTCCTCCGTCTAGACCCCTTGCCTACTGTTGCTAGGGGTGCCCGACTGCCACCTCCACCTGCTTTCCACCTTCCACTCCGACCACCTCCCACTGTACCCGCCGCCAAGAAGCGGCGTAGAGTTGAGACTGGAGAGGGGTCCACACCTTCAGGGAGTACCCAGCCTTCTACGACTACTCCCATCCCGACCCCTACTCCTACTCCTACTCCCACTCCCACCGACCAGAAACAGGCTCAACCAGTTTTTCCGGCTACTTTCGTACCACCTCCGCCCTTTATGGCGTCCGCGGTCATGGACCAAGGGCGCCGTGACGATTTGTTGCTTGAGATTGCAGAGCGACAGGCTCGTATGGAGAGGGACTTAGCTCTTACCTTACACCCTCTGTACGAGTACCACTTGAGGCGACACTGTCCGATCCCAGAGGGTTGGCCACACCCTTCCTTTTACCGGTACCCAGCTGAGGGGTACCCGGTGTCTGCTGAGGAGGAGGAGGACGAGGACCCAGAGCTCGAGCTGAGGAGCGGAGGAGGAGAGAGGAGGATGTTGATCCGGAGTTCACGGTGGTGGACGACGACGACGACGCCGATGAGTAGCTACTGGTCTACTCACTTCCCCAGTTTTCTGGTTGGTTTGGGGAAGTTTGCATTTTGTATGTATCTCTCTCTTTTATTTTGTCTCCTTTCTATTTCTTGTTTTTATTAATATTTGGTTGTATATTCCCGTTTCCCTGTATATATCTGCTGGTGTATGCGGGAGGACAACGGGGACGTTGTCCGTTTTGGTTTGGGGAGGGTATTGCATCCTTTTGAGTCTGCATTTGCATTTGTTTTGCATTCACGTTTATTTTTCAGCTTTGCATTGTTTTTTATTTCTTTAAAATACAAAAAATAAATTCCAAAAAATTAGAAAAATTTTAAAAATCCAAAAATTTCACGTTTATTTTTGCATATAGGTTGAGTCGGAACGGTAGATTTCCGTGATGATAATGCACTATAACTTGTCATTTCACTTGAGCCTTGCACTTTTTTTGATAGTTATTAGCTTTGGCATGCGCATAGTCTACGAGTTTCTGTTCAAATATAGCTGACTGTTTAGACTTGACCTGATGAATTGGCAAACTACTTGATAAATTCTGAGTTTTAGAGCCCATAACTGGTGACATTCATGACCACTTCATTAGGAATTGAGAATAGTACTCCCTGCATAGCATGTTCATCATTTTTGCACTTTTATGACATTCAATTTCTTGTCAAATGCACATATTCGGGTTTGTGGTTGGTGTCACATGCAGGGAGGTGCTCGCAAATTTTCCCTTTTCCTTATATTTTTTTCACCCATTTAGCTCCACATAAGCCAAAACTTGCCTTTTTGACCCATTAGCTACATCCCTAATTAAGCCTGCCTAGTCAAGCTAGTTTAGTATGTCTTTTATGGTATTATTTTCCGTCTGCAGTTTGGCACGTATCTTTTGTATGGAGTTGTTGGAAATTAAGGAAGGAAAAAAAAGAATTGAAAAGGAAAAAGAAAAGAGGAAAACGTGAAAGAGAAAGAAAAAGAAAAAAAATGAAAAATGAAGAAAAAAAGAAAGAGTTCACGTGAAACAGAAGAAAAAAAGAAGTTTGAGAAAAAAAGTGTTGATTTGTTTGTTGTGATTCATTCAGGCGGTGTTAAAAAAAGGAAGTTTGTGACCGTCTGAATCCTCCATTCTTATTCTATATTTTTGAGGAGATTGTGTTTGAGTTAAGTGAGTTGTGTGCCAAATGAAGGGCACTTGTACCTAGTTTTTCAGTCAGTTGAGATTCGGATGTTTATTATGGTCCTGTTAGGAACTAGCTTGACGCTTTTACCTCCACATTTCCATAACTTGTTTTGCCTTTTCTCACCTGAACCTCACTATTCCCATATTATTTGTAAGCCCTCGGCTATGACGGACATTATTGGTTGGAGTGTGTGCATTAGTACTTGAATTGTCTTTCATTTTTGTTGCATGCATGCTATGTAGGTCGCGGTTAGGTGAGTGACTCTCTTTTCTTCTCTCTTTTACATATAACATTCACCCTTTGCTTCATGAGAGAAGAGTGACCACGAGAGAGTCCTATTTTGTTGGTCTTGCAAGGTCGATAGGTTGGCTATATTTACGAATGACTTATAACTCGTTTGCGTATTATTTCGCTTAGCTTTAACTGTTAGTTTTTGTTGCATTAAACTGGTTCAAGTAGACAAGTTAAGCTAGCTCTGAGTTTTCATTTCCGTTCCATTAGTTGCATTTTAGTTTACTCGAGGACGAGTAAAGGTTCAGTTTGGGGAGATTTGATACGTGCCTAATGTATAGTCTTTTTAGCCTATTTCAGCACGTATTTCTATGCATTTTTATACTGTTTCTATAGTATTTTGCCCCGAATTTGCTACTTTGGTTCGTTTTGTCCTTTTTGTAGAAATGAACGCGAAAGTAGTGGGATCGTACCGTTTTTCGTCCTTTGAGCATGCATTTAGAGGAGACGGGATTTTCCAGAGTGACATACTGCATTGAAGTGCGTCAAGGCACGGATTACGAGGCAGTCGGACGTGGACTTGAGCTGAATTGAAGACAGAAGACTTGATCGAATAGTTATACCACTCGATCGAGTGGTTTTCAGAGTCCCAGTTGGTCGATCGAATGGTTACTATGCTCGATCGACAGGTGCTGAAAAGAGAGTTACTCGATCGAGTAACTATTCTACTTGATCGAGTAGATTGTGCTGAGGTTTGCTCGATCGAGTGGTTTTATTCCACTCGATCGAGTGGTTTCTGCTGGCGTGGGTTTTAATTAGCCCGTGAGTTGTTTTATTTCGCTAAACTAAGTTTTTTTTCTATTTAAGCACGCATTTACTAGGTTATTAGGTATCGAATCATTCATTATCTATCATTTTACTTAGCTTTTATCTATCAAACTTTATTGCGTTCTACATTCCTCTTCACTGTAAATTTACTTTGGGATTTACTTTGCTCGGATTCGATTGTACTTTACGGCGGATTCGCACGATTGTAATTCCTTTCTCTTCTCTTAATAATAATCAATCGTTTGTTTGTTTTAATTCCTTGTTTACTTCATTTATTCCTCTGCCCTAATTCTCTTTTATGCATTTTATTATTTATTTCATTATGTTTATTGTTAATTCGTCATTTGTTATTAGTTTTGATATTGATAGCGATATGAGTAGCTAAATTTAATGCATGTTGGGATTAGGGGATCTACGGTAGGAATGTGACGATGTAGTAAATGAAATAGATGAATTAATTGTGAGATTCTGTCATCATAGCAATTTAATTGTATTTATCGACTTAGTTGAGTGCACGCTTCTGAGTCACTTCTTTAATCTGGCTAAAATTAATCCTAGATCGAAAGATTGGACTAAATAGGACCTTTCCACATCCGTCTTGCATTAATTCGTCTGAGTTGTTTACAACTGAGTCACTGGACTACCGCAGTGAACCTAATTCCCGACATGTCCCTTCTCTATCTGATAATTTAATCCTAATTTCTTGCCTTTACTGCTCTTGTCTCTACTTCTCTTACTTTAAACTTCGTAGTTTAGAAAACAATTCAAACAAACCCCCCCATTTGTGACCAAATAGACGGACTTCTACAGATATCTTGCCTCCCTGAGGAGATCAACCTGACTTCCTTAGCTATTTGTTAGTTTAGTTAGTTTATTTTGTATAGGTACACGACAGACGTATCAGTATCTACGGTATATAATTCCGGTCATACAGTTACACTCCAGATCGAGGAAACCACACAAGATATGATCAAAGGCAAGTACGACCTGCGAGACACCTTGCATTGAGTGGGAGATTGTAATAGGACAAGAGAATTGGTGACGCACACTTGTCTCGGACTAGTGGGAGATTGTTGGAGTATGTGTCCTCAACAATAGTGCGATCACATGTTTATATCTCATATTAAGAATACGTAAAGGATGATTCATTATATAGTCAACTGATCATCATTAATCGGTAATGATTGGCTAACTAGAGTTTCACATTACTGTCGTTTGACGGTGGTGGTCAGTTGATCCCTTAAGGTCACACCTAAAGGACAATTCCCTTAATAGACAAATTGATTAATTGTTTGATGATACAAGTTAATCAATTCCTTAAAATTGAACAATTCAGTTATGAGAGAGATTATATATATTTTATTGTAATGGGATTAAATAAGATTTATTTTAGTAATTGAAATACTCTATTACTAAAATTGTTTATTGTTTGTGAAACAATAGAGATGAGTATGAATGGTTAATTATAATTACAAGATGTTCCGAATTATAATCATATGACCCATTTTATTTATGTGACCACGTATCACTAGTCAATTTTTGTATGTAATTTAATTAATTTATAAAATGATATTTATTTGATAAATACGTATTAAATTAATTAATAACATTTGACATACTACATGTGACATATTGTGTGACAAATGATTAACAAAATAAAATGGTAGTCCATTTTATGATAAATGGACCAAAAAATTGGATGGTGTAGGGTGTGAGGATGATGTTATATTATTAGATAAAATAGATGTCATCATGGCTAGTGCATACTAGCTTACATGCCTATTGTGTTGTGAAGAGAAAAAGTGAAAAGCAAGATACCAATTTTTGGCTCTACCCCCTTGCCTCCACCGGTTTTTCTACTCTCTTTTAAGAGATTTTTGTTCTCTTATAATCAACACTATACTACCACATTCATTCTTGCATGCAAAACACTCTACTGCTCTCACAACTCTCTAAAATGTTTTAAAATCCTCATAAATTGTTCAACACAAATTCTAAATACAATATTAGATTACTAGTGTAGTAATAAGAATATTATTAGAATTATTTTAAAGGTACTAGTGTATTAATCTAGTTAATTAGTATACTAGTTTAAGGGATTACTCTTGGGTGAAATCAAAGGAGGATCTCTACATTGGAATTTTTGGAGGATTATCCAACATATTGTAGCTCAAGAACAAATAAGGAAGGTGACCTTATTTGTGCCCTATTTCGAACCATATCACAATGTTAGGGATATTGTTTTTCTTACAAATCTCTTATTTTGTTATGCATGCACTAGATCTAAATAACAAATAATTAAGAAGTTAATTAGTTAACTATTAGAAGAGTCTAATAAGAGGTATATGAACCTAACAATTTCTTTGTGTGATTTTTTGTGAAGTGTTTCTTGTTGGATGGGTTTAGGCAGGTTTGCCCTTGTTATTGTTTTTTGCATTTGCCGGCGGTTTGGTTTTTTTTTGGATTTCGGCTGACTTTTTTTGTTTTGTCCTGATTGCAGGTGAGTGTTCTGGGCCCACTGGGTCCGTTGCTGAGGCTTTTGAGGCCTTGTTTAGGATTGGGCCAATTAGTACTCCGGCGAGTGCGACCGAGACTGTGGTAGAGGACGCTTCCATGGAGGAGCCCACTGAGGAGGCTGTTAGAGCCGAGAGAGCTGCAGGGGCTCATCAGGAGGCCATTGTTGAGGCCGTTGTTGGGGCCGTTGGTGTTGAGGGAGCTACGGGGGCTCGGGAGGAGCCCGCGGTTGAGGGTGTTCGTGATGGGAAGGCTCAGACTAGGTCTGAGGCCGGTACATCTGGGAGGAGGGTTTGTACTAGAAGGAGGGGTCCTCGGCCCTCTAGACGGGGGCTTCAGAATGTTGTGAGGGTCATCGAAACGCCTCCTCCTCGTCCCGTGGAGTCTCGCGTGGGGAAGAGACGGATAGTGGCGGATGACGTCTTTGTCAAGAACTGGGATGTTAGACGGGTTACAGCCCCACAGGAGCTGAACCTACGGGCGACACCTTTTTAGGCCGAGGGCTTTGACGGTAGCCAGTTATTGCGGCTCGACACTCACATCTCTTACCGTGCACACAAGGGCTTGGTGAGTTTGCTGCTTTCTTGAGCTTTTGTTGTTTTGTTGTTTCAGACCTGAATAGGCGTTCTGATGCTGTTTGTTTCCCAATTTCAGGAGATTGTTACCATGGGGACTTTCTCAGGCTTCTCGACTTGCATGGGTTTCTACGGCATTCTCCGGGCCGGTACGAGGGCGTTGATAGAGAGGTCGGCTATGGGGCCGTTGGTGGCTGCTTGGCGCGAGATTCACGGGGCTTCAATTAGGTCAAACATGTGTCTGATTCGTGCCATGTTGGACCGTTACTGGGACAGGACATCGTCGTTCAACATGGAGTTTGGGGAGGTCGGTGTCACCTTGGAGAACTTTGCCATGATATAGGGCCTTCCTTGTGGTGAGACGTATGTTGAGTTGCCGGAGACGCCGGAGAGAGTGTCTTCCACCGTGGTGACGGTTTTGATCGACAATGTTTTACATGCGCTGACTAACATCACTCCTTTCCTGATCACGAACTCCTACGTGAGGGACCACTTTAGGGAGAGGGTGGCTGGCTTTGTTCTGGCGCTGTTGGGTAGTTCAGAGGCTGACGCGCAGGAGGCGCGATTTTGGTTGTGGTACTTCTTGGGTACCACGTACTTTGGTGACAAGGGTGAGCGCTTGTCGACCAAGGTACTTCCTCTGCTTGCTGACCTGGACGCCCTGGGTCAGTATGACTGGGTGACATCGGCTTTGGCGAGTTTTACCCGTAACTTACACGTGGCGGTTCGTCCGGAGGTGATGGGGGATGGGAGTTCTCCCGCTTTGGTTGGTCCCATCCTCATCTTGGACGTACGAGCATTTTTGTGTTGATTTTGATTTTGATTTTTGAGTTTTGGCAATTTCAAAAAACTGGTTGATTTGTGGTTGTTGTGTTTTGTTAGAGGCTTGGTTATTTGCTTACTTCATCCCTCAGCACCCGAAGACGACGGGTGACGTGCCTTCGGTTTACCCTGCCGTGAGGGGTTGGACGGTGGCTCGGAAGAAGTAGAGTAAGTCGACTTACGAGGACTGCAGGCGTTGGGTGAACGCCCTCCGGGTTGGTGACGTAAGTCGTTGCTTCTTATCTCTTTTGTTTTGTAGAAAAGGATAGACATAGGATGACTAGATAGCTTAGAAAGGCCCCAGTTAGTTGATTTCCTTTGCCTTGAGTGCAGTTTATCGGGTGGCCTTGGGAGCACTACACAGGAATACCGGCTGCTGTCAGGGAGCGTCTGCGACCTTGCAGTTGCCAGAGCTTATACCTCGAGACGGCGATCGGGCCAGTTTGGTAAGTGGGCGAGCGTTTAGCTCATCGGTGTTTTAGTCAGACCTTTGTGGTGTCGATCAATCCGCCTAGGGTGTTGTTCGAGGAGTCGACACCAGATGAGGTTGAGGAGCACCTCCACGGTCGTGGGGGTGGGGAGTATGTTGTTGCGGGAGGCTGACTACGACACCTTCTGCTTGTCGAGGTTCGCCTGGTATCCGATTGAGATATGTTTTCATCTGTTCTTCGTTTTCACTGCCTCTTTTTGCTTTTTGATATAAGGGTTTGTTACCTTCGACGCGGATTCCTGCTGTAGGGTGTCGATGCGCGCATGGGGACCCAGCCCCAGCTTTCCCAACACAGACCACTTCCAGGGGCCTGGTGGTGAGAAGCTACAGCTGCGTCTACTAGAGCCTGCGGATACTTAGGTGACCGACACTGGCATAGAGTGAAGGTCGACAGTTTTGAGGGTGAGTTTTTTTATTTGAGCCCTCCTTTTTGTTTGCATTTTGCCTTGCATATTTTTGTTGTATTGAAGGGCTTTTCTTGTTGTAGGTGTCAACCGTTAGTCATCCGTCTTTGTGGCGGATGGCTAACCAGTGGAAGGCGCTTGCTAGTGGCCTGGCTACGAGGGAGTCTCGGCTTGCACAGGTGCTTTTTGTTGGTTGTTTTGTGTGTTTTTGCGTTGGATTTCACGTTTTATATCTTAGCGACCTGTATTGTGTTTTACAGGGTATTGCGGATCCGCCTGAGCTTGCTCGGGTCTGTGCTGAGTTGCACGTAGCGAGGTCGATGATACAAGCACAAGAGCTGGGGATCATCAGTCGGGACCAGAAGCTAAAGCGTCGATAGGACGGGTTGCGGAGCCGAGATGCGGAGATTGCCTCACTTAGGGTTCAGTTGGCTACGGCGGAGGAGCTTAGCGTCACGATGGAGTACGAGACGTTGGATTGTTCTCCTGAGAGGGGGCCTGAGCAGGAGGTGGTGTCTCCTTTGCCCGCGACTCCTCGTGAGACCGAGACTGGCCCACCGGGAGGTGTTGAGTAGCTGTAGTTGTTTGCCCGTGTTTTGGACATTTGTACATTTTGCGTGAGGTAGTTTGTATATATGTGTTTTTGGTTTCTAGTTTATTTGTGTTTGGGCTTTTTTTGTGTTGTGTTTCGGAGAAGCACGGTCAGCGGCTGATTACCTTTTACTTTGCATTTGTTCCTGCATAGTTAGTGTAGGAAACACGCAACAGGTAGCACGTATGGACAAATATAAACACGCAAAAGCATTTGATGAAGATAAAAATAATTACCACGATGACTCGAAGTTAAAATCGAAATCGAAAAGAAATTTTGAAAATTCCGCGATCAGTCGTCACGTTTGGATTTTTCAAAAGAAATTGATTTGAAATTTTGAGCAATTAACTCGTGTTTGAATTAAGTTGCATAGAACTTTGCCAAAAATTGATTTGTAACTCGAAAAACTAAAACTCAAACCATCACAGATGAATCTTAAAATAGATTTTTGCGAGTGTTTTTTATTTGATATTTTTGAGATCAAGACTCAGATTTGCAAGAGTCTGAAATTTTGAAAAAAATTGACTTCGTGTTATCAATTCTCGATTTTTGTCGAGAATGCGAAAAAGCGAAAAAAATTTCGGACTTTTCGACTGACAAGTAAACGATCCGCGAATTTTCGGGATTTTCGACTGACATGGAAACGATCCGTCGCAGATTGGGGCGACTAGACCTTCCCCCCTAAAAAAAGAAGAGAAAAACCCGTATGTTTAAAGCTGTGTCATAGAAACCGTGTCGGATTTCGCAAAACGTAAAAACAAGGAAATGTGAGAGTACGAAAACACAAAAATTCCCGGATAGGCCCAAAGAGGCACGAGCCTTAAGGCGAGAGAATCTAGGTGTCATGAAGAAACACAACTTGATAGGGAGAAATCAAGGTGTGGATCTTCAGGACCAGCCCAAAGAGGCGCGAGGCCATAGGCGATGGAAGCGAGCTTCCCCTTTTTTAGGAAAAAAGCGCTGATTGTTTTGTAAAAATAGGGACGATGTGCTAGTTTCATCATCTGAAACACGAAAAACATATCTACGAAAACTTATCTTCTTCTTCCACAAAATAATTCATGGATGCTTTCGAAAATAGGTAGCGACATTGGTGTCGGGATTTGTCGCCTCCCGAGAAGTATCAACTCGTTGTAATGGGAGTTGGTCAATTGTTAGTGCATCGTCAAGTCAAGGTGCAATCCTCGTTTCTTGAAGCATGCTCTCGGTTTTGGGATTCGAAACATCATGTTTTCGCTTTCCAGAAAAGCGAAATTTGCCCTCTTGCCGAAGAAGTAGGTGCCATTGGTGGATGGCCGAGTTGTACTCCAAGGCTTCCTCTGACTCGGTTGCGTTATAAAGAGCAGTTTTGTTCAGACAACGAAGGGGCAACGATTCTCGAAAAACAATTTCCGACAAACCCGTTATAGCCGGTTACTTCCGAGACGTGGTGCATAGTGATTAGAAAAAAAAAATCCGACAAACTCGTCATGCCCATCAAAAATAGTTTTATGAATAATTGTTTTATTGTTGTATGAAAAATTGTTTTATAAAATATTGTTTTTTTATGAAAATTTGTTTTATGAAATGCACCACGCCTCGGACGATGGGTCTTACAAGATGAAGGAGTACATTTGACAGTCTAGTCATCGATGCCCACAACCGTCAATGTTGGGCTTGTCAACAAGTCCAGCAAACTTTCTTCTTGCTCCCCATGGTGTGGATATGTCGGCTGTCATCAACATCTTCTCAAACCGGTTGAATGCTAATGTCTCGGAGGTGGCTAGGAGAAGGGCTCTTGCGTTTTGCATAGTGCATGCATACCTCTTTGTCGATGCCTTGAAGAAGGAGGGGTCAAAGTGGTATGGTAGTATGACCCTTGTGCATATAGTTGAGCAAATGGAGCATGTTAGGGATCCATCATGGTTGGTGCTTGGCGAGATCATCCAAGCTTTGGACAAAAAGGGCTCTTGTGGAGAAGCTCCTTCGTTCAGATTTCCAAGGATCCTCCAAGTGTGGCTCTTGGAGAGGTAAGGTATGTAGAGCCTCCGACCGATTCCTCTTCTTACTCCTTCCGTCACCTTACTATGAGGAAGAAGTTGTACTCGGATAGTTTTGCGTCCACCGAGGCCTATTGGACCTCGAGATTGGTGGAGGAGGGTGGTCTTCAGATCCGTTGGGTGGTGCCATGGTGGCACTTGAGTTCCTTCATGGGGTAGTCCGCTTCGGCCGCTTGTTCTTGTTCTTTGATGGTGGTGGGCTTGAAGGTTATTTCCTTCATCTATCCCGAAAGGCTTATGAGGCAAATGGGGCATCAACAAAAGCTGCCCGCTCAAGATACTCTCGTCCAACA
Source organism: Silene latifolia (assembly GCF_048544455.1). Taxonomy (NCBI): domain Eukaryota; kingdom Viridiplantae; phylum Streptophyta; class Magnoliopsida; order Caryophyllales; family Caryophyllaceae; genus Silene; species Silene latifolia. The sequence continues at coordinate 331,827,429 of NC_133538.1, read as the reverse complement.
GAGCGTTTTCCGAAACTCCGAGCTTGTGGAGGTCTTCGAAAGGTGGTGGGCCACTCGACCGATTTCGGAGGTACCAAACCCCATTGCTACGACATGGGTGATTCCCGCTTATGTCAAGTGGTCAAGAGCTCAAACCTTGGAGGAAAGGTCTAAGTCTCATAAGGATGAGGTCGTCGACTTAAAGTATAGAGAGGTTGGTAAGGCTCGATGTGGTGAGGCCACCAAAGAGGAGAAGCTCGGGTCCCAAAGAGGTAGTGGGCCGTGTACGGCTCGGCTTGGGCCGAGTATAGGGTCATGCAATAGACCGGAGGCCGTTGTCGTTGAAGATCCGTTGAGGATCCGTTCCGAAGATGAAATCCATGCTAGGCGGGCCAACAAGAAGATCAAGGGGAAGATGTACCCCGAGGGAAAAGGCAAAGGTAGAATGGAAGAATGAGGCCCTCCATTACCCACTTTATTATTATGTTGTATTGGTGTTGTGAGTTTTTATTATGTTGCATTAGCTATGTATTATGTATTTTGTGCTAGTTTTATTATGTGATATGTCTTAGTCGACATTCTAGCATTGACAAGTTGTAGACTTGCTTAGCTTTATTTGTTGTCAAATTTGTAATCCTTCTCATTATTAGTTAAATAAGAGGATTGCTTGTGCTAAAAGAGTTGTGAACGCTTGTTTCTTTTACCCATTTCGTAAAGGAAATTTGGTTTTAATTATCCTGAACATTGCACCTGTGAAAGGGAGATTTTGTGGGAAGGGAGAAAGGCTTCTTTCTTTTTTGTTTGATTGAAAAGGGAATGTTTTCCCTTTCTATGGTTGATATGGGTGATGTTTTTTTGTGGGGATGGTTGTATCCTTCTTGTGTAGGAAAGGACTGCCTACGTATCCACCTGAAGAGGTGAAATCAAACCATGCTCGTAGTTCGAAAGGTTTTGTAAATTTCGTTTGGGCGTTGTGGTTGTATCCTTCTTGTGTAAGAAAGGACTGCCTACGTATCCACCTGAAGAGTTGAAATCAAACAATGCTCGTAGTTCGAAAGGTTTTGTAATCTTGGTTTGGGTGTTGTGGTTGTATTCTTCTTGTGTAAGAAATGACTGCCTACGTATCCACCTGAAGAGGTGAAATCAAACCATGCTCGTAGTTAGAAAGGTTTTGATTGAGTGCAAATGGATGTTGCCTTTGAAAGATCAAAGGTCGTTTGAAACACGACAAGGTGTCGTAACTTACATTCGGTAAATCATGCAATTTCAAATCAGAATGCGTTGAGAAACTTGACTTGAACGGGATATTGTGGTCACTAGTTGTGAAACTAGTGAGAGGTTTGATGGTTACTAGGGTTCAAGGGTAGTATTTCTTGAGTTGGTCTAGGTTGGTCGAGTTTGTGAAATCCTCTCCGTCTAGGTTACTCAGTCTCACTGTGCCCCCCGAAAGTATTTTCTTGACTAGGTATGTCCCGGCCTAATTAGGTTTGAATTTCCCTCTCGGATCGACGGGTAATGGTGCTTGAACCGACTTTAGGACCAAGTCGCCTTCTTTGATGTTTTAGGGTTTGACTTTTTGTTGAATTCCCATTGTATACGTCGTTGGTATAACTAGACGTTGTGTAAGCCGTTGATTCACCTTTCCTCTAGAAGCGTGAGTTGGTAGAACCTTCGGCGGGTCCATTCTGCCTCAGGAACTTGACTCTCTAGTAGGATGCATAGAGATGGGATTTCCAACTCTATCGGTTGAACCGCCTCTATACCATATGCTAGGTATAAGGGTGTGGCGCCTATGGGTGTTCGAATGGAGGTTCGGTATCCCCAAAGTGCGAATGGGAGTTTGCTCGGCCAATCGCGGCAATTGTCTTGCATCTTCTTGATAATGGTGACAAGAGTTTTGTTTGCTGCCTCTACTGCTCCGTTGGTTTGGGGACGATAGGGGTTGATCAATGCCACTTGATTTTCTATTTGTCCAGCAAGGCTTGTGTTTCCTCCCGGAAGTGGGAGCCTTGGTCGCGGATGATATTATGGGGCACCTCATATCTGTAGATGATGTTATCCTGGATGAACATGGCTACTTTTTTAGCGGTCAAGACTGCATATGACTGTGCTTCCACCCATTTAGTGAAGTAGTCGATGGTGACGAGGAGGAAGCAATGCCCTTTGGTGCCTATCGGGTTGACTTTCCTGATGATGTCGATGCCCCAGGTTGAGAAAGGCCAGGGTGATGTCATGGTGTATAAGAGGGATGGTGGTATGTGTTGTATGTTGGCGAAGATTTGGCAATTATGGCAATGTTTGACGTATTTTATGCAATCGGCTTCCATGGTGGTCCAGTAGTAGCCTAACCACATGATTTTTCGGGCTAACATCATTGCGCTCATGTGGGGGCCGCATTCTCCGTCGTGGACCTCTTCCATGACTTTTTTGGCTTTGTGATGATCGACGCAAAGGAGAAGAATCCCTTGGGGTGTTCTTTTGTATACTTGTTCTTGGTTTATCAGGAATTGTGATGCAAGTAAACGGATGGCTCTTTGTCTTCTGGTATCAGAGTTGGGAGGGAATTCATTTTTGGTTTTGTAGTTGAGGATGGCTTGGTACCAAGGTTCGACATGGTTCTCCTCATCATTATTGATGATGCAGATGTGAGTTGGCTCGCTCCTTCTCTTGACACATAAGGGCATCGATGTCATGTTGTCAGGTATGTTGACGAGCGCGACAAGTTTTGCTAGGACATCTGCAAATTGATTTTCCTCTCGTGGCAAGTGGAAGTAGTGACTTGGTCGAAGAATTCGGCCACTTGATTAATTTTTGCTCGGTAGGGTGCTAACCTGTCGTTTTGGATTTTCCATAATCCGGACCCCTGATTTATGATGAGTGAGGAATCGCCGTGGACCCTTAACTTCTTGATGCCAAGTGTTATGGCTGCTTGTAGGCCGATGAGGCATGCTTCGTATTCGGCGGCATTGTTGGTGACAGCGAAGTCTAGCTTTGACAGAGATAGGAACATGTTCCCCTTCCGGTGATATTAGAAAGATCCCTACCACGAAGCTTCTTAGGTTTGATGCCTTTGTCAAAGTATAAGTCCTATGCTTTGGTATCGGCACAAAGGATATCTTTGTCGAAGTGACCATGTGTCGGTCGTTGGATCCTCGTTGACGGGGTTTTCAGCTAGGAAATCGGCGACGCCATTCCATTGATAACCTTAAGGGGTGCGAATTTGAGGTCAAATTCAGATAGCATGAGTTTCCATCTAGACAGCCTTCCATTTAATACAGGTTTTCTAAGATGTGTTTGATCGGGTCCATCTTAGAGTAGATATGAACCGTGTAGGTGAGCATGTAGTGTCGCGGGTTCTTTGTTGACCAGACCAGGACAAGGCATGTCTTTTCTAGTTGGGTGTATTTTGTTTCGTATTCGATGATCTTTTTGTTGATGTAGTAGATGGCTTGTTCTTCGCCGTTGACGGTTTGTGCCAGTATGGCGCTCTAGATACACAGTATCTGCACCTTCCAAAAACTACCCGATGATGATCGGACTGTAATGTGTTTTTGATATGCATGCGTGGGTTGGTTATACATGAGACGGTTTAATGCACTACTCGAATATGAAAAATGATTTCAAAAGTCTTCTAACTTCATTTGCATTAAAGTAACACTATTTAGAGTTAAAACCGTCTTCGGACCAAATCGACTCGAGAAACCCACAACTCGAGTCGACCTGAGTCAACCCGAGTAACCCCAAATCTCGAATGTCAAAAAAAATGCCATGAATGTCTTCATCATGTCATTTCCATCAAAATGACCCTAATTATAGTCAAAACCGACATCGGGCCAAAAACCGACTCGAAATTCAAATCCCGACTCACACGGGTCAAACCCGAGTTAAGCACACAAAACACCTACCTCAACTAACACCAAAATCATCTTATTAGATGCCCATATTGTTACATGACATCTTATATGATTGCCACATATCAACAATGGATGGAGAATTGGACACGTCCAAATTGAAAGGGACAATACACCCATTTCCATCACTAGGTTGCTCGCGCCTAAAGCATGTGTCTGCTTAGCCTTTACGCAAACGCAACCGACCTACCACCCCACACTTCTCTATAAATACCCACCATCACACACAACAATCCTTACGCGAGCGTCCGCCTCCTCTTTTTCTCCTTAAAATTCTCACTCGACTTCCTAAGTCACAATCCGACACGTATTTACGACCTACCGATCGTAAACACAAGCCTTACACATTGTTTGGTACCGTCATCGTGCATTAAATCACTTGACCGATCATTTCGACCACTACACCATCACTAAACTTAATAAAACACTCTTTTTACTTACTAAAACGGTTTTAAATCGAGTCTTTTCCGACCAAACGAGTTGATACACTTACGTCGGTTTCTCGCCATAAGCCAAGAATGTAAGTATGAGGGTTTAAAAATATTATTCTATCATGTTTTCATTTGTTTCATGACTATAACATGCTAAATCATGCATAAAATGGACCGAAACATGGGAAGAATGAGCGTAAACCGGAATTTTTGGTTGAGGCGGAGGCTACATACGTAGCACATAGCCTCGCGCCTAAAGCACCCTGCCGAGCCTTAAGTCCAACCCATATTTGGTCTCTTCTTTTCCTCTATTTTCATTTTCATATTTGTAATCGGTCTTTACCATTACAAGTATTTTTAAACCATTTTTCACAAATTTTAACCATAAAACATTTTTCACCCTTGGTTCTTTATACCATGACGGTTAAATCCGTGTTTCGGTGATAATATTTGGTTAAGTACATTAAAAAGGTCTTTTAAAGCCTTTTATTTCATTTCTTTACATTTTGGAAGGTATTTAAAAGCCTTTCATCATTTATTTACATTTTCAAAATAAATGTATTAGTCACCAACACAAAGTCATCCTTGGTTCTACATACCATGTCGGATTTAAACCCGAGTACGATGATGAATATCGACTAATTATAAATCAATGAAGTTAAAACAATTATTTCATAATCATTTTCAAAACTATTCATGTCAAGTTTGCAAAGTCGAACCCGACATCGAATACCGTCAAAACAATGACAATTATTCAAGTCTCTTTCTTCAAATCAACACAAATACGGCCTAAACGGTCCTTTCAAACAAAAATGGGTTCAAATACCTATTTCTCAACATGTTTTATAAACGATTTTAATGGTCAGAACGCGTCATATACCGCTGACTAACACGCACTGACAGGGCTGTCGTATACCTATAAAAAATAACTAACTAAACTAACTATATAGCTAGGGAAGTCAGGTCGATCTCCTCAGGGATTCAAGATATCTGTAAAAGTCCGTCTATTTGGTCACAAATGGGGGGTGTTTATAATTTGATTTCTAAACTAAAAAGGGTTAAAGGAAGAGAAATAAAGAAAGAGCAGTAAAGGCAGAAAAAGAGTGATAAACTATCAATAAAGAGGGGACATGTCAGGATTTCGGTTCACTACGGTATTCCAGTGAGTCAACTGTAAATAACTTAGATAAATTACTGCGAGACGGATATGGAAAGGTCCTTCAGGTTCACTTTCTATCCTAAATTACCACTAACTTAACTTCCGTCCTCGTCACGGTAGTCTACTGTTCATAGCAGGTCTATTTAGTCCAATCTTCCGATCCAGGATTAAATTTAACCAGATTAAAAGGGTGACTCAGAAGCGTGCAATCAACTAAGTCGGAAAATACAGTTATATTGCCATGGTGACAGAATCTCACAAGTAATTCGTCTAACTTATTTACTACGTCGTCACATTTCTACCGTAGATTCCCTAATCCCAACATGAAACAGATTTAGCTACTCATATCGCTATTAATACTGTCAATACTAATAACAAAGAAATAACCAACATTCAACACGATAGAACAATAATAAAAATGCATAGAAAGTAATATGGGCAGAAATTAAAAGGAAGCAGAACAAGTAATTAAGACGAATAAAAGAAAGATTAGCATTAATAGAGAGAAAGAGATTACAATCGCAAGAACCGGCGTAAAGAACGAACAAATCCGAGCTAAATAACCCCGAAAGCTAAGTTGTAGTGAAGGAGAAAAGTAACGCAGTCTTTATTTGTGAGGATGAGGAAAATAGAATAAAGTTAGATAATCCGTAGAAAGTAGCTCCCTAATAACCTAGTAACGTATGCTTAAATAGAAAATATGCTAAGTCCAAAAGCTAAAACAAGTTCACGGGCTAATTAAAGCACACGCCATCAAAAACCACTCGATCGAGTAGTCTGAAACCACTCGATCGAGTAAAACTCTAAGAAATCTACTCGATCGAACATAAATATTTCTCGATCGACTAACCTCATCTTTCAGCTCTTCTTGATCGAGTATAAAACTACTCGATCGACCAACTCCAGCTACAGAAACCACTCGATCGAGTGATTAAACAGCTCGATCGAGTATTCTTCCTTCAAATCAGCTCAAATTCGGGCCTGACTGCTTCGTAAACCGTGCCTTCACGCATCCCAATGCAGAAACTCACTCTGGAAAATCCCGTCTCCTCAAAATGAATGCAAAAAGGATGAAAAATGGTACGATTCAACTACTTTCGTGCTCATTTCTACAAAACGGACAAAATGAACCAAAGTAGCCAATTCGGGGGCAAAATGCAATATAAACAGTACGAAAGTACATAGAAATCCGAGCTAAAATAGGCTAAAAAGATTATAAAAAATGCACATATCAAATCTCCCCAAACCGAACTGTTTACTCAGAGTTTAAAAATCTTCTTTTATCATGTTTTCATTTGTTTCATGACTATAACATGCTAAATCATGCATAACATGGTCTGAAACATAAGAAGAATGAGCCAAAACCGGAATTTTTGGTTGAGGCAGAGGCTACATACGTAGCACATAGCCTCGCGTCTAAAGCACCCTGCCGAGCCTTAAGTCCAATCCATGTTTGGTCTCTTCTTTTCCTCTATTTTCATTTTCATATTTGTAATCGGTCTTTACCATTTCAAGTATTTTTAAACAAGTTTTCACAAATTTTAACCATAAAACCTTTTTCACCCTTGGTTCTTTATACCATGACGGTTAAATCCGTGTTTCGGTGATAATATTTGGTTAAGTACATTAAAAAGGTATTTTAAAGCCTTTTATTTCATTTCTTTACATTTTGGAAGGTATTTAAAAGCCTTTCATCATTTATTTACATTTTCAAAATAAATGTATTAGTCACCAACACAAAGTCATCCTTGGTTCTACATACCATGTCGGATTTAAACCCGAGTACGATGATGAGTATCGACTAATTATATTTCAATGAAGTTAAAACAATTATTTCATAATCATTTTCAAAATTATTCATGTCAAGCTTGCAAAGTCGAACCCGACATCGAATACCGTCAAAACAATGACAATTATTCAAGTCTCGTTCTTCAAATCAACACAAATACGGCCTAAACGGTCCTTTCAAACAAAAATGGGTTCAAATACCCATTTCTCAACATGTTTTATAAACGTTTTTCAATGGTTAGAATGCGTCATATACCGCTGACTGACCCGCACTGATAGGGCTGTCGTATACCTATAAAAAATAACTAACTAAACTAACTATATAATTAGGGAAGTCAGGTCGATCTCCTCAGGGGTGCAAGATATCTGTAAAAGTCCGTCTATTTGGTCACAAATGGGGGGTGTTTATAATTTGATTTCTAAACTAAAAAGGGTTAAAGGAAGAGAAATTAAGAAAGAGCAGTAAAGGCAGAAAAAGAGTGATAAACTATCAATAAAGAGGGGACATGTCAGGATTTCGGTTCACTACGGTATTCCAGTGACTCAACTGTAAATAACTTAGATAAATTATTGCGAGACGGATATGGAAAGGTCCTTCAGGTCCACTTTCTATCCTAAATTACCACTAACTTAACATCCGTCCTCGTCACGGTAGTCTACTGTTCATAGCAGGTCTATTTAGTCCAATCTTCCGATCCAGGATTAAATTTAACCAGATTAAAAGGGTGACTCAGAAGCGTGCACTCATGAACTAAGTCGGTAAATACACTTATATTGTCATGGTGACAGAATCTCACAAGTAATTCGTCTAACTTATTTACTACGTCGTCACATTTCTACCGTAGATTCCCTAATCCCGACATGAAACAGATTTAGCTACTCATATCGCTATTAATATTGTCAATACTAATAACAAAGAAATAACCAACATTAAACAAGATAGAACAATAATAAAAATGCATAAAAAGTAATTAGGGCAGAAATTAAAAGGAAGCAGAACAAGTAATTAAGACGAATAAAAGAAAGATTAGCATTAATAGAGAGAAAGAGATTACAATCGCAAGAATCCGGCGTAAAGAACGAACAAATCCGAGCTAAATAACCCCGAAAGCTAAGTTGTAGTGAAGGAGAAAAGTAACGCAGTCTTTATTTGTGAGGATGAGGAAAATAGAATAAACTTAGATAATCCGTAGAAAGTAGCTCCCTAATAACCTAGTAACGTATGCTTAAATAGAAAATATGCTAAGTCTAAAAGCTAAAACAAGTTCACGGGCTAATTAAAGCACACGCCATCAAAAACCACTCGATCGAGTAGTCTGAAACCACTCGATCAAGTAAAGCTCCAAGAAATCTACTCGATCGAACATAAATGTTTCTCGATCGAGTAACCTCATCTTTCAGCTCTTCTTGATCGAGTATAAAACTACTCGATCGACCAACTCCAGCTATAGAAACCACTCGATCGAGTGATTAAACAGCTCGATCGAGTATTCTTCCTTCAAATCAGCTCAAATTCGGGCCTGACTGCTTCGTAAACCTTGCCTTCACGCATCCCAATGCAGAAACTCACTCTGGAAAATCCCGTCTACTCAAAATGCATGCAAAAAGGATGAAAAATGGTACGATTCAACTACTTTCGTGCTCATTTCTACAAAACGGACAAAATGTACCAAAGTAGCCAATTCGGGGGCAAAATGCAATATAAGAAGACGAAAGTACATAGAAATCCGAGCAAAAATAGGCTAAAAAGATTATATAAAATGCACGTATCAAATCTCCCCAAACCGAATGTTTACTCAGAGTTTAAAAATCTTCTTTTATCATGTTTTCATTTGTTTCATGACTATAACATGCTAAATCATGCATAACATGGTCCGAAACATGGGAAGAATGAGCCAAAACCGGAATTTTTGGTTGAGGCAGAGGCTACATACGTAGCACATAGCCTCGCGCCTAAAGCACCCTGCCGAGCCTTAAGTCCAATCCATGTTTGGTCTCTTCTTTTCCTCTATTTTCATTTTCATATTTGTAATCGGTCTTTACCATTTCAAGTATTTTTAAACAATTTTTCACAAATTTTAACCATAAAACATTTTTCACCCTTGGTTCTTTATACCATGACGGTTAAATCCGTGTTTCGGTGATAATATTTGGTTAAGTACATTAAAAAGGTATTTTAAAGCCTTTTATTTCATTTCGTTACATTTTGGAAGGTATTTAAAAGCCTTTCATCATTTATTTACATTTTCAAAATAAATGTATTAGTCACCAACACAAAGTCATCCTTGGTTCTACATACCATGTCGGATTTAAACCCGAGTACGATGATGAGTATCGACTAATTATATTTCAATGAAGTTAAAACAATTATTTCATAATCATTTTCAAAATTATTCATGTCAAGCTTGCAAAGTCGAACCCGACATCGAATACCGTCAAAACAATGACAATTATTCAAGTCTCGTTCTTCAAATCAACACAAATACGGCCTAAACGGTCCTTTCAAACAAAAATGGGTTCAAATACCCATTTCTCAACATGTTTTATAAACGTTTTTCAATGGTCAGAACGCGTCATATACCGCTGACTGACCCGCACTGACAGGGCTGTCGTATACCTATAAAAAATAACTAACTAAACTAACTATATAGTTAGGGAAGTCAAGTCGATCTCCTCAGGGGTGCAAGATATCTTTAAAAGTCCGTCTATTTGGTCACAAATGGTGGGTGTTTATAATTTGATTTCTAAACTAAAAAGGGTTAAAGGAAGAGAAATAAAGAAAGAGTAGTAAAGGCAGAAAAAGAGTGATAAACTATCAATAAAGAGGGGACATGTCAGGATTTCGGTTCACTACGGTATTCCAGTGAGTCAACTGTAAATAACTTAGATAAATTACTGCGAGACGGATATGGAAAGGTCCTTCAGGTCCACTTTCTATCCTAAATTACCACTAACTTAACTTCCGTCCTCGTCAGGGTAGTCTACTGTTCATAGCAGGTCTATTTAGTCCAATCTTCCGATCCAGGATTAAATTTAACCAGATTAAAAGGGTGACTCAGAAGCGTGCACTCAACTAAGTCGGTAAATATAGTTATATTGCCATGGTGACAGAATCTCACAAGTAATTCGTCTAACTTATTTACTACGTCGTCACATTTCTACCGTAGATTCCCTAATCCCGACATGACACAGATTTAGCTACTCATATCGCTATTAATACTGTCAATACTAATAACAAATAAATAACCAAAATTCAACACGATAGAACAATAATAAAAATGCATAAAAAGTAATTAGGGCAGAAATTAAAAGGAAGCAGAACAAGTAATTAAGACGAATAAAAGAAAGATTAGCATTAATAGAGAGAAAGAGACTACAATCGCAAGAATCCGGCGTAAAGAACGAACAAATCCGAGCTAAATAACCCCGAAAGCTAAGTTGTAGTGAAGGAGAAAAGTAACGCAGTCTTTATTTGTGAGGATGAGGAAAATAGAATAAACTTAGATAATCCGTAGAAAGTAGCTCCCTAATAACCTAGTAACGTATGCTTAAATAGAAAATATGCTAAGTCCAAAAGCTAAAACAAGTTCACGGGCTAATTAAAGCACACGCCATCAAAAACCACTCGATCGAGTAGTCTGAAACCACTCGATCGAGTAAAACTCCAAGAAATCTACTCGATCGAACATAAATGTTTCTCGATCGAGTAACCTCAGCTTTCAGCTCTTCTTGATCGAGTATAAAACTACTCGATCGACCAACTCCAGCTATAGAAACCACTCGATCGAGTGATTAAACAGCTCGATCGAGTATTCTTCCTTCAAATCAGCTCAAATTCGGGCCTGACTGCTTCGTAAACCTTGCCTTCACGCATCCCAATGCAGAAACTCACTCTGGAAAATCCCGTCTACTCAAAATGCATGCAAAAAGGATGAAAAATGGTACGATTCAACTACTTTCGTGCTCATTTCTACAAAACGGACAAAATGTACCAAAGTAGCCAATTCGGGGGCAAAAATGCAATATAAACAGTACGAAAGTACATAGAAATCCGAGCAAAAATAGGCTAAAAAGATTATATAAAATGCACGTATCAAATCTCCCCAAACCGAACTGTTTACTCAGAGTTGAAAAATCTTCTTTTATCATGTTTTCATTTGTTTCATGACTATAACATGCTAAATCATGCATACCATGGTCCGAAACATGGGAAGAATGAGCCAAAACCGGAATTTTTTGTTGAGGCAGAGGCTACATACGTAGCACATAGCCTCGCGCCTAAAGCACCCTGCCGAGCCTTAAGTCCAATCCATGTTTGGTCTCTTCTTTTCCTCTATTTTCATTTTCATATTTGTAATCGGTCTTTACCATTTCAAGTATTTTTAAACAAGTTTTCACAAATTTTAACCATAAAACCTTTTTCACCCTTGGTTCTTTATACCATGACGGTTAAATCCGTGTTTCGGTGATAATATTTGGTTAAGTACATTAAAAAGGTATTTTAAAGCCTTTTATTTCATTTCTTTACATTTTGGAAGGTATTTAAAAGCCTTTCATCATTTATTTACATTTTCAAAATAAATGTATTAGTCACCAACACAAAGTCATCCTTGGTTCTACATACCATGTCGGATTTAAACCCGAGTACGATGATGAGTATCGACTAATTATATTTCAATGAAGTTAAAACAATTATTTCATAATCATTTTCAAAATTATTCATGTCAAGCTTGCAAAGTCGAACCCGACATCGAATACCGTCAAAACAATGACAATTATTCAAGTCTCGTTCTTCAAATCAACACAAATACGGCCTAAACGGTCCTTTCAAACAAAAATGGGTTCAAATACCCATTTCTCAACATGTTTTATAAACGTTTTCAATGGTCGAACGCGTCATATATACATTGATCGACCCGACCGATTGTGGTTGTCGTATACCTTTAAAAAATAACTAACTAAACTAACTATATAATTAGGGAAGTCAGGTCGATCTCCTCAGGGGTGCAAGATATCTTTAAAAGTCCGTCTATTTGGTCACAAATGGTGGGTGTTTATAATTTGATTTCTAAACTAAAAAGGGTTAAAGGAAGAGAAATAAAGAAAGAGTAGTAAAGGCAGAAAAAGAGTGATAAACTATCAATAAAGAGGGGACATGTCAGGATTTCGGTTCACTACGGTATTCCAGTGACTCAACTGTAAATAACTTAGATAAATTACTACGAGACGGATATGGAAAGGTCCTTCAGGTCCACTTTCAATCCTAAATTACCACTAACTTAACTTCCGTCCTCGTCAGGGTAGTCTACTGTTCATAGCAGGTCTATTTAGTCCAATCTTCCGATCCAGGATTAAATTTAACCAGATTAAAAGGGTGACTCAGAAGCGTGCACTCAACTAAGTCGGTAAATACAGTTATATTGCCATGGTGACAGAATCTCACAAGTAATTCGTCTAACTTATTTACTACATCGTCACATTTCTACCGTAGATTCCCTAATCCCGACATGAAACAGATTTAGCTACTCATATCGCTATTAATTCTGTCAATACTAATAACAAAGAAATAACCAACATTCAACACGATAGAACAATAATAAAAATGCATAAAAAGTAATTAGGGCATAAATTAAAAGGAAGCAGAACAAGTAATTAAGGCGAATAAAAGAAAGATTAACATTAATAGAGAGAAAGAGATTACAATCGCAAGAATCCGGCGTAAAGAACGAACAAATCGGAGCTAAATAACCCCGAAAGCTAAGTTGTAGTGAAGGAGAAAAGTAACGCAGTCTTTATTTGTGAGGATGAGGAAAATAGAATAAACTTAGATAATCCGTAGAAAGTAGCTCCCTAATAACCTAGTAACGTATGCTTAAATAGAAAATATGCTAAGTCCAAAAGCTAAAACAAGTTCACGGGCTAATTAAAGCACACGCCATCAAAAACCACTCGATCAAGTAGTCTGAAACCACTTGATCGAGTAAAACTCCAAGAAATATACTCGATCGAACATAAATGTTACTCGATCGAGTAACCTCACCTTTCAGCTCTTCTTGATCGAGTATAAAACTACTCGATCGACTAACTCACTATAGAAACCACTCGATCGAGTGATTAAACAGCTCGATCGAGTATTCTTCCTTCAAATCAGCTCAAATTCAGGCCTGATCGTCAGTAAACCATGCCTTCACGCATCCCAATGCGTAAACTCACTCGGAAAATCCGTCTCCTCAAAATGCATGCAAAAAGGATGAAAAATAGTACGATTCAACTACTTTCGTGTTCATTTCTACAAAACGGACAAAATGAACCAAAGTAGCCAATTCGGGGGCAAAATGCAATATAAACAATACGAAAGTACATAGAAATCCGAGCAAAAATAGGCTAAAAAGATTATATAAAATGCACGTATCAAATCTCCCCAAACCGAACTGTTTACTCAGAGTTGAAAAATCTTCTTTTATCATGTTTTCATTTGTTTCATGACTATAACATGCTAAATCATGCATACCATGGTCCGAAACATGGGAAGAATGAGCCAAAACCGGAATTTTTTGTTGAGGCAGAGGCTACATACGTAGCACATAGCCTCGCGCCTAAAGCACCCTGCCAAGCCTTAAGTCCAATCCATGTTTGGTCTCTTCTTTTCCTCTATTTTCATTTTCATATTTGTTATCGGTCTTTACCATTTCAAGTATTTTTAAACCATTTTTCACAAATTTTAACCATAAAACATTTTTCACCCTTGGTTCTTTATACCATGACGGTTAAATCCGTGTTTCGGTGATAATATTTGGTTAAGTACATTAAAAAGGTATTTTAAAGCCTTTTATTTCATTTCTTTACATTTTGGAAGGTATTTAAAAGCCTTTCATCATTTATTTACATTTTCAAAATAAATGTATTAGTCACCAACACAAAGTCATCCTTGGTTCTACATACCATGTCGGATTTAAACCCGAGTACGATGATGAGTATCGACTAATTATATTTCAATGAAGTTAAAACAATTATTTCATAATCATTTTCAAAACTATTCATGTCAAGCTTGCAAAGTCGAACCCGACATCGAATACCATCAAAACAATGACAATTATTCAAGTCTCGTTCTTCAAATCAACACAAATACGGCCTAAAAGGTCCTTTCAAACAAAAATGGGTTCAAATACCCATTTCTCAACATGTTTTATAAACGTTTTTCAATGGTCAGAACGCGTCATATATCGCTGACTGACCCGCACTGACAGGGCTGTCGTATACCTATAAAATATAACTAACTAAACTAACTATATAGTTAGGGAAGTCAGGTCGATCTCCTCAGGGGTGCAAGATATCTGTAAAAGTCCGTCTATTTGGTCACAAATGGGGGGTGTTTATAATTTGATTTCTAAACTAAAAAGGGTTAAAGGAAGAGAAATAAAGAAAGAGTAGTAAAGGCAGAAAAAGAGTGATAAACTATCAATAAAGAGGGGACATGTCAGGATTTCGGTTCACTACGGTATTCCAGTGACTCAATTGTAAATAACTTAGATAAATTACTACGAGATGGATATGGAAAGGTCCTTCAGGTCCACTTTCTATCCTAAATTACCACTAACTTAACTTCCGTCCTCGTCAGGGTAGTCTACTGTTCATAGCAGGTCTATTTAGTCCAATCTTCCGATCCAGGATTAAATTTAACCAGATTAAAAGGGTGACTCAGAAGCGTGCACTCAACTAAGTCGGTAAATACAGTTATATTGCCATGGTGACAGAATCTCACAAGTAATTCGTCTAACTTATTTACTACATCGTCACATTTCTACCGTAGATTCCCTAATCCCGACATGAAACAGATTTAGCTACTCATATCGCTATTAATACTGTCAATACTAATAACAAAGAAAGAACCAATATTCAACACGATAGAACAATAATAAAAATGCATAAAAAGTAATTAGGGCAGAAATTAAAAGGAAGCAGAACAAGTAATTAAGACGAATAAAAGAAAGATTAGCTTTAATAGAGAGAAAGAGATTACAATCTCAAGAATCCGGCGTAAAGAACGAACAAATCGGAGCTAAATAACCCCGAAAGCTAAGTTGTAGTGAAGGAGAAAAGTAACGCAGTCTTTATTTGTGAGGATGAGGAGAATAGAATAAACTTAGATAATCCGTAAAAAGTAGCTCCCTAATAACCTAGTAAAGTATGCTTAAATAGAAAATATGCTAAGTCCAAAAGCTAAAACAAGTTCATGGGCTAATTAAAGCACACGCCATCAAACACCACTCGATCGAGTAGTCTGAAACCACTCGATCGTGTAAAACTCCAAGAAATCTACTCGATCGAACATAAATGTTACTCGATCGAGTAACCTCACCTTTCAGCTCTTCTTGATCGAGTATAAAACTACTCGATCGACCAACTCCAGTTATAGAAACCACTCCATCGAGTGATTAAACAGCTCGATCGAGTATTCTTCCTTCAAATCAGCTCAAATTCGGGCCCGACTGCCTCGTAAACCGTGCCTTCACGCATCCTAATGCAGAAACTCATTCTGGAAAATCCCGTCTCCTCAAAATGCATGCAAAAAGGACGAAAAATTGTACGATTCCACTACTTTCGTGTTCATTTCTACAAAACGGACAAAACGAACCGAGTAAACTAAAGTACGAAAGTACATAGAAATCCGAGCTAAAATAGGCTAAAAAGATTATATAAAATGCACGTATCAAATCTCCGAGTAAACTAAAATGCAACTAATGGAACGGAAATGAAAACTCAGAGCTAGCTTAACTTGTCTACTTGAACCAATTTAATGCAACAAAAATTAATAGTCATAGCTAAGCAGTCAATACGAAAACGAGTTATAAGCTGTTCAGAAATATAGCCAACCTATCGACCTTGCAAGACCAACAAATTCGGACTCTCTCGTGGTCACTCTTCTCTTATGAAGCAAAGGGTGAATGTTATATGTAAAAGAGAGAAGGAAAAAACAGTCACTCACCTAACTGCGACTTACATAGCATGCATGCAACAAAGATGAAAGACGATTCAAGTACTAATGCACACACTCCAACCATTAATGTATGTCAGAACCGAGGGCTTACAATTGGTATGGGAATAGTGAGGTTCAGGTGAGAAAAGGCAAAACAAGTTATGGTAATGTAGAGGTAAAAGCGTCAAGCTAGTTCCTAAACAGGACCATATAAGACCGTTCAAATCTCAACTGACTGAACAATAGAGTACATGTGCCTTTCATTTGGCACACAACTCACTAATCTCATACACATTCTCCTCAAAAATATGGAATAAAGAGGAGGAGTGAGATCGTCAAAAGGTAGAAGGTGAACACAGACGACTCAAATAGATAACCAGCTCAAATTTTTTGAAACCTTTCTTCTTCCTGGATTTTCACTGTACACGTGATTTTTCTTTTTTTCTTCTTCTTCTTTTCACGTTTTTCTCATTTTTTTCCCAATTTCAACTCTTTTTTTTCTTTTTCCCCTTCCTCTATTTCCACCAACTCCAATCAGATAATACGGGCCAAACTGCAGACAGAAAATCATACCACAAAAGAGATACTAAACTAGCTTGATTAGGCAGGCTCAGTTTGGGATGTAGCTAATGGGTCAAAAAGGCAAGTTTTGGCTTAAGTGGAGCTAAATGGGTGAAAAATATAAGAAAAAGGGGAAATTTGCACGCACCTCCCTGCATGTGACACCGAGCACAAGCCCGAATGTGTGCATTTGACAAGAAATCGAATGTCATAGAAGTGCAAAAATGATGAACATGCTATGCAAGGAGTACTACTCTCAATTCCTAATGAACTGGTCATGAATGTCACCAGTTATGGGCTCTAAACCTCAGAAATTGTAAAGTAGGTTGCCAAATTATAGGTCAAGTCTAAACAGTCAGCTATATTTGAACAAAAACTCGTAGACTATGCGTATGACAAAGCTAATAACCATCAATAGAAGTGCAAGGCTCAAGTAAAATGAAAAATTATAGTGCAATATCATCACGGAAATCAACTGTTCCGACTCAACCTATATGCAAAAATAAACGTGAATATTTTTTTTTGAATTTTTGAAATTTTATAATTTTTTGAATTTTTTTTTTTGAAACAAATTTACAATGCAAGCTGAAATAAATAAACGTGAATGCAAAACAATTGCAAATTCAGACTCAAAAGGATGCAATACCCTCTCCAAACCAAAACGGACAACGCCCTCATTGTCCTCCAGCATACACCAGCAGATATATACAGGGGAACGGGAATATACAACCAATAAAGAATGAAAAATAATAAAATAAAAAGAAGACAAAATAAACAAAAGAGTGAGATGGACATACAAAACACGAACTTCCCCAAACCAGCCAGAAAACTAGGGAAGTGAGTAGACCAGCAGCTACTCGTCAGCCTCCTCGTCACTCTCACGCACGTCCTCCACCGTCACCGTGAAGTCCGGGTCCACCTCCCGCTCTCTCCTCCTCCTATGCTCAGCTCGAGCTCTCTCCGCTGCCGCCGGCGGGTCCTCGTCGTCCTCCTCCTCCTCACTAGCAGACTCCGGGTACCCCTCAGCTGGGTACCGGTAAAAGGAAGGGTGTGGCCAACCCTCTGGGATCGGACGATATCGACTCATGTGATACTCGTATAGAGGGAACAAAGTCAAAGCTAAGTCCCGCTCCATACGAACATGTCTCTCTGCAGTCTCAACTAACAAACCGTCACGGCGCCCTTGGTCCATGACCGAGGACGCCTCAAAGGGTGGTGGAGGTACAAAATTAGCCGGTAAGACCGCCTGTGTCTATGTCTGGTCAACGGGTGCGGGAGTAGGAGTAGGAGTAGGGATCAGAGTAGGTGTCGTCGTGGAAGTCTGGCCACCCGCGGATGGTGCGGATCCCTCTCCGGTCTCAAGTCTACGCCGCTTCTTAGCGGCGGGTAAAGTGGTAGGTGGGCGGACCTGGAGGTGGTAGTCAGGTAGAGGTGGAAGTCGGGCGCCCCGTGCAACAGTAGGCAAAGGGGCTAGACGAGGGAGGGTGTCACAAGGTAGGTCCACGGACAAGGAACCGTCTATCTTCTAAGTCCGGTAGTTAGAAGTAAGCCAGGTCTGAGAGTGCATAGACGCTAGGCTCAGGTACCTGTCTCCCTCTAGGTACGGTAAGTCACGAGGCCAGGCAGGAAAGAGGGAACGGGCAAGAATGGTGGCTATGCCACCGCAGACAATAGATCTCGTGACCTTCTCCCCCTAGGCCTGGAAGTAATGGGCGGTCAGATAGGCAATGTTGAGGGTAAAAGGACCCTCGCAGTCAATGTTCAGGTAACCGCCTAAGATGGAGAGCTCATTGTTGTTGATGTTGTTTGGCTCCCTACGGCCAAAAATGGTGCTCCCCATCAGTCTAAGAAAGTAACGGGCATGGGGAAGGTGGACCTGAGCAAGCTCTCGCTCGGGAAAGGTGGTCTGGGCGAAGGTCCGCCAAAGCTGACGAATGACCTTCTTAGGGGCAGCCTGGTACCAAACACCTCCAACGTCATCGAAAAAGTCCGGTTGAACAACAGGAATGACACAGAAAGACTAGTGGGGACATCGTCGTGTGCCCCAGAGGAGAAGGTGAAGGAGATGAGCAACTCAAGACTCAGCTCCAGAAAGGTGTGGCGACTCATAGTGATAAGTCCGGCCATTCCCGTGCCCCGTAAAAGCTCACAAACAGGCTCATAGAAACCAAGCCTCTCAAGTGCTAGACGGTCTAAGAAACGGGTAGGGAGAAACTCGCAGCCAACTTTGTTATAAAACCTCTTACGATGTACACCATTAACGAAAATTACTTGCGGGTACTCAGGGTGGGGAGTCGAGAGAGTCGTCCCCTCGGACAGTGATCGTGCCAGAAGGAGTAACAGAAGTACTAGGAGCTGGGGTAGGACGAGCACGACCACGACCACGGCCGCGGCCTCTAGAACCTGAGGTAGAAGACCGTCCAGTGACGGTACGAGGAACTAGGGCCGCCCGTAAAGCAGCTGCAACTACGGGTGAGTCCGCCACAGGTGTGCTCACCGTGGCTGAAGTAGAAGCTGTGGCTGTTGTGACCACCACTGACGAAGAAAGACTAGCAGCAGTGCTAGCAGTGGTGGTGGCTGTGACTGTAGTGGTAGCTAAAGCCGGGCTAGCAACAGTGCTAGCGGTAGTAAAAACCATACCAGCAATAGAGACAAGAAAAACAGAGGTAGTGGCAGGTGCGGAGACGGTAGTAACAGCAGGGACTACCGTCTCAGACAGAGACAAGGATGGACTGGCAGCAGAGCTCGAAGAGGGCATCGAGCTAGAATCCATCCTGAACAAATAGGGCAGGGGATTTGATTAGAAAGCAGCAGCTAAACAGCTAGAAAACATCATGAAATCGGCATGAAAATTCCCCTAACCAGTCGAAAAATTCGACCTAGAGCACAAAAATTCCCAACTTTTTCCTCAAAAATTCGAATACAACAGGTAACAACGATAGGGTGCGGGTAACAGGCAACAATGGCAGTCAATTAAGCAACAATAGTTGTAAATTAAGCAAATGGCAGCAGCACTGATGTGACCATAATTAGAGCATATTTAGTCCTCGAATTAGCCTTGTTCCCATGCTTTTTAGTGCAAATTTGTGTCATTTATTGTCTTTAGTTCTTTGTTTTACATATTCTTTGAGGTTTTGATCCCTTGGTAGGAAAGGAGTGCAAACCTTGCATTTTCATGGCAAAATGAGGCTAAATTGATTGAATTCAATGACCAAGCATCAAGGAGAGACAAGATTAGAAGGCCTTTATACATAGTAGATGGGCAATGATGAGAAAAGATCCTTGCATCCCTGAGGAAATCCCCAAGGATTTTATGAAGAAAAAGAAAGAAAACAAGAAGGAACAAGACTGCCTGACAATCCGTGCGGATTGTCTAGAAGACGCCCGTCTTCACCCTACAATCCGTGCGTCTTCATCCCTAAGACGCCCGGCAAAAGCTCAGAAGACGCCCGTCTTCACCACCTGGACGCCCGGGCAGAAGCTGCAGAATCCGCCCGTCCCGTGCTAAAGACGCCCGGATTCCCAGACATACCCATTTCGTCTTATTCAAGCTTCAAGGAAGAATGCACATCTTTTTCTAGAGACCGGAGTCTCCCTAGAGACCCGAGTCTTCCAAAAGAGACCGGCGTTTCCTCAACAAGGGACGTAATCGTCATTTAAGCCCTTAGTTAACCCTAATTCATACACCTAATCCCCACTATAAATACCCCATTAGTCTAATTAGAAGAGCATGTTCTTCTTAGCAATCTTTAGAGTAGTTAATATCAATCAAATCTCTCTTTAATCTTGTAATCAACATTTAATCAAGTTTTAATACAAGTTTTATTTCCTTAATATCTCTTTTGTTCATCCTTTATTTTGGGTAATTGAAGATTATTTGGGTTATTATTGGGAGATTGACAACCTCTCAATCAAGCATTCAAGTACTTCTTTTATTCTTTGCTTTGTTATTGGAATCATTAGTAGGTATAATTCTCTTAATGTCTCTTTAATTATTGTTAATCACTTTCATTTATTCATAATGTTTCACTTTGTTGGTATGATTGACAACCTTGCTAGCATGTTCAACATGATAATGAGTGAATAGTTTCCTTAGCTAGGGTTAATGGGTAATTAGGGGAAACAAACATGGGGGATGATTCATGCTTAAATTAATATGATTTCATAGTTTATTTGCTTGCTTATTTTGATCTCAACTTATGCACATGTTATGTTTGATGAAATGTGAGCCTATGAATCCTTGCATTTTTTACCCATCACCTATCTTTTCAATGAGACTTGTAAGACATAAACCAACTCGAGTCTCATTAGACAATGCATATAGTTGGATAGGGAGGATTAAGTCGACTTTGTAGGTGTTGTACAATCTAATCGATTCGGCTCCGGGACCCAAACTTTCCTAGGATTGTAAGATATAAACCAACTCGATCCATCACAACAATAATTGCTTGCTTATAACTTGAGAATATGTTTGTATGATCAATTCCCATGAATCCCCTATGACCCAATGACACCCTAGTGCCTTTTATCAATTGTTTACATCCCTTTTAATTCATCTTGCTTGTTTACTTTCATTGCTTTTTTTTAGTTTAGTGATCTTCTACATCAAACCCCAATTGTGACACCCCTAAGACACCACTAGTTGCAATAGAAATCTCATCTCAATTCCCGTCCCTTGGGATCCGACCTTTAATTGCCTATTTAATAATTGTAGAGTTGTTTGTGAAGTTATAAATTGTGTTTTGGTCTAGGTGCTCCTAACGACAAGTAACCGAAAAACATAAAAATACCGACCAAGCACAGACCAATTTTTCAGTCGAAAATTTCGACTGTAAAAACCCCCTAATCGCAAATTTCTTGCAAAATTCGAATTAAACATGCAAAAAACAATGAGGCGGGGGAATTAAGCATCAAGTAAGCTAAATTAAGCATTAAATCAAAATTAAAGTCGAAAATATTGACCCAAAACGGAAAAACGAAACCCTAATCCTTGATTATCCTCATAAAAAGCAAAAATTAAAGAAATTAAAGGATAAAGAAGAGTAAGGATCACTTACTTGATGATATATAACCCACAAAGAACAATTAATCGACAAGAAACAAGCAAAATAGGCGATTTTTGATCGAAAAACCGCGGAACCCTAATATACTCAATAGACCGAGTAAAACAACAATAATCAAGAGGAAAATAGAGGGCTAATGACGATTAATTAACAATAAACACAATGTAGGTGACGTATTTGGCAAATGGGCAAGAAAATGGAGGTTTTTTGGGGGTAATTTGATCGCAAATAAGGAATGGGGTCGAAAATAATGAAGGGAATGAATTAACAAAAAAAGAAGGAAGTTAAAGAAAACTCCCTGCGTGTCATTTCCCAAATCACTCGATCGAGTGGTTTAAAACTACTCGATCGAGAGCTTTTTTAATGCATCTTCTCGATCGAGTAAAAAGTTACTCGATCGAGAACTCCCCTTTTCAGCTTTAGTCGATCGAGTACAATGGGATCACTCGATCGAACAGAATCCACTCGATCGAGTACAAAAAGCACACGATCGAGCTCTTTTCCTCGCGTAAGCTCTTGAATTTTCTAATATTCCTTTGAATTTGCGTGAAATCCCCAAACCTGCATAAAAACAATCGCAAAAGTATCCCAAAATACCAAATTCGCAAAGTAACAGTCTATATTCTCTAATCTACACTAAAAATTGTCTAAATTCTAATTGTCCTAATTAAAGCAATAAATAAAGTTCAACGGAAAATTTAAAAGTTATTTTTACTATTTGTTACACGAGGCATTTCCCCGCTCACTTCTCAAGGCAATTCAGTAGCCCCTCGGAGGGCCTCTGACTAGAGGATGTCATCTCAGCAACATTAATCGTCATCTTCAATTTCCACGAGCTTGCATTTGAATCATTAGGAGGAGAATAGCTTATGTCCACATACGCGCGAACTTTTTTCATCCTTACTCCTTTCTCACCGGCTTTAACATTGTCACTCCCACTTTGACTGACATTAATTGCACAATGCCCTTTGACAGCTCCTGCATTATTTTCATCTGTACCTGCAGCAGGGAAAACAGACGAACTGTCCTCCTTTTTGCTCTCAACCTGAGGCGGGGGGTCACAATACCAGCACAATACTCCAAATTTTCATTTGGAGTGTCAATAATAAGGCCAGTAGAAAAGAGGGCATTGCAATGCTGAGCTTGCATGGGAGCCCTTCGGAACTTAGACTATTGGAATATCAATTCCTCGTCCCCAACCTGAAAAGTCAACGTCTTGCCCCCGACGTCTATTACTGCACGGGCAGTAATTAAAAATGGTCTCCCTAAAATAACAGGGGTATGGGCATCTTCGGGGATGTCAAGTACAACGAAGTCAACGGGAATAAAGAATCTCTTGATCTTAACAGGTATGTCTTCTATAACACCTAGTGGCCGTGATATGCTACGGTCGGCCATCTGAACAGTCATGTTTGTGCAATTAACCTTGGTTAAACCAAGTCTCTTAGCCAGAGACAGCGGTAAGACACTCACGCTAGCGCCAAGATCGTATAACGCGTTATCAATCAAATGGGTACCAATATGACATAGAATAAAAAAACTACCCGGGTCTGACTGTTTGGGAGGTAACTTATTCTGAACTAGGGCCGTCCATACCTCGGTAAAAGCTACCGTCTCATGATCATTAATGTGCCTCTTACGCGATAAAATTTCTTTCCTAAATTTAAGGTAAGAGGGTACCTGTGTCAGCAGTTCGGCGAATGGCACAGTGACTTGCAAGCTTTTCAGGAAATCGACAAATTTGCCGAATTTTTGATTAGCTTTAGTACTTTGAAAACGCCTCGGAAAGGGCATCGTGATGGGTATCTCGAGTCCCTTGTTCCTCTCTTCCAACGTGTCAGCCAGATCAAGCTCCAAATCCTTCGAACGCTTCTTTCCTCTCGAACGAGGTCTTTCGGGCAATTTTTCACTCGATCGAGCACTAGCAGGCTCTCGATCGAGTTGTTCTTTACCTACACTACTCGATCGACCAAAAATACCATTCGATCGAGCAGTTTCTTCAACAAAGTCACTCGATCGACCAAAAATTTCACTCGACCGAGTAAGTTCTTTTTCCTGTTCACTCGATCGAGTAGAGATTTTACTCGATCGAGTCCGTTCTTCAGCAAAATCAATCGATCGACCCCCTGTAATCAGTCGATCGAGTACTTTCTTTGTCGTCAGCTCCTTTTCTTCACCGGAACACTATTCATAAACAGTAATGACCTTCCTCGGGCCTGATTTCAACACGTCCGGTCCCTCATATGAAAGACCGCTCCTCAAATTGATTAAATTTACCGTCTCATGTGGATTTTTATCAGCTTGTGACGGTAAATGACCCGATTTCTTGGATGGTTCGCGGCTAATCGGGCAACTTGAGTTTCAAGTACCTTGATAGATGCATCTTTTTGTTGATCACTCGGTTGCCACGCTTTGTCAAAGCGCAACATTGTCTCCAACTCACCTAGCTCACTTACTCCACGGAAGATGATGCACCTTGATTAGGTGTAGGAAAGGATGGAGGCTTCTGAAAGCCTTGTTGAGTCTTATGTCGAGGGACATACGGCTGCTGGTGCTGCGGAGGAGGGGTAGGATTAAGCACATTTTGACTTGTCCACCTCAAATTGGGATGGACTGCCCCTTGGTTATTATAATAGGAACCCCCTCCTTGCCTGTATTGTTGAAAAGCAAGGACCTGTTCCTTCTCTGTAAGACAGCCAACAACAGTGTGACCGCCGTTGCTCCCACACCTCTCACATGTGACAGTCTCCCCTCTAGTAAGCAAATGGACTGTCTCGGGCTCCCCAGCAGAATGCAACTCCAACTTATCAAATCTAGCATTCATGGCTTCCAGTTGAGCCACAACTTGCTTATCGACTACATGAACTGTCCTAATACCATCCCTCGGGTTTCCATACTCAGCATAGTGGTTCGCCATCTCTTCAATAAGAGCAGTCAGGTTGATCAAAAATAACTAACTGAACTAACTATTTAGCTAGCGAAGTCAGGTCGATCTCCTCAGGGAGGCAAGATATCTGTAAAAGTCAGTCTATTTGGTCACAAATGGGGGGTGTTTATAATTTGATTTCTAAACTAAAAAGGGTTAAAGGAAGATAAATATAGAAAGAGCAGTAAAGGTAGAAAAAACAGTGATAAACTATCAATAAAGAGGGGACATGTCAGGATTTCGGTTCACTACGGTAGTCCAGTGACTCAACTGTAAATAACTTAGATAAATTACTGCGAGACGGATATGGAAAGGTCCTTCCGGTCCACTTTCTATCCTAAATTACCACTAACTTAACTTCCGTCCTCGTCACGGTAGTCTACTGTTCATAGCAAGTCTATTTAGTCCAATCTTCCGATCCAGGATTAAATTTAACCAGATTAAAAGGGTGACTCAGAAACGTGCACTCAACTAAGTCGGTAAATACAGTTATATTGCCATGGTGACAGAATCTCATAAGTAATTCGTCTAACTTATTTACTACATCGTCACATTTCTACTGTAGATTCCCTAATCCCGACATGAAACAGATTTAGCTACTCATATAGCTATTAATACTGTCAATACTAATAACAAAGAAATAACCAACATTCAACACGATAGAACAATAATAAAAATGCATAAAAAGTAATTAGGGCAGTAATTAAAAGGAAGCAGAACAAGTAATTAAGACGAATAAAACAAAGATTAATATTAATAGAGAGAAAGAGATTACAATCGCAAGAATCCGGCGTAAAGAACGAACAAATCCGAGCTAAATAACACCGAAAGGAAAGTTACAGTGAAGGAGAAAAGTAACGCAATCTTTATTTGTGAGGATAAGGAAAATAGAATAAACTTAGATAATCCGTATAAAGTAGCTCCCTAATAACCTAGTAACATATGCTTAAATAGAAATATGCTAAGTCCAAAAGCTAAAACAAGTTCACGGGCTAATTAAAGCCCACGCCATCAAAAACCACTCGATCAAGTAGTCTGAAACCACTTGATCGAGTAAAACTCCAAGAAATCTACTCGATCGAACATAACTGTCACTCGATCGAGTAACCTCACTTTTCAACTCTTCTTGATCGAGTATAAAACTACTCGATCGACCAACTCCAGCTATAGAAAACACTCGATCGAGTGATTAAAAAGCTCGATTGAGTATTCTTCCTTCAAATCAGCTCAAACTCGGGCCCGACTGTCTCGTAAACCGTGCCTTCACGCATCCCAATGCAGGAACTCACTCTGGAAAAGCCCGTCTCCTCAAAATGCATGCAAAAAGGACGAAAAGTGGTACGATTCCACTACTTTCGCGTTCATTTCTACAAAAATGACAAAACGAACAAAAGTAGCCAATTCGGGGGCTAAATGCAATATAAGCAGTATGAAAGTACATAGAAATACATGCTAAAATATGCTAAAAAGACTATATAAAATGCACGTACCAAAATTTGACAGGGCTGTCTCATAACTATCAAAAATAACTAACTAAACTAACTATATAGCCAGGGAAGTTAGGTCGATCTCCTCAGGGAGGCAAGATTTCTGTAAAAGTCCGTCTATTTGGTCACAAATGGGGGTGTTTAAAATTTGATTTCTAAATTTAAAAAGGTCAAAGGAAGAGAAATAAAGAAAGACCAGTAAAGGCAAAAAAAGAGTAATAAACTAACAATAAAGAGGGGACATGCCACGATTTCCGTTCACTACGGTAGTCGAGTGACTCAACTGTAAATAACTTAGATAAATTACTGCGAGATGGATATGGAAAGGTCCTTCCGGTCTACTTTCTATCCTAAATTACCACTAACTTAACTTCCGTCCTCGTCAGGGTAGTCTACTGTTCATAGCAGGTCTATTTAGTCCAATCTTCTGATCCAGGATTAAATTTAACCAGATTAAAAGGGTGACTCAGAAGCGTGCACTCAACTAAGTCGGTAAATACAGTTATATTGCCATGGTGACAGAATCTCACAAGTAATTCGTTTAACTTATTTACTACATCATCACATTTCTACCGTAGATTCACTAATTCCGACATGAAACAGATTTAGCTACTCATATCACTATTAATACTGTCAATACTAATAACAAAGAAATAACCAACATTCAACACGATAGAACAATAATAAAAATGCATAAAAAGTAATTAGGGCAGAAATTAAAAGGAAGCAGAACAAGTAATTAAGACGAATAAAACAAAGATTAGTATTAATAGAGAGAAAGAGATTACAATCGCAAGAATCCGACATAAAGAACGAACAAATCCGAGCTAAATAACCCCGAAAGCAAAGTTACAGTGAAGGAGAAAAGTAACGCACCCTTTATTTGTGAAGATGAGGAAAATAGAATAAACTTAGATAATCCATAGAAAGTAGCTCCCTAATAACCTAGTAACATATGCTTAAATAGAAAATATGCTAAGTCCAAAAGCTAAAACAAGTTCACGGGCTAATTAAAGCCCACGCCATCAAAAACCACTCGATCGAGTAGTCTGAAACCACTTGATCGAGTAAAACTCCAAGAAATCTACTCGATCGAACATAACTGTCACTCGATCGAGTAACCTCACTTTTTAACTCTTCTTGATCGAGTATAAAACTACTCGATCGACCAACTCCAGCTATAGAAACCACTCGATCGAGTGATTAAAAAGCTCGATCGAGTATTCTTCCTTCAAATCAGCTCAAACTTGGGCCCGACTGCCTCGTAAACCGTGCCTTCACGCATCCCAATGCAGGAACTCACTCCGAAAAATCCCGTCTCCTCAAAATGCATGCAAAAAGGACGAAAAATGGTACGATTCCACTACTTTCGCGTTCATTTCTACAAAACGGACAAAACGAACCAAAGTAGCCAATTTGGGGGCAAAATGCAATTTAAACAGTACGAAAGTACATAGAAATACGTGCTAAAATAGGCTAAAAAGACTATATAAAATGCACGTATCACGCACCTAAACAGGCTACTTCTTTTCCTATTTTCAAACCAGGGGTGACCCCCTTACATCGCCAATAGGCTCGCGCCTATTCTGGCTGTCTGATGCAGGGTCTGTCCCCCTTCCAGCATTGGTCTAGGACGATCCCAACTCCGGCTAACCCGGATATAGGACGGATCAGATGACTAACTTTCCCATTCAAAAATCATATTTTCAAAATGCCTTACTAAGACAAACGGATCACGTTATGCACCATAAACCTAATTTGGTAAATGGATGTTTAATTTCCCTCTTGCATGCAAATCAACCATAAATCCAACTCGGCATCTTATACTTGATACTTGGATTAAATCAACCGACTTAGAAAACTTTCATATGCTATGTTTAAACTATTGGATGCACATTCATGCATTTAAACCGTTTTATCAACTTTTACATTCAACCAACCAAGATCGACCAGTAGAGGCCGCTACCGCGGGCGGGATTGGGTGTCTGATTAAAGGGCTTCCCAATACGTACGGGAGTCATTCAAGAAATAGGATGCTAAAGAGGGACGATTCCTTATCTTTAGTACCTATGTCAAACACTGCTTTGTGATTCGTTTGACCGAGGTATAAACTGGATTCGAACGGGTTCCAAGCATCCCACAAATGCTTGGTGGCGACTCCGAACATCTCTAATCATTTCGAGACCCTTGCCGAGACGAAACCGGCCGATAAAAAATGATCCTGTCGAAAGAATACTTTTACGCCGCCGAGCGTCGCTTTCAGTAGACCGCTATGCGTCCACGGATTGGCCTGGAGCGTACGTGCCTATGTCTATAGGCTCCCATGTCTGTATCGGTGATAGTTTGGTATAGGGATAAGGGAATTCCTTGTTAAGGTGTCATGAGGACAAGAGGTTTGGATAGGATTTCCTTTATCCTGTCGAAGGCCCTTTGACAGTCGTCGTCCTAATCGTTGTGATCGGAGGCGCGAAGCTTCTTGAAGATTGGTTCACAAATCAGAGTGAGTTTGGCTATGAAGTGGCTGATGTATTGGACTTGACCGAGAAATCCTCGAATCTCCTTCTCGTTCTTAGGTCGGGGCATTTGTTAAAGATCTTTGATTTTGGTAGATCAATCTCAATGCCTCTTTTGCTGACGACGTGTCTTAGGATTTTTCCGGCGGTCACCCCGAAAGCACACTTTTGAGGATTTAGTCTCATGTTATATTTCCGAAGGCGAGCGAAGAATTTTCGAAGGGCGCAGATGTGGCCGTCCCGCTCTTTTGATTAGACAATCATGTCGTCAACATATACCTCCACCTCCTTGTGCATCATATCATACAAGAGGGTGGTTGCGGTCCTTTGGTAGGTTGCTTCGGCGTTTATTAGACCGAAGGGCATGACCGTGTAGCAGTACGTACCCCACTGTGTGGTGAATGCAATCTTGTACATGTCTTCCTCGGCCATTTTGATCTTGTTGTACCAAGCATACCCGTCCATAAATGATAATAGGGCTTGCTCGGCAGTGTTATCAACCAAGATGTGAAGATGTGGCATAGGGAAGTCGTCCTTTGGACTTGCCTTGTTCAGGTCCCTGAAGTCGACGCAAACGCGAGTTTTCCCGTCTTTCTTGGGTGCAGGAACTATGTTGGCCACCCATTCAGAGTATTCGGACACTTTGATAAATCCGGCTTTGAACTGTTTGTCAACCTCTTCCTTGATTTTCAAGGTTCATTCAGGGTGAATACACGCGCAGCTTTTGTTTCACGGGCTTAGCTCCGAGTTTGATGGGTATCCTATGTTCTGCAATCTCCTTGTCGATCCCAGGCATGTCTTTGTAGGACCAAGCGAATACGTCCTTGTATTCGTGTAGGAGGTCAATGAACTGCTGTCTTTCCGAGGGGTCAAGGGTGGTCCATATTGTGACACCCCCATACTCCATGTGCCTTACCAGGACCAGTTAAAGTATGAGAACGTCACCATCTCGGTTACCCGAGGAAATGATAATCAAATGACAATGAAGAAACATAATTTAAATAACAATACGGTTTAAAATGATTACATGTTCAAATGCCCAAAACCGATAAAATACGATACAATGTTCTCAAATGCCAAAAGTGTCAAACAACTAAGATAAAACAACGGAAGACTCTAAGCCTGCCTCGTGGTGACTCATCCCAGCTAACCCAAGCGTATCTTCTCATACCTGCTCAACAACTGCTCACCATCCCCTAATGGATCACCACAGTTTTTAAAATAAATAACGGGGTCAGTACTAATTACACAATCAAGCCACAATGAAACAATTATACAAACAGCTCAAACATCTCAACAAAACTCTAGTTACCATCTCCTATCTCCACATCACTGACTACACACTAAAGTGTTAGTACTGCCAGAGTACCCATCACAACAGGTACTCCTCGCCGCCAATGGAGGACCGCAGCCGTTCCCACCTAAGCCCCGCTCATCTCCATTGAGCGATAAACCCATGTTCATTAATGTGCACATCCCTCATGTGGCGGGTTCCACAGAAGGCGAATCAAGGGCGTGAAGCCACTCCCGCAAGTGACTCCACTCAGCCAGGGACGCACCCCGAATATCACAGACAGTTATACAGTAATCACAATACTTCTATCAACAACCACCAAATCAGAAACCAACGTGATAATTACTCAACGACAAGAATACTAACACCACCAATATCAATCATCCATGTAATTAATCCCGAGTATGGAAACCCTACCTTGAAAGCAAACACCACAATAGACGATCAAGCAGCTAACTTAGAATCTCTCCTCAACGAATCCTCCTCCTATACACAGGTAATACATACAATCATATAAACCACCAAAACCCCTAAATTACCCAATTAGGGTTTAACCAACCTTAACAAAACGATATAAAAATTATATGTAAAGCTTACCCTCGATGCAAGGATCACAAAGGTATAAAAACAACGAAAACCAGCACTCCTTGCCCCTGGATTTGCTAATAATGCCATGAGATGAAGCAACGTAACTTAGATCTTCTCCTTTTTGTGATTTTAGGTTTGCAAAAGTGTTTTAGGAAAAAGATGACGAAACATTATATATTAATCCGCATTATTAACAAACCCGTCACAAATCACCCGTTAACTGACTTACTCGATCGAGTAAGTCACTTACTCGATCGAGTGACTCTTACTCGATCGAGTGCCAGGCTTACTCGAACGAGTACCCATCAGGCAGACTACTGTTTTGCGGAAAACCATACTTACTCGACGAGTAAGCCCCACTCGATTGAGTACCCTAAGACTCATAAAACCGTAGTATTACGATCTTACCTCCTTAAAAGAACTTCGTCCCCGAAGTTAAAACCACAACACAACAAAAACACACTAACACCAACCCGACACAAGCACATAAACAAAACTCGACACAAAACTCCAAAACACACCTCCAAAACAAAACTCAACCCGACTCGAAACAACCACTAACTATACCAAAAATCACATAAAACATGCAAAAACTCTATGTGACCATCTCATACCCCCCCTAAAAGAAGCAATGTTACGTCCCCATAACCACACATACCTGATCAAACAGAGACGGGTACCGGTCCCTCATAGCCTCTTCTACCTCCCACGTAGCCTCCTCAACCTCATGGTTAGACGAAAGAACCTTAAGCAACACTGTCTCACCATGTCTAGTTTTCCTAACCTTTCGATCAAGAATCTGTTTAGGCACCTCAAGATAAGACAAGGACTCATCCAACTCGACGTTCTCTACACCGTAACACATGTGATGGATCACTAACATACTTCCTCCGTTGAGATACATGAAACACATTAGGCACTCTATCCAAGGTAGACGGTAAAGCTAACCGATAAGCAACCTCAACCACACGATCCACGATCTCATATGGTCCTATAAACTTCTGGCTCAGCTTCCCTTTCTTACCAAATCTCATAACCTCATGCATAGGAGACACTTTCAAAAGAACATTTTCCCCAACCTGAAACTCTATGTCACGACGTCGTAGATCTGCATAACCCTTTTGTCGATCCTGGGCCGTTTTCATTCTTTACCTTATCGACTTAACTTGTTCAACCATGTCTGTACCATCCGTGGTCCCAAAATAACTGCCTCAGCACTATCATCCCAACATATCGGACTCCTACATCTCCTCCCATATAAAGCTTCAAATGGTGCCATGCCAATACTGGTGTGATTGCTATTGTTGCAAGAAAACTCAATTAAATCTAACCTCTCCTCCCAGATACGACCAAAATCCATAACACAAGCTCGTAACATATCCTCTAAAGTCTTGATGGTCCTCTCTGTCTGGCCATCTGTCGCAGGATGAAATGCAGTACTCATCTTTAAGGTAGTCTCCATCAACTCCTGCAACTTTTCCTAAAACCGTGATATGAACCTCGCATCTCTATCGGACACTATATCCTTAGGCACCCCATGCAAACGAACCACATGCAATATATATAAGCCAAAGCCAACTGCAGCTTGGTCCAATTATCTTTCATCGGCACAAAGTGAGCTGATTTCGTCAGTCAGTCTACTATAACCCATATCATGTTATTACCCTGCCGACTTCTCGACAACCCAACTATAAAATCCATAGAAATAAACTCCCACTTCCACTCAGGTACCTCAAGAGATTGAATCTTACCTTGTGGTCGCCGCTGCTCCCCTTTCACTCTCTGAGAAGTTAAACAATGAGGCACGAACTCAGTTGTTTCTTTCTTCATCCCCGGCCACTAGAAAGTTTTCTCCAAATGTTTGTATAGCTTGTCACCGCCTGGATGTACCGAGTATGGTGTGCAATGAGCGTCTGTCATGATTATCTTTTTAACCTCCTCATAACTAGAAACACACCATCTGCCATCAAATCTCATACTACCATCTGTATGAATAGAGAATCTAGACACTGTCTCTTTCTCTACTCCAGCTCTCCACCCCTCAATCTTAGGATCCAAAGCTTGTTTTCTTCGAATCTCATCATAGAGGTCCGGCTCCACTGTCAAATCACCTCTAGCATCCCTTTTCTGGATCATATGTATCCCCATTTTCCCCACCTCATCTCTCAGTCAAATCAAGGACATAGCTGTGCATAAAGAATGCGCACTATTCCTACTCAAGGCATCTGCAACCACATTAGTTTTTCCTTCATGGTTGCTGATATCCATGTCATAATCACCAATCAGCTCCATCCACCTCCTCTTTCTCATGTTTAACTCTTTTTGAGTGAAGATGTACTTGAGACTCTTGTGATTTGAAAACACCCTAAAGGTCGCCCCATAAAGATAGTGCCTCCAAATCTTGATAGCAAACACAACTGCACCCAACTCCAGATCATATGAAGGGTAGTTCTCCTCATAAGGCTTCAATTGCCTAGAAGCCTAGGCAATCACTTTCCCATTATGCATCAACACACAACCCAACCCATTCTTTGAAGTATCTGTATATACCTCAAAGTTCTCGCTCCCCTCAGGTAATGCTAAGATTCGAGCTGTGGTCAAATGCTCCTTTAATGTTTGGAATGTCGTCTCACAACTTTCATCCCAACGAAACCTGCTCTCTTTCTTCATAAAAGCTTTCATAGGTCTAGCTATCTTGGAGAAATATTTCACGAACCGCCGATAGTACCCTACTAAACCCAAAAAATTCCTGATCTCTGCCACATTATTTAGTGCTTTCCACTTGGTAACAACCTCAATCTTCGCAGGATCCACAACTACCTCTTTCTTTGAAATCACATGCCCTAGAAAGGCATCCTCCTCCAATCAGAACTCACATTTAGACAACTTTGCATACAGCTGATGTTCTCGCAAAGTATGCAACACTATCCTCAAATGCTTCTCATGCTCCTCTTTAGTCTTAGAAAAGACTAAGATATCATCTATAAAGACCACCACAAACCGATCCAAGAACTGGCTGAAGACCCGGTTCATCAAATCCATAAACACTGCAGGTGCATTAGACAACCTAAACGGCATCACCACATACTCATAATGACCACACCTCGATGTAAAAGTTGTCTTTGGTATGTCCTCTTCTCTAATCTTTACCTGATCGTAACCCGACCTCAAATCAACCTTAGAAAAGACTGCTGCACCGCACAACTGATCAAACAAATCATCGATCCTTGGCAAAGGATACTTGTTCTTTACTATCACTCTGTTTAGCTCCCTATAGTCGATGCACAACCTCAAGCTCCCATCTTTCTTCTTTAGAAACAACACTGGTGCTCCCCATGGTGATACACTAGGTCTAATGTATCCCTTCTCAATCAGATCATCCAACTGCTTCCTTAGCTCCTCCAGCTCTTTAGGACCCATACGGTACGGTGCCTTAGAGATTGGCCCCGTTCCCAGTTTCAGTTCAACACTGAAATGTATCTCCCTCTTCGGTGGCAACCCCGGAATCTCTTCTGGAAAAACATCTGGAAACTCTCCCACCAGTGGTATCTGCTCCACTGACCGACTCTCCACTCTATGATCTCTCGCATGGCATAAGATCAATGGGCACCCCTTTCTCAAATAGGACTTCAAGGTCACTGCTGCAATCAACTTAACTTTGGGTTTGACAATAAACCCTCGATAAGACACACTAATCCCCTTAGGACCTCTCAAAGAAACCCTCTTTTGATGGCAATCTATCTTAGCCTTGTACTTTCCCAATAAATCCATACCCACAATCATCTCAAAACCTTCCAAAGGAAACTTTAACAAGCCTACAGGTAGATCAACTTGCCCAACTATCATAGACACACCTCTATACATCCGCCCACAAGATACGGACTCACCCGAAGGTATAAAAACGTCCTCTCTCACAGACTCATACTCACTCAAACCCAACCGTTTAGCATGACTCGATGATACAAACGACTGTGATGCTCCTGAATCAAACAAAACAAAAGTAAAAAATCCATTAACAAGAAAAGTACCGGTGATAACATGAGCATCATACTCAGCTGCTTTCTTCTCCATCATAAACAGCTTGCCACTGGTCTTCTGCCCACTTCCCTGGACAGTACTAGCTGAGGTAGACGGCTTAACAGCCGACCCGTGGTTGTTATTGTTGTTCGTCGCCGGTTTCTGGTATGAATTACCGCCAGTGCGGTTAGCCCCACCGTTGTTGTTACTCTGACCTCCCCTGTTGTTCCACGACCCAGCCGGCCTGTTACTAGCATAGCTCTGTGAAGGACCCTGAGAGAAATTCCCCTGTGACGCTCTCTAGAAACCCCCACTCACATCACTGGTGCACTCATGCCTCTTGTGGCCCACACCACCACAGTTAAAATAGGTCATACCCCAAATGCTACTACCACTCCCACGACCATGCCCAAAGGAAGCCCCAACACTAAATCATGAACCCGATGAATAAGCCCTTGCCTGGTTATCGCCACCAATCTTGTAACTTGACTGGACACCTCCCTCACCCTCAGCTTTCCTCTTCTCAAAGGCTCTCTCCCGGTTCTCCTTGGCCATCTCAACTAACCTCTCAGCCCTCCCAACACGCTCATAAACCTCTTTCACATAAGTAAGAGTTCCCACCGGTAACTTTTCTATAATCTTGGGGGTCAACCCCTTCTCAAACCTCAATGCCAAGTTCTCTTGGTTCAGCCCCATGTCCTCAGCATACCTATACTTCTCATGAAACTTATGGTAGTACTAAGAAACGGTCATCTCAGAGGTCATTTTAAAATCATCGAACTCCTCCCTCAAATGTTCAGGTACAAAATCACGCCTCATAGCGTTCTTGAACTCATCCCTTGGTATCGCCGGTAACCCCTACTTCATATACAACTCCCGAGCACTCACTTTAACATTATCCCACCACTCACCAGCTGCTTCCCTCAAGTAGAACGCGGCTTGTTCTACTATCAACTCCTCCGGGTAGTGGACCAAGTCGAGAATATTCTCCATCTCTCTATGCCAATTATCCAGCAGAATTGGCGCCCCTGTTCCCTTGTACTCCTTAGGAGTGAACCTAGCTATGTGAATACTGATCTTGGAGGGCTCAACCTCTCTATCCTTTCCCACTCTTTTCAAGGCCTCAGTGAGAACATCTTGGTGCTCCAACATCTTTACTATATCATCAACGGTCATACTCTCAGCTCTAGCATACAAAGCGTTCCTCTTTGAATGCATCTTGCAACTATAAAAGAGAAAGGTAGACATAAACACATACCCCACATCTCAAAACACGCATACGACCTGTACAAAACCCACTCGATCGAGCCCCTTCACCCACTCGATCGAGTTGAGGTCACTCGATCGATTTGCTCCTCTTACTCGATCGAGTGCCTCGACTCCAGAACCTAACCATAATGTTGCTAAAAACATACTCGATCGAGCTGCCTACCCACTCGATCGAGCTTATCCCACTCGATCGAGTTATGGAGACTCGTATACGCTACCCGCATGTTCGTCTCATATTCCCAACTTCAATACTATTAGCAAAACATCAACAACCACACATGTACTTACGCATCAATATATATATATATATATATATATATATATATATATATATATATATATATATATATATATATATATTATATATTAAAATACTTCTCATAAATCTAACATGCCACACTACACATCAAACATTATACTTTCATGCTGTATAATCAACCAACATACAATCCACATAACCATCATCCTCCATCTCACATTTCCCACCTTCCAAATACATACACCCACCAATTCACACCACATGTTACTATATAGATATGCAAACACAAGAACATCACATAACGATCCCGACACGTACGCCAAGTGACCGGTTCAAAATTGTAGGGTGAGTTCGCGACTTTAGGACGTCTCCCAAACCTTTGCATTAGCTCCTACAACTTCTACCCCGGGTTCATTTTAATTTGACTCCCTATGTTCATTAGGTTCATTGGTTAAAGGTTTTAGGATCGTCGCTCTGATACCACTTTGTGACACCCCCATACTCCAAGTGCCTTACCAGGACTACTTAAAGTATGAGAACGTCACCATCTCGGTTACCCGAGGCAATGATAATCAAATGACAATGAATAAACATAATTTAAATAACCATGCAGTTTAAAGTGATTACATGTTCAAATTCCCAAAACCGATAAAATACGATACAATGTTCTCAAATGCCAAAAGTGTCAAACAACTGGTCGGACTCACTTGGAGGTTAAGTTTTCGGTACTTGTCGTTAGGAGCACCTAGACCAAAACACAATTTATAACTCCACAAACAACTCTACAATTAGTAAAGAGGCAAGTAAAGGTCGGATCCCGAAGGACGGGAATTGAGACGATATTTTCAATTGCAACTAGTGGTGTCTAAGGGTGTCACAATTTGGGGTTTGAAGTAGAAGATCACTAAACTAAATAGCAATAAAAGTAAACAAGCAAGATGATTAAAAAGGGGTGTAAACAATTGATAAAAGGCACTAGGGTGTCATTGGGTCATAGGGGATTCATGGGAATTGATCATACAAACATATTCTCAAATTATAAGCAAGCAATTATTGTTGTGATGGATCGAGTTGGTTTATATCTTACAATCCTAGGAAAGTTTGGGTCCGGGAGCCGAATCGATTAGATTGTACAACACCTACAAGTCGACTTAATCTTCCCTACTCAACTATATGCATGGTCTAATGAGACTCGAGTTGGTTTATGTCTTACAAGTCTCATTGAAAAGATAGGTGATGGGTAAAAAATGCAAGGATTCATAGGCTCGCATTTCATCAAACATAACATGTGCATAAGTTGAGATCACAACAAGCAAGCAAATAAACTATGAAAACATATTAATTTAAGCATGAATCATCCCCCATGTTGGTTTCCCCTAATTACCCATTAACCCTAGCTAAGGAAACTACTCACTCATTATCATGTTGAACATTCTAGCAAGGTTGTCAATCACACCAACAAAGTAAAACATGATGAATAAATGAAGATAATTAACAATAATTAAAAAGGGAGTAAGAGAATTATACCTACTAATGATTCCAATAATAAAGCAAAGAATAATAGAAGTACTTGATGATTGATTGGAAGGTTGATCCGGTTGATGTCGTCACTCATCCAATCAAACACATTTATAATACTCAACAAACTACTAGTTAGCGGTAAGTCGAGGTCGATCCATGGGACGGTGTGCTTTAGGTTCTAAGTCTATCTATCTCAATTTATGCTAGTGTCACAATTTGGTTGGGTTTGTAGTTGTGTTCTAGGCTAATGCAAACAATAAGGTAAATCAAGCAATAAAAGGAAAGATGTAAACAAATGATTAAAAGTGCTAGGATGTCATGGGGTCATGGGGGATTCATGGTTTTCATCATACAAACATGTTTAGAAATATATGCAAGCAATTAATGTTGTGGAGGAACCGAGTTGGGTTATGTCTTACGGTTCATAGGAAGGGTTGGGTCCTGAGTCGAATCGATTAGATTGTACAACACCTACAAGTCGACTTACTTTCCTCCTATTCAACTTCTATGCATGATCTAACAAGACTCGAGTTGGTTTATATCTTACGAGTCAAGTTGAGTAGATAAGAGATGGTTGTAAATGCAAGGATTCATAGGCTTAGCATTTCAACAAACATAACATGTGCATAAAGTTGACATAACAACAAGCAAACAATTTAATCATGTGAACATATTAGATTAAGCATGAATCAATCCCATGTTGATTTCCCCTAATTACCCACTAATCCTAGCTAAAGAACTACTCACTCATTATCATGGGAAACATGTCATTAATGGTGTCAATCATCACAACAAGTATAGACATAATAATGGAATGAAGAAATGACCAATAAAGAGTAAAGAGTAAAGGAATTATACCAACTTAAGATGATCCAAACAATAAAGCAAAGAATAATAGAAGAACTTGATGATTGATGGAAGGTTGGCAATCTCCCAATAAACCCAATAATCTTCAATTACCCAAAAATAAACTTGAATAATAAACTTGAACAACAATTAAGGAGAGATTAATGTATAATTTGTGGAAAGATTAAATGATAATTTATTCTAATCTACTCCTAATCTAATCTAAGAGAATTCCCTCCTAAAAACCACACACCCTTATTGATTTACATAATGGGATATTTATAGTGGAAATTAGGTGGATGCATTTAGGGTTAACTAAGGCTAAAATAGTAATTACACTTTTTAAATGGAGCAAGGAGGATCCGGTATTTATCGAAGGAAGCTCTTCTTTCTTTGTAGTTTAGAGAAGACGAAATTATGCTGTGAAGAAATCCGTGCGTATTGGAGTCGGGACGGGCGGACTCTGTCGGTGGAAGACGAGCGGATTCGAGGGAATCCGGGCGGATTCTGGCGGGGCAATCCGAGCGTCTTTGGAGGAAACCGCTCGGATTGTGCTGTGAGGAGACGGGCGGATTGGAGACAATCCGCTCGAATTGTTCTTCAGCAATAATTCTTCTTCTTTTCTTCCCTTTTTTTTACTTCCATTTTATTCTTGTGGGATTGGTCTTTAGTCCTTGCTTCCTCTTCACACTAGTCCGTCTAGTATCGTCAAGTAGCTTCCAAATATGCACGAAAGACGGGAATTTCTGCCTTATTATCTCCTTTTCTACAAAACATATGAAATGCGATAGAAAAGCAAATAGGAAGGTTTTGACGGATAAAATGGTCATAAAATGCTATAATAGTATGCAAAATAGGCTCAATTAGGGGACTAAATGTGCGCAAATAATGGTCACATCAAATATCCCCAAACCGAACCTTTACTCGTCCCGAGTAAAGAGGTGACTAAAACTAGACCTTTATTTAAACTATCCTACTAATATAGCCTATATGAGACAATTAGCGGGTCTCACTCGACCCCTTCAACTCATGACAAGACAACCATGAGGTAGGATGCCTTCTTGCAAGGCAAGGTGGGTCTTGCCAAAATGGCGACACATCCAAACATTAAGCACACAAAATCAAATAATGGATGCATCTATAAAAGAATAGCCACTTTCCTCATCTAAGTGGCGGAAATTATCTACAAGGAAAGCAATTCAAGGGTACACACTCCTTCATAGATACAATTTGTTCAAACTACTAAGCCTAGAAGGATTCCAATAAATCACCTCCAAGTTGTGTCAAGCTAGGGTACCTTTGTCCTCAATCGTTAAATGCTTTTGTCAAGAGTAGACTCCCTATGGTGTTAGAAACACTGGAGGATCGCGGAATTCCCCTCTTGCCTAGACATGAAGAAGGGTCGTTCCCTCTCTACCATGCACAAAAATGGATACGGTGGATAAAGGGATCGATAGATATTTGAGTTTCACTTTGGGAGTTTGCTTTCATTTTTGTTTTTCCCCCCAATTTCATGTGGCATATAACATTTGAGAACACTTTCTTGCCATTTCTTTTGATTTTTGGCTTTTCAATACTTGACAACTTTCAACTTTTCTTTGCATTTCTTTTGAACATTTTCAAAGTCACCCCATATGTAGTGAGGGTGGCTTATATTTGAAGCATATGAGTTCTATTTTTGCTCCTCTTTTCATTTGATGCATTTTTTTTTTTGCAAACTTTCTTTCACTTTTCATTTCATTGAACTCAAATTGATTTCTTTTTGTGCCCATTCCCTTTGATGACAAAACTCTGGTAGAACATGGATGATGGATGGATGGATGCATGGTTTCAAGGGTCACCTTGGAGTAAACGGTAGCCAAGGAGTTATCACACCACAAGGTACTCTTGACTAGGCCTTAAACCATGGGTCAAAGGATACTAGCATGACACATCCTAGGGTGTTTTACAAGTATTCTAACATGCAAAGTCTTAAGAAGAAAAAGCATCGACTAGGGCCTATATACACTTGCCAAGCTTCCCAAGTAGACGGTTTAGCAAAATTTTTCTAACATGCAAACTACATGCCATGATGCAACTACCATATAAACCTCCTAATGCAAATGTTTCTACCAACTAATATGTCATATAAACTAAATGCAAGTCCTAAGTTCGTATTGTTATACCGCATCAATCAAAATAAAGCCACATAGCCATTAACATAAAGAGGAAAAAGGAGATTGGGAAGATCGTACCATGCGGTCTTCAATATCCTCAGGTCTCGGATGTGGCGTAGTCAATCAATGTGAACAAGGATAGAACAAACACAATATATACAAGAAAATATATACAAGACTACACTATAAAGGAAATGAACTTGTTTTTGGATTTTTGAATTTTTCAAATTTTTATGGTTTTTGTTTTTATGAAATTAAAAGACATATTTTTGGGATTTTTCGAAATTTTTCAATTTTTATGCATTTTTGGAATATAAATTCCCATCCCCCACTTTATTTTGGACATTGTCCTCAATGTATATGTAGGAGTAGGAATAAAAAGGAAATACATGTTTTTGGATTTTTGATTTTATGGAAATTGAAGTACAAATGCAATGATATGATATGAATGAATGCAAGCTCTAACTAAATGCAATTCTATATGACATATATAACAAATGAATGCAATCTAAACTATACTATATGATGCATGATTAATGCTTGAGTCACCTATGATCAAACCTCCCCAAACCGATTTAAACACTATTTCTAGTGTAGAAATGAATAGGTTTGGCCATTAGTAACTATGCATGAATTCTAATCTATATGCAACTATCTACATAAATCATGTGAGATATATACAATGCAACTATACTATATGAACTAACTAATGCAAATGCAATATGGAATATAATACAAATGCATGCAAAAGCTACACTAAATGCAATATATATACAAAAGAGAGAGGGAAAGATGGGTATCATACAAATGGAGGTGGTGAGGTAGGCCTCTTTCACTCGTCATCCTCATCATCTTGATCATAGCCATAATGATGAGAGCTTCCGGCTTGATCATACCCTCTTGCTTGACCCCAATACCCTCCTTGGTCAAATTCTCCTCCTTGCCCCGAGTACCCTTGATACCCGTCGTTGTGAGTACCAAAGATAAAATTTATAATCTCCTATTAAGACTAACCTAGGCTAGTGGTAACAGGGTCGAACCACAAGGAGGAAGTTGTAAACTTTAGTTGATTTATGTTCAGTCTGAGGTAACTATTGTGGGGGTTGTTTTGAATAAGTCTAAGACTAAGAGCAAACAAAGATAATAAACTAAAAATACGATTTAAACAGATAAAAGAAGGGTACTAGGATGGTCGGTTCTTTATAGCTTCGGCGGCAGCAAACTAAGTCGGTCTGAATCAAACACAGGTAAGGCGGGAAATAAAGAGGTCCTCTCGGTCCACTCTTAACAAATAGCATCTCTCGATCTCGCTATAGGTCCCTAATGTCACTAATACTAACTTTCGTCCTCAAAAGTGACTAATGGTCCAAACTATACCTATCTTTCGATCTTAGCACAGTCTAGTCGATTTAATTGATGGTCTAATAACCTCCCCTACCTTTTGATCTAATGGGTCAGTCACGAAATAGGTATCTAACTGTTCGCATGCATTCAACTCGTCAAATACAAGATTAAAACAATTAAAACGAATATAAAACCCTACGAGGTCAGTCGATCGACTGGCAATGTCAGTCGATCGACCAACACGCGAGACAGACCTTTCTAATCTAATGCCGCCTATGCCATAAATCGCCTACATCCTAGCACTAAAGAATTAGCTACTCATGCTAAAGATGAAAACAACAATAAAACTCATAACGATTACTGAATTCATGCTTAAGGTAAATAACAACAAAGACAAAACGATAATTGGCTTTCGGGACACTAGCTATCAATTCTATACTAATAATGAAAGTAAAACAATAAACTAAAATTAGGGCAGAATGAATACCGAGATTTAAGAGGAAAGATTAAGAACAAGGGCAGAATTCCAATGCTAAAATCGATATCCCAAACCCTAGATACTCGAAAATAAACTAAAATCAGAAATCTTGTCAGATTGTGATAAAAACTTGGATAAAAACTTAGATAGCCAAACTGATGGTTTCATGTTACGTTATATAGCAATCAACGCAACATCTTATTTCCTAAACCTAAACTTCACGGGCTTCAAGATTCACGGTCTTTCAATTCACGTCTGGAATAGAAATCCGGTCGATCGACTGATAAGGCTGGTCGATCGACTGCTCCTCAGCAAACAGTAGCTTCTGGAACCCGAGCATTGGTCGATCGACTTAGGGTGGTAGTCGATCGACTGGCTGAGCTGCTACTTGACTTCTTTTAACTCGTGGACTTGTCTTTTGGGCCTTGGATTGCGCACCAAGCTCGTTCTTTAAGCAGTTCCTTTACGTCATTTGTAATGCAGATTACTCGGGGGCGGATTTGGCTTGATTCCCCGTTGAATTCTTCACATTTCTGCAATAAAGTACAAAATACGGAAGTAGACGGAAATAGGGAGAAATGTAGCATAAACTACAAGAATGAGCTCTGAAATGCGCGTAAAATGGGATGTAAAACATCATATAAATGACACGCATCAAACTTCCCCAAACCAAACCCTTGCTTGTCCCCAAGCAAGAACTAGACTCGATCTAACGACCTAATGGAACGAGTTCAAACTCAGAGCGAAATGCAAACTGTAAGGCCTAAACCAATTTAATGCACAACCAACAATCAATTAGTAGTGAGAATCATGCAAACGAATTATAAAGTCGTCAAAAACTGCTGAACCGTTGACTATAGAGACTTATCAAATTGGACTCTCGCGGGTCGCTCAAATCACTCAATTAAGCACAGGTGATATATTTGTAAGATAGAAAGAATTAATTTGTAGTGACTCTCACCTAACTACGACCTATGAGGACATGCCATCAATAAAATATGAAAATGATCTCTATAACCGTACATATGCATTCCAACCAACAGATGACCAATGACACATGCCGAGGTATATATGGAAATGTGAGGTATGGGTAAGAAGAGGCAAAACATTTTATGGTAAAGTGGAGGTACAGGTGATCAAGCTAGTACCAAAACGGAACCAAGTGGCAACATCCAACTTCTTGCTCATAAACAGACGAAACGGTGCTATAGCAAGCACAAATCTCACAAATCTCCAAACTAACAAATCAATAAACTCCCCATAAAATATGAATAAAACATGGGAGCAAAAATCGCCAAAAGATAAGGATTGAATTATGCGAATTGATTCTCTTTTCCTCGAATCTCAGTCGATCGACCAAAAGGGGCAGTCGATCGACTACTTTGAACAGTACAGGACACTTTTCCTTTTTCATTTCATTTTTTTTCATTTCTTTTTTTTTTCTTTTTTTTTTTTCTTTTGTTTCTTCCTTTCCTCTTTCTTTTTCCAATCATCATCTCAACAGAGCAAATGCCACCAAAAACGAGTAACAATTCCAAGAACACAAACTACTTGCTTGACAAAGGTAGGCTAAATGTAGGATGTAGTAAACGGGACAAAAAGGGAATTTTTTTGGCAGTGTGGAGCTTATGGGTAAAATGAGAAAAGGAAACCTCTTCCACATGTGTCAACAAACCACAAACCGAATGCATACAGGTATTAAGTAGATCAAATTCATATTCATGCAAATTAAGGAAACATGTCTCATAAGGAGTACTACTCACATTCCTAAATAAATCGGTCATAAATGTCACCAGTTATAGGCTCTAATTCTCAGAAATATGATGTAGGTTGCCAATTTTCTAAGTCAAGTCTCAAGTTCAGCAAATAAATTAACGAAAACTCGTAGATATGCATTTATGATTCTACTAATAATATGTTGATCTAGCAAGGCTTAGGCAAAACAGGTGCAAATGCAAAATCATCATAGAAATACTACCGTTCCGACTCGACCTATATGCTAAAATAAACGTGCATTTTATAACAATTTTTTGAATTTTTCAATTTTTTTTGAATTTTGTGTAAATATGAATAAAGAAACAACAAGACAAAAACATAATATAAACGTGAATGCAAGCAAATGAAATGCGACGCAACACCCTTCCCCAAACCAAATCGCACAATGTCCCCATTGTGCAAAATCATATAGTGAAGAAAAGAGAAATGGGAATTTGCGAGAAAATAAATAAGCAAGACACAAAGGAAAGATATGGAACTCACAAGACTCTAAGCGCAAAGAAAGGAAACCTCCCCAAACCAGCGTGAGCTAGGAGGTTTCGGTGAGAGCAGCATGCTACCAATAAGGACCCGAAAAGGCAATTAAAAACCACGCATAAGATCAAGAAAACAATTTTGAAGCGTAAAAATTGTGCACAAATGAG
The DNA here is from genome assembly GCF_048544455.1 of Silene latifolia. Classification (NCBI taxonomy): domain Eukaryota; kingdom Viridiplantae; phylum Streptophyta; class Magnoliopsida; order Caryophyllales; family Caryophyllaceae; genus Silene; species Silene latifolia. The sequence continues at coordinate 331,782,442 of NC_133538.1, read as the reverse complement.
GCAAAGAGAAAAAAAGATAATTAGACGGAAAATAAAGTGGAGTAGAAGACTCCCTTAGGTCCGCATATCGACCAAACACAGCAGGGGAGAGGTCGTGAACGAATATAGCAAAGAAAGAAGTGGTCGATCGACCTCGGAGATCGGTCGAACGACAGGTGGGCGTGAACAGAGCTCGTAAACCCGCAATTGATCGATCGACCATTGGTGCCAGTCGATCGACTGAAAATACTGCTGCAGCGTCTTATTTCTTCGTAATTGCTCAATGATTTGAGCTAACAAGCTCTAAATACCTGCAAAAAGAACAATTATACGCGCCAAAATTTGCGCAAAACCCAGAACGAAGTCTAAAGTACTTAAAAATCCTAAGCAAAATAAAATAAAAGCGAAGTTTTCGCGCACACAAAAAGCAATAAAATAGTGTGAAAGCAATAAAATGTTTGTAAAGCTTTTGATCAACTAGTAGTTGATCAAGAAAGGCCAAGGAATGGCCCACTTCGTCGGCTTCTGGCTACTAGAGGTAGCCTCATTGGTGCTTATGTTATCAGTTGCACCCTTCTTAGCTTTGACAGTCGGAGAGCTCAATGGACCAACTTCGTCATCTCCCCAATCAAGGATTTCCTTGGACTCGTCGGAATCCAAATCAGCCCATCTCACCTTGGCTGGCTCACCTTCCACTTCCTCATCGGTCCCATAGCTTAAGCATCCAAGGCCTCCTCTTTGAATGATAGGCTTCTTTACAGCTGGCACAACTTGTAGCACTTCCATCCCCAAACCAGCTCCTGCATTATCTAAAACAAAAGATTCTTCCTCCTTCTTGCTCCCAATCTGGGGCGGAGGGGTTAACACAGCAGTAGTAATAGGGACAGACAATTCAGGAAGCATAAAGTACGATCTCTTTTCAGAGACCGTATTACAAGTTACGGGCCACATGGCGTCTTTCTTTTTAGCAGGTTGGGCAAAAATGATAGAATGTTTCCCAACTTTGAAAGTCAAAGTTCCAGAGCCTACGTCAATAACTGCACCAGCAGTGTGCAGAGACGGCCTATCCAAAATAATGGGAATATGGTCATCCTCAGGCCTGTCAAGGACAACAAAGTCAACAGGGAAGAAAAACTTCCCTATCTGGACGGGTATGTCCTCTAGGACTCATATAGGCTCGACCGTAGATCGGTCAGCCATCTGAACTGTCATCTTAGTTATTGCAAACCTGGTCAACTTAAGCTTCCTAGCTAGACTCAAGGGCATGACACTTATGCTAGCTCCTAAGTCACATAATGCCTTTTCGATAGAAAAGGTACCTATGCTGCAAGGAATCGAAAAACCGCCGGGTCCTCTAACTTATGGGGCGCATGTGAGACAGAGATAAGAACAAGACTCCTTAGTAAGTGCGACAAAGTAACTTTGTTTCAAGTGACCGCTTTTTGGACAACGATTGTTTCATAAATTTAGTATAAGCGGGCACTTGGTTAACTAACTCAAGGAAGGGTACCGAACATTCGGACTACGGATAACTTTCTCAAACTTACTTGAAAGATACATTTCCTTGGTCGGCACGAGTCTCTCCGGATATGGGGGTGTAAGGAGCACCTTAGCCCTCTCCTCTAAGTCGCGTGTGCCTCGTATCCTTGGACTTAGGCTGAAAGTCCGTCACCTTCTCTTTGTTGAAGCTAGACCCCTCCTCAGACCGTCTCAAATGAGAACCATTAACCGTCATCGGATCGAACTTCGGAGCCGGGAATGACCCATCAGCACTCGGGTCTGCCCCCAAAATTTTCGGGACGGTGGTTCCCCGAAACAAGTGGTCTCGTAGGTTATTTGGCATTAAAGGACGAAATTCTTCAGCATCAACAACGATCTCAGTCGATCGACCACTCTCCTCGCCGATCGACCGAGATGTCAGATTCATAGCTCCTGTAACCCGTGGGTCAGTCGATCGACTAGGTACTTCAGTCGATCGACTGAAACACCTGGCAGACGTCTTTTTCTTTGATTTGTTCGTTGAAGCTTTCTCTTGACTTGTTTCCGGCTCATCTTTTTCAACAGCATCCTCAACCATGGCAGGACCATCAAGGGTGGACCCGCTCCTCAAAGTGATGGCATTTAGGGTCTCCTTTTGTTCGGGTTGAGTGGGTAAGTGTCCGGGAGCTCGAGTGTTACTTTTACTAGCCAGTTGAGCAATTTGGCTCTCTAGTAACTTCATCCCGGCCTCTCTTGCTTGGGACTCCTTTAGCAATAGATTCTTGAGCTCGGAAAATTCAGAATTCTGTGATTGTTGCTGCTGCGGCACATAAGGAGGTTTTAATCGTTGTTGCTTTTGATGAGGGGGCACATAGGGTTGTTGCTGCGGCGTATGTTGGGTTGGATTTTGGATATTTTGGCTCCTCCAACTCAAGTTTGGGTGGCTTGGCTCGTAGTAGGTGTTTGTCTGCCTATAGTGTTGAAAGGCAGCACAAGATTCAAAGGGGCTAGGGCAGTTTTTCGAGACATGGCCCTCAATTCCACACCTTTCACGAGGCACGAAGGGACCGTCCGACACCGCATTGACTTGGTACATCCCACCCGTAGAAGCTCCTCCTAGCTCATACTTGTCAAACCTCGCAGTAAGAGCCTCAAGTGCAGGAACAGAGGAGGATTCAGCACTCTCCTCTCGGGGTTCCCTCTCGAATTCCCATACTCGGCCTTGTGGGTAGCTAGATCGTCAATGATCATCCACCCCTTGGTTGCTCCCAAATTTTAAGCGAATCTTCCATTGGTCTGCAGATCCAAAATGGCCCTCGATCGTCGTACAACCCATTGTAGAAATGATTGCACAAACTCCACTTTTCGAACCCATGGTGCGGTATGGTTCGCACCAACTTCTTGAATCGGACCCATGCCTCGTGGAAATTCTCATCTGGCCCTTGTTTAAAGCCCGTGATTTGAGCTCTAATAGCGATCGTTCTTGAAGCAGAAAAGTACTTCTTGTAGAACGCCAATGCCAATGTATTCCAATCGTGATCTCCGAGCGGTCCGGTCCAAATCTCTATACCACTCCCTTGCAACATCACGAAGGGAGAAGATGAACATGGTCTCCTTGATTTGATCTTGGGTCACGCCAGCTGGTGGGGGAATGGAGAGCAGAGTCAATAAAGGTCTCCATATGCCTTGCCGCATCTTCATTTGCATCTCCCCAAACCGATTTCTCTCGACCATAGTAATGTAAGCAGGCTTGGGTTCGAATTTCCGGCATCTCCCGTGTAACTCGAACCCCTTATATAGATTGTCATTTGTCGGCTCGAATAACTAGCTATACTTGCTTCCTCGGCCATGACTGGAATTTCCGGAGAAGTAACTGTCTTACCTGAAGAAGTGGAAATGGGCGAAGATGGTGGATTATCTTGAACGGCTCGTTCTCGTAGTAGCTTGACGAGTACTCGGCTCTTCCTCGTCGGTAATACTCTTTGTGTTCGTCTCAACTCGCGCAAGGATCTTTCAAGCTCAGGGTTCAACGATACTAATTCTCCACCCCGTGACTGCGCATAAGAAGAAACTACAAAAAGAATATAAGAAAAGTTTAAGGAACGGATGTCCCTTAAACTAAGAAAGACTAAAAATAAAAACAACTAAAATTAGGACTATTGCTTCCTCAAGCAACGGCGCCAAAATTTGATACCGTCGTTGTGAGTACCAAAGATAAAATTTATAATCTCCTATTAAGACTAACCTAGGCTAGTGGTAACAGTGTCGAACCACAAGGAGGCAGTTGTAAACTTTAGTTGATTTATGTTGATCCGAGGTAACTATTATGGGGGTTGTTTTGAATAAGTCTAAGACTAAGAGCAAACAAAGATAATAAACTAAAAATACGATTTAAACAGATAAAAGAAGGGTACTAGGATGGTCGGTTCTTTATAGCTTCGGTGCCAGCAAAATAAGTCGGTCTGAATCAAACACAGGTAAGGCGAGAAATAAAGAGGTCCTTTCGGTCCACTCTTAACAAATAGCATCTCTCGATCTCGCTATAGGTCCCTAATGTCACTAATACTAACTTTCGTCCTGAAAAGTGACTAATGGTCCAAACTATACCTATCTTTCGATCTTAGCACAGTCTAGTCGATTTAATTGATGGTCTAATAACCTCCCCTACCTTTTGGTCTAATGGGTCAGTCACGAAATAGGTATCTAACTGGTCGCATGCATTCAACTCGTTAAATACAAGATTAAAACAATTAAAACGAATATAAAACCCTACGAGGTCGGGTCGATCGATCAGCAATGTCGATCGATCGACCAACACGCGAGACAGACCTTTCTAATCTAATGCCGCCTATGCCATAAATCGCCTACATCCTAGCACTAAAGAATTAGCTACTCATGCTAAAGATGAAAACAACAATAAAACTCATAACGACATCGAATTCATGCTTAAGGTAAATAACAACAAAGACAAAACGATAATTGGCTTTCGGGACACTAGCTATCAATTCTATACTAATAATGAAAGTAAAACAATAAACTAAAATTAGGCAGAATGAATGAATACCGAGATTTAAGAGGAAAGATTAAGAACAAGGGCAGAATTCCAATGCTAAAATCGATATCCCAAACCCTAGATACTCGAAAATAAACTAAAACTGAAAGTACTGTATTGTGATAAAAACTTGGATAAAAATTTAGATAGCCAAACTGATGCTTTCATGTTACGTTATATAGCAATCAACGCAACATCTTATTTCCTAAACCTAAACTTCACGGGCTTCAAGATTCACGGTCTTTCAATTCACGTCTGGAATAGAAATCCGGTCGATCGACTGATAAGGCTGGTCGATCGACTGCTCCTCAGCAAACAGTAGCTTCTGGAACCCGAGCATTGGTCGATCGACTGAGGGTGGTAGTCGATCGACTGGCTGAGCTGCTACTTGACTTCTTTTAACTCGTGGACTTGTCTTTTGGGCCTTGGATTGCGCACCAAGCTCGTTCTTTAATCAGTTCCTTTACGTCATTTGCAATGCAGATTACTCGGGGGTGGATTTGGCTTGATTCCCCGTTGAATTCTTCACATTTTCGCAATAAAGTACAAAATACTAAGTAGACGGAAATAGGGAGAAATGTAGCATAAACTACAAGAATGAGCTCTGAAATGCGCGTAAAATGGGATGTAAAACATCATATAAATGACACGCATCAACCCTCCACCTTGGCTAGAATGCCTTCCGTCTCCTCGACCCCAAGCTTGGTCCCCTTGATTTGGGAACAAGAGCTCCGGTTGTGCCCAAGAGGGCTTAGGACCATTAGGGTCAATATACCCTTGTTGAGCCATGTTATAGTATTGGGGGTAGAGGGCCAAGTAGTTGTCTTTCCTCCCTTCATGTACCCCTAGGTCCACTCTATTCATGAGTGCCATCAAATCATTAATACCCGGGTTACCGGGGATTAAACCTAAATTCGGTATATGGAGTAGGGTATGGCGGGATAGGTACGTAGGAAGGTGGGCGAATAGGCCTTCCCGGTGCTCCACGAGGTATTTGGCGGTGCGGCTCTTCCCTTTGAGGGGGATTGTCAAGAATTTGGATATCAAGGAGGTAGCTTGGTGGAGGAGAGTATGGACTCAAGCTTGGGTCAATGCCCGGTATCTTCCATCCTTCAAGGATCATTGAAGTGAATCCCTTGGTGTGCCACTCTACACTCCCATCTCGAGTGTAGTTACACCATCGGTGACTGTGGAAGATGGTGTGCTCATCAATCAAAGTCCTCCCTTCAAGAGGAATATAGGTTCCTCGGGCATTGATCCCGGGACAAAGGTGATGGGCCAAAATGGTATTAGACCTCCCATCACGAAGGTTTTGAGTTGGGTGGTCCCTTGAGCAAAATCATGGAACCTAGTAAGTATCTCAAGTGGCGTATTAAAGTTATAACGCCTCACCGCTCAAACATTCAAATAGGACTCAAGAAAAGTTAAGTCGATGAGAGTACACCTATCTTGTTCGTACCTCCCATTGATGCAACCGGCTACAAAGCGCTCGGTGAATCGAATCACCGGATGTTGGATGGCAATGGTATATCAACGCTTTATATGGGTAAAGTCCCTCCCGGAGATAGCCTTCCAAAGAAAGTCCACACCAAAATTATCGGGCTTTTCGGTATAGTCGGTGGGTACTTCAAGACCGAAAATATAGGCGAATTCTTCAAGCGAAAGAACATGGTCTAGGTTGCATAACCTAAACTCCATGCCCACATTGGTGTGAGTATTAGTCACAATGCGAAGGCTACTCAAGAATTCAAGGGTGAGACTAAGGTAAGTCTCTTCATGGGCATGGAAAAGTTTCCCAATGCCAAGGCCATTAAAGAACATCTCGGTAGGGTACCTTATCTTAAGGATTTCCAACACTCTAGTGTCTACAAATTGAGTGGGTTCGTACTTCTTACCTAGTAGCTTGACAAAGTTTTCGCGGTGGTCGTCGGATTCAAAGAGCACCTCTTGAAAGTGGTTGAGTTGTTCAATGCCTCCCCTCATTAAGGGTTGGGAGCTCCTTGGTAGCACTATCTCTCGCGGCGTTGAAGAGGTTGATCCCTTGCGCTTCTTCCCGATTGATTCAACCAATTTCTTAGCCTTTCCCTTGGTGTTCATCAATGGTGCCATTTTGATGTTGGTGATGGGGGTGTTTTTGAGGATGGGAGGGTGATTTTGAGGATTTAGATGAGTGCTTTAGGGTTTGGTAAGGTGAGGAAATGAGGGAGAAAAGGGGGTGATTATATAGCAGAAATGGGGAATCCGAACGGATAAGGTTGGATCAAACCCGTTTTATCCGAAGGAACAGGGCAATCCGAGCGGATTTCCATCGGGACGGGCGGATTGTGGAAGAAGAAGACGAGCGTCTTTGCTCGAATCCGCACGGATTCTAACACAGCGATCTTTCTTGACTGAGAGGTGGGAAAAAACGGGCGTCTTGTGTCTGGGACGTGCGGCTTGACTGGGACGGGCGTTTTGCTCCAAAAAAGCCCGTATTCAGGTGCAGCACAAAATCTCGTTTCTAGGCGACACACAGGACGGGCGTCTCGTGAAGAAAACGGACCTATTGTCCAGGATGGGCGGATTCTGCCGAATCCGCACGTCTTCCTCTACAGCGTTAATTATTTTTCTGACGTGGGCCCTGGTCGGGCGTCTTCTTCTCGATCCGGGCGTCTTCTGCCTCTTTCTTTCTTTTTTCGTGAAATAACACACCCTTTTCACCGATTTTCTCTTTTTCCTTATCTTTTTCTGAAATTTGCTCATAAAACATGTAAAATGACTCTCTCTCTTCTCTCTCATGCAAGAAATTAAATGCAAATGTAATAATGTACAATATTATACAAATTAAAGGGTCCAAGAAATATCTTACAAATGGTGGTTTGAGGTAGGACTCCACCAAACTAGTTTAATTTGTAAAAATTCTTATCCATAGAGCTCAAAGCTCTTAATAAAAGATCAAAACCTTGTGAACAAGCTCCAAATAAGCACAAGTACGGGTTGCTCAATTTAAATATGAAATTTGGCCAAGGAAGCTTGTAGAAAGTTCTTTTCCTTGCTTTGCCCTTAGCATTAGAGCTTTCCCGGTGCTTCAAATAGGTAAACCCATGATTCTTGTCAACACTAAGCATGAAGTGTGGTTCATTTTCATCCGTGGACTTCCACTTACCAACTTCTTCTTCAATTTTGGTGATGATGATAGCATTTCGATTTTTCAATCCTTCCAAGGTAGAAGGAGAATTTTCATGACTTTGATGATTGGATACCATAGGAGTTGAGATTGCGGGTGCCAAATCTTCACAAGTAGCCTCACGAGCAATTTTCTCTTTGAGCTTTTTCACCAAGTAGCTCTTGTAAGAAACTTCGGCCTTTTGAAGAAGGTCTATCGTATCCTCTTCAATGATCATTGGCTCCATGATAGGTGTCAAGTGGTCTCCATGAGGAATAAAGGAAGGACGCTCTTCTTCATGATAGGGTATCCCAAATGTCTCAAGAATAGGCTCCTCAAGCAAGGTGATATTATGGGTCCCTCCTCTAGGTTCATCATCATTGTTGCTATCTTCACATGAATCATAAATGGGGGCTTCATTTAGCTCCTTTTTCAAAATCTCAATGTTCACCTCAAAGGACACACCCTCATACTCACAAAGGTTAAGAGTATTTGGTTTGCTCAACCTCATGTCTTCCTCATCGAACACAACACTTTCATAGTCACAAGAGCTCAAGGAGGTTGGCTCTTCTCATTTCTTATCTTCCATATCAAAGGTTACTACTTCAAACTCGCATTTGTGCTCAATGTCCAAAGAACGGTGGGGAGTGATTTCTTAGGATTCTTTTAATTGGGCAATTTGAATCCCCAATCCCTCTCTTTGGATAACAATGCCTTTAAGAACATTATCTTCTTTTCGGCTCTCTTCTAGCATTTGTTTGAAGAAGTTTTGTTGATCTCCCATCATTTGGAGAATCATGTTTTGAATGGGTTCATCTTTTTGTTGTGGGTACGTGTGAAAGTGGTTGTATTGTGGCAATTGAAGTTCATTGTGAAATGGGTATTGGGTGGGTGGTTGTTGTTGATATTGGGTGTGGTGATTTTGGTGGGAAAAATTGGGGTAGTGGTTAGGATTTTCGTTGTACAAATAAGGTAGGTATGTGTTGACTTGCTCCTCAAACTCCCCATACCCATAGTCATACTCCAAGAATCTACCACATACTCCATATGTCAAGTCTTGGGTCATCATCATTGGTCAAGATAGCGATACAACTACAAACATGGAAACTACAAGAAAACGGTAAAAACGATCCTTGAGGAACAAGTTCCTCAAGGTGAAAGCACAATTAAAATAGACAAACAAGTAAGAACTTAATCACATAGCACCGTCCCCGGCAACGGCGCCATTTTGATCCGGTTGATGTCGTCACCCATCCAATCAAACACATTTATAATACTCAACAAACTACTAGTTAGCGGTAAGTCGAGGTCGATCCATGGGACGGTGTGCTTTGGGTTCTAAGTCTATCTATCTCAATTTATGCTAGTGTCACAATTTGGTTGGGTTTGTAGTTGTGTTCTAGGCTAATGCAAACAATAAGGTAAATCAAGCAATAAAAGGAAAGATGTAAACAAATGATTAAAAGTGCTAGGATATCATGGGGTCATGGGGGATTCATGGTTTTGATCATACAAACTTGTTTACAATTATATGCAAGCAATTAATGTTGTGGAGGAACCGAGTTGGGTTATGTCTTACGGTTCATAGGAAGGGTTGGGTCCCGGAGCCGAATCGATTAGATTGTACAACACCTACAAGTCGACTTACTTTCCTCCTATTCAACTTCTATGCATGATCTAACAAGACTCGAGTTGGTTTATATCTTACGAGTCAAGTTGAGTAGATAAGAGATGGTTGTAAATGCAAGGATTCATAGGCTTAACATTTCAACAAACATAACATGTGCATAAAGTAAACATCACAACAAGCAAGCAATTTAATCATGTGAACATATTAGATTAAGCATGAATCAATCCCATGTTGATTTCCCCTAATTACACACTAATCCTAGCTAAAGAACTACTCACTCATTATCATGGGAAACATGTCATTAATGGTGTCAATCATCACAACAAGTATAGACATGATAATGGAATGAAGAAATGAACAATAAAGAGTAAAGAGTAAAGGAATTATACCAACTTAAGATGATCCAAACAATAAAGCAAAGAATAATAGAAGAACTTGATGATTGATGGAAGGTTGTCAATCTCCCAATAAACCCAATAATCTTCAATTACCCAAAAATAAAGTTGAACAACAATTAAGGAGAGATTAATGTATAATTTGTGGAATGATTAAATGATAATTTATTCTAATCTACTCCTAATCTAATCTAAGAGAATTCCCTCCTAAAAACCACACACCCTTATTGATTTACAAAATGGGATATTTATAGTGGAAATTAGGAGGATGCATTTAGGGTTAACTAAGGCTAAAATAGTAATTACACTTTTTAAATGGAGCAGGGAGGAGCCGGTATTTCTCGAAGGAAGGGCTTCTTTCTTTGTAGTTTGGAGAAGACGAAATTATGCTGTGAAGAAATCCGTGCGTATTGGAGTCGGGACGGGCGGACTCTGTCGGTGGAAGACGAGCGGATTCGAGGGAATCCGGGCGGATTCTGGCGGGGCAATCCGAGCGTCTTTGGAGGAAACCGCTCGGATTTGTCTTTGTGAGGAGAGGCGGATTGGAGACAATCCGCTCGGATTGTTCTTCAGCAATAATTCTTCTTCTTTTCTTCCCTTTTTTTACTTCCATTTTATTCTTGTGGGATTGGTCTTTAGTCCTTGCTTCCTCTTCACACTAGTCCATCTAGTATCGTCAAGTAGCTTCCAAATATGCACGAAAGACGGGAATTTTTGCCTTATTATCTCCTTTTCTTCAAAACATATGAAATGCGATAGAAAAGCAAATAGGAAGGTTTTAAACAGATAAAATGGTCATGAAATGCTATAATAGTATGCAAAATAGGCTCAATTAGGGGACTAAATGTGCGCAAATAATGGTCACATCAAAGGTTGTCAATCTCCCAATAATAACCCAAATAATCTTCAATTACCCAAAATGAAAGATGAACCAAAGAGAGATTAAGGAAATGAAATTTGTAATAAAACTTGATTAAATGTTGATTACAAGATTAAAGAGAGATTTGATTGATATAAACTACACTAGAGATTTCTAAGAAGAACATGATAATCTAATTAGCCTAATGGGGTATTTATAGTGGGGATTAGTTACATAAATTAGGATTTACTAAGGGCTTAAATGACTATTAAGTCCTTGAGAAATCGCCGGTCTCAAGGGAGACTCTGGTCTCCTTTCGCCGGTCTTGGAAAAATATGCGCATCCTTCATAAAACAAGTACTAGATGAAATAGCTGACACACAATCCGAGCGTCCGGGGCACGGTACGGGCGGATTGTGGAAGTTTTGGACGAGCGGATTCGAGGGGTGGACGGGCGGATTGTGGTGTTTCTGGACGGGTGTCCTGCTGGGGAAGACGTTCGGATTGCACCTCTTGGACGGGCGGATTGTGGGCAAGCCGCTCAGATTGTCTTATAGCTTCTTCCTTTCATCTTTTCTTCTTTTCCCTTCATAAAATCCTTGAGGATTTCCTCGGTGATGCAAGGATCTTTTCTCATCATTGCCCATCTACTATAGTATGTACAAAGGCCTTCTAATCTTGTCTTCTCTTTGATGCTTGGTCATTGAATTCAATCAATTTAGCTTCATTTTGCCATGAAAATGCAAGGTTTGCACTCCTTTCCTACCAAGGAAACAAAACCTCAAAGAATATGCAAAACAAAGGACTAAAGACAATAAATGACCCAAATATGCACTAAAAAGCATGGGAATAAGGCTAATTCGGGGGCTAAATATGCTTTAATTATGGTCACATCAAATATCCCCAAACCGAACCTTTGCTCGTCCCGAGTAAATAGGTGACAAAGACTAGGACCGTTATTTAAACTAACCTAATAGCATAGCCGATATGAGACAATTAGCGGGTCTCACTTCGCCCCTTCAACTCACAACAAGACAACCATGAGGTAGGATGCCTTCTTGCATGGCAAGGTGGGTCTTGCTAAAATGGCGACACATCCAAACATTAAGCACACAAAATCAAGTAATGGATGCATCTACAAAAGAATAGCCATTTTCCTCATCTAAGTGGCGGAAATTATCTACAAGGGAAGCAATTGAGGGGTACACACTCCTTCATAGATGCAATTTCTTCAAACTACTAAGCCTAGAAGGATACCAATAAATCACCTCCAAATTGTGTCAAGCTAGGGTACCTTTGTCCTCAATTGTTAAATGCTTTTGTCAAGAGTAGACTCCCTATGGTGTTAGAAACACTGGAGGATCGCGGAATTCCCCCTCTTGCCTAGACAAGAAGAAGGGTCGTCCCCTCTCTACCATGCACAAAAATGGATACGATGGATAAAGGGATCAATAGATATTTGAGTTTCATTTTGGGAGTTTGCTTTTGTTTTTGTTTTTCCCCCCAATTTCTTGTGCCATTTGACATTTGAGAACACTTTGTTTTGCCATTTCTTTTAATTTTTGGCTTTTCAACACTCGACCACTTATTGCATTTCTTTGAGACATTTTCAAGGTCACCCCATATGTAGTGAGGGTGACTTATATTTGAAGAATTAGGAGTCTATTTTTGCTCCTCTTTTCATTTGATGCATTTTGCAAACTTTCTTTCACTTTTCATCTCATTTAACTCAAATCAATTTCTTTTTGTGCCCATTCCCTTTGATGATAAAAATGTGGTAGAACGTGGATGAATGATGGTTGCATGGTTTCAAGGGTCACCTTGGAATAAAGGGTAGCCAAGGAGTTATCACACCACAAGGTACTCTTGACTAGGCCTTAATCCATGGGTCAAAGGATACTAGCATGACACATCCTAGGGTGTTTTACAAGTATTCTAACAAGCAAAGTCGTAAGAAGAAAAAGCATCTACTAGGGCCTATATACACTTCTCAAGCTTCCCAAGTAGACGGTTTCGCAAAATTTTCTAACATGCAACTACATGCCATGATGCAACTAACACATATACATCCTAATGCAAGTGATTCTACCAACTAATATGCCATATTTTCTAACATGCAACTACATGCCATAATGCAAGTCCTAAATTCACATTGTTATACCTCATCAATCAAAATAAAGCCACATAGTCATTAACATAAAGAGGAAAAAGGAGATTGGAAAGATCATACCATGATGTCTTCAATATCCTCATGTCTCGGATGTGGCATAGTCGATCAATGTGAACAAGGATAGAACAAACACAATATATACAATAATATATATAAGTCTATACTACAAAGGAAAAGAACTTGTTTTTGGATTTTCAAATTTTTCAAATTTTTTGATTTTTCGAAAAAAGAAATTGATTTTTTTTTTTAGGTTTTTGAATAAAAGTTAAGTTAGAATTTCCCATCCCCATGGGCATTGTCCTCAATGGCAAAAATGATAGGAAATTATGCAAGTATGATGCATGAATTCTATACTATATGCAAGCTATACTAATCTACACTACATGATGCATGGGTTTTTGTTTATGACGGAGAGCGTAATTTAGATTACCTCCCGTTGCGTATGCATGTACTTCCCCAAACCGAGATAGTCATTATTTCTAATGTCTTAAATTATGGGGTAGTTGATGCACACAAGATGCGATGCATGAAACTAAATTGTCATTTTGGATTTTCAAACAGGAACAATAAAAGAACACCTCAATGTGGCCGAGGTGTTAGTCCTCATGTTGCTAGGACTCTCCAACTATGATCAAGATAAAAATAAATAAAACAAAGAAAGAAGTAGACAAACCTCAAGAGGGTAAGAGCCTCCAAAGCTTGCTAGTCCTCTACCGTATCATCATTGTCATCATTTTCCTCCATAGAAGCGGACTCATCACCACTTCCCTCTTCACTTCCTTGCTCACTTCCTTCATCATCTTCATTAACCTCTTCTTCTTCATCATCTACCTCTTCATCAACACTCTCATCATCATCAATCTCATCATCGACATTCCCATCTTCACCCGGTCTTTCACCCCTAGATGTGCTTAGAAAGAAGACTGCCCTATTCGCCCAACTAGGCAAAGGACATGAAGGATCAAGTAGTCCTTGCCTAGCTAAATGAAGGAGGGGTGGATATTGGGCCAAGTATGCATCTACTCGATCATTGTAAGCTTGTTTATGCATCTCTTGCATAAGTAGAGTCATGTAGTCATTGCCCACTTCAACACCTTCGGGTTTGAACTCTTGATATTTGAATGGATAGGGTGTTGTGACAATGGAGGAGGAGGGCTCTTCAATTTCGACCCTTTGTTAACAGATGATGTACTCGACGCCTTTTGAGAGTGGAAGTAGGTAGTTTGTTCGATGAGCACTCAAGCGGCATATCTTGGAAGGCAAAGTGAAAGATCTAGTATCATTGGTGAGCCACCCATAGTTGGTGTCAAGAGAGTTGTGCTTGACCCACTTATACTTGTTAATCATGGCATCCATGTCAATGAGATGACCCCCTTTGATCGCCACATAGGTGTTATCCTTGTTGAAATTTGGATCAAAGTACTTGGCCAAGAGAGTAACTAGACCTCCATTAATGATAAACGCGGTGCCTTCCTTACCACAATCAACATTGATCCATCTTTCCACAAAAAGCCTTAGACCATTGTAAGGCTTAGTGAATTCCCTTCCAACATTTAAGGCCGACTCAAGTAGAATAAAATCGAGCTTTGTAAAGTGATTAGTGTCTTTTCTTGCAATTATAGTATTCCCGATGACCTTGTGCCACACTCTAATGCCCGGATGGTGGACTAATAGAGCGCGACAAGCATGAAAGCTCACAAATTTCTTCCCGGAAATCCCCTCCCAAAGAGGAGCGGGGTCATATTTTTCGGTCATCATATGATAGTATGGTGTATCACTAAGACCTAATGCTTTACTCAAAACATCAAAGGTGATGCGTCTATTCATATTGGCAAGGCGAAACTCGATGTATATTCTAGTCTCCACCTTAGTCGCTTTCAATGAACTCAAGAATTCCAAGGTAAGGGAGGGGTATGTCAATTCTCTTGTAGTAAACAATTTTCCTAACCCCATGGCTTCAAAGAAGGCTTTTGTTTGTTCAAGGACACTCAATTTGTTCAAGGAATCTTCACATATAAATTTGGTGGGTAGAATGGCTTTCTTAGCATACTTGCCAAATGTATCCCTATGGGAGTTAGAAATGAAAATTACCTCCGGATAGTTTGATAATTGAGCAATTTCTAGAGTTGTTGTTGTTGTTGCTTCCAAGGGAGGATCTTGTTGTTGTTGAACTTCCAAGTTTGCATTAGTAACCACCATAGCCATTGAAGCTTTCTTTGCTTGAAGGCATTGTTGCTTTTTTGAGAGTGCCTTTGCCTTAAGTGCCTTTGTTGACCCTTTTGTTCTTGCCATTGATGATTATACCAAGAAAAGATTGAAAATATTCAATTTCCAATTATACCCAAATCGATTTTAAGATGAAAGGATTTGCCTTTGTATTTCAAAAATCGACTCAAAGGTTGAAGATCTTGTTGCTTGGATTGATTATTGTTGGAAAAGGAGTGATTAATTGTTGTTGTAAGGAAGTTTGGATTTGATTTTGTTGAATTTGGTTGAGGAAATCTTGTTTTTGGTGGTGGAGAGGATGAGGGTTTTGGGGTTTTGGGGTTTATGGGTAGTGTTTTGAATGTTTGAATGAATGTGGGAAGGGGTATTTAAAACACCCAAAATTTCGAATCGGCTAGGGAAAGACGAGCGGATTCCCTTCGGGACGCTCGGATTCTGCTGATTTTGGGTTTAGGAAATCTCACCTAAAGACGAGCGTCTTTCAGTGAAGACGGGCGGGTTTCTGCAATTCAGGACGAGCGGATTCCTTCAGAGATGAGCGGATTCTGTTACAGCGTCTTCTTGCAAAGACGAGCAGATTCTTTCAGACAAGCGTCTTCTCTGCTGGGACGCTCGGATTCTCTAACAGAACAAAATTTTTAATTTTGTAGCTCATCTGCACGGACGGATTCTCCCATAGACGCTCGGATTCCCTTAAAACGAGCGGATTCCTGCTAGTCTACCCGGATTCAGTTCCATCCGTGCACTTGCATATCCCGTGTCATTTTCATTGTAGGAGCACTACTAAGGCATGAATAGCCTAGGCAATTGCTATCCCCACACTAAGCTAAAGCACTACATATTAATAAAATCATTAGTCCCTCTGATGCGTGTCGTTCAACACCAAAAATAAATGCCAACAAGCCTATACTATAAATAGCTAGGGAAGTCGGGTCGAATCCACGGAGAGGCTTTTCTATTAACTGTAGTCTAATTTGTCGGTCACAAACTGGGGTTTTGAATTTGATGTTCTAACTACTAAAGTTTAAGGGGAAGAGAAAATAAGGGTATAAGAGAAAATAGGGAGAAATGTAAATAAAATATCAGATAAAGAGAGATATGCCGGGATTTCGGTACGTCGTGTTCTACGCGCTATCGGGATAACTAGGTCGGCAAGTTTATTAGTAGGAAGGGCTAGGTTATCTCCTTTCGGTCTCAAACCCGACTATACCTTTCGGTCTAAAGTCGCCCTAAGGTCATCCTACTTGACTTTCGCCCTCATAGGAGTCAATTATCAGAACTAAACAAGTCTACCCTTCCAATCTTTCGATCCAGGTCGGGGGTTAACTAAACAGACGGTCTCCTGCGTGCACTCATTTAACCGATCTACAAATAAATTGCTTAGATCTGGTTCCTACCGCATAACTACCTTAGTAGTCATCCTAACATGCTTCTAACACGGTTTCCCTCATCCCGGCATATAAAGAAATTAGCTACGCATGCTAATTATATTAACTAACACAATTAATAACGAAATGCTAACGGAAAACATGATGTGACAATAGTATAAAGCAATAACGAGGTTAGGGCCGAAATTAATAATGAACCTAAAAGAGCAAATATAAAACATAAACTAGAGAAGAGATTAAGGGAAGGAATTATACTATAGTAGCAAATCCGGCGTAAAGAACAACCAAATCCTAGATCGTAAAATTCCAAGCAGTGAACAGTAAACGCAGTAAAAATGTAAATGGGAAAATGAATGATAGGTAAAAGATATTAACCTAGTAACTCGTCTTTTTGTTTTTATAACAAAACTTCACGAGTAGTTTTATTAACCTACGGGCTTTAATAGCCCACGTAAAGGAGAACCTCTCGATCGAGAGGTTATGGCTCTCGATCGAGCATAGGACAGCTCGATCGAGCACATGGCAACTCGATCGAGGGCATGACAGTTCGATCGAGCACAGGACAGCTCGATCGAGGGCTTGTGTTCCTCTGTGTTCTCGATCGACGGCCAAATGTGGTCGATCGACATCTTCAGTAACTTCTCAGCTTCCGTAGTAGTCCTGACTTGCGTAATTTGGTTAACTTTCGTCTTCACGCTTCCCCATGCATGAGTCCTTCGTCTTCTTTTCCGTCCATCTTCCAGAGATGCTATCTCGAGGCCACAAAAGGTTGGTTTCCGCTACAAATATGCAAAATAGCAATAAAAGCACAAAGTAGCCTATTCGGGGTATAAAGCGACATAATATCACTCAAATACATAGAAATGCGTGCCAAAAGAGACCGTAAAAGTCTATATAATATGCACGCATCAAACTTCCCCAAACCAAACATTTGCTTGTCCCCAAGCAAACTAAATGCAACTAAAGACCTAATGGAATGGAGTAACTTTCAGAGCTAACTACTAGTCAATGCCAAACCGCTTTAATGCACTAAATCAACTACTACCAAGCTCAAAGCAGGTGAACAAATTTATGCATATCATGGAATTACATTGGATGTTCGACCTTGCAAGACTCATAAATTTGGACTCTCCCGGTTCAGTCTTCTCTTAGCAAAGCAAATGGTAAGTAAGAATATGTGTGCAGAGAAAGAAGAAATTGCAGACTCTCACCTAGACTGCGACCAACACAACATGTAACGCTAACTAACATGAGTAATGATTCAGTCACCGTACACACGCAAAACCACCGTTCAAGGACTATCACGTGCCGAACAATTACATAATATGGATATGTGAGGCTCAATTGGTAAGAAGGGGCAAAACAAATATGGAAATGTGAAGGTAAAAGCCGAGTTAGAACCTAACCAAGACCATAATAAAATACATCCCACTCTTCCAATCATATAAATAACTCAATGCCTTATAATTTGGCATATACAACGCAAGAATCCATAATGAATGTACCTCGTAAAGTATAAATAAGCACGAGAGGTATAAAATATTTTTCAGCCATTTTTTTTCTTTTTCCTTTTTTTTCTCTTTTCTTTTTACACGGTTTTTTTTCTTTCTTGGGCTGATTTTTTTTCTTTTTTTTTTCTTTTTTTTTCTTCTCATTAATACATACTCCAAGATAAGATATACGAGCCAAAATCCGATACATAACAATATATTCCACAAAACTACTAACTAGCTCAGCAAGGGTAGGCTAAATATAGGTTGTAGTTTCGGGGCAATCATGCGGATTTGGCTAATGTGGAGCTCATGGGATAAAATGAGAAAGGGGAATATGCAATAGTTCTCAAAACATGTAATACCGACCACAAACCCATGCGTGCAGGCAAAAAGAAATCAAAACTCATATACATGCGATACAATGAAATGTGGGGAGTAACTACTCTCAATTCCTAGGAAAACTGGTCATGAATGTCACCAGTTATGGCTCTATATCTTAGAATATATAGGTAGTTTGCCAAAATTACGAGTCAAGTCTAATAATCCGTAGTAAATTCCACAACAAAATTTGAGAAATCACTTTTAATTTTCTTACAAGGCAGTTATGAAAGGCAAAGAATGGCATATAAACGACTAGCAGTGCAAAGTCATCATTAAGGAACTCCAATCCGACTCTGCTATATGCAAAAGTAAACATGCTATGTTATATATTTTTTATGTTCTGATGTTTTTTTTTTGATGTTTTTATGAGAAACAAAAGCATAAAGCAGTAAACGTGAATGCAAAACAAAATGCAAATGCAGACGCAAAAGGATGCATATACCCTCCCCAAACCAAAACAGACAATGTCCTCATTGTCTTCACAACTAACTAACTAACAGAGGCAAAATGGGAGATGGGGTACGCAAACCTAATACATGCTCCTAAAATACAATAAATAAATACAAAGATGAAAAAGAAAGGAAGACGGTACTCACAAGACGGTTTCCCCAAACCAGCAACAAACTAGGGGAACCTCTAATCGTCATCTCCAGCTACCTCCTCCGCACCTGGCGTATATGGGGGGTCCCTCGCCTCCTCTCGGGCAGCCCGTTGTGCCGCCTGCTCAGCCCGCAACCGCAACTCTCGTGCTACCAGTGTCTCCTCCACCTCGTCTCCGAGTCGAAGGGAGTGGAGGGTACCCACCCTCTGGCTATCGGTAGAAGGAGGGATGCGCCCACCCCTCTGGAATTGGTCGCCGTGCTCGGATGTGGAACTCGTAGATCGAGAATAAGGCAAGAGCCTGATCCCGTCTCATCTCGGAAAGGTACCTGCACATATCCAGAAGCAAGGCATCACGACGCCCTTGGTCCATGACCTCGGGCGCCCCTAAAGCAGGAGGGCAAACAAAATTGGCCGGCAGGGCCGATCCAGAAGGAGGAGGGCAAACAAAATTGGCCGGTAAGCGGGGGCGTGGACGCGGGCGTCGGTCCAGCCTGAGTCTGAGCTTGAGAGAAAGAAGTCGCTCCGGCCTCCCGCTTCCTCTTCTTGGAAGAGGAGGATGCAGGGGTGAAAGTAAGGTCGTAGGTGGGTGGAGGTAGCCTCGCTCCCTCGGCGGCGATCGGGAGCGGTAAAAGTAGAGGAAGGGTAGGGCACGGTAAGAAGGTAATGAGACGTGGAACCACAAATCTTCCACGTCCTCATGCCCTTCTTCTTTGGGAACCAGGCAAAGTCGACCATGGCAGCCAAGTCAAGGTAAGCCTGCTTATGAGGCGCGGTAAGTCCAGGCTCAGAGGGGTAAAGATGGCGGGCAATCCTAGTCACTATCCCGCCACAGACAACAGAGGTCTTGACCTTCTTCCCAATTCCGTTCCAATCTTTGAGCTACCAAATAAGCAATGTTTAGAACAAACGGGGTACCGTAGTCAATGTTGAGGTACACAGCGAGAATCGCTAGCTCAGTGTTGGTCACGTTATTGGGCTCAGGTCGCCCAAAAGATGGTCTCTCCCATAAGTCGCAAGAAGTAACGGGGAGCAGGTAAGTGTACGTGGGCTCCTCTCCGTGTGGGGTAAGGAGTGTGAGAAAGTGCAGCCCAAAGCAGCTGAAGGATATCCCGAGGCGGCTCGATGGGGCCGTCACTAACTAGGCCTAGAACCTCCCCAAACTTGGCCAAAGTCCAATGGTGCGACTCATTGCGGAGTCGAAAGTGAATGCAAGGACTAGAGTGGTTGGAAGCGTAAGAGTCGGTGTCAAAAGAGTAAGAGCTGAGAAACTTGTATGTAGGGATACGAATAGCAGCCTCTTGCAAGGTAATCAGACCCGACATTCCCGTCCCGTTCAACAAACTACAGAGCTCCTCATAAATTCCTAAGGTCTCTAGGTCAGTCCGCGCAATGAAACGGGTGGAGGAGAGAGGGCAACGAAGTAAAGCGGATAACCGAGCCCGGTGATCCGTGGAAACGAAACGTACCGTGGGCAACTACGGTAAAGGAGTAAGAGTGGCCTCTCTTGCAACTGCAGCCCCAGAAGAGCTGAAAGTAGTGACTAGCTGACTAGCCTGCTGACTCGGCTTAGGTGGCAGCATACCAGGTGTCGGGAATCGAGGCGTGACTCCTCGATCCAGCATAGAAAAGGGCCTGGTCGGGGCAGGGGCAGCAGGTGTCACCTCTGCCACAGCCTTGGCTTTTGTGACCTCGGTGGCGGCTGTGGGTTTCTCCGTCACTGGGGTAGAAGCAGCATCCGAAGCTGCAGTGGTGGTAACCACTGAAGTAACAACACCAACAAAAGAAGCAGCCGTCTGAGCATTAGCAGCGGTCTCAGGTACGGTCTTAGTGACAGGGGTTTCTTTACTGGAATCCATAACTACAATAGCATCAAGACTAATAATTAAATTACAATTTCAATTGAAAAATTCATCCTAAACAACCACATAAACCCTAAATCACAAAAAAGGGAATGGGGATTGCAATTAATTGAAAGAGAAGAGTAAGGTCGAACTTAGTTGATGCTAGAATACCCACACAAGCTTAATTAATTGAAACAATAAGCAAAAATTCGAAAAATTCGAATTGATAAACCCTAAAAACCCGAAAACTCTAATTAATCGAAAAAGATGGAGTTTG